>NC_090651.1:11950004-12550004 GCF_040937935.1 Hyperolius riggenbachi | reverse complement strand
TTCCATCACTTTTGTGGCCAGCATAATTTTTTCTATTTTTCAAAGTTCGCCTCCCCATTGAAGTCTATTGCGGTTCGCGAACTTTTCCGCGAACCGAACCTTCCGCGGAAGTTCGCGAACTGAAAATTGGCGGTTCGCGACATCTCTAGACAGCCCCCACCCCAACTTCCGAGGCATCCACCTCCACTATGAAGGGAAGGGTGACATCGACATGTCTTAATATAGGTGCAGAGCAAAACAATTTCTTTAGGATGTCGAAGGCTGACTGAGCCTCCGGTGACCAATGGTATGGATCAGCCCCTTTTTTGGTAAGACCAGTCAGAGGTGCTACTACCGAAGAGAATCCCTTGATAAATCTCCGGTAGTAGTTAGCAAAACCAAGGAACCTTTGAAGTGCCTTCAAACCCACCGGTTGTGGCCACTCTAAGACAGCCGTAACCTTTTCTGGATCCATAGAGAGACCCGAAGTAGAAATAATATACCCCAGAAAAGGAATCTGAGTGACCTCAAAGAGGCACTTCTCTAGTTTGGCATACAGTGAATTCTGTCTCAACTTCTTCAAAACATACTTAACATGTTTACGATGCTCTTTAAGGTGTGGAGAGAAGATCAGTATATCGTCAAGGTAAACCAAGACAAACCTCCCCAACACCTCCCTGAATAGCTCGTTTATTAACTCCTGGAAGACGGCCGGGGCATTACATAACCCGAAGGGCGTAACGGGGTACTCGTAATGCCCGTCGGGCGTATTGAAGGCCATCTTCCACTCGTCGCCATCCCTGATGCGCACCAGGTTGTATGCCCCACGTAAGTCTAATTTTGAAAAAATACTGGCGTTGGTGATCTGGGCAAAGAGATCGTCAATTAAAGGCAATGGATAGCGATTCTTGATGGTGATCTTGTTTAGACCTCGGTAGTCAATGCAAGGTCTAAGACCACCATCTTTCTTTTGGACGAAGAAAAAACCTGCCCCGGCCGGTGACCGGGAAGGACCGATGAATCCTTTTGCCCGTTTGTCCTTAATGTATTCCCGCATTGCCAGCTTTTCTGGTCCTGACAAATTATAGAGATGACCTCTGGGGGGGATACAACCAGATCTTAAATCAATAGGGAAGTCAAAGATGTGGTGGGAGTTTATCGGCTGACCTGGGACAGAACACATCCGCAAACTCAGCAGACTGCACTGGTACCCCTTTAATCTCTATCTTGGCAGCACAACAGGCAATCTTCCCCAAACAATGATTGCGGCAGTAAGGTGACCAACTGAGTAGCATCAGCCCAGTCTATCTGTGGGGAGTGAAGCTGTAACCAGGGCATACCGAGGAATATGGTGGAGGTTGCCATGCGTAAAACAAAAAACTGTAAACTCTCTTTGGGTAAAACCCCAATCGTGCATGATAACCTGGGTGTATGAGAAAGAGGTTGTCTGCGGTGTAAAGGAGAGTCATCCTCGGCGGTAACGACTACTTGTCTGTCTAAACGTTGTAAAGGAACACCCAGCCCCTTTACAAACTCGTAGTCTATAAAATTAGCCGCAGACCCAGAATCTATGAAAGCCTCAGTGTAAACAGTCAAATTCCCCCAAGAAATGGAACACGGGAGAAGTAACCGATTATTCTGATTGAGAGGTAAGCTCTGTGTGTCTAGGGTATTACCTCTAACTACACCTAGACAGCAGCGTTTCCCGATTTCTTGGGGCAATTTTGAGCAATATGGCCTTCCTCTGCGCAATATAGACAAAGTCTTTGTAAGGAAACGCGGAAAATCAGCCGCCTCTACTCAGCGTGAGGCGGCTGTTTCCATGGAGGGCATGGCGGAACGTGGAAAAACCGCCGCGTCTGATGCGGCGGTTAGCACGCATTGCCCTGCTGCTGACACTTTGACCCAGCGCAGGGAGGCCGCCGCCGGTGCGGATAGCGGTGCGACCAACCCCGCGCATGGGTCAGCAGAGACATTGCAAAGCAGTGCGAGGGTGGCTGGGACTGATAGTCCACCTAGGTTCAGAGTGACACGCGTGCGCGCGGAGAGGCAGAACTTTTATGACAGTCAGAGAAGGGTCAGCTGACCAGGCCGGTCAGCTGACAATCACAGCTATTTTCATTGGTCCAGCAATTAGGGGAGGTGCTGGAGAGCACTAGTGTATATATGCTGGGTGCTGGTCATTCTCTGGTTGTCTGGCATTGCGTTCACAACGTGGTAGCACTCAGACCTTGTTCGTATCTGTGTTCTAGCATAGTTTCCAAAGGTGTTGACATCAAGACGTTCACACCTTAGCGTTAGGAAAATTATCTGTATTATTTGTTATGACATTTTGCCTGCCTGACTATTCTTCTGAACTCTGATCCTGTACCTTGCTATTTCTGTTATCGTGTTGCCAAACTCTGCTCGTTCCTGGACTCTGTATTGGCCTGCTGACTCTGTACCTCATTATTCTGATTTCCCGTTGCCAAACCCTGCCTGTTATTGGATTCCGCATCTGCCTTCTGATTCTGTACTTTATCTGTCTGTGTGTTGATAACCTGGCTTGGCCGACCTCGAGAACTAGCCTTACTGTTAGAGGCAGTTCCCAGATCTGTTAGTGACACCCTCCCCTTGGTGTCACTCACACTCTGTCCTTCCTACTCTCTGCTTAGCCCCTCCCCCGGGAGAGTCTAGGCTCACGGAAGGAACATACTTCAGTGTGTACTCAAAGTATTACTGTTGCACTAACACTCACTCATTACTCAGGTGTCCAGAGGTTAGAATATATATCTGATTATCGGTGATACTGCAGATCATCAATAATCGGGTATATTCTGCATTCTCGGTGATACTGCAGTTCACCGGTAATCAGACCCTCTCTGTGTTACACCGATCGTTACAGTCTTTCAGCCCTTCTGCGCTCTTTCTCGGCCCGAGTCAACCGAGAATGTCCGATTTGTATCGGCTCATCAGTGGGAGGGGTTGGTGACGAGGATGCAAAAGAGAGAGTTCTCACTGCATTCTTGCCCCTTGACTGACGCTGATAGCGTAACCTGCGGTCCGCCCGAATTGCCAAGGAAATGGTGTCATCGCTGGACTTTGGTTCAGGATGCCCTAACAGAAGTTCAGAGACTGCATCTGATAGGCCTGACAGAAAATAATCTAATAGGGCATGGGACCCCCACCTGGACAAGACAGCCCACTTTCGGAACTCGGCCGCATAGACCTCGACCATGTCTCGACCCTGCCTGAGAGTCTTGAGCTTCCTCTCGGCAGTGATTGAAGCATCTGGATCATCATAAATTATGGCCATTGCTTTGAAAAATTCCTCAACTGTCGTCAGTGCCGTATCCCTGGTAGAGTTGGGCCGAACGGTTCGCCTGCGAACGGTTCCATGCGAACTTCCGTGGTTCGCGTTCTCGTCCCGCAGGCGAACCTTTGCGGAAGTTCAGTTCGCCCCATAATGCACATGGAGGGTCAACTTTGACCCTCTACATCACAGTCAGCAGGCCCAGTGTAGCCAATTAGGCTACACTAGCCCCTGGAGCCCCACCCCACTTATATAAGGCAGGCAGCGGCGGCCATTACGGTCACTCGTGTGCCTGCATTAGTGAGAGTAGGGCGAGCTGCTGCAGACTGTCTCTCATAGGGAAAGATTAGTTAGGCTTAGCTTGTTCCTGGCTGCATACCTGTTCTGTGAACCCAACACTGCATACCTGTTCTGTGAACCCACCACTGCATACCTGTTCTGTGAACCCACCACTGCATACCTGTTCTGTGAACCCAACACTGCATACCTGTTCTGTGAACCCACCACTGCATACCTGTACTGTGAACCCACCACTGCATACCTGTACTGTGAACCCACCACTGCATACCTGTTCAGTGAACCCACCACTGCATACCTGTTCAGTGAACCTGCCACTGCATACCTGTTCTGTGAACCCACCACTGCATACCTGTTCTGTGAACCCACCACTGCATACCTGTTCTGTGAACCCACCACTGCATACCTGTTGTGTTCAGTGAACCTGCCACTGCATACCTGTTCTGTTCAGTGGACCCGCCACTGTATACCTGTTCAGTGAACCCGCCACTACATACCTGTTGTGTTCAGTGAACCTGCCACTGCATACCTGTTCTGTGAACCCGCCACTGCATACCTGTTCTGTTCAGTGGACCCGCCACTGTATACCTGTTCTGTTCAGTGAACACGCCACTGTATACCTGTTCAGTGAACCCGCCACTGCATACCTGTTCTGTTCAGTGAACCTGCCACTGCATACCTGTTCTGTGAACCTGCCACTGTATACCTGTACTGTTCAGTGAACCCGCCACTGCATACCTGTTCTGTTCTGTGGACCCGCTACTGTATACCTGTTCTGTTCAGTGAACCCGCCACTGTATACCTGTACTGTTCAGTGAACCCGCCACTGCATACCTGTTCTGTTCAGTGGAGCCGCTACTGTATACCGGTTCTGTTCAGTGAACCCGCCACTGCATACCTGTTGTGTTCAGTGAACCCGCCACTGTATACCTGTACTGTTCAGTGAACCCGCCACTGCATACCTGTACTGTTCAGTGAACCCGCCACTGCATACCTGTTGTGTTCAGTGAACCCGCCACTGCATACCTGTTCTGTTCAGTGAACCTGCCACTGCATACCTGTTCTGTGAACCCGCCACTGTATACCTGTACTGTTCAGTGAACCCGCCACTGCATACCTGTTCTGTTCAGTGAACCTTCATTCATTGTGGTCAGACCAAATTTGATCAGCTGGACAGTCACTGTTCTGTCATTCAGCCACATCAGCCAGGCGACCATATGGGCTGTAAAGCCACCAAAACCTGCACTCTCGCCATGGTGCGCACCAGTCCAGCACGGCCGTCACTACACAAACAGCTGTTTGCGGTGCGTTACACGGTGAGTTTGGTGTGTCAGTGTGAAGCAGTACCTTAATTACACTACCTGATTGATGTATACACATGCAAGATGTTTTAAAGCACTTTAGGCCTGTCTTTTAGCATTCAATGTGATTTCTGCCCTTAAAACGCTGCTTTGCGTCAAATCCAGATTTTTCCCGGGGACTTTTGGCGTGTATCCCACTCCGCCATGCCCCCCTCCAGGTGTTAGACCCCTTGAAACATCTTTTCCATCACTTTTGTGGCCAGCATAATTTTATTTTTTTCAAAGTTCGCATCCCCATTGAAGTCTATTGCGGTTCGCGAACTTTAACGCGAACCGAACCTTCCGCGGAAGTTCGCGAACCCGGTTCGCGAACCTAAAATCGGAGGTTCGGCCCAACTCTAATCCCTGGGTAAAAGACCATATGCCCAGGTTTGTGAGTCTCCGGACAGTAAGGTCTTAATAAATGTTACCCTTTGCTGCTCGGAACCTGACTGAGTAGGCCGTAACTCAAAATAAGATAAAACCCGATTGCGGAAGTTCTGGAAGTCAGATCTTTGCCCTGAAAACTTTTCGGGCACTGGCATACGGAGATCTGCGACCGGAGGGGATTGCACTGTGGCCACAGTCGTCTGCAAGACCCGTACAGACCCAGCCAATTGGTTGATCTGAGTCTGTTGCAAATTAACCACCTCAATGAGGTTATTAAGTGAGGTGGTTAGAGTCTCGATCTGACTGTGTAGTGCTTCCATACTAGTGGTCTGCTTGTAACGATCGGTGTAACACAGAGAGGATCTGATTACTGGTGATCTGCAGTCTCACCGAGAATGCAGATATATACCCGATTATTGATGATCTGCAGTATCACCGATAATCAGATATATCTCTAACCTCTGGACACCTGAGTGATGAGAGTGTAATGGTGCAACAGTAATACTTTGAGGACCGCACCTGAATATCAGGTGCTAGAGCAATAAGGAGTATTGCTCTGCAGCAAGTTCCTTCCATTGGTCTGAACTCTCCGCAGGGAGGAGTCAGGCCGAGAGTGGAAAGGAGGACAGAACGTGAGTGACACCAATGAGGGAGTGTCACTGACAGATCTGTGAACTATCTCTCAACAGGAGAGATAGTTCTCGAGGTCGGGCAGGCCAGGTCGTTACCACACGGACAGATAAAGTACAGAGACAGGAGACAGATGCAGAATCCTAAGACTAGCCGAGTTTGGCAACAGAGTATCAGAATGACAAGGGTACAAAATCAGAGATCAGAAGAATGGTCAGGAAAGCAGAAGGTCATAACAAATAATCAACAATTCCTAGACTAAAGTGTGAGTTCCTTGGTCATCAACACCTTGGAAACTGGTCTAGATCAGTGATTCCCAACCGCTGTGCTGGTGCCAGGTGTGCCGTCCAGTACGCTGGAGGGGGGAAGCAGCGCTAGAAGGAGGGGCAGTGGAGGCAGCGGTGGGGAGGGGGGAAATATCCCCCCCCCCCTCCCTCACCTGGGACCCCTCCTTCTGCCTCTCTCCCCCTCCATTTAGCGGTGGCAAGTGCAGGGCGGCTCGGCGGCGGGGAGACATGCGCAGACTTACCACTTCTGCGTTCCAAGTGCCGGCAGCGTCATGTCGTCAGATCTCCGCCTTCAATGCCGCCCACTGTGCTTCCTGATTAGCGGAAGAGCAGTGGGCGGCATTGAAGGCGGAGATCTGACGACATGACGCTGCCGGCGCTTGGAACGCAGAAGTGGTAAGTCTGCGCATGTCTCCCCGCCGCCGAGCCGCCCTGCACTTGCCATCGCTAAATGGAGGGGGAGAGAGGCAGAAGGAGGGGTCCCAGGTGAGGGAGGGGGGGGATATTTCCCCCCTCCCCACCGCTGCCTCCACTGCCCCTCCTTCTAGCGCTGCTTCCCCCCCTCCTGGGCATCTATACTGGGGGAACTGTACTAGCTATACTGGGGGCAACTAAACTAGCTGTACTGGGGGCAACTAAACTAGCTGTACTGGGGGCAACTAAACTAGCTTTACTGGGGGCAACTAAACTAGCTTTACTGGGGGCAACTAAACTAGCTTTACTGGGGGCAACTAAACTAGCTTCACTGGGGGCAACTAAACTAGCTATACTGGGGGCAACTAAACTAGCTACACTGGGGGCAACTATACTAGCTATACAGGGCACTACCTACCTATGCTAGCTATGCTGGGCACTATGCTAGGTATGCTGGGCACTATACTAGCTATACTGGGTACCATACTAGCTATCTGGGCACTATACTAGCTATACTGGGCACTTTACTGGCTATACTGGGGCACTACCTACCTATACTGGGGCACTACCTATCCATACTGGGACTATACTAGCTATACTGGGGCACTATACTAGCTATACTGGGGCACTATACTGGGGTAACTATACTAACCATACTGGGGCAACTAAACTCCCTATACTGGGGCAACTATGCTAGCTATGCAGCCGCACCCCCCCCCATAGCCTGCTACACACGGCACTGTCCACTAGGTCGCGCAAACACCCGCGCGCCCCCCGCCGTTCCCCGGAGAAAAATATGGTCAGAAAGTGTTCCCCGGGCCGGAAAGGGTTGGGAATCACTGGTCTAGATAATAACACAGATGATAACAGAATTTCCTAGACTAAGGTGTGAGGTCCTTGATCATCAATACCTAGGAAACTGGTCTAATATAACACAGATACTGACAAGGTCTGAGTGCTACCACGTAGTGATCGCAACGCCAGACGCCAGAGGAATGACCAGCACCCAGTATATATACACCAGCGCTCTCCTGCGCCTCCCCTAAGTGCTGGACCAATGAAAACTGAAAGAATTGTCAGCTGACCGGCCTGGTCAGCTGACGCCCTTCTGGCTGTCATAAATGCTCTGCCTCTCCGCGCGCGCGCGCGTCCTTCTGAACCTGTGTGGACTATCAGTCCCAGCCACACCAGACATGTGTTGTAATGCCTCTGCTGTTTTGGATGTGGAATCCGCCGCACCGCTGACCGAGCGTGCGGCGTTTTCTCTGCATTCAGCAGTACTGACAGAAGTAGGCCTATGCGTGCAAACCGCCGCGTCGGATGCGGAAACCGCCGCCCTGTTCTCTGGGCATGCGGCGGTTTCTCCGCGCTCCGTCAAGCCAGTGAATGCAGGTCTCTGCGCGTAAGCTGCCATGTTGAACGCGGAATCAGCCGCCTTACTCTGAGTACTTGCGGCGGCTTTTCCGCATTTTCTCACAGTACCCCCCCTGAGGAGTGGACTCCGGACAGCTCCTACCCGGTTTCTCAGGATATAGAGCGTGGCATTCCCTTCTTAATTTGTCCGCATGCATGCGACACTCAGGTACCCATGTTCTCTCCTCAATACCATACCCCTTCCAGTGCACCAGATACTGTACCGAGTTCTGCACTACACGTGAGTCTAAAATCTTTTCTACTTCGTACTCAGGTTGGTCGTCTACCATCACAGGAGGAGGAGGAGTGGCACCCACATGGACTGCTGGCTTAAGCAGGGACACATGAAAAGATCTTACACCACGCATGCTGGCAGGAAGATCGATGGCATAAGTAACATTGTTGATCTTCCTGGTTACAGAAAAAGGGCCCACAAACCTGGGACCTAACTTAAGCGAGGGTTGTTTCCGGGTCAAATGATGTGTGGACACCCAGACCAGGTCTCCTGGTCGGAACTTCCACTCCAAGGATCGTTTCTTGTCAGCTTGACCTTTCTGACTTTGAAAAGCCTTCTCCAAATTATTTTTCACGATTCCCCAAATGGCTTTAAATGATTTTTGCCAAGCCTCCAGAGATGGAAACGGAGTGGAAGCTACTGGTAATGGGGAGAACTTGGGCAACTTTCCGGTTACCACCTGAAACGGAGAAAATCCAGAGGAAGAGCTTTTCAAATTATTGTGCTCAAATTCTGCATATGGCAAGAACTTGACCCAATCATTTTGCGCATCCGCAACATAACACCTTAAAAATTGTTCCAAAGACTGATTAACCCTCTCCGTCTGACCATTGGTCTGTGGGTGGTAGCCCGACGAAAATGACAGTTCCATGCCCATTTCATGACAAAATGCCCTCCAAAATCTAGAAACAAATTGGACTCCCCGATCTGACACTATGTTTTCTGGAATGCCATGTAGTCGGAAAACGTGGATGATGAAAAGATCGGCCAACTCCTGGGCCGAGGGGAGTCCTTTCAGGGGCACAAAATGGGCCATTTTACTGAAACGGTCGACTACCACCCAAATGACCGACATGCCTTCAGACCTCGGGAGCTCACCCACAAAATCCATGGACAAATGGGTCCACGGTTCACTCGGGGTGGGCAAAGGCTGCAACGTTCCCACAGGTGCCAGACGGGAGGGTTTGCTTTTAGCACACACTGCACACTCTCTAACATACTCCTTGCAGTCTGTTGCCAGAGAAGGCCACCAAGCACACCTAGCAACCAAGTCTTCTGTGTTCTGGAGGCCCCCGGATGCCCAGCATTCTTGTGCGAGTGGAACATCTGCAAAATCTGGAGACGAAATGGCAGTGGTACAAACATAACCCCTTCAGGCTTTCCCTCAGGGACATCCTGCTGGAAGGGACTCAAAGTCTCCGTCCAGTCTTTCCAAGTCTCTGTGGCTCCCAGCACTACTTTCTGTGGGACAATGGTCTCTGGGTCTGAGGGCTGTGCTGTCTCCGGCTCAAAACATCTGGACAAGGCATCCGCCTTAATGTTTTTACTGCCTGGAGTTAAAGTGTAGAGAAACCGAGAGCCCAATATAGTGTAGTATGTTAAGCATAAATGAAGTAAAGGTTATCGTGAGAAAATTATACTCACAAACATGGGTTACCACACAGGCAACCACTGTATAGGCAGGTGAGGAGATTAGACCTGTCCTCACTCAGGGATAAGAAGTCGCTCTCTGTAGATGCGAAAGGGGGTAGATCACCCCTCCACCAGGGTTGGACACGGTATAGCAGTAGGAGAACAGAGGCGCCAGCAGGATAAAAGTGGATAAAAACTTTAAAATTTGCTGGGAGGAAGCGGTGGATGTACCTCCATAAAGCAGACACGAAAGACTGTCTGAATAGTAGTCACATTTATTAATTAGTACCCCAAAACAGTGCAACGCGTTTCGCAGGCCCAGCCCGCTTCATCAGGCAATAAAAATGGGGACAAGACAGAATTTCAGCAATAGCAGGTGTAGCGCCTCACTTGTCCCCACTGTATGCCCAGGTCTGAGAATCACCTGATAACAAAGTCTTAATAAATGTGACCCTTCGGGTCATGGTTCCTGAAGATCTAGGTCTCAACTCAAAGTATGACAACACTCTACTCCTAAAATTTCGGAAGTCAGATCTGTGACCAGAAATTTTTTCAGGTACAGGCATACGTATGTCTGTGCTAGGAGGGGATCGCACTTCATCTACAGCTGTCTGGAGGGTTCGTACGGATTCAGACAGTGCGTCTATTAAAGACTGATGGCCACCCAGCACTTGGTTGCTGTTATCCACCGAAGTGACAAGTGGGCCCAGACGGCTGTGTGCATCCATAGTTCTTTGGTCTGGCGTTCTGTAACAATCGGTGTAACACAGAGAGGATCTGATTACCGGTGATATGCAGTATCACCGAGAATGCAGATATATACCCGATTATTGATGATCTGCAGTATCACCGATAATCAGATATATCTCTAACCTCTGGACACCTGAGTGATGAGAGTGTAATGGTGCAACAGTAATACTCTGAGGACCGCACCTGAATATCAGGTGCTAGAGCAATAAGAAGTATTGCTCTGCAGCAAGTTCCTTCCGTTGGTCTGAACTCTCCGCAGGGAGGAGTCAGGCCGAGAGTGGAAAGGACAGAACGTGAGTGACACCAATGAGGGAGTGTCACTGACAGATCTGTGAACTATCTCTCAACAGGAGAGATAGTTCTCGAGGTCGGGCAGGCCAGGTCGTTACCACACGGACAGATAAAGTACAGAGACAGGAGACAGATGCAGAATCCTAAGACTAGCCGAGTTTGGCAACAGAGTATCAGAATGACAAGGGTACAAAATCAGAGATCAGAAGAATGGTCAGGAAAGCAGAAGGTCATAACAAATAATCAACAATTCCTAGACTAAGGTGTGAGTTCCTTGGTCATCAACACCTTGGAAACTGGTCTAGATAATAACACAGATGATAACAGAATTTCCTAGACTAAGGTGTGAGTTCCTTGGTCATCAACACCTTGGAAACTGGTCTAGATAATAACACAGATAATCACAGAATTCCTAGACTAAGGTGTGGGGTCCTTGATCATCAACACCTAGGAAACTGGTCTAATATAACACAGATACTGACAAGGTCTGAGTGCTACCACGTAGTGATCGCAATGCCAGACGCCAGAGGAATGACCAGCACCCAGTATATATACACCAGCGCTCTTCTGCACCTCCCCTAAGTGCTGGACCAATGAAAACTGAAAGAATTGTCAGCTGACCTGCCTGGTCAGCTGACGCCCTTCTGGCTGTCATAAATGCTCTGCCTCTCCGCGCGCGCACGCGTCCTTCTGAACCTGTGTGGACTATCAGTCCCAGCCACACCAGACATGTGTTGTAATGCCTCTGCTGTTTTGGATGCGGAATCCGCCGCACCGCTGACCGAGCGTGCGGCGTTTTCTCCGCATTCAGCAGTACTGACAGAAGTAGGCCTATGCGTGCAAACTCCGCGCTCCATCAAGCCAGTGAATGCAGGTCTCTGCGCGCAAGCTGCCATGTTGAACGCGGAATCAGCCGCCTTACTCTGAGTACTTGCGGCAGCTTTTCCGCGTTTTCTCACACTGCTGTTCTGTAACGATTGGTGTGTAACGATCGGTTTCAGCATGCAGAGAGAGTCTGATTATTGGCGATCTGCAGTATCACCAAGAATGCAGATATATACCCGATTATTGATGATCTGCAGTATCACCGATAATCCGATATATTGCTAACCTCTGGGCACCAGAAAAGAACACAATAAAGACAGTAATATAAATCACAGAAGTGTGGAAATATCCACCACACAGCGATTCCTCAGAGGTGTGGTTACCTCTGAATGGGAACCCCGTGCGTGAGATCCTCTAACCAGGCAGAGTGAGGAATCTCGACCCCTAGCAGTAATCGTCTGCTTGGGGCAGTCGTCTCGGAGAGGCAAGCCTCAGAGATAACCCTCCAGTGGGAGACGTTCCACTGAAGGGAGAATGGTCAGACAGGCAGAGGTTCAGCAACAGAGATGACAGATAAAGTACAAAGACAGAAGGCTGATTCGGTATCCAAGGCAAGCAGGGTCTGACAACGGTATATCAGATATGCGAGGTACCGAATCAGAAGACAGAGGAGTAGTCAGAAAAGCAATAAGTCATAACAGATATCAAACAATGCCTAGTCTGAGTGCGAGGTCCTTGGTCTCAGCACCCTGGAACTAGTCTGAATAATAACACAGATTAACAGTACAAGTAAACTGGCTAAGTGTGAATTCCCAGGGCCACCTGGTTCTAACACACTGTAGGATCTGACTAAAGGTCTGAGTGCTTCCACGTAGTGATCGCAACGGCAGACAACCAGCAACTGACAAGCAAGCTGTATATATAGTTGCAGGACTCTGCCACCCCGCCCGAACCACTCAGCCAATCAGGAGTCCAGAAGAAATCAGCTGATCATCCTGATCAGCTGACACATCTCCTGCTGGCATAGAGGTCCTAACTTCTGGCGCGCGCGCGTAGCCCTAAACCTGTGTGAACTAACAGGCTCAGCCACACCAGCTGCACGCTGCTGCATGCAAACCGCCGCGCTGGACGCGGAATCAGCCGCCTGACTGTTGTTGTATGCGGCGGCTTTTCCGCATTCCGCTCTGCCGCCAGACACACGCTTCCGCGTGCAAACCGCCGCACTGGACGCGGAATCAGCCGCCTGCTCAGTAGTACTCGCGGCAGCTTTTCCGCGATCTCTCACAGTACCCCCCCCCCGAGGAGTGGACTCCGGACATCTCCTGCCAGGCTTCTCAGGATGTAAGTTATGAAACTCCTTTTTCAACTCCTCTGCGTGCATGCGACATTCTGGCACCCAAGTTCTCTCCTCAATGCCATACCCTTTCCAATGCACTAAATACTGCACAGAGTTCTGCACAAGCCGGGAGTCTAGAATCTTCTCAATTTTCATATTCAGTTTGGTCATAAATCAACACAGGGGGGGGGAGCGGAATCCACGTGCACTGCCGGCTTGAGCAAGGACACATGGAACGATCTCACACCTCGCATGCTGGTAGGGAGATCGATGGCATAAGTGACATCATTGATTTTCCTGATCACAGGAAACGGATCCACAAATCTGGGACCTAACTTGGGAGACAGTTGCTTCAGAGCCAAATGTCGTGTAGACACCCAAACCAAGTCACCTGGAAGGAATTCCCATTCTATGGAACGTCTCTTATCAGTAGTGTTGGGCGAACATCTAGATGTTCGGGTTCGGGCCGAACAGGCCGAACATGGCCGCGATGTTCGGGTGTTCGAGCCGAACTCCGAACATAATGGAAGTCAATGGGGACCCGAACTTTTGTGCTTTGTAAAGCCTCCTTACATGCTACATACCCCAAATTTACAGGGTATGTGCACCTTGGGAGTGGGTACAAGAGGAAAAAATTTTTTAGCAAAAAGAGCTTATAGTTTTTGAGAAAATCGATTTTAAAGTTTCAAAGGGAAAACTGTCTTTTAAATGCGGGAAATGTCTGTTTTCTTTGCACAGGTAACATGCTTTTTGTCGGCATGCAGTCATAAATGTAACACATATAAGAGGTTCCAGGAAAAGGGACCGGTAACGCTAACCCAGCAGCAGCACACGTGATGGAACAAGAGGAGGGTGGCGCAGGAGGAGAAGGCCACGCTTTGAGACACAACAACCCAGGCCTTGCATGAGGACAAGAAGCGTGCGGATAGCAATTTGCATTTTTTCGCCATGCAGTCATAAACAGAGGTGGGACAAGGTCCGCCAGCACCCAAGGCTGAGACACCAAAGTGCGCCCCTCCATCCCTGCCACCCCAGCCGTCACACACTGATTGCTATTAGACTAAGAGGCGCCACAGGGCCCACAACCTCCCCAACACCTTAATATCTAGTTATCTGGCTTGCAGTCACTGCCATGTATCCCCTTTTCTTATTTCTTTCTGCTTCAAACACAATTAGGAATGACAGCTGAATGAATTCTGTGCCCCCTCCGACACTGCGCCCTGAGGCTGGAGCCTCTCCAGCCTATACCTCGGCCCGGCCCTGGTCATAAATGTAATACAGATGAGAGGTTCAATAAACAGGGACCGGAAACGCTAACCCATCACAGATGTTCATTGTTCATGTTACTTGATTGGGGTCCGGGAGTGTTGCGTAGTCGTTTCCAATCCAGGATTGATTCATTTTAATTTGAGTCAGACGGTCTGCATTTTCTGTGGAGAGGCGGATACGCCGCCGATCTGTGACGATGCCTCCGGCAGCACTGAAACAGCGTTCCGACATAACGCTGGCTGCCGGGCAAGCCAGCACCTCTATTGCGTACATTGCCAGTTTGTGCCAGGTGTCTAGCTTCGATACCCAATAGTTGAAGGGTGCAGATGGATTGTTCAACACAGCTACGCCATCTGACATGTAGTCCTAGACCATCTTCTCCAGGCGATCGGTGTTGGAGGTGGATCTGCACGCTTGCTGTTCTGTGTGCTGCTGCATGGGTGTCAGAAAATTTTCCCACTCCAAGGACACTGCCGATACCATTCCCTTTTGGGCACTAGCTGCAGCTTGTGTTGTTTGCTGCCCTCCTGGTCGTCCTGGGTTTGCGGAAGTCAGTCTGTCGGCGTACAACTGGCTAGAGGAGGGGGAGGATGTCAATCTCCTCTCTAAAGTCTCCACAAGGGCCTGCTGGTATTCTTCCATTTTGACCTGTCTGGCTCTTTCTTCAAGCAGTTTTGGAACATTGTGTTTGTACCGTGGATCCAGAAGGGTATAAACCCAGTAATTGGTGTTGTCCAGAATGCGCACAATGCGTGGGTCGCGTTCAATGCAGTCCTAGGCCGAAGAGGTCATAGCCTAGGGTCACCAAACCTGTTTATTTGGGCAATTTCAATGGTGGCGAGTCTGACATACATAAATCGCAGCAATGGCCGTTAGCAACGTCTGAATCTCACGAAATGTCTCATGCAGGTAGAAGACATATTGTTATACTTGGGCTCCAAAGATGGGTTCCCTCCATCTCTGCAAACCAGAGTTACAGGGCTCCAAATTTGGTAAAATCCCCCATAGGCTTTCATTGGGCCTCCTATTTACAGTTCCAAAATCTCACATCTTTTCAAAGGGCAATTACTCAGCAGTGGCAAATTTTCTAGCATTGTAGGGACCCTTAGGGGGAACATGACTGGTGAGTTTCGGGCCCCTAGGCCGAAGAGGTCATAGCCTAGGGTCACAAAAACCTGTTTATTTGGGCTATTTCAATGGTAGTGATGGTGACGTACATAAATCTCAGCCATGGCCGTTAGCAACGTCTGAATTTCACGAAATGTCTCATGCAGGTAGAAGACATATTGTTAGACTTGGATTCCAAAGATGGGGTCCCTACATCTCTGCAAACTAGAGTTACAGGGGTCCAAAATTGGTAAAATCCCCCATAGGATTTCATTGCCTCCCTATTTCACTTTCCAAAATCTCACATCTTTTCAAAGGGCAATGGCTCAGCAGTGGCACATTTTCTAGCATTGTAGGGACCCTTAGGGGGAACATGACTGGTGAGTTTCGGGCCCCTAGGCCGAAGAGGTCATAGCCTAGGGTCACAAAAACCTGTTTATTTGGGCTATTTCAATGGTAGTGATGGTGACGTACATAAATCTCAGCCATGGCCGTTAGCAACGTCTGAATCTCACGAAATGTCTCATGCAGGTAGAAGACATATTGTTAGACTTGGATTCCAAAGATGGGGTCTCTACATCTCTGCAAACCAGAGTTACAGGGGTCCAAAATTGGTAAAATCCCCCATAGACTTTTATTGCCTCCCTATTTCACTTTCCAAAATCTCACATCTTTTCAAAGGGCAATGGCTCAGCAGTACCAAATTTTCTAGCATTGTAGGGACCCTTAGGGGGATCATGACTGGTGAGTTTTGCCACTGCTGAGCCATTGCCCTTTGAAATGGTGTGAGATTTTGGAACGGTAAATAGTAGGCCCAATGAAAGCCTATGGGGGATTTTACCAATTTTGGACCCCTGTAACTCTGGTTTGCAGAAATGTAGGGACCCCATCTTTGGAATCCAAGTCTAACAATATGTCTTCTACCTGCATGAGACATTTTGTGAAATTCAGACGTTGCTAACGGCCATAGCTGAGATTTATGTACGTCACCATCACTACCATTGAAATAGCCCAAATAAACAGGTTTTTGTGACCCTAGGCTATGACCTCTTTGGCCTAGGGGCCCGAAACTCACCAGTCATGTTCCCCCTAAGGGTCCCTACAATGCTAGAAAATTTGGTACTGCTGAGCCATTGCCCTTTGAAAAGATGTGAGATTTTGGAAATTGAAATAGGGAGGCAATGAAAGTCTATGGGGGATTTTACCAATTTTGGACCCCTGTAACTCTGGTTTGCAGAGATGTAGGGACCCCATCTTTGGAATCCAAGTCTAACAATATGTCTTCTACCTGCATGAGACATTTCGTGAAATTCCGACGTTGCTAACGGCCATGGCTGAGATTTATGTACGTCACCATCACTACCATTGAAATTGCCCAAATAAACAGGTTTTTGTGACCCTAGGCTATGACCTCTTTGGCCTAGGGGCCCGAAACTCACCAGTCATGTTCCCCCTAAGGGTCCCTACAATGCTAGAAAATTTGCCACTGCTGAGCCATTGCCCTTTGAAAAGATGTGAGATTTTGGAAAGTGAAATAGGGAGGCAATGAAAGTCTATGGGGGATTTTACCAATTTTGGACCCCTGTAACTCTGGTTTGCAGAGATGTAGGGACCCCATCTTTGGAATCCAAGTCTAAAAATATGTCTTCTACCTGCATGAGAGATTTCGTGAAATTCAGACGTTGCTAACGGCCATAGCTGAGATTTATGTACGTCACCATCACTACCATTGAAATAGCCCAAATAAACAGGTTTTTGTGACCCTAGGCTATGACCTCTTTGGCCTAGGGGCCCGAAACTCACCAGTCATGTTCCCCCTAAGGGTCCCTACAATGCTAGAAAATTTGGTACTGCTGAGCCATTGCCCTTTGAAAAGATGTGAGATTTTGGAAATTGAAATAGGGAGGCAATGAAAGTCTATGGGGGATTTTACCAATTTTGGACCCCTGTAACTCTGGTTTGCAGAGATGTAGGGACCCCATCTTTGGAATCCAAGTCTAACAATATGTCTTCTACCTGCATGAGACATTTCGTGAAATTCAGACGTTGCTAACGGCCATGGCTGAGATTTATGTACGTCACCATCACTACCATTGAAATAGCCCAAATAAACAGGTTTTTGTGACCCTAGGCTATGACCTCTTTGGCCTAGGGGCCCGAAACTCACCAGTCATGTTCCCCCTAAGGGTCCCTACAATGATAGAAAATTTGGTACTGCTGAGCCATTGCCCTTTGAAAAGATGTGAGATTTTGGAAAGTGAAATAGGGAGGCAATGAAAGTCTATTGGGGATTTTACCAATTTTGGACCCCTGTAACTCTGGTTTGCAGAGATGTAGGGACCCCATCTTTGGAATCCAAGTCTAACAATATGTCTTCTACCTGCATGAGACATTTCGTGAAATTCAGACGTTGCTAACGGCCATGGCTGACATTTATGTACGTCACCATCACTACCATTGAAATAACCCAAATAAACAGGTTTTTGTGACCCTAGGCTATGACCTCTACGGCCTAGGGGCCCGAAACTCACCAGTCATGTTCCCCCTAAGGGTCCCTACAATGCTAGAAAATTTGCCACTGCTGAGTAATTGCCCTTTGAAAAGATGTGAGATTTTGGAACTGTAAATAGGAGGCCCAATGAAAGCCTATGGGGGATTTTACCAATTTTGGACCCCTGTAACTCTGGTTTGCAGAGATGTAGGGACCCCATCTTTGGAATCCAAGTCTAACAATATGTCTTCTACCTGCATGAGACATTTCGTGAAATTCAGACGTTGCTAACGGCCATGGCTGAGATTTATGTACGTCACCATCACTACCATTGAAATAGCCCAAATAAACAGGTTTTTGTGACCCTAGGCTATGACCTCTTCGGCCTAGGACTGCATTGAACGCGACCCACGCATTGTGCGCATTCTGGACAACACCAATTACTGGGTTTATACCCTTCTGGATCCACGGTACAAACACAATGTTCCAAAACTGCTTGAAGAAAGAGTCAGACAGGTCAAAATGGAAGAATACCAGCAGGCCCTTGTGGAGACTTTAAAGAGGAGATTGACATCCTCCCCCTCCTCTAGCCAGTTGTTCGCCGACAGACTGACTTCCGCAAACCCAGGACGACCAGGAGGGCAGCAAACAACACAAGCCGCAGCTAGTGCCCAAAAGGGAATGGTATCGGCAGTGTCCTTGGAGTGGGAAAATTTTCTGACACCCATGCAGCAGCACACAGAACAGCAAGCGTGCAGATCCACCTCCAACGCCGATCGCCTGGAGAAGATGGTCAAGGACTACATGTCAGATGGCATAGCTGTGTTGAACAATCCATCTGCACCCTTCAACTATTGGGTATCGAAGCTAGACACCTGGCACAAACTGGCAATGTACGCAATAGAGGTGCTGGCTTGCCCGGCAGCCAGCGTTATGTCGGAACGCTGTTTCAGTGCTGCCGGAGGCATTGTCACAGATCGGCGTATCCGCCTCTCCACAGAAAATGCAGACCGTCTGACTCAAATTAAAATGAATCAATCCTGGATTGGAAACGACTACGCAACACTCCCGGACCCCAACCAAGTAACATGAACAATGAACATCTGTGATGGGTTAGCGTTTCCAGTCCCTGTTTATTGAACCTCTCATCTGTATTACATTTATGACTGCATGGCGACAAAACGCAAATTGCTATCCGCACGCTTCTTGTCCTCATGCAAGGCCTGGGTTGTTGTGTCTCAAAGCGTGGCCTTCTCCTCCTGCGCCACCCTCCTCCTGTTCCATCACGTGTGCTGCTGCTGGGTTAGCGTTACCGGTCCCTTTTCCTGGAACCTCTTATATGTATTACATTTATGACTGCATGCCGACAAAAAGCATATTACCTGTGCAAAGAAAACAGACATTTCCCGCATTTAAAAGACAGTTTTCCCTTTGAAACTTTAAAATCGATTTTCTCAAAAACTATAAGCTCTTTTTGCTAAATTTTTTTCCTCTTGTACCCACTCCCAAGGTGCACATACCCTGTAAATTTGGGGTATGTAGCATATAAGGAGGCTTTACAAAGCACGAAAGTTCGGGTCCCCATTGACTTCCATTATGTTCGGAGTTCGGCTCGAACACCCGAACATCGCGGCCATGTTCGGCCCGAACTCGAACATCTAGATGTGTAAGAACGGAACAGAGGCGCCAGCAGAATAAAAATAGTCACCAATTAAAACCAATTAAAATGTTGGTGGCGAGGGTGGACTCGTCTCCCCAACAAAAAAACACAATCGCTGTGTATGTTACTACAATTTTAATCAATTTAGTAAGTACTCCAAAAATAATGCAACGCGTTTCTCGGGTCTCAAGCCCGCTTCATCAGGCAAAAATGTAAACAGGAGTAACTGAAATAAAAACATATATAAAAAAGAGGGATACATACAATATAATATAAAAAAAGATTATAAAATATACAGTACACAAGAATACGAAAATGCAGTTAAAAATTATGGAAAGGCGCAAAAACCAGAAAACACAAATGCAGCATAGTCTTGGAATCTGTTCATACAGACAAGCTGCAGCAATTAAACCAACAATATATGACAATAACACAAGTATTTGGTTGTTCATATAAAAACATGTGTCAGGATGACACACGCATAAATAGTAGTTCATAACCCATATGTGTTGGAGCAAATGTGTATTATGTGCTCCATGCCACAAACTATAAACTATATTGCCACTTGGTATCCCTTCATCATTAATAATCCTCATGCAAGCTACATGTCCCCCTAAGAGAAACAGCAGCAGGGTCCCATCTCCCATAATGACATATATACCCTTGCGTGTAGTAAAGGGAAAGAAAGGGGACTTACCAGCGCAGTAGTGTGTGCTCGTGTAGCGTCTCTGCTCCGAGCAGACGCCACACCGGCTATTTAAAACCCCTCCGTCCTGCCTGAGGCTGGCAACCCACACTTGTGAGTATACATCTCATCTATTATTTACACGTAACTGGTTGCCTGAGGCTGGCAACCCACACTTGTGAGTATACATCTCATCTATTATTTACACGTAACTGGTTGCCTGAGGCTGGCAACCCACACTTGTGAGTATACATCTCATCTATCATTTACACGTAACTGGTCCAACAGTAATACACTATTGGGGGCTCTCGATTCTTTTGTATTTCTTTTTCGAACATCTAGATGTTCGCCCAACACTACACGTGACCCGTTCGGCCAATCACAGCGCTAGCCGAACGTTCGGGTAACGTTCGGCCATGCGCTCTTAGTTCGGCCATATGGCCGAACAGTTTGGCCGAACACCATCAGGTGTTCGGCCGAACTCGAACATCACCCGAACAGGGTGATGTTCTGCAGAACCCGAACAGTGGCAAACACTGTTCGCCCAACACTACTTATCAGCCTGTTTCTTCCAACTCTGAAAAGCCCTCCTCAGATTTTGTTCTACCATTCCCCAAATTTGCTTCAAGGACCTCTGCCAATCTTCCAGGGCTGGAAACGGGGTGGCAGCCACTGGTAATGGGGTGAACTTAGGTGACCTTCCTGTTACCACCTGGAATGGAGAAAAACCTGAGGAGGAGATCTTCAAGTTGTTGTGTGCAAATTCTGCAAATGGCAGGAATTTGACCCAGTCAGTTTGAACGTCTGCCACAAAACATCTCGGAAACTGTTCCAGAGACTGATTGGTTCTCTCGGTCTGGCCATTGGTCTGTGGGTGGTAGCCTGATGAGTAGAGAATGATGTAGCGAACGGTTCGCTGGCGAACGGTTCCAGGCGAACATTGGGGGTTCGCGTTCGCCTGCGCCAGGCGAACCTTTGCGGAAGTTCGATTCGCCCCATAATGCACTATGAGGGTCAACTTTGACCCTCTGCATCACAGTCAGCAGGCACATTGTAGCCATTCAGGCTACAGTAAGCCCTGGAGCCCCACCCCCCTTATATAAGGCAGGCTCCGGCGGCACACTCACTCGTGTGCCTGCTATTAGACAGACTAGGGCGAGCTGCTGCAGACTTGTTCTTCTAGGGACAGATTAGTTAGGTTCTTGGCTGCTTAGTTTGCTCCTGGATGATTGTTATTGCTTTTATAGCAACCTAGCTCTTTTCAGAGCACATCCTGTACTTTATTTTTTTTACTGTGTGTCAAACTGACACTTTTGTTGCATGCACAGCCTTGCTAATTAATTGTGTGTGTGTGTGCCACTGCCAGCAGCCCAGCACATTCAGTGACTGACTACCTGTGTGTGTGACAGGGAGCTGCACATTGTACTACCCAGTACTGCATATTCCCAGTACCTGTTGTGTTTACTTAACCCACCTCATCACTGCATATACCTAGCTTTGTGTTGAGTGAACCCAGCTCACTGCATCCTACTACTACCTGTTGTGTTTACTTGACCCACCTCATCACTGCACATAACTACCTGTAGTGTTGAGTGAACCCAGCTCACTGCATATACCTACTACCTGTTGTGTTGAGTGAACCCAGCTCACTGCATATACCTACTACCTGTTGTGTTTACTTAACCCACCTCCTCACTGCACATAACTACCTGTTGTGTTGAGTGAATCCAGCTCACTGCATATACCTACTACCTGTTGTGTTGAGTGAACCCAGCTCACTGCATATACCTACTACCTGTTGTGTTTACTTAACCCACCTCATCACTGCACATAACTACCTGTTGTGTTAAGTGAACCCAGCTCACTGCATATACCTACTACCTGTTGTGTTGAGTGAACCCAGCTCACTGCATATACCTACTACCTGTTGTGTTTACTTAACCCATCTCATCACTGCACATAACTACCTGTTGTGTTTACTTAACCCACCTCATCACTGCACATAACTACCTGTTGTGTTAAGTGAACCCAGCTCACTGCATATACCTACTACCTGTTGTGTTAAGTGAACCCAGCTCACTGCATATACCTACTACCTGTTGTGTTGAGTAAACCCAGCTCACTGCATATACCTACTACCTGTTGTGTTGAGTGAACCCAGCTCACTGCATATACCTACTACCTGTTGTGTTTACTTAACCCACCTCATCACTGCACATAACTACCTGTTGTGTTGAGTAAACCCAGCTCACTGCATATACCTACTACCTGTTGTGTTTACTTAACCCACCTCATCACTGCACATAACTACCTGTTGTGTTGAGTAAACCCAGCTCACTGCATATACCTACTACCTGTTGTGTTTACTTAACCCACCTCATCACTGCTAGAGTTGGGCCGAACCTCCGATTTTAGGTTCGCGAACCGGGTTCGCGAACTTCCGCGGAAGGTTCGGTTCGCGTTAAAGTTCGCGAACCGCAATAGACTTTAATGGGGATGCGAACTTTGAAAAAAAAAATAATTATGCTGGCCACAAAAGTGATGGAAAAGATGTTTCAAGGGGTCTAACACCTGGAGGGGGGCATGGCGGAGTGGGATACACGCCAAAAGTCCCCGGGAAAAATCTGGATTTGACGCAAAGCAGCGTTTTAAGGGCAGAAATCACATTGAATGCTAAATGACAGGCCTAAAGTGCTTTAAAACATCTTGCATGTGTATACATCAATCAGGTAGTGTAATTAAGGTACTGCTTCACACTGACACACCAAACTCCACTGAACAGAACAGGTATGCAGTGGCGGGTTCACTAAACAGGTATACAGTGGCGGGTCCACTGAACAGAACAGGTATGCAGTGGCGGGTTCACTGAACAGGTATGCAGTGGTGGGTTCACAGAACAGGTATGCAGTGGCAGCAGGATCACTGAACAGGTATGCAGTGGTGGGTGGGTTCACAGAACAGGTATGCAGTGGTGGGTTCACAGAACAGGTATGCAGTGGCAGGATCACTGAACAGGTATGCAGTGGTGGTGGGTGGGTTCACAGAACAAGTATGCAGTGGCAGGATCACTGAACAGGTATGCAGTGGTGGGTGGGTTCACAGAACAGGTATGCAGTGGCAGCAGGATCACTGAACAGGTATGCAGTGGTGGGTGGGTTCACAGAACAGGTATGCAGTGGCAGGATCACTGAACAGGTATGCAGTGGTGGTGGGTGGGTTCACAGAACAGGTATGCAGTGGCAGGATCACTGAACAGGTATGCAGTGGCAGGATCACAGTACAGGTATGCAGTGGGCTGAGGGCTCACTGAACAGAACAGGTATGCAGCCAGGAAGAAGTTAAGCCTAACTAATCTTTCCCTATATGAGAGACTGCAGCAGCTCGCCCTACTCTCACTAATGCAGGCACACGAGTGGCCGTAATGGCCGCCGCTGCCTGCCTTATATAAGGGGGGTGGGGCTCCAGGGGCTAGTGTAGCCTAATTGGCTACACTGGGCCTGCTGACTGTGATGTAGAGGGTCAAAGTTGACCCTCAGGTGCATTATGGGGCGAACCGAACTTCTTCCGCAAAACGTTCGCGTGCGGTACCCGCACGCTAACCACCTAAGTTCACGCGAACCACGTTCGCCGGCGAACCGTTCGGCCCAACTCTAATCACTGCACATAACTACCTGTTGTGTTGAGTAAACCCAGCTCACTGCATATACCTACTACCTGTTGTGTTGAGTGAACCCAGCTCACTGCATATACCTACTACCTGTTGTGTTGACTTAACCCACCTCGTCATCACTGCATATACCTAGCTTTGTGTTGAGTGAACCCAGCTCACTGCATCCTACTACCTGTTGTGTTGAGTGAACCCAGCTCACTGCATCCTACTACCTGTTCTGTTGAGTGAACCCACCCCACTGCATCCTAGTACCTTTACTGTTCAGTGAACCCAGCTCACTGCATCCTACTACCTGTTGTGTTGAGTGAACCCACCTCACTGCATCCAAGTACCTTTACTGTTCAGTGAAACCAGCTCACTGCATCCTACTACCTGTTGTGTTGAGTGAACCCACCTCACTGCATCCTAGTACCTTTACTGTTCAGTGAACCCAGCTCACTGCATCCTAGAGTACCTTTACTGTTCAGTTAACCCAGCTCACTGCATCCTACTACCTGTTGTGTTTACTTAACCCACCTCATCACTGCACATAACTACCTGTTGTGTTGAGTGAACCCAGCTCACTGCATATACCTACTACCTGTTGTGTTGAGTGAACCCAGCTCACTGCATATACCTACTATCTGTTGTGTTGAGTGAAAGAGGAGTTGTGTGGGGAAGGAGAGGAGTCAGACTCTGATGATGGTGATGATGAGGAAGGTGTTTCTGTGGAGGAGGAAGAGGCGGCGGAAGGAGAACAACCGCAGCAGCCATCACAGGGGGCTTCTGCTGCTCCACGTTCTCGTGGTATTGTTTGTGGCTGGGGGGAGGAAGAGGAGTTGCGTCCCGTCACTGAGGAAGAGCAAGAGGAGATGGAGAGTATGTCTGCATCCAGCTTTGTGCAGATGTCCTCTTTCATGTTGTCCAGCCTGTTGAGGGACCCCCGTATCAAAAAACTCAAGACGAATGACCTGTACTGGGTGGCCACGCTACTAGACCCTCAGTACAGGTACAAAGTGGCGGACCTCTTACCAACTCAACAAAAGGCGGAAAGGATGCAACACTTGCAGAACAAGCTGTCGATGATGCTTTACAATGCATTTAAGGGTGATGTGGCTGCACAACGCAATCAAGGTACCACTGGCAGTAACCCTCCTCCTCCCAAGTCCACGCAGGCAAGGACAGGACGCTCCAGCGATCTCAGGGTGATGTCGGACATGCGGACGTTCTTTAGTCCAACTCCTCGCCATAATCCTTCCGGATCCACCCTCCACCAACGCCTGGACCCGCAGGTAGCCGAATACCTGGCCTTGAGTGTGGATGTAGACTCTGCGAAAAGCGACGATGAACCCTTGGACTACTGGTTGCGCAGGCTTGACCTGTGGCCAGAGCTGTCCCAATTTGCCATACAACTTCTCTCTTGCCTGCCGCAAGAGTCCTGTCAGAAAGGACCTTCAGTGCAGCTGGAGGCATAGTTACTGAGAAGGGAAGTCGCCTAAGTCACGACAGTGTTCAGTACCTGACCTTTATCAAAATGAATGAGGAATGGATCACGGAGGGCTACTGCACGACCGAAGACTAAGTCAGTCCCCACACACAGCATCTCTGCCTGCAGGCCGCTTGACTGCCTTCTCCGCCACCACCAACAGGGTCCAGGACTCTAGGCGGATTCCTGAATTTTTAAGGCCGCTGCTAGCAGCGGCCTCTACACTAATTTTTCTGGTGCGTGTACATGTGCCCCTCCCCCTTCGTGATCATTACCTTACATAGTTACATAGTTACATAGTTATTTTGGTTGAAAAAAGACATACGTCCATCGAGTTCAACCAGTACAAAGTACAACTCCAGCCCGTCCCCCACATACCCCTGTTGATCCAGAGGAAGGCGAAAAACCCCCCACAAGGCATGGTCCAATTAGCCCCAAAAGTGAAAAATTCCTTCCCGACTCCAGATGGCAATCAGATAAAATCCCTGGATCAACATCATTAGGCATAACCTAGTAATTGTAGCCATGGATGTCTTTCAAAGCAAGGAAAGCATCTAACCCCCCTTTAAATGCAGGTATAGAGTTTGCCATAACTCCGCCATGCCCCCCTCCAGGTGTTAGACCCCTTGAAACATCTTTTCCATCACTTTTGTGGCCAGCATAATTTTTTCTATTTTTCAAAGTTCGCCTCCCCATTGAAGTCTATTGCGGTTCGCGAACTTTTCCACGAACCGAACCTTCCGCGGAAGTTCGCGAACCCGGTTCGCGAACCGGAAATCAGCGGTCCACGACATCTCTACTGAAGAGAAAGATAGCTCCATGTCTAACTGCTGGCAGAATGCCCTCCAGAACTTAGAAACAAATTGGACTCCCCGATCTAACACTATATTTTCTGGAATGCCATGCAGCCGGAAAATATGCTGGACGAAAAGATCGGCCAACTCCTGGGCCAAGGGGAGTCCTTTCAGGGGGACAAAATGAGCCATCTTGCTAAAACGATCGACTACCACCCAAATGACTGTCATGCCTTCAGACCTAGGGAGTTCGCCCACAAAATCCATGGACAGATGAGTCCATGGTTCCTTCGGGACTGGCAGTGGTTGTAATGTCCCAACAGGTGCCTGACGGGAGGGTTTGCTTCTTGCACACACTGCACATTCTCTTACATACTCTTTGCAGTCAGTTGCCAATGAAGGCCACCAGGCACATCTTGTTACGAGGTCTTGGGTTCTGGTGACTCCAGGATGCCCAGCATTCTTGTGAGAATGAAACAACTGCAATATTTGTAGACGAAAAGGCAGTGGTACAAACATGACCCCTTCAGGCTTTCCCTCAGGTACATCCTGTTGGAATGGACTCAACATTTTAGTCCAGTCCCTCCAGGTCTCAGTGGCGGCCAGAACCACTTTCTGCGACAGAATGGTTTCTGGGTCTGAGGGCTGTGCTGTCTCGGGCTCAAAACATCTGGACAAAGCATCAGCTTTGATGTTTTTACTACCAGGGGTGTACGTGATTACAAATCTGAATCTCGAGAAAAACAATGACCACCGAGCCTGTCGGGGGCTAAGTCTCTTAGCGCCCTCAATGTACTCCAAATTCTTGTGGTCAGTATAGACAGTAATGGTATGTTCTGCACCCTCTAGCCAATGTCGCCATTCCTCGAAGGCCAATTTAATGGCTAGAAGTTCCCTATTGCCTATATCGTAGTTTTTCTCAGTGGGTGAAAACCTACGTGAAAAATAGGCACAGGGGTGTAGCTTTCCCTGCAACCCAGAACGCTGAGACAGCACAGCCCCTACCCCTACTTCTGAGGCATCTACCTCCACGATAAAGAGGAAGGTGGTGTCAACATGTCTCAAAATGGGTGCAGTACAGAACAATTTCTTTAGCGTAGAGAAAGCAGCATGGGCCTCAGGGGACCAGTGGTGAGTATCTGCCCCTTTCTTTGTGAGACAGGTGAGATCACCGTAGAGTACCCCTTTATGAACCTTCTGTAGTAATTAGCGAACCCCAGGAACCTCTGGAGAGCCTTCAATCCCACAGGTTGAGGCCAATCTAACACAGCTGAAACTTTCCCAGGGTCCATAGAGAGACCAGAGGTTGAAATTATGTACCCTAGAAAGGCGACAGAGGTCACTTCAAATATGCATTTCTCCAGCTTAGCGTACAGCATGTTTTGTCTCAACTTCCGTAACACAAACTTAACATGATCTCTGTGCTCTGAGAGGTTGGAAGAGAAAATTAGAATGTCATCTAAGTATACCAAGACGAATTTGCCCAATACATCTCTAAAGACCTCATTGATCAGTTCTTGAAAGACGGTCGGGGCATTACACAACCCGAAAGGCATCACTAGGTACTCGTAATGCCCATCGGGTGTGTTAAAGGCTGTCTTCCATTCATCACCGTCCCTGATTCGCATAAGGTTGTAAGCACGCCTCAGATCCAACTTTGAAAAAAATCTTAGCATTGGTGACTTGCGTAAACAAATCGTCTATTAATGGCAAAGGATAGCGATTTTTTACTGTGTGTGAAGAAACACGGAAAAGCCGCCGCATGGACGCAAGATGAGGCGGCTGTTTCCGCGGCTGGCATATCGGAACGCGGAGAAACTGCCACGTCTGACGCGGCAGTTTGTACGCGTAGGCCTGCTTCTCTCAGTGAGCCGGGATGCGGAGGAAACGCTGCACGCTCAGACAGCGTGGCGGCGGATTCCGCATCCCATACTGCAACAACATTACAACACATGACTGGTGTGGCTGGGACTGATAGTCCACACTGGTTTAGGAGGACGCGTGCGCGCGCAGAGAGGCAGGGCCTTTATGGCAGTCAGAGGAGGGTCAGCTGACCAGGCCGGTCAGCTGACAATTGCAGCAACTTTCATTGGTCCAGCACTTAAGGGAGGTGCTGGAGAGCACTGGTGTATATATACTGGATGCTGGGCATTCCTCTAGTGTCTGGCGTTGCGATCACTACGTGGTAGCACTGAGTCCTTGTCTGTATCTGTGTTCTAGCATAGTTTCCAAAGGTGTTGACGATCACGGACCTCACACCTTAGCGTTAGGAATATTGAACTGTATTATTTGTTATGACCTTCTGCCTGCCTGACTTATCCTCCTGAACTCTGATTCTGTACCTTGCTATTTCTGATATCCTGTTGCCAAACTCTGCTCGTTCCTGGACTCTGTATCTGCCTCCTGATTCTGTACCCCGCTATTCTGATACTCCGTTGCTAAACCCTGCCTGTTTATTGGATTCCGTATCTGTCTCCTGAATTTGTACCTTGTCTGTCTGTGTGTTACGACCTGGCTTGCCCGACCTCGAGAACTGGCCTCACCGGTGTCACTTACACTCTGTCCTTCCTACTCTCAGCCTAGCTCCTCCCCCGGAAGAGTCTAGGCCAATGGAAGGAACATTCTTCTGTGCAGTACTCAAAGTATTGCTGTTGCACTTAACACTCACTTGTAATCTCAGGTGTCCAGAGGTTAGTAGATATATCTGATTATCGGTGATACTGCAGATCATCAATAATTGGGTATATTCTGTGTTCTCTGTGATACTGCAGTTCACCGGTAATCAGACCCTCTCTGTGTTACACCGATCGTTACAGAACACCAGACCAAAATACAAATGGACGCACACTCTGACCGTCTGGGCGCACTTGCCACTTCGGTGGACACCATCAATCAAGTGCTGGGTAGTCACAATACTCTGATTGAAGCCCTGTCTGGTTCTTTACAAACCCTCCAGACAGCAGTAGATGAGGTGCGATCCCCTCCTAGTTCTGATATACGTTTACCCGTACCTGAAAAATTTTCTGGTCACAGATCTGACTTCCGAAATTTCAGAAGTAGAGTGTGATCTTATTTTGAGTTGAGACCCCGAACTTCTGGAACAATGGCCCAAAGGGTCACATTTATTAAGACGTTGTTATCTGGCGATTCTCAAACGTGGGCGTACAGTTTGCCCACCGGAGACTTAGCCCTCACGTCAGTGGATGAATTTTTTAAAGCTATGGCAGTAATTTACGACGACCCAGACCTTGCTGCGACTTCTGAGCGGAAGCTCAAGCTTTTGCGTCAAGGCAAGGGTCCAGTCGAGGATTACGCAGTGGAATTTAGGAGGTGGTCAGTTTTAGCTAGGTGGGACAATTATGCCCTTCTAGATTGTTTTCTATCAGGACTGTCAGATGAGGTCTCGAATCTCATGTTAAGTCTGCCTGAACCTAGGACAGTCGATGAGGCCATTTCATCGGCCATTCGAGTTGACCGGAGGCTGCGCTATCAGAAGCAGACCCGGGGTAATAGTCAGGTAAAGATGGTGTCCTACGCTGCGACTCCAGAAACTCCACCTCCTCCCATCTCGCCTCCACCTGAACCTATGCAAATTGGTCGGTCAAAACTATCTCAGGTGGAGCGAAGACGGAGGATGTCTGAGCAGCTGTGTCTTTACGCAGAGGGGGGTCATAGAGTACGTAATTGTCCCAATAAGTCAGGAAATGCTACCGCCTAGGAGTTGTAGGGGGTAACACCCTAGGCGCGCATCTCTTACCCCTAGAAGATAAACGGTTACTTCTTCCATGTACTGTTACTGTGAAGAAACGCGGAAAAGCCGCCGCTTCTCATGGTGAGGCGGCTGTTTCCGCGTCCAGCATGGCGACACAACGCAGAAAAACCGCCGTATGCCGCATAGACAGAGCGGCGGAGTCCGCATTGGAGACGGCGGACTTGTCGCATGGTAGTGTCCCTGACGATGGGGGTGAGCGTGGGGAAGCCGCCGCTAGTGAGCGGTGCGGCGGCCCCCACGCTCGGTTCGCTGGATGCATTGCAAGGTATGACTGGTGTGGCTGGGACTGATAGTCCACACTGGTTCAGAGTAACGCGCGCGCGTGCTGAGAGGCAAGGCTTATATGACAGCCAGAGGTTAGTCAGCTGACCAGGCCGGTCAGCTGACAATTGCAGCACCATTCATTGGTCCAGCACTTAGGGAGGTGCTGGGCAGTCTTTCTGTATATATACTGCTGGCTGTTCAGTTGCTGGTTGTCTGGCGTTGCGATCACTAGGTGGTAGCACTCAGACCTGAGTCAGATCCTTAAGTGTGCCGGGACCAGCAGGAGCTGTAATCCTACACTTAGCTAGATTCTGTTGATAGTTTAAAGTACTAAATTGACTGTGATTATCTGTTATGACCCCTTGCTTGCCTGACTATCCTGCTGAACTCTGATCCTGTACCTTGCCTTCTGATACTCTGTTGCCGAACCTCAGCTCATCCTTAGACCCTGCATCTGCCTCTTGATTTTGTACCTCAATATATCTGATACCCTGCTGCCGTACCCTGCCTGTACTTTAGACTCCGCCTCTGCCTTCTGAATCTGTACTTTATCTGTCCGTGTGTTTACTACCTGGCTTGTCCGACCTCGAGAACCGACCTTACTGTTAGAGGCGGTTCCCAGTCCTGGTAGTGACACTCCCTCCTAAGTGTCACTCTTGGTTGTCCTTCCTACGTCCAGCCTGACTCCTCCCTCCGGGAGATTTCAGGTCTTCGGAAGGAGTTTGTGCAGTACTCCATACTGCTCAGAGGCCCTGCCCTCTAAGTATTACAGTTGCACCAAACACTCTTACTCTCAGGTGTCCAGAGGTTAGCTTGTATATCTGATTATCGGTGATACTGCAGATCATCAATAATCAGGTATATATCTGTATTCCCAGTGATACTGCAGATCACCGGTAATCAGATCCTCTCTGTGTTACACCGATCGTTACAGAACGCCAGACCAAAGAACCGATGGACGCACGCGCTGACCCTCTGGGTGTGCTTGCCACTTCGGTGGATAACATCCATCAAGCACTGGGCCATCACAAAGCTTTAATTGATGCCCTATCAGGGTCTGTACAAACCCTCCAGACGTCAGTTGATGAGGTGCGATCCCCTCCTAGTGATGATATACGTATGCCCGTACCAGAAAAAATTTCCGGCCACAAATCTGACTTCCGGAATTTTAAGAGTAGAGTGTTATCTTATTTCGAGTTGAGACCCCGATCCTCGGGGACTGAGACCCAACGGGTCATCTTTATTAAAACTTTGCTAACTGGTGACTCCCAGACCTGGGCGTACAATTTGCCCACCGGTGACTTAGCCCTTACCTCTGTGGAGGAATTTTTTAAAGCTATGGCGGTAATTTACGATGACCCAGACCTTGCCTCAACTTCTGAGCGGAAGCTCAAGCTTTTGCGTCAGGGCAAAGGTCCGGTCGAAGATTATGCGGCTGAATTTAGAAGGTGGTCAGTTACAGCCAGGTGGGACACCTATGCCCTGTTGGATTGTTTCCTGACAGGGTTGTCTGATGAAGTCTCTGACCTGATGTTAAGTCAGCCCGAGCCCAGAACGGTCGATGAGGCCATATCTGTGGCCATCCGAATTGACCGCAGGCTGCGCTACCAAAAACAGACCAGGGGTAGTAATCGCGTCAGAGTGGTGTCTTACGCTGCACCTCAAGTAGCATCACCTCCCTCAGTCTCATCTGCTCCAGTCTTGCCTCCACCCGAGCCTATGCAGATAGGTCGATCAAAATTGTCCCAGGTGGAGCGAAGACGGAGGATGATGGAACAGCTGTGTCTGTATTGCGCTGAGGGGGGGGGGGCATAGAGTACGAAACTGTCCTAATAAGCCGGGAAATGCTACCGCCTAGGAGTTGTAAGAGGTAACACCCTAGGCGCCCAATTCATACCCCTAAAAGAAAAACAGTTTCTCCTTCCCTGTACGATCACATGGGGAGACAAATCTGAAGCCACTGAGGCCTTTGTTGTTTGCTCAGCGGTCAATTTCATGAATTACGAGTTTGCAGAGAAGTTGGGTATTCCACTTACCCCAGTAAAACCACCTATCCAGGTTACGGCAGTAGACGACTCCCCGCTGCAAAGGGACCGTCCTCTGTCTCAGACACCAGAGGTGGAAGTCACTATTGGGGTACGGCTTAGGGAAAGACTGAGTTTTTTTGTGTTACACATGACCACCTCCACAATTGTCTTAGGCATGCCCTGGTTACATCTCCACTCACCACAGATCGATTGGGCTGCGGGGCAGTTAACTAGTTGGTCAGATTTCTGTTCTCAGCAGTGTTTAGGGAAAGTGACATTGGGTCAGACCAAGATTCATGTGGAAGGAGTTCCCTAGCAATATTCTGAATATTCTGATGTATTTTGTCACAAGGCGGCTGATAAGTTACCTCCTCATCGCCCTTTCGATTGCCCCATCGATTCTCCGTTGAATGCCCCCTAGAGGTCATCTATACAATTTGCCTGGTTCAAAAAAAGTGGCTATGCAGGAGTACATCCAGGACAATTTAGCCAAAGGGTTCATTCGCCCTTCTCGGTCACCTGCAGGGGCCGGTTTCTTTTTTGTTAAGAAGAAAGACGGAGGTCTTCGACCTTGCATCGATTACCGTGGTCTGAATAAAATCACTGTGAAGAATCGCTATCCATTACCCTTGATAGACGATTTATTCACGCAGGTCACGAGTGCTAAGATCTTCTCGAAATTGGATCTGAAGGGTGCATACAACCTGGTCCGCATAAGAAAGGGCGATTGTAACGATTGTGGAACTTTCTCCGTGAGCAGCGCACAACGCGTGCGCTGATATGGCTGAAATCCTCCACAAGCGTATAATTGCAGGCACCCAGCAAAAGGTGCTACGCACCCGTAGAGGGAAATTCCTGTCGGCAGATGGCGCTGGGGAGTGCAGAGGAACCAATCCACTGTACCTCCACAAATGCCAGACAGGAATTGTACGAAGCGCAGAACGCAATCGCAAGAGAAGCGATTGCAAATGAGAACGAGATAAGGGACAGGTTGTGTGTGTGTGCGCCAATCTAGTCGCCACCCCGCGACCGCGCACACACAACAGCAGATACGAAAAAGAAACGCGATCGCGTGAGGTGCGATCGCCAGAAGTGACACAAGGCTACAGCAAGGCGGAGCACGAGAGTAGCAAAGGCACAGCAAATCATACAATGAGGAGATACGGAAAATAACAAACGCTAGCTAACCGCGAACACCGCACTCATTCGCAACAGTGCACGTGGTTAATGCGTGGTCTCCACGTGATAAGCACAATAGAGACAAGCACGCCTAACTAACCATCGACAGACAAACATGAAACAGAGGACGCGAACGCTTGCTTAACAGTTATCTCACCGAGCCTCCAGCAAGCGTCCGTAGCAGACAAGTGAGTATTACCATCTCACTGTTTAATTTATCCAATCAATTTTGACATACTACACCATATTGGGCTCTCGATTTCTCTTCAACTTTAGTTTCCACAAGCTCGACTTGGCCTTTTCTTTCTCAAGATCTGGCGAACATCGACATTGATTGCAGCCCAATCATGAACTTCATAGAGGATAGATCTATCCATAGAGACGACCTTTTGGCACAATTCAAGCGTGTCCCGAACACTGAACCTGCTCCAGATCTAGAGATGAGCGTAATGACCTAATTACGATTTTGCGAAATTTCGCGTAATTAGTGTAATTACGATTATGGCCGTAAGTACATAATCGTAATGAAGAAGGATTTCGCGAAATTTCGCGTAAGCGTAATTTTCGCGTAATTTTCGCATTACAGTCGTATCATGCCGTAATTTCGCATTAAACGCTACCGTAATTTCGCGTTAAACCGTAACGCTCCGTATAATATAAAAAAGCCGCCGACTTTAAGGGTTAATAGCAAAGCCCCCTTAAATGCTAAGAGCCTCAAATTTGGAGAATATATTAAGGAGATCAGGAGGAATAAGAGGAAAAAATTTTTTTTCAAAAAGACCTTATAGTTTTTGAGAAAATCGATGTTAAAGTTTCAAAGGAAAAATGTATACATTTAAAAACCCGCCGACTTTAACGGTTAATAGCAAAGCCTGCTTAAAGTTTAGGAACACCAAATTCCCAGGGTATATTAAGGGGATCAGTGGGAATAAGAGGAAATTTTTTTTTTTCAAAAAGACCTTATAGTTTTTGAGAAAATCGATGTTAAAGTTTCAAAGGAAAAATGTATACATTTAAAAACCCGCCGACTTTAACGGTTAATAGCAAAGCCTGCTTAAAGTTTAGGAACACCAAATTCCCAGGGTATATTAAGGGGATCAGTGGGAATAAGAGGAAAAATTTTTTTTCAAAAAGACCTTATAGTTTTTGAGAAAATCGATTTTTAAATTTCAAGGGCGAAAATGTCTTTTAAATGCGGAAAATGTCAGTTTTTTTTGCACAGGTAACAATAGTGTATTATTTTCATAGATTCCCCCAAGTGGGAAGAGTTTTACTTACTTCGTTCTGAGTGTGGGAAATATAAAAAAAAAACGACGTGGGGTCCCCCCTCCCAGACCTCTTTAACCCCTTGTCCCCCATGCAGGCTGGGATAGCCAGAATGCGGAGCACCGGCCGCGTGGGGCTCCGCACCCTGACTATACCAGCCCGCATGGTCCATGGATTGGGGGGTCTCGGAAGGGGAGGGGCAGCCAAGCTTTCCCCTCCCCCTCCGAGCCCTTGTCCAATCCAAGGACAAGGGGCTCTTCTCCACCTCCGATGGGCGGTGGAGGTGGAGGCCGCGATTTCCTGGGTGGGGGGTTCATGGTGGAATCTGGGAGTCCCCTTTAAAAAGGGGTCCCCCAGATGCCCACCCCCCTCCCAGGAGAAATGAGTATAGAGGTACTTGTAGTACCCCTTACCCATTTCCTTTAAGAGTTAAAAGTAAATAAACACACAAACACATAGAAAAAGTATTTTAATTGAACAAAAAACATAACCACGAAAAAAGTCCTTTAATATTCTTAATTAACCATTAATACTTACCTGTCCCTTTAAATAAATGATCCCACGCAATATCCTCGGAAATGTTCTATCAGTTACAATGTAACAAAGTTATTATGTAACAACTTTGTTACATTGTAACTACACCGCACCCGACGCCACTCGCCGCTCAGCCGCCGCATACGCGTCCGTGCAGGACGCTAAGTCCCCGCAGCTCCCGCTGTCCACCCCGCCCACATCTGTCACCCACATGTCACCCACATGTGGGTGACATGTGGGTGACATGTGGGAGAGGCGGGGAGGGCAGCGGAGCCGGCGGGGACTTAGCGTCCTGCACGGACCCGACAGAGCTCTGAGCTATATAGCTCAGAGCTCTGAGAAGCATCTTTGTATTTGGGCTCCAAGGAGCCCCATTGGTCCTTAGCAGACCAATGGGGTTCCTTCAAATCAGAAGGAACCCCATTGGTCTGCTAAGGACCAATGGGGCTCCTTGGAGCCCAAATACAAAGATGCTTTCGAGAGCTCTGAGCTATAGCTCAGAGCTCTGTCGGGTCCTGCAGCGCAGACGCGGCGGCGGCGGTGAGTGACGTCGGGTGCGGCGTAGTTACAATGTAACAAAGTTGTTATATTGTAATAACTTTGTTACATTGTAACTGATAGAACATTTCCGAGGATATTGCGTGGGATCATTTATTTAAAGGGACAGGTAAGTATTAATGGTTAATTAAGAATATTAAAGGACTTTTTTCGTGGTTATGTTTTTTGTTCAATTAAAATACTTTTTCTATGTGTTTGTGTGTTTATTTACTTTTAACTCTTAAAGGAAATGGGTAAGGGGTACTACAAGTACCTCTATACTCATTTCTCCTGGGAGGGGGGTGGGCATCTGGGGGACCCCTTTTTAAAGGGGACTCCCAGATTCCACCATGAACCCCCCACCCAGGAAATCGCGGCCTCCACCTCCACCGCCCATCGGAGGTGGAGAAGAGCCCCTTGTCCTTGGATTGGACAAGGGCTCGGAGGGGGAGGGGAAAGCTTGGCTGCCCCTCCCCTTCCGAGACCCCCCAATCCATGGACCATGCGGGCTGGTATAGTCAGGGTGCGGAGCCCCACGCGGCCGGTGCTCCGCATTCTGGCTATCCCAGCCTGCATGGGGGACAAGGGGTTAAAGAGGTCTGGGAGGGGGGACCCCACGTCGTTTTTTTTTTATATTTCCCACACTCAGAACGAAGTAAGTAAAACTCTTCCCACTTGGGGGAATCTATGAAAATAATACACTATTGTTACCTGTGCAAAAAAAACTGACATTTTCCACATTTAAAAGACATTTTTGCCCTTGAAACTTAAAAATCGATTTTCTCAAAAACTATAAGGTGTTTTTGAAAAAAAAATTTTTCCTCTTATTCCCACTGATCCCCTTAATATACCCTAGGAATTTGGTGTTCCTAAACTTTAAGCAGGCTTTGCTATTAACCGTTAAAGTCGGCGGGTTTTTAAATGTATACATTTTTACTTTGAAACTTTAACATCGATTTTCTCAAAAACTATAAGGTCTTTTTGAAAAAAAATTTTTTCCTCTTATTCCTCCTGATCTCCTTAATATATTCTCCAAATTTGAGGCTCTTAGCATTTAAGGGGGCTTTGCTATTAACCCTTAAAGTCGGCGGCTTTTTTATATTATACGGAGCGTTACGGTTTAACGCGAAATTACGGTAGCGTTTAATGCGAAATTACGGCATGAACGAAACGCGAAATTTCGCGTTGAAAATTACGCTTACGGTATTTTCAATTACGATTTTAATGGCAATTTCGCTACGCTAATTTCGCATCGTAATCGCAAATTTCGCATGCGTAATTATAGTAATGCGAAATTACGAAAATTTCAGCTCAACTCTATCCAGATCACAACCTGCCAGAAACTCGGCCACCCACCTCCACTGTCGACCTTAAACCAGTGTTTCAAAAACTAGAATCTGCACTTAAAGATGAATTTTTCAATCTAGCTGATATTGCCATGCAACAGACTTATATAGACGAAAAAATTTCCCCAGATGGCATACGAATCAAAACTCTCACAGCCTTTCCTAAAGACCTTGTCTTTAGTGCAGACTGGTATATTTATCTTGAGGTCTGCACTGCGGGCATGATGGAGAGGATTATAGATAAAAGGAAAACTCTCATTACTGATTTACAACTCATTAATGAATGCAGAGAATTCCTGCTAGCCAATTTAAACAATGAACAGTACTTCCCGCTCATGTCCAATCTCAAGGCCAGAGTCAAGCGTTTTGAATTGGACATCATTGAGTCAAAACTTAAAAAATTAAATAGAGACTGGTTAGCTTACGCTGAGCATCGGGAAAGGGAGCGCAGACCGCGACCGGTTCCCACCTCCCTGCCCCCGGGCCCAGCCCCCCCACCGCCACCTGTCCCCCTAATGAGCCTTAGCATCCCACCACCACCATATAGATATCCACCTTTTCCACCTCCACCCTTAGGTCTACCACCAGTCCAAGTCCCAGCACCACCTCCAGCCTCCACTGCACCCCCCCCCCCACACCTAATATCCCGTTACCCAATACCATCACCAACACCATCCCCAAAAATATCACTTTCACATGCACAGCTCCACCGCCCAATAGTTTCGATATCATCACTGCTCCCAAGACCCAGCGCACCAAAACCACCAATCCCAAAAAATCTGTCACCTCTACCCCCCGTACTGGTGTTGGCAAGAAAATCTCTAAAACACAGACTAGCCTTAAATTCAATTTCATCCCAAACGGACCGCCTGCATCGTTACAAAAAACTGCCACAAATTCAACCCAGTCAGAACAAAAAAATTCCCCGGCATCCAAACCACCAGAGGCCACCCCCAGCTCACCCATCAGGGCATCCCAGATCAGCATCTACAACTCAGATCCAGACTCAGCAAGCCCGCCAGACAATTCCAGCCTAAAATCACCCACAAACATGATTTCCGTTCCCTTGGCGAGTAGCAATACCACCAGTCCACATACACAAAATACCATAACCAATATTTTCCCCGTGCCCCCTTCCACCAACCCTATATCTATCAATGATTCAGCTAACAACACCCTAACTTCCTCTTTTTTAGAGCTCCCCTCAGCTTTGTCATAAAACATCCTCACCACCCAACTACCGAGCCCCGTTCAGAGAAGGTATATCTCCAGCCTCCGAACAAATCAAAACGCCAATTACCAGACCTAGAAAAAGAGGAAGTAGAGGAAAAAGGAAAAAGAAGCAAACCCTAATCACACAAAACTCCCTGACCCCTAAAAATAAATGTATCTTCAATTTGTCTGACCATACCCTCAATGCACATGAAACGGCAGTATTGGAGAAAGGTCTTTCCTTCTGTCCTACCAACCAAATCAACACTTTTGAACTCTTTGCCGATCTTAACAGCTATATTCGAAAGCTCACTTTAAAAAGGCATTTTGCAATAAAATCTTTCAAACCCAGCTCTGACCCCGATCCCCCCTCACTCATAATCACGAACAACGACGCCCTACCCATCTCATTCATTACACAAGCTGAACTAAACACTGAAAAATACATTACCACACAACTGAAAGGTAGATCACGATTCTATCCAGTGGCCTCCAAGGGTCACTTCATTGATACATTCTACTCCATGGTACTCAATGATCTACAAACTTTACACAACAATCCACCTCCACTAAATTCCAACCTCAACCTGTGAGAAAACGCGGAAGAGCCGCCGCCATGTGCCAGCGGCAGGCGGCTCTTTCCGCACACTGTGGGGACGCACACGGAGAGGCAGCCGCCTCCTCTCACTGTGAGGCGGCTGCCTCCGTGCACAGGTCAGTGGAGCGCGGAGAAACCGCCACGTTGGATGCGGCGGTTAGCGAGCATGGTCCCGCTGCGGATACTCCGCAGAGCGGGGCTGCTGTGGCTGGGACATGTAGTCCCTCAGGAGTTAGAGTGACGCGCGCACTCAGGCAGGGCCTATATGGCAAGCAGAAGTAGTCAGCTGACCAGACTGGTCAGCTGACTTTGGCCTCACTCTCCATTGGTCCAGCACAGTGGGAGGTGCTGGAGAGTGAAATGTGTATATATACTGCCGGCTGGTCATTTCTCGGGTGTCTGGCGTTGCGATCACATATGTGGGAGCACCCAGATCCGTAGTCAGATCCGCAAGTGTGCCGGGACCAGCTGGAGCTGTAATCCTACACTTAGCTAGTTTATTGATAGCTAAAGTACTAGGTTGATTGTGTTTATCTGTTATGACCTATTGCCTGCCTGACCATTCTCCCGAACTCTGATCTTGTACCTCGTTATTTCTGATACTCTGTTGCCGAACCCCGGCTCGCTCCTAGACTCTGTTTCTGCCTCCCGATTTTGTACCTCGATATATCTGATACCCCGTTGCCGAACCCTGCCTGTACTTTGACTCTGCCTTTGTCTGCTGATCTTGTACCTTATCTGTCCGTGTGTATACGACCTGGCTTGTCCGACCTCGAGAACCGACCTTACCGTTAGAGGCGGTTCCTCGTTCTGTTAGCGACCCTTTCTCCTGAGGGTCACTTTCTGATATACCTTCCTACTGTCAGTCTGACTCCTCCCGTCTTGGAGAGCTCAGGTCTGCGGAAGGAATCTGTGCAGTACTCCTTGCTGCATTGAGGCCTTGTCCTCTAAGTGTTACTGTTACACCAAACACTACACTCTACTCAGGTGAACAGAGGTTAGCGAGTATATTGGATTATCGGTGATACTGCAGATCACTTATAATCTGGTATACATCTGTATTCAGGCGCGGAGCTAGGGGGGGTCGGGGTAGGTCAAGTGCCCCCGGGCGCCGGGTCCCTAAGGGCGCCCAGCTGAGCTGATTTTTTTTTTTTCCTCTGCGGAGGGGAGCAGCGCAGAGAAGAGAAGAGGGAGAGCTATGCGGATGGTGGAGAAGGGGGCCATCTCCCCCCCTTCTCTCACCTTAGGGCTCTCCCTCCCTCCATCGCTGTCCCCTCCGTTATTGTCCGGGTGCTGGCGCAGCGGGCGGGACTCACCTCCGTCTCGCTCCAGCGCCGGCCGGAAGTTCGGATCCCGCAGCCGCTGCTCTGGTCTGGACTAGACCAGAGTAGCGGCAGATCCATCCGCGCTGCGACGAGACGGAGGTAAGTTCCGCCCGCCGCCGCTGCCAGCACCCGGACATTAATGGAGGGGACAGCGAGGGAGAGAGAGCAGCTCTCCCTCTTCTCTGCGCTGCTCCCCTCCTGCTGGGGAGGCAGGGAGGGGGGCACCTGGCTACCTACTCTGGGCATATATACCCCTGGCTACATCTACTGGGCATATATACCCCCTGGCTACATCTACTGGGCATATATACCCCTGGCTACATCTACTGGGCACAAATACCCCTGGCTACATCTACTGGGCACAAATACCCCTGGCTACATCTACTGGGCACATATACCCCTGGCTACATCTACTGGGCATATATACCCCTGGCTACATCTACTGGGCATATATACCCCTGGCTACATCTACTGGGCATATATACCCCCTGGCTACATCTACTGGGCATATATACCCCTGGCTACATCTACTGGGCATATATACCCCTGGCTGCATCTACTGGGCATATATACCCCTGGCTACATCTACTGGGCATATATACCCCTGGCTACATCTACTGGGCATATATACCCCTGGCTACATCTACTGGGCATATATACCCCTGGCTACATATACTGGGCATATATACCCCTGGCTACATCTACTGGGCATATATACCCCTGGCTACATCTACTGGGCATATATACCCCCTGGCTACATCTACTGGGCATATATACCCCCTGGCTACATCTACTGGGCATATATACCCCTGGCTACATATACTGGGCATATATACCCCTGGCTACATCTACTGGGCATATATACCCCTGGCTACATCTACTGGGCATATATACCCCCTGGCTACATCTACTGGGCATATATACCCCCTGGCTACATCTACTGGGCATATATACCCCTGGCTACATCTACTGGGCATATATACCCCTGGCTACATCTACTGGGCATATATACCCCTGGCTACATCTACTGGGCATATATACCCCCTGGCTACATCTACTGGGCATATATACCCCCTGGCTACATATACTGGGCATATATACCCCTGGCTACATATACTGGGCATATATACCCCCTGGCTACATATACTGGGCATATATACCCCCTGGCTACATCTACTGGGCATATATACCCCTGGCTACATCTACTGGGCATATATACCCCTGGCTACATCTACTGGGCATATATACCCCCTGGCTACATCTACTGGGCATATATACCCCCTGGCTACATATACTGGGCATATATACCCCCTGGCTACATATACTGGGCATATATACCCCCTGGCTACATATACTGGGCATATATACCCCCTGGCTACATATACTGGGCATATATACCCCCTGGCTACATATACTGGGCATATATACCCCCTGGCTACATGGACTGGGCATATATACCCCCTGGCTACATATACTGAGCATATATACCCCTGGCTACATATACTGGGCATATATACCCCCTGGCTACATGGACTGGGCATATATACCCCCTGGCTACATGGACTGGGCATATATACCCCCTGGCTACATATACTGGGCATATATACCCCTGGCTACCTACTCTGGGCATATATACCCCTGGCTACATATACTGGGCATATATACCCCCTGGCTACATGGACTGGGCATATATACCCCCTGGCTACATATACTGGGCATATATACCCCTGGCTACATATACTGGGCATATATACCCCCTGGCTACATGGACTGGGCATATATACCCCCTGGCTACATATACTGGGCATATATACCCCTGGCTACATATACTGGGCATATATACCCCCTGGCTACATATACTGGGCATATATACCCCCTGGCTACATATACTGGGCATATATACCCCCTGGCTACATGGACTGGGCATATATACCCCCTGGCTACATATACTGGGCATATATACCCCTGGCTACCTACTCTGGGCATATATACCCCTGGCTACATATACTGGGCATATATACCCCCTGGCTACATATACTGGGCATATATACCCCCTGGCTACATATACTGGGCATATATACCCCCTGGCTACATATACTGGGCATATATACCCCCTGGCTACATGGACTGGGGATATATACCCCTGGCTACATATACTGGGCACATATACGCCTGACTATATATACTGGGCACATATTATTCTCCTGGCTACATATACTGGGCATATATACCCCTGGCTACATATACTGGGCACATATACCTCTGGCTACATATACTGGGCACACATATCCCTGCCTACATATACTGGGCACATATACCCCTGGCTACCTGTTCTGTGGACATCTCTACCCCTGGCTACCTGTTCTGGGGACATCTATACCGCTGGCCACCTATTCTGGGGACATCTATACCGCTGGCCACCTATTCTGGGGACATCTATACTGCTGGCCACCTATTCTGGGGACAACTATAGACCTGGGGCTACCTATTTTTGGGGAACCACGTCAGATTGAGTGTATTTTGGAGAACTGCTGCCAGGTGAGAGGTGTCTACCATATTAAGGGGGCATTCTACCTATTTATGTGAAATGCTGTCTATTTATGTGACTCATGACTGCTGAATTTGTCTTGTTGGGGGCCTCATGGTTACTGAATTTGTCTTGTTGGGGGCCTCATGATTTGTTGGGGGCCTCAAGATCGCTGAATTTGTCTTGTTGGGGGCCTCATGATTGCTGAATTTGTCTTGTTGGGGGCCTCATGATTGCTAAATTTGTCTTGTTGGGGGCCTCATGATTGCTGAGTAGGTTATGTTGGGGGTCTCATGATTGCTGAATTTGTCTTGATGGGGGGGGCTCATGATTGCTGAATTTGTCTTGGAACATGCTGGAAGGTACATACTGAGGGAGGGTGGGTGAGCGTGAGCCTGCTAACCTCCATATACATTTGGCTCCACCCATAACCACGCCCACATGTATTATGTGACCACGCCCCTTTTTGGCGCGGCGCGTTACGCGCGCCGCAACCTTGACTTTGGGGGGCGCATTAATAGTCTTTGTCCCCGGGCGCTGAAAACCCTAGCTACGCCTCTGTCTGTATTCCCCGTGATACTGCAGATCACCGGTAATCAGATCCTCTCTGTGCTTCACCGATCGTTACACAACCGTAACGAAACCTCTGCTATTAAATCCTTAAAAAAAAATCATAATCTCATCATCAAACCAGCCGACAAAGGGGGTGGCATTGTCATACTCAATCGGTCCGACTACTTAGACGAAGCAGATAGACTCCTCAACAACCCCACACATTACGAAATCTTGACATCAGACCCAACACCCGCGCTTAACCTCACATTGAAAACTTTTATCAATAATGCCTTTTTATCCAACATCATCACCAAAAATGAAAAGAATTTTATAATCAACACCCAACCAACCACTCCAAACTTTTATTATTTACCCAAAATCCATAAAAGTCTCCATAAACCTCCTGGCCGACCGATTATTTCAGGAGTCAACTCAATCACCAGCAATCTCTCCAAATTTCTTGATCAACATTTACAAACACATGTCCAGTCCCTTCCATCATTCCTCAAAGATTCTCAGCAACTCATTTGTTTATTGCAGGATGTCCCCTGGCAGCCTGACTATGTCTGGCTGACATGTGACGTTTCTGCCCTCTACACCAACATCCACCATCCATTCGGCCTCAGCGCGCTACAATTAGAAATGAGCGTAATGACCTAATTACGATTTTGCGAAATTTCGCGTAATTAGTGTAATCACGATTATGGCCGTAAGTACATAATCGTAATGAAGAAGGATTTCGCGAAATTTCGCGTAAGCGTAATTTTCGCGTAATTTTCGCATTACAGTCGTATCATGCCGTAATTTCGCATTAAACGCTACCGTAATTTCGCGTTAAACCGTAACGCTCCGTATAATATAAAAAAGCCGCCGACTTTAAGGGTTAATAGCAAAGCCCCCTTAAATGCTAAGAGCCTCAAATTTGGAGAATATATGAAGGAGATCAGGAGGAATAAGAGGAAAAATTTTTTTTTCAAAAAGACCTTATAGTTTTTGAGAAAATCGATGTTAAAGTTTCAAAGGAAAAATGTAAACATTTAAAAACCCGCCGACTTTAACGGTTAATAGCAAAGCCTGCTTAAAGTTTAGGAACACCAAATTCCCAGGGTATATTAAGGGGATCAGTGGGAATAAGAGGAAAAATTTTTTTTTCAAAAAGACCTTATAGTTTTTGAGAAAATCGATTTTTAAGTTTCAAGGGCGAAAATGTCTTTTAAATGCGGAAAATGTCAGTTTTTTTTGCACAGGTAACAATAGTGTATTATTTTCATAGATTCCCCCAAGTGGGAAGAGTTTTACTTACTTCATTCTGAGTGTGGGAAATATAAAAAAAACACGACGTGGGGTCCCCCCTCCCAGACCTCTTTAACCCCTTGTCCCCCATGCAGGCTGGGATAGCCAGAATGCGGAGCACCGGCCGCGTGGGGCTCCGCACCCTGACTATACCAGCCCGCATGGTCCATGGATTGGGGGGTCTCGGAAGGGGAGGGGCAGCCAAGCTTTCCCCTCCCCCTCCGAGCCCTTGTCCAATCCAAGGACAAGGGGCTCTTCTCCACCTCCGATGGGCGGTGGAGGTGGAGGCCGCGATTTCCTGGGGGGGAGGTTCATGGTGGAATCTGGGAGTCCCCTTTAAAAAGGGGTCCCCCAGATGCCCACCCCCCCTCCCAGGAGAAATGAGTATAGAGGTACTTGTACCCCATACCCATTTCCTTTAAGAGTTAAAGTAAATAAACACACAGACACTTAGAAAAAGTATTTTAATTGAACAAAAAACATAACCACGAAAAAAGTCCTTTAATATTCTTAATTAACCATTAATACTTACCTGTCCCTTTAAATAAATGATCCCTCGCAATATCCTCGGAAATGTTCTATCAGTTACAATGTAACTTTGTTACATTGTAACTACGCCGCACCCGACGCCACTCGCCGCTCAGCCGCCGCATACGCCTCCGTGCACGACGCTAAGTCCCCGCAGCTCCCGCTGTCCACCCCGCCCACTTCTGTCACCCACAGGTCACCCACATGTGGGTGACATGTGGGTGACATGTGGGAGAGGCGGGGAGGGCAGCGGAGCCGGCGGGGACTTAGCGTCCTGCACGGACCCGACAGAGCTCTGAGCTATATAGCTCAGAGCTCTGAGAAGCATCTTTGTATTTGGGCTCCAAGGAGCCCCATTGGTCCTTAGCAGACCAATGGGGTTCCTTCAAATCAGAAGGAACCCCATTGGTCTGCTAAGGACCAATGGGGCTCCTTGGAGCCCAAATACAAAGATGCTTTCGAGAGCTCTGAGCTATAGCTCAGAGCTCTGTCGGGTCCTGCAGCACAGACGCGGAGGCGGCGGCGGCGGTGAGTGACGTCGGGTGCGGCGTAGTTACAATGTAACAAAGTTGTTACATTGTAATAACTTTGTTACATTGTAACTGATAGAACATTTCCGAGGATATTGCGTGGGATCATTTATTTAAAGGGACAGGTAAGTATTAATGGTTAATTAAGAATATTAAAGGACTTTTTTCGTGGTTATGTTTTTTGTTCAATTAAAATACTTTTTCTATGTGTTTGTGTGTTTATTTACTTTTAACTCTTAAAGGAAATGGGTAAGGGGTACTACAAGTACCTCTATACTCATTTCTCCTGGGAGGGGGGTGGGCATCTGGGGGACCCCTTTTTAAAGGGGACTCCCAGATTCCACCATGAACCCCCCACCCAGGAAATCGCGGCCTCCACCTCCACCGCCCATCGGAGGTGGAGAAGAGCCCCTTGTCCTTGGATTGGACAAGGGCTCGGAGGGGGAGGGAAAAGCTTGGCTGCCCCTCCCCTTCCGAGACCCCCCAATCCATGGACCATGCGGGCTGGTATAGTCAGGGTGCGGAGCCCCACGCGGCCGGTGCTCCGCATTCTGGCTATCCCAGCCTGCATGGGGGACAAGGGGTTAAAGAGGTCTGGGAGGGGGGACCCCACGTCGTTTTTTTTTATATTTCCCACACTCAGAACGAAGTAAGTAAAACTCTTCCCACTTGGGGGAATCTATGAAAATAATACACTATTGTTACCTGTGCAAAAAAACCTGACATTTTCCACATTTAAAAGACATTTTCGCCCTTGAAACTTAAAAATCGATTTTCTCAAAAACTATAAGGTCTTTTTGAAAAAAAAATTTTTCCTCTTATTCCCACTGATCCCCTTAATATACCCTAGGAATTTGGTGTTCCTAAACTTTAAGCAGGCTTTGCTATTAACCGTTAAAATCGGCGGGTTTTTAAATGTATACATTTTTACTTTGAAACTTTAACATCGATTTTCTCAAAAACTATAAGGTCTTTTTGAAAAAATTTTTTTTCCTCTTATTCCTCCTGATCTCCTTAATATATTCTCCAAATTTGAGGCTCTTAGCATTTAAGGGGGCTTTGCTATTAACCCTTAAAGTCGGCGGCTTTTTTATATTATACGGAGCGTTACGGTTTAACGCGAAATTACGGTAGCGTTTAATGCGAAATTACGGCATGAACGAAACGCGAAATTTCGCGTTGAAAATTACGCTTACGGTATTTTCAATTACGATTTTAATGGCAATTTCGCTACGCTAATTTCGCATCGTAATCGCAAATTTCGCATGCGTAATTATAGTAATGCGAAATTACGAAAATTTCAGCTCAACTCTAGCTACAATATTTCCTAGCCTCCAATCCCTCCATGCCTACAACACAACAAACGTTTCTGCTACAATGCGCTGAATTTATCCTTCAGAATAATATCTTCACATTCAATGAACAAGTTTACCATCAGATTAGCGGAACGGCGATGGGGAGTTCGTTTGCCCCATCATATGCTAATCTCACGATGGGTTACCTCGAACAAATGAAACTCTCCCCTGGCAACCAGTTTTTCAATAATATAGTATTTTACAGACGTTACATTGATGACCTTATTTTTATTTGGAAAGGCGACATTTCTACCATCCCACATTTTATTGATTATCTTAATTCCAACCCAGCAGGGTTACAATTTACATACCACCATTACACATCTTCCATAGAATACCTTGACCTTACCCTATACATCGAATCAAATCACATCAAAACAAAAACTTATTTCAAACCGGTCGATGCCAATAATTACATTCACTTCAAAAGTTTCCATCATCACCCCTGGATTACCAATACACCATACAGTCAGTTCAGGAGAATCTACAGTAATTGCACAGATACATCACAATATGACATCCAATCCAATATCCTCACCAAAAAATTCACGGACCGGCAATATCCTAAGACCTTGATAAAAAAATTTAAAGCCAAACGCCCCAACCCCCCGAGTACTGATGCAAAACTTACTAACAACACAGGCCCTCCAAGGTTCATCACTCAATCCCAGCCAAGTCACTATCTGCAAAGAGTTTGTATGTTCTCTCCGTGTCTGCGTGGGTTTCCTCCGGGCACTCCGGTTTCCTCCCACATTCCAAAAACATACAGATAAGTTAATTAGCTCCCTCTAAAATTGGCCCTAGACTACAGTACTTACACTACATAATATAGACATATGGCAATGGTAGGGATTAGATTGTGAGCTCCTTTGAGGGACAGTTAGTGACAAGATATATATATATATATACACTGTACAGCGCTGCGTAATATGTCAGCGCTATATAAATACTAAATAATAATAATAATAATAATAATAATACAATGCCCAGCAGTCGCACATTCGTGACATTCTAACCAACAGATGGGAGATCCTGATGCAGGACCCCTTCTTAAGACCGCTATTACCCAAAGCACCATCCATCACATATAGGAGAGCTCCCAATCTCCGCAACATTCTTGCACCCAGTAAACTGCGTCCGCCCACACAGCCCCTGCCCACTCATTCAGAACCACTCAAAACAGGCTGCTTTCCATGTAACAAGACCCGCTGCACAGCCTGCCAATTCATCAACACTAGTGTATCATTCTCTTCTACCAGTACCAACTGCAATTTCCCTTTGAAAAAACGTTTTACTTGCGACTCCAAATATGTCATCTATCTCATCTCCTGTCCGTGCCGGCTCCAGTATGTGGGGAGAAGCACCCAATTAGTACGCAGCAGAATCGGACAACATAAAAGAAATATCATTAAACAATTTCCCCTTCACAGTGTGTCATGTCACTTCAGCACCCATCACAACAGCAATCCACTGCTATTCAATATTACACTGATTGACTCAGTGGATACAAGAAAACCAAATGCATTTGATCTCCTCAAAAAACACGAAATGTTCTGGATACAGACATTAAGAACCCTATCCCCGGAGGGCCTTAACGAAGTTATAGAAAAAATCCACTAACCATCCCTGTCAAAAGTTTTGCTTTTATCTTGGTCGCTCTCTTTTATCCCCCCCCCCCCCAAAAAAAAAAATTCTTTTATATATATATATATATATATATATATATATATATATATATATATATATATATATATATATATATATATATATATATCTTATCTTCTATTACTGATGTTTATTATTATCTTCATTATGACTATTATTATCATCCTTCTAATACAATGATAATTATTACAGCTGCAAACATTCGTCTACGATATCAAAACCGTAGACGGGATTATACGCTATATATTACCTGGCCTGGACAATTTTTGCCAATGGCCTCCTCATAATTTGGATATATTACAATTGTTTTTATGTTTTTTATGTGTTCTTCGATTTTATGCTTATATCTTCATGTCATATTCACATTATTTTTTATTATAAATTTTTATTATTTTTTTTTATAATCTTTATTATATTTTTTATATATATATTTTATTATTATTATTATTATTATTATTATTTTATTAATTTCAGAAGTATACACTATTTTATTTACCAATTGTAAAAAGTCGGACATTGTTCATGCTTTTATCTTCATTATCTTTCAGCATGTATAATGACATTTGAAGTCTTTTCACTGTACTTGTTCTTTTGAACCACTAGATGGCAGCAAACACACCACTGTGCTCCATGTTCCCTTTCTAAACACTGCCCTGTGCATGCAGAGAAAGCATGCATGTTATGTAAGACCACATGCACACCAATCTACTCCTTACAGCTGGCAGCAGCTGATTGGAGGACTCTCTGTCCCCATGGCCACTGACTTCACCCACTGACAACACCGCCCTGTGCATGCAGAGAAAGCATGCATGTTATGTAAGACCACATGCACACCAATCTACTCCTTAAAGCTGGCAGCAGCTGATTGGAGAATTCTCTGTCACCATGGCCACTGACTCCACCCACTGACAACACCGCCCTGTGCATGCAGAGAAAGCATGCATATTATGTAAGACCACATGCACACCAATCTACTCCTTACAGCTGGCAGCAGCTGATTGGAGGACTCTCTGTCACCATGGCCACTGACTCCACCCACCCACACTGGAGCAGCTTCTGGATAGGCCAGAGCTGCCAGCATTAACACATTTAAAGCAGCAAGCGACCTCACAACAGTACAGAGGTGCTCTGCTTGCTATAACTGAATTGCTGGTAAGTCTTTATCTTTATTTGTAACCACTACACATGCCTTTTTTTCTCTCTTGCCAGCTACAACTTATTCCATTCCCTACCTTCTACTGAAATATACCTAAAGCGGTCAATTTGATACCAACTTAATCTGATTTACTAACTACCTTTTACCACTGTTATCTAGTCCATTCCCCTATACACATTATGTAGTTTACACCGACCCATTCCTTGCAATCACCCCCCTACTATAACATATCACTAAACACTATGTTTGAAATACTATTCTTATTACACTAAATAATAATCCATTTGTATCTTTTTATGGTGACATTTATAGCTATGCCTCTGTCTTTTGTTTACAGTTGTTTATCCCCTGCTTATTGCCTGAAGAAGTGGGCTGTGCCCGCGAAACGCGTTGCATCTTTTGGGTATTTTCAATAAATGTGTATATCTATACATTTACAGTCCTTGGTGTCTGCTTTAACGGAGGCGAGTCCACCACTTCCTCCCAGCAATTTTTTCAAATATTTTATGTACTTTTATTCTTCTGGCGCCTCTGTTCACCTACCAATAGAACAGAAGAGATAGCTGGTAGCAACCGCTGCACCAGCTATGCTCCAAGAACAGAGATCAGAACGATTTCCTGTCGACCACCGTTGGGACAGAACAATCGCAATAGACAAACAAAACAGATAAACAATCCTAACTGCACTAGGGAACCTGCCTAGCACAGTTTCCAGGAATTACTCTAAGCTGATCTTCAAACAAAGAGCATGGCTGACACTCTCCAGAGTGTTTCACAGGAAGACTCCTTATGAACAGCAAAGCATTGTGGGAAACACATAGTACTTATAGTACACGCCTCCAATGAATGTGGCCAGGCAATTTGCATGACAACGTATGCAAATTCCAAGCTGCAAAACTGACAGAAGCTCTTCTTTCCAGAGTCCTGCAGCATGCAAACCTACACAATGGTCAAAAAGCTGCCTACCTGCACAGGCAGCTGAGCAAATCATCACAGTACCCCCCCCCCCCTCCAGGGTCGAATTCCAGATGACCCTCTAAACTGCTATTAGCAACAGACTCAAACTGAAGACTCATGAAGGTCGGAACAGCCCGACAAGGTACAATTCCAGAGTCAGTCCACCCGAAACCGACCTCATCAGAAACAGAAGCCACCGAAACATGCCCATCAGCACTACAAGTCTCAGCGTAACACCCATCAGGACTGTGGATACCAGAGAAGAAGCCACCGAAACCCTCCAGACAATACCCACCACCTTCCAAGGAGCGTCCGAAAATACCAAATCTGCCACAAAACCTGTTTTGAAGTGTCCCTTACAACACAAAAGCCACCGTTGATCTTATCCAGGGTACCAAGCAAAATTTCTCCCGGAATCTCCCAGAACCTTTTGAAGCTCCACAGAGATCCCAAGAGGGCAGAACAATCACCAGGCTCACATGGAGAACTATCAAGAACCCCTATGGAACCAATGACAATTCCAGACTCAGAATAAGAGGACACCCATCAAGATCAAGACTTTCAGGGACCACTTCTGGGCATGCAAGCAGGCAGGCTAAATCAGAACATGTCTCCACCGAGGAAGCATCTGAGTATGCTGGTAACCGAGGCACACTTGGGCTTTCTGGGTCACAGAGCACATTGGGGTACACTAGCACAGGAGAAACCTCAGGACATGTTGGGGAACTGCCAACCTCAGAGTCTGACACGAGGAAACCAAAACCAGGACCTGGCAGAGAATCATCACGAGCAATGGTCTCAAGCACTGGACTTTCAAAAGAAGACTCGGATTCAGATTCGGAAATTTCTGTGACTGCAATATCATCATTGACTACACATGACTGAAGCTCCACCAGAGCTGAAAAGGTAGCCAGCAAGGCAGCAATGCCTACGGAAGAGGGCAACACCTCAGAAGGACTTGGGGGACAGGAGACATCTCCTACAAGTTCTGCACCCTTTGGGAGGAACTCGGGGACCTCCAGAACATCAAACAAGACCTCAGGAACATCATTTTTCAAGTTTTCTAGGAAGGATTCTGAACTATCCATGTTACAGGGCAAAACTGAAACTTTATTTTGTGAACAGGGCAGATGTCCCAGGGAAGGTTCCACCATAAACTGAGACTGAATTTCATCATCATGAGCGGAGCATACAGGAATATTCACTGGACCACACACTGACTCCCTAACTTTAATCTCGCTGCACCCAGAATTCTGCGTAGCAGTCAAACTAGCTTGCAACTCCAAAACTGCAGAAAAACAGGTGAGTATAGTGGCAATACCCAGACGAGCCTCTAGAGACACTGTATGGGATTCTAAGCAAGGCCACATTGACTCATCCAGAGCACAGGGTGCAGAATCAGCACTTCCCTCAGAGCAAGAAAGGGACTCACAAATGTCAGTGTGATTGGACATCATATTGTTATTCATGGTACAGGGCAGGCTCAGAGAAACTCTCTCTGGACCCAGCAAAAATGTTTCAGAGTCAGATTCGCAAAACCGAAGCGCTGTCTCACTCTTAGATTCGGCCAACAATGTCAAATCCGAGGAGCCAGGACGCAAAACCTGCGAATCAAAAATCACTTTAGGTTGTGAAACTGACGCTTCCATAGCGCAAACCTCCGCGATGTGCGGAGCAGACTGCAAGGCATCTAGGACCGAAACGCTGGAGCAACTGTCCCCAGGCAACGGGCCCTTACAGATGAGAACAGAGTGAGACAGAGACTCATTTGTAGAAGAAATAGCGACATCAACAGGATAAACTTTATTAGGCATATTAATTTTACTTTTGACGCTGCATAGTCAAGAAATTTTCCCCTTAGCAGGGTCACAGACAGAAGATCTCAAAGATCTGTTCCTAAATGACAAAGGATTCCACACATCCTTGAGGAAACCGGCAGACTCATGCCGATCACAATCTGCAGGAACATCCGAGAAACAGGCATCAGATCGCACAGATTCAAACTGCACACTGTCAGGAGAGAATCCTTCAGGATTCGCACAGGAATCAACCACAGTGGCACACTCATTCATTTCAGATTGCACAAAGTCAAGACTCTCATGCTTTACCCCAGAAAGGCAGGAACAATCATCTGACAACGATGTCTCTTTACTGGAATCAATTGGTTGGTGTGTGTGCAACTCATCCAAAATCGTCTGCCACACATAAATCACCAGATCCACATCACCCTCGTCACATTCATCGGAGTCAATCAAAAGGTACATAGAATCGAGACAATCATTCAAGACATCCTTGCTTTTTGCGATGTAAAAATCGCAAAAGGCTTTCCAATCAAAATCGAATTCCTCCAGCAAGGCCCCAACATCCCAGGAAGCAAATGGGGGTTCAAACAGGCCAGTATCCAGATAATCTCCATATGGGTGGAGTTCAGGAACAAGAACAGATTTTTTAACTGCTTTAATATAGTGTGCGATCCTACCTATAGGACCTCACCTACCTATAGTAGGATCCACATAAGCTTTGGATTGGGGCAAAAAACCTGGAAACTGATCAGCAGATGCATACTCAACAAAATCGTACAAATCGGAAATTCCGTCTACACTGGGGTTTTGGGTTGGGCTGTTCATACTGTAACGATTGTGGAACTTTCTCCGTGAGCAGCGCGCAACGCGTGCGCTGATACGGCGGAAATCCTCCACAAGCGTATAATTGCAGGCACCCAGCAAAAGGTGCTACGCACCCGTAGAGGGAAATTCCTGTCGGCAGATGACGCTGGGGAGTGCAGAGGAACCAATCCTCTGTACCTCCACAAATGCCAGACAGGAATTGTACGAAGCGCAGAACGCAATCGCAAGAGAAGCGATTGCAAATGAGAACGAGCAAAGGGACAGGTTGTGTGTGTGTGCGCCAATCTAGTCCCACCCCGCGACCGCGCACACACAACAGCAGATACGAAACAGAAACGCGATCGCGAGAGGTGCGATCGCCAGAAGTGACACAAGGCTACAGCAAGGCGGAGCACGAGAGTAGCAAAGGCACAGCAAATCATACAATGAGGAGATACAGAAAATAACAAACGCTAGCTAACCGCGAACACCGCACTCATTCGCAACAGTGCACGCGGTTATGCGTGGTCTCCACGTGATAAGCACAATAGAGACAAGCACGCCTAACTAACCATCGACAGACAAACATGAAACAGAGGACGCAAACGCTTGCTTAACGGTTACCTCACCGAGCCTCCAGCAAGCGTCCGTAGCAGACAAGACAGACACACGAGAACAGGAACAAGCAAGAGACAGGATCCACAGCACTAGCGAAAAGAGACTAGTGCGATCCAGAGAGGCAGAACAGAAGGATCCACAGCACTAGCGCGAAGCGAGTGCGATCCAGGGACAGAGTAACAGAACAGAAGGATCCACAGCACTAGCGCAGGATGCTAGTGCGATCCAGAGAGGCAGAACAGAAGGATCCACAGCACTAGCGCGAAGCGAGTGCGATCCAGGGACAGAGTAACAGAACAGAAGGATCCACAGCACTAGCGCAGGATGCTAGTGCGATCCAGAGAGGCAGAACAGAAGGATCCACAGCACTAGCGCGAAGCGAGTGCGATCCAGGGACAGAGTAACAGAACAGAAGGATCCACAGCACTAGCGCAGGATGCTAGTGCGATCCAGAGAGGCAGAACAGAAGAGATAGCTGGTAGCAACCGCTGCACCAGCTATGCTCCAAGAACAGAGATCAGAACGATTTCCTGTCGACCACCGTTGGGACAGAACAATCGCAACAGACAAACAAAACAGATAAACAATCCTAACTGCACTAGGGAACCTGCCTAGCACAGTTTCCAGGAATTACTCTGAGCTGATCTTCAAACAAAGAGCATGGCTGACACTCTCCAGAGTGTTTCACAGGAAGACTCCTTATGAACAGCAAAGCATTGTGGGAAACACATAGTACTTATAGTACACGCCTCCAATGAATGTGGCCAGGCAATTTGCATGACAACGTATGCAAATTCCTCAGCAAGCACAAGCTGCAAAACTGACAGAAGCTCTTCTTTCCAGAGTCCTGCAGCATGCAAACCTACACAATGGTCAAAAAGCTGCCTGCCTGCACAGGCAGCAGAGCAAATCATCACAGCGATGAATGGAAGACGGCCTTTAACACACCCGACGGGCATTACGAGTACTTAGTGATGCCCTTCGGGTTGTGTAATGCGCCGGCCGTCTTCCAAGAATTAATCAACGAGGTATTCAGAGAGGTGTTAGGGAGATTTGTCCTGGTATACCTCGACGATATACTAATCTACTCTAACAACCTCTCTGAACACAGGATTCATGTTAAATTTGTGCTGAACAAGCTGAGACAGAATATGGTTTATGCCAAGTTGGAGAAGTGTATTTTTGAGGTGACATCCGTCACGTTTTTGGGGTATGTGATCTCCACCTCAGGTCTGTCAATGCATCCTGCTAAGGTCACAGCTGTCCTGGAATGGCCACAACCAGTGGGGCTGAAAGCCCTCCAAAGGTTTTTGGGTTTTGCGAATTACTATAGAAGGTTCATAAAGGGGTACTCCAAAATCGTTGCACCCCTCTCACAAAAAAGGGGGCAGATACCAACCACTGGTCCCCTGAGACTGTCGCAGCCTTCTCCAATCTGAAGAAGTTATTTTGCTCAGCACCGATTTTGAGACACGTGGATACTTCTTACCCCTTTATTGTAGAGGTTGATGCCTCAGAGGTTGGGGTGGGGGCGGTGTTGTCTCAACGTTCAGGGTTACAGGGCAGATTGCACCCATGTGCCTATTTTTCCCGCAGGTTCTCACCAGCGGAAAGGAACTACGATATAGGCAACCGGGAACTTCTGGCCATTAAGTTGGCTTTTGAGGAATGGCATCATTGGTTAGAAGGAGCAGAACATACTATCACGGTTTACACTGATCACAAAAATTTGGAATATATCGAGGGAGCCAAGAGATTAAGTCCCCGTCAGGCCCGATGGTTTTTATTCTTTACGAGGTTCAGATTTATAATCACGTACACTCCAGGCAGCAAAAACATTAAGGCAGACGCCCTATCCAGATGTTTTGAGCCGGAGACAGCACAAGCTTCTGCTCCTGAGTCCATCGTCCCGCAGAGGTTAGTGTTAGCAGCTACAGAAACCTGGGAGGATTAGACAGAGGTTTTAAGTCCCTTTCAGCAGGATGTTCCTGAGGGAAAACCTGAGGGGGTTATGTTTATTCCTCTGCCATTCGGTCTTCAGATCCTGCGGATGTTCCACACCCATAAGAATGCTGGTCACCCTGGAGCTTCCAGAACACAGGATCTGGTTGCTGGGTGTGCTTGGTGGCCTTCCTTGGCAACAGACTGTAGGGAGTATGTCAGGGAATATGCGGTATGTGCTAAAAGTAAGCCCTCCCGGCTGGCACCTGTGGGAAGGTTACAGCCTTTGCCCACCCCGAGTGAGCCATGGACCCACCTGTCCATGGATTTTGTGGAGGAACTTCCCAAATCTGAAGGCATGTCGGTCATTTGGGTGGTGGTCGACCGCTTTAGCAAAATGGCCCATTTTGTGCCCCTAAAAGGACTCCCCTCGGAGCAGGAACTGGCCGATTTGTTCATCATCCACATTTTCCGGTTGCATGGCATTCCGGAAAACATCGTGTCAGATCGGGGAGTCCAATTTGTGTCTGGATTTTGGAGAGCTTTTTGTCATCAAATGGGCATGGAGCTGTCATTTTCGTCGGGCTACCACCCACAGACCAATGGTCAAACGGAGAGGGTCAATCAGTCATTGGAACAGTTTTTGAGGTGCTATGTTGCTGAGGCGCAGAACAATTGGGTCAGGTTTTTGCCATTCGCAGAATTTGCGCACAATAACTTGAAAAGTTCCTCCTCGGGATTCTTTCCGTTTCAGGTGGTGACCGGGAGGTTGCCTAAGTTCTCTCCTTTGCCAGTGGCCTCCACTCTGTTTCCAGCACTGGAGGTCTGGCAGAGGTCACTCAGGGACAATTAGGGAATTGTGTGAAGAAACGCGGAAAAGCCGCCGCTTCTCATGGTGAGGCGGCTGTTTCCGCGTCCAGCATGGCATCACAACGCGGAAACACCGCCGCATGCCGAATAGGCAGAGCGGCGGAATCCGCATTGGGAGCGGCCGAATCCGCATTGGAGGCGGCGGACTTGCCGCATGGCAGTGTCCCTGACAAGGGGGGTGAGCGTGGGGAAGCCGCTGCTGGTGTAGTGAGCGGTGCGGCGGCTCCCACGCTCGGTTCGCTGGATACATTGCAAGACAGTATTGGTGTGGCTGGGACTGATAGTCCACCAAGATTCAGAATGACGCGCGTGCGCGCAGAGAGACAGAACTTATATGGCAGTCAGAAAAGGGTCAGCTGACCAAGCCGGTCAGCTGACAATCCTGCTTCATCTCATTGGTCCAGCACTTAGGAAGGGGCTGGTGTAGGATTTTGTATATATACTGCTGGCTGTTCAGTTGCTGGTTGTCTGGCGTTGTGATCACTACGTGGTAGCACGCAGACCCGAGTCAGATCCGAAAGTGTGCCGGGACCAGCTGGAGCTGTAATCCTACACTTAGTTAGAGTCTGTTGATAGTTTAAAATACTAGTTTGATTGTGATTATCTGTTATGACCTGTTTGCCTGTCTGACCATTCTTCTGAACTCTGATCTTGTACCTTGCTATTCTGATACTCTGTTGCCGTACCTCGGCTCGCCTTTAGACTCTGCATCTGTCTCCTGATTTTGTACCTCGATATATCTGATACCCTGTTGCCGAACCCTGCCTGTACCTTAGACTCCGCCTCTGCCTTCTGAATCTGTACCTTATCTGTCCGTGTGTTACGACTTGGCTTGTCCGACCTCGAGAACCGACCTTATTGTTAGAGGCGGTTCCCAGCCTTGGTGGTGACACTTCCTCCTGAGTGTCACTCTGGGGTTGTCCTTCCCACTCTCAGCCTGACTCCTCCTCTCAGGAGAGTTCTGGTCCACGGAAGGAAGTAGTGCAGTACTCCTTACTGTACTGAGGCCTAGTCCTCAAAGTATTACTGTCGCACCAAACACCTTCACTCTACTCAGGTGTCCAGAGGTTAGCTTATATATCTGATTATCGGTGATACTGCAGATCATCAATAATCTGGTATATATCTGTATTCCCAGTGATACTACAGATCACCGGTAATCAGATCCTCTCTGTGTTACACCAATCGTTACAAATTGTTAAGAATAATTTGCAGAAGGCGTTTCAAAGTCAAAAAGGTCAAGCTGACAAAAAACGTTCCTTGGAATGGAAGTTTCAGCCAGGGGACTTAGTCTGGGTGTCCACACATAACTTGACCCTGAAGCAGCCATCAGCCAAACTGGGCCCCAGGTTCGTAGGTCCGTTTTCTGTGACTAAAAAAATCAACAACGTCACTTATGCCATAGATCTTCCGGCCAGCATGCGGGGCGTAAGATCTTTTCATGTGTCCCTGCTTAAGCCTGCAGTTCATGTGGGTCCTACTCCTCCTCCTCCTGTGATGGTAGATGACCAACCTGAGTATGAAGTAGAGAAAATTTTAGACTCACGCATTGTACAGAACTCGGTACAATATCTGGTGCATTGGAAAGGGTATGGCATTGAGGAAAGGTCATGGGTACCTGGGAATCGCATGCATGCGGACAAATTAAGAAAGGAGTTTCATGCCTTACATCCCGAGAAGTAGGAGCTGTCCGGAGTCCACTCCTCAGGGGGGGGGGTACTGTGAAGAAACGCGGAAAAGCCACCGCTTCTCATGGTGAGGCGGCTGTTTCCGCGTCCAGCATGGCGACACAACGCGGAAAAACCACTGCATGCCGCATAGGCAGAGCGGCGGAGTCCGCTGTGGAGGCAGCGGACTTGTCGCATGGTAGTGTCCCTGACAATGGGGGTGAGCGTGGGGAAGCCGCCACTGGTGTAGTGAGCGGTGCGGCGGCCCCCACGCTCGGTTCGCTGGATGCATTGCAAGGTATGACTGGTGTGGCTGGGACTGATAGTCCACACTGGTTCAGAGTAACGCACACGCGCGCTGAGAGGCAAGGCTTATATGACAGCCAGAGGTTAGTCAGCTGACCAGGCCGGTCAGTTGACAATTGCAGCACCATTCATTGGTCCAGCACTTAGGAAGGGGCTGGGCAGTCTTTCTGTATATATACTGCTGGCTGTTCAGTTGCTGGTTGTCTGGCGTTGCAATCACTAGGTGGTAGCACTCAGACCTGAGTCAGATCCTTAAGTGTGCCGGGACCAGCAGGAGCTGTAATCCTACACTTAGCTAGATTCTGTTGATAGTTTAAAGTACCAGTGCTGGGCGTAATGGAAAAAACTACGCTTACGGATCATTACGCGTAATTTTACGCTATTACGCATTACGGAATTACGCTTACGGCGTAGACATTTACTTACGGTTCATGTCTGTAATTACGCATAGCCCTTACGCAATTACGCTTAAGAATACCGTAATGCAGGTTGTTACGTTATTGCCTTACGTGTAATTTCCTACTAGCAATTAATGCATAAGTCCATGCTCCCAAGCGGAAAAGTTGACGCATGGATCAATGTTAGGTAGCCGCCGACTTTAAGGGTTAATAGCAAAGCCCCCTTAATTGCTTAGAGCCTCAAATTTGGAGAATATATTAAGGAGATCAGAAGGAATAAGAGGAACATTTTTTTTTTCAAAAAGACCTTATAGTTTTTGAGAAAATCGATGTTAAAGTTTCAAAGGAAAAATATATACATTTAAAAACCCGCCGACTTTAATGGTTAATAGCAAAGCCTGCTTAAAATTTAGGAACACCAAATTCCTAGGGTATATTAAGGGAATCAGTGGGAATAAGAGGAAACAATTTTTTTCAAAAAGACCTTATAGTTTTTGAGAAAATCGATTTTTAAGTTTCAAGGGCAAAAATGTCTTTTAAATGCGGAAAATGTCAGGTTTTTTTTGCACAGGTAACAATAGTGTTTTATTTTCATAGACCCCCAAATGGGAAGAGTTTTACTTACTTCGTTCTGAGTGTGGCAAATATAAAAAAAAAAACGACGTGGGGTCCCCCCTCCCAGACCTCTTTAACCCCTTGTCCCCCATGCAGGCTGGGATAGCCAGAATGCGGAGCACCGGCCGCGTGGGGCTCCGCACCCTGACTATACCAGCCCGCATGGTCCATGGATTGGGGGGTCTCGGAAGGGGAGGGGCAGCCAAGCTTTCCCCTCCCTCTTCGAGCCCTTGTCCAATCCAAGGACAAGGGGCTCTTCTCCACCTCCGATGGGCGGTGGAGGTGGAGGCCGCGATTTCCTGGGGGGGGAGGTTCATGGTGGCATCTGGGAGTCCCCTTTAAAAAGGGGTCCCCCAGATGCCCACCCCCCCTCCCAGGAGAAATGAGTATAGGGGTACTTGTACCCCTTACCCATTTCCTTTAAGAGTTAAAAGTAAATAAACACACAAACACTTAGAAAAAGTATTTTAATTGAACAAAAAACATAACCACGAAAAAAGTCCTTTAATATTCTTAATTAACCATTAATACTTACCTGTCCCTTTAAAAGCCAGTTCCCACGCAATATCCTCGGAAATTGGCTAATCAGTTACAATGTAACAAAGTTGTTACAATGTAACAACTTTGTTACTTTGTAACTCCACCGCACCCGACGTCACTCACCGCTCACCCGCCGGCTGCCGCATACACTAACGCTAAGTCCCCGCCGGCTCCCGCCGTCCACTCCGCCCACACCTGTCACCCATATACATGCTGGCACCCATGGGTGCCAGCATGTATATAGGTGACAAGTGGGAGAGGCGGGGAGGGCAGCGGGAGCCGGCGGGGACTTAGCGTCCTGCACGGACCACAGAGCTCTGAGCTATATAGCTCAGAGCTCTCTAAGCATCTTTGTATTTGGGCTCCAAGGAGCCCCATTGGTCCTTAGCAGACCAATGGGGTTCCTTTAAATCAGAAGGAACCCCATTGGTCTGCTAAGGACCAATGGGGCTCCTTGGAGCCCAAATACAAAGATGCTTAGAGAGCTCTGAGCTATATAGCTCAGAGCTCTGTGGTCCATGCAGGACGCTAAGTCCCGCCGGCTCTCGCTGCCCTCCCCGCCTCTCCCACATGTCACCTATATACATGCTGGCACCCATGGGTGCCAGCATGTTTATGGGTGACAGGTGTGGGCGGAGTGGACGGCGGGAGCCGGCGGGGACTTAGCGTTAGTGTATGCGGCGGCCGGCGGGTGAGCGGCGAGTGACGTCGGGTGTGGTGGAGTTACAAAGTAACAAAGTTGTTACATTGTAACAACTTTGTTACATTGTAACTGATTAGCCAATTTCCGAGGATATTGCGTGGGAACTGGCTTTTAAAGGGACAGGTAAGTATTAATGGTTAATTAAGAATATTAAAGGACTTTTTTTCGTGGTTATGTTTTTTGTTCAATTAAAATACTTTTTCTAAGTGTTTGTGTGTTTATTTACTTTTAACTCTTAAAGGAAATGGGTAAGGGGTACAAGTACCCCTATACTCATTTCTCCTGGGAGGGGGGTGGGCATCTGGGGGACCCCTTTTTAAAGGGGACTCCCAGATGCCACCATGAACCCCCCCCCCAGGAAATCGTGGCCTCCACCTCCACCGCCCATCGGAGGTGGAGAAGAGCCCCTTGTCCTTGGATTGGACAAGGGCTCGGAGAGGGAGGGGAAAGCTTGGCTGCCCCTCCCCTTCCGAGACCCCCCAATCCATGGACCATGCGGGCTGGTATAGTCAGGGTGCGGAGCCCCACGCGGCCGGTGCTCCGCATTCTGGCTATCCCAGCCTGCATGGGGGACAAGGGGTTAAAGAGGTCTGGGAGGGGGGAACCCACGTCGTTTTTTTTTTATATTTCCCACACTCAGAACGAAGTAAGTAAAACTCTTCCCACTTGGGGGAATCTATGAAAATAAAACACTATTGTTACCTGTGCAAAAAAAAAACTGACATTTTCCGCATTTAAAAGACATTTTTGCCCTTGAAACTTAAAAATCGATTTTCTCAAAAACTATAAGGTCTTTTTGAAAAAAAAAATGATTCCTCTTATTCCCACTGATCCCCTTAATATACCCTGGGAATTTGGTGTTCCTAAATTTTAAGCAGGCTTTGCTATTAACCGTTAAAGTCGGCGGGTTTTTAAATGTATATATTTTTCCTTTGAAACTTTAACATCGATTTTCTCAAAAACTATAAGGTCTTTTTGAAAAAAAAATGTTTCCTCTTATTCCTTCTGATCTCCTTAATATATTCTCCAAATTTGGGGCTCTTAGCACTTAAGGGGGCTTTGCTATTAACCCTTAAAGTCGGCGGCTTTTTTATATTATACGGGAGCGTACTATTACGCGATTACGGCAGACTGTGTAATTTCAATAGGAGTTTACTGTCTTACGCGTAATTTGTTACACGTAGTAACGTAACCTACGGTCTACGCGTAATTAATTACGTGTAATACCGTAACCTTACACGTAATGCTTACGGTGCATTTGTAGTGAATTACGATGCGTAATTACGCTAATGCGTAATTTCGGCCCAGCACTGTAAAGTACTAGTTTGACTGTGATTATCTGTTATGACCCCTTGCTTGCCTGACTATCCTGCTGAACTCTGATCCTGTACCTTGCCTTCTGATACTCTGTTGCCGAATCTCGACTCGTCCTTAGACCCGGCATCTGCCTCCTGATTTTGTACCTCGATATATCTGATACCTGTAATTCGTTTTTGGTCAGCTGCTCCCACTTAACAGCCATGCTTTTGGTGTATACGCAGAGCTTCTGTTTGGGTTCAAGGTGCATTTGTAGTTTCTGGGGGGGCTCAGCGCATCTCTGATGGAGGCCATTCGGAGGCGGCCTGGTGTTGCGCTGATCCACCTTTTGCGCAATTTTCAATTTTCAATTTTATTTGATTAGCCGCACCCAGGCTATGCATGTACATATTATTACACAATACACCGCGCTAGTATACTCAATGATATACTGAATGTGCACAATACAAAGTCAGGTGGTGCGCGTTCAATAATCAATTTGGAAAACTATATTAGCTAGAACCTCGCTGCACTTATGATTACAGTCCTACAGTGATAAGCAACCCATAGAGTCCATACAAAATAATCAGCACAGTCCCTGGTTGTTCACAAGCTTCACAGTTTCAACAGGTGCTTTAACGATCCTACACCTTCACCACACCCTGCAGAGAGGGCACTCACCCTTGATAAATGACCCTCAATCAAGTGGGTCACACAGCGCCTGCGGGATACTCTAAGGCGATCCCCAGCCTTTAACGATCCTCTGCTCGCTGTCACTGTATACTCCTCACAAGAATTGCACCTCAAAGTAAAAGCACAAGGCTCTCATAGCGTAAAACCATACGGAAAATATATTAAAAAGTTAAAAATGCACACTCACATGTTCCACAGCATATAAACAGCATAGAGTTTTATTGGGCTCTCCCCCATGCGGTGGCCATCCGGGCTGGCTTTTGCCTCTGCTGGTACTTGCTTCCCACGTCTCAGCACGCCACGGCCTCCACGCTGTGTGCTACTTCCTCATTGGTGTCTCCGCCCTACTAGTTTCGTCTTGTCGACTCATCAGGGGCTGCACCAATGAGGATAGAAGTTGCAGTTAAATAGACGCTATGCGTCATCTAGTGTACGCCCACACCCGTCCTCCATCCAATCAGCCACCTTGTGACTCACCGGACTCAGACCAATGCGGAAGAAAACACGCATCGTCAGTAAAAGACGCCTGCGTCATGCCGTCAGCACCACCGCCGCTATGCCTCCATACAGCCGCGCTTTAACCGCTGGAAGCGGAACGCTGCAGATGGTACTACACGTGGACGCTTTACATTCAGCAACTAGGGAGGTCGCCGCAAATAACCCCACCCCCCACCCACTGAGAAATCGCTGTGGCGCCGCTGTCTGATTACTCCCAAAGCTGGCCTGGATAGCATCGCCGCCTCTGACAACTGCAAAATCGCCATTTCCCAGCTACCTCAGATGGGTTAAACCCACCCCCCCATCATAACATACATAAGAGTTAACCCATGGCAACCTGCCTCCGCTCTCAGCAAAGTGCCCATAACATGTGACTTTAATATCTATCTGTATAATAGTTCAAAGCTCATAACATAAGTGCCAAGTGCCAATTCAAAAAATAAAAAGAAAAAACCATATATATTCCCTTAGTAACCTGCATAACCCCTTCCCTCATAGTATGCCTTAGAGCTGGCTGGCTGCCAATGGGTCTTACAAATTTCCCCCAGCAAACAAATCCCTACTTCTTATTATTAATCTGAACATTGTACAAAGGCCAGTACTTATACAAATTTGATATACTTTTTAGACACTGGGGGTCTATGCAGAGAGAATATTTAACCACTGATATCATTATAACACAAGGAATATTGTTATTATTACAGTGTATAAAGACAGGGTTTTTCCCCTCTTCACTGTGGGGCATTCGTACCCCCTTAGGTATACCTTTCCTCAATCATTACTCAGAAAACATACCAGATCAATATCTGCATTTAATCCACCCGGTCTGAGTGACCCCATGTGGTGGATCCACCATGTTTCCCTTTTGGATTCCTCTCTCACTATGTTACCACCCCGCCAGTGTTTTTTTAACCTTTTCTAACCCACAATAAGACAGCAATGATGGATCTGATTGATGAAAGTCCCTAAAATGTGCCGATACTGTATGACCCACCAACCCTTTTGCTACATTCCTCAGATGTTCCCCAATGCGCTCCTTAAGAGGCCTTGTGGTGCGCCCCACATATTGGTACCCACATGGGCACCATATGAGGCACACCACATTCCTCTCATTACACGAAATGAATTGCCTGATCTTTGTGGTTTTGCCATTTGCATGGCTAACCACTTCAGTTATCCTAGAGGTTTTGGCTTCCCGACATCCCTTGCACTTTCTGCAAGGGAAAAACCCTGGTTGTTGCCACCCTTGGAGCGCTGGCCCCCGTCCCCCCATGTCAACACAACTTGGGGCCAGGTAGTGTCTTAGGTTGGGGCTTTTCCTATATATAAATTTAGGCCTAGAGGGCAACACTTTCTTTAGTTCCACATCAGACATCTGTATGTGCCAATACTTACCCACAATACCCTGTAACGATTTATACTGGGTACTGAATTCCGAAATAAAGGCCATGTCAAATTGTTGTTCCTCCCCTCGTTTCCTTGACCCACTAATCAATTCCTGTCTCTCCAAACTTCTAACTTGATCCAACTCGTATCTCAAAAAGTCGGGACTATACCCTTTTTCTTTAAATCTATCGGTTAATACCCCTGTCTGTGCTTCAAAATCCTCAATACATGTGCAATTGCGTCTAAGACGCATGTATTGTCCTTTTGGGACATTTTTAATCCAGTTAGGATGGTGTCCACTTTTAACCGAAATGTATCCGTTACGATCTGTGCTTTTAAAGTGATTCTTACACTGTACTACCCTATCAACCACTTGTAATTTCAAATCCAAAAAATTCACTGTAAGGCTTGGTGGTGTATTCTCCACAGTCAGCATTCAACGCATGAGCTGACGTGGAGGAGGTACACACACTAGCACAAGGAAACGGGCTATCCCTAGTATAGTGGAGGGGAGCACAAGGAAACAGGCTATCCCTAGTATAGTGGAGGGGAGGACTGACTCCAAAAGGAGATTGTGGCGCACAGAGCCGGTGCAGATCCAACAGCCACAAACAATGCTTTCGCTATAACGTCTCAGCGCAAAGTAGCGCTGAGCGCATAAACCAGAACTGAGGAGATCAGGACAGGTAGACAGAATGAACGCTTGCTAGCTAGCCGCTACTTAGTGACAGCAAGCGTCCACAACAAGACAGACTGGAATGAGGCAGCCAATGCGTAGCGGCGATGGCGTGCCTCACAAAGACAGGACAGGATAGTCAGGAAATAGCAGGATCAAGATAGATGAACGTAACACAGATAAATATACAATAAGTATGATTTCCTAGCGTATTACAATTACAGCTATCAATGAAACTATTTGTAACGTCTGACTAACATATGTATATATCGGCAATGAACCGATATATGACATAAGCAGGAACACTGACTTAGGACTGGAACGATACAGGGAACAGGACTCAGAAGGATTCGCTATCTCTTCGCAGAGATGAAGGCAATCCACAAACGGTAACAGGACAGGATTCAGAAGGATTCGTTATCTCCTCGCAGAGATGAACGCAATCCACAAACAGGACCAGGAACAGGATAACTAGCTCAGCACGGGTGATCACGATACGCGCAACCACCAAAACGTGCTGGAACTGACTAACTGAACACAGGATATAAACAGTTCGTGTACGTATATATCAGCGTCACTGATGTATCAACGTAACACGAATACAAGGAAAATAATAAACGTGCTGGTATGCATATATATGGGCAATGAACCAATATATGATGCAAAACCAGCAAAGTATCTTTAGAACAAGAAACACGATCGGGGGCTGAAGCGACAGCAAGACAGGCTTAAACTGAAGCTATGAAAACCCGAGGAGTCCTGCAGGAAGCAGATCTTTATACTGAGGTCATCCAATGGGAGCAGACATGCAGATTCCCACACAGGTGAATGATAATCAGTCACAAGCTGACAGCAGGGAAAGGCAGACAAAGCTATGCAGCTTGCATGGAAAGAGATCAGAACTGCCTGAGCTGCAGCACTACTACTTCCAGCAATACCTGCTGCAGCAGCGATCATGACATTCACAGTGATACTACTTGCTTCAAATGTGAGCTTAATGTTACAAGTGTTGGTATTTAAAATTGAAAAAAACGTGTCTAATGTTTCCTGCGTGCCCTCCCATATGCAAAATAGGTCATCTATATACCTTTTCCATATTATTACTGGTCGTCAGTGGTGCTCATTAGTATCTCTTCCTCCCATTTCCCCATAAACAAATTGGCCAGGCTGGGGGCAAATCCCGCCCCCATAGCACAGCCCCTATGCTGTCTAAAAAACTCCCCTGCGTGCCAAAAATAGTTCCTTTCCATAGCAAACCTCAAAACCTTCACCAAGAACAAGATTTGTGCCTCGGGTATCGTCCCATCCTTCTTCATAAAGTATTCAACTGCCTCCAGCCCCAGGTCCTGAAGAATATTTGTATATAGTGAGGACACATCGGCAGTGACAAGAATGCAATTATCCCCTACCGACGTGCCCTCCAGGGTGGAAATAGTGTGTTCTGTATCCCTCAGGACATGGGGCAATTTGGCCACCAGCGGTTGTAGGAACCTATCCAGATATTGTCCCAACCTATGTGTAATGGACTCCAGCCCACTGATTATGGGTCTCCCAGGTGGATTCTCAGCATCTTTGTGGATTTTTGGTATCTGGTAGATGACAGGGATGCGGGGAGCGGAGGGGACCAGGAACCGGAACTCTGCATCCCCCAGCATCCCCCCATCCATGCCCTCCCTCAACAGAGACCTCAACTCCACAAGATACTTATTCGTGGGATCACCTCGCAATTTTTCGTAAGTGTCTGTATCGCCCACAAGTCTTTCTAATTCTTCTTTATATTGCATTTTATTTAACACAACTACTCCCCCTCCCTTATCCGCTGGACGGACAACAAGCTGTTTATCCTCCAACATCCTGCGGGCCACATCTTTGACTCCCGGGTGTCTAACTTCCGGTAATGCATTGACCTCATCCATCACCAATTTCTTAAACACCCCTATAGCATGAAACCCTGTTTCCTGGGGGTTAAACGTGGATTGATTCTTTAAATCTGTATGTACATACTGTTGGGTCTGGGTTCCCCCACCAACTGGCATAGTTCTCCCATTGGGACCTTCTCTCTTCAAAAAATATTTCTTTAAATTCAATTAGCGAGTAAATTTCTCTACATTTATATATGTTTGGAATTTGTTTAGACCTTTCTTAGGGGCAAACTTCAAACCCTCATTCAAAACGTTGATCTCTTTATTATTGAGGGGTATTCCACTTATATTAAATATCCCTTGTCCCTCTATTCTCTTCTCTTTTTGACGTTGCCTCCTTCCTCCCCTCTTACCCCTTCTGCACCTCTTTTTCCTGAGGTGTATCTGATGGGGTCCCGCTCCTCCCCCCAGTCGCTCCTCTTGTATCTCGGGGCCCCCTCCAAAAAAGGTTCATATTGCTGGTAATTATTAAGCGGATCATATCATATCTTTGAAGAGAGAAGGTCCCAATGGGAGAACTATGCCAGTTGGTGGGGGAACCCAGACCCAACAGTATGTACATACAGATTTAAAGAATCAATCCACGTTTAATCCCCAGGAAACAGGGTTTCATGCTATAGGGGTGTTTAAGAAATTGGTGATGGATGAGGTCAATGCATTACCGGAAGTTAGACACCCGGGAGTCAAAGATGTGGCCCGCAGCATGTTGGAGGATAAACAGCTTGTTGTCCGTCCAGCGGATAAGGGAGGGGGAGTAGTTGTGTTAAATAAAATGCAATATAAAGAAGAATTAGAAAGACTTGTGGGCGATACAGACACTTACGAAAAATTGCGAGGTGATCCCACGAATAAGTATCTTGTGGAGTTGAGGTCTCTGTTGAGGGAGGGCATGGATGGGGGGATGCTGGGGGATGCAGAGTTCCGGTTCCTGGTCCCCTCCGCTCCCCGCATCCCTGTCATCTACCAGATACCAAAAATCCACAAAGATGCTGAGAATCCACCTGGGAGACCCATAATCAGTGGGCTGGAGTCCATTACACATAGGTTGGGACAATATCTGGATAGGTTCCTACAACCGCTGGTGGCCAAATTGCCCCATGTCCTGAGGGATACAAAACACACTATTTCCACCCTGGAGGGCACGTCGGTAGGGGATAATTGCATTCTTGTCACTGCCGATGTGTCCTCACTATATACAAATATTCTTCAGGACCTGGGGCTGGAGGCAGTTGAATACTTTATGAAGAAGGATGGGACGATACCCGAGGCACAAATCTTGTTCTTGGTGAAGGTTTTGAGGTTTGCTATGGAAAGGAACTATTTTTGGCACGCAGGGGAGTTTTTTAGACAGCATAGGGGCTGTGCTATGGGGGTGGGATTTGCCCCCAGCCTGGCCAATTTGTTTATGGGGAAATGGGAGGAAGAGATACTAATGAGCACAGAAGCACGACCAGTAATAATATGGAAAAGGTATATAGATGACCTATTTTGCATATGGGAGGGCACGCAGGAAACATTAGACACGTTTTTTTCAATTTTAAATACCAACACTTGTAACATTAAGCTCACATTTGAAGCAAGTAGTATCACTGTGAATGTCATGATCGCTGCTGCAGCAGGTATTGCTGGAAGTAGTAGTGCTGCAGCTCAGGCAGTTCTGATCTCTTTCCATGCAAGCTGCATAGCTTTGTCTGCCTTTCCCTGCTGTCAGCTTGTGACTGATTATCATTCACCTGTGTGGGAATCTGCATGTCTGCTCCCATTGGATGACCTCAGTATAAAGATCTGCTTCCTGCAGGACTCCTCGGGTTTTCATAGCTTCAGTTTAAGCCTGTCTTGCTGTCGCTTCAGCCCCCGATCGTGTTTCTTGTTCTAAAGATACTTTGCTGGTTTTGCATCATATATTGGTTCATTGCCCATATATATGCATACCAGCACGTTTATTATTTTCCTTGTATTCGTGTTACGTTGATACATCAGTGACGCTGATATATACGTACACGAACTGTGTATATCCTGTGTTCAGTTAGTCAGTTCCAGCACGTTTTGGTGGTTGCGCGTATCGTGATCACCCGTGCTGAGCTAGTTATCCTGTTCCTGGTCCTGTTTGTGGATTGCGTTCATCTCTGCGAGGAGATAACGAATCCTTCTGAATCCTGTCCTGTTACCGTTTGTGGATTGCCTTCATCTCTGCGAAGAGATAGCGAATCCTTCTGAGTCCTGTTCCCTGTATCGTTCCAGTCCTAAGTCAGTGTTCCTGCTTATGTCATATATCGGTTCATTGCCGATATATACATATGTTAGTCAGACGTTACAAATAGTTTCATTGATAGCTGTAATTGTAATACGCTAGGAAATCATACTTATTGTATATTTATCTGTGTTACATTCATCTATCTTGATCCTGCTATTTCCTGACTATCCTGTCCTGTCTTTGTGAGGCACGCCATCGCCGCTACGCATTGGCTGCCTCATTCCAGTCTGTCTTGTTGTGGACGCTTGCTGTCACTAAGTAGCGGCTAGCTAGCAAGCGTTCATTCTGTCTACCTGTCCTGATCTCCTCAGTTCTGGTTTATGCGCTCAGCGCTACTTTGCGCTGAGACGTTATAGCGAAAGCATTGTTTGTGGCTGTCGGATCTGCACCGGCTCTGTGCGCCACAATCTCCTTTTGGAGTCAGTCCTCCCCTCCACTATACTAGGGATAGCCTGTTTCCTTGTGCTCCCCTCCACTATACTAGGGATAGCCCGTTTCCTTGTGCTAGTGTGTGTACCTCCTCCACGTCAGCTCATGCGTTGCATGCTGACTGTGGAGAATACACCACCAAGCCTTACAGTGAATTTTTTGGATTTGAAATTACAAGTGGTTGATAGGGTAGTACAGTGTAAGAATCACTTTAAAAGCACAGATCGTAACGGATACATTTCGGTTAAAAGTGGACACCATCCTAACTGGATTAAAAATGTCCCAAAAGGACAATACATGCGTCTTAGACGCAATTGCACACGTATTGAGGATTTTGAAGCACAGACAGGGGTATTAACCGATAGATTTAAAGAAAAAGGGTATAGTCCCGACTTTTTGAGATACGAGTTGGATCAAGTTAGAAGTTTGGAGAGACAGGAATTGATTAGTGGGTCAAGGAAACGAGGGGAGGAACAACAATTTGACATGGCCTTTATTTCGGAATTCAGTACCCAGTATAAATCGTTACAGGGTATTGTGGGTAAGTATTGGCACATACTGATGTCTGATGTGGAACTAAAGAAAGTGTTGCCCTCTAGGCCTAAATTTATATATAGGAAAAGCCCCAACCTAAGACACTACCTGGCCCCAAGTTGTGTTGACATGGGGGGACGGGGGCCAGCGCTCCAAGGGTGGCAACAACCAGGGTTTTTCCCTTGCAGAAAGTGCAAGGGATGTCGGGAAGCCAAAACCTCTAGGATAACTGAAGTGGTTAGCCATGCAAATGGCAAAACCACAAAGATCAGGCAATTCATTTCGTGTAATGAGAGGAATGTGGTGTGCCTCATATGGTGCCCATGTGGGTACCAATATGTGGGGCGCACCACAAGGCCTCTTAAGGAGTGCATTGGGGAACATCTGAGGAATGTAGCAAAAGGGTTGGTGGGTCATACAGTATCGGCACATTTTAGGGACTTTCATCAATCAGATCCATCATTGCTGTCTTATTGTGGGTTAGAAAAGGTTAAAAAAAACACTGGCGGGGTGGTAACATAGTGAGAGAGGAATCCAAAAGGGAAACATGGTGGATCCACCACATGGGGTCACTCAGACCGGGTGGATTAAATGCAGATATTGATCTGGTATGTTTTCTGAGTAATGATTGAGGAAAGGTATACCTAAGGGGGTACGAATGCCCCACAGTGAAGAGGGGAAAAACCCTGTCTTTATACACTGTAATAATAACAATATTCCTTGTGTTATAATGATATCAGTGGTTAAATATTCTCTCTGCATAGACCCCCAGTGTCTAAAAAGTATATCAAATTTGTATAAGTACTGGCCTTTGTACAATGTTCAGATTAATAATAAGAAGTAGGGATTTGTTTGCTGGGGGAAATTTGTAAGACCCATTGGCAGCCAGCCAGCTCTAAGGCATACTATGAGGGAAGGGGTTATGCAGGTTACTAAGGGAATATATATGTTTTTTTCTTTTTTGAATTGGCACTTGGCACTTATGTTATGAGCTTTGAACTATTATACAGATAGATATTAAAGTCACATGTTATGGGCACTTTGCTGAGAGCGGAGGCAGGTTGCCATGGGTTAACTCTTATGTATGTTATGATGGGGGGGTGGGTTTAACCCATCTGAGGTAGCTGGGAAATGGCGATTTTGCAGTTGTCAGAGGCGGCGATGCTATCCAGGCCAGCTTTGGGAGTAATCAGACAGCGGCGCCACAGCGATTTCTCAGTGGGTGGGGGGTGGGGTTATTTGCGGCGACCTCCCTAGTTGCTGAATCTAAAGCGTCCACGCGTAGTACCATCTGCAGCGTTCCGCTTCCAGCGGTTAAAGCACGGCTGTATGGAGGCATAGCGGCGGTGGTGCTGACGGCATGACGCAGGCGTCTTTTACTGACGATGCGTGTTTTCTTCCGCATTGGTCTGAGTCCGGTGAGTCACAAGGTGGCTGATTGGATGGAGGACGGGTGTGGGCGTACACTAGATGACGCATAGCGTCTATTTAACTGCAACTTCTATCCTCATTGGTGCAGCCCCTGATGAGTCGACAAGACGAAACTAGTCGGGCGGGGACACCAATGAGGAAGTAGCACACAGCGTGGAGGCCGTGGCGTGCTGAGACGTGGGAAGCAAGTACCAGCAGAGGCAAAAGCCAGCCCGGATGGCCACCGCATGGGGGAGAGCCCAATAAAACTCTATGCTGTTTATATGCTGTGGAACATGTGAGTGTGCATTTTTAACTTTTTAATACATTTTCCGTATGGTTTTACGCTATGAGAGCCTTGTGCTTTTACTTTGAGGTGTAATTCTTGTGAGGAGTATACAGTGACAGCGAGCAGAGGATCGTTAAAGGCTGGGGATCGCCTTAGAGTATCCCGCAGGCGCTGTGTGACCCACTTGATTGAGGGCCATTTATCAAGGGTGAGTGCCCACTCTGCAGGGTGTGGTGAAGGTGTAGGATCGTTAAAGCACCTGTTGAAACTGTGAAGCTTGTGAACAACCAGGGACTGTGCTGATTATTTTGTATGGACTCTATGGGTTGCTTATCACTGTAGGACTGTAATCATAAGTGCAGCGCGGTTCTAGCTAATATAGTATGCATATACATAGGTTAGGATTTAGTTAGTGTTAGGCCCCTCCCATGGAGGATTGACTTCTTCGCAGTGGGAGGGACGAGTACTTAATAGGTTGCATGCAAGTAGTGTTGAGCGAACAGTGTTCGTCACTGTTCGGGTTCTGCAGAACATCACCCTGTTCGGGTGATGTTCGAGTTCGGCCGAACACCTGGTGGTGTTCGGCAAAACTGTTCAGGGTTCGCCCGAACTGCGGAATGACTAGCCGAACAGGGCCGAACAGGGCCCCTGTTCGGCCGAACAGGGCACTGTTCGGCCGAATACTGCCCCCCTATGGGGTCGCAGGCATAAGGGGGGAGCATGCCCCGATCGCGGGGGGGGTCGTAAATTCCCCCCACCCCCTCCGCTAGCGCTCCCCCCTCTGCCCACTTCCCCATACAAAAGTTTCAGGAAGTAAAACAGTACCGGTGGTACTAGTGGGTGGCTGGCAGTGGGCAGCACTGTGAAGTGAGTGACTGAGGAGGAGGAGTCCGGAGAGTGACGCGTTGAGGGAGGCCGGGCTGAACCGCCCGCTGCCCGGCCTCCCTCAACGCGTCACTCTCCGGACTCCTCCTCCTCAGTCACTCACTTCACAGTGCCGCCCACTGCCAGCCACCCACTAGTACCACCGGTACTGTTTTACTTCCTGAAACTTTTGTATGGGGAAGCGGGCAGAGGGGGGAGCGCTAGCGGAGGGGGTGGGGGGAATTTCCGACCCCCCCGCGATCGGGGCATGCTCCCCCCTTATGCCTGAGACCCCATAGGGCCCCCAAAAGCGGGATGTTCGGGGAGTTCGGGGTTTGGCCCGAACATGCCGAACATCGCGGCCATGTTCGGCGAACTTTCCCGAACCCGAACATCTAGGTGTTCGCCCAACACTACATGCAAGCTGTTAATGGAAACCAACATCCTCCTCTAGTGGTAGACAGGTCATGTGTATGCTCGGTGTGTATTCGACCCCACAAGTGGGGCTTGCACTCTTTTGCAGGTAGGCACTAGTCTGTTTTTAAGTAGCGCTACTTATTTCCTTGCTATGTACTAATGTAATTCGTTTTTGGTCAGCTGCTCCCACTTAACAGCCATGCTTTTAGTGTATATGCAGAGCTTCTGTTTGGGTTCAAGGTGCGTTTGTAGTTCCTGGGGGGGCTCAGCACATCTCTGATGGAGGCCATTCGGAGGCGGCCTGGTGTTGCGCTGATCCACCTTTTGCGCAATTTTCAATTTTTGATTTTATTTGATTAGCCGCACCCAGGCTATGCATATACATAGGTTAGGATTTAGTTAGTGTTAGGCCCCTCCCATGGAGGATTGACTTCTTCGCAGTGGGAGGGATGAGTACTTAATAGGTTGCATGCAAGCTGTTAATGGAAACCAACTTCCTCCTCTAGTGGTAGACAGGTCATGTGTATGCTCGGTGTGTATTCGACCCCACAAGTGGGGCTTGCACTCTTTTGCAGGTAGGCACTAGTCTGTTTTTAAGTAGCGCTGCTTATTTCCTTGCTATATCTGATACCCTGTTGCCGTACCCTGCCGGTACTTTAGACTCCGCCTCTGCCTTCTGAATCTGTACTTTATCTGTCCGTGTGTTTACTACCTGGCTTGTCCAACCTCGAGAACCGACCTTACTGTTAGAGGCGGTTCCCAGTCCTGGTAGTGACACTCCCTCCTAAGTGTCACTCTTGGTTATCCTTCCTACGTCCAGCCTGACTCCTCCCTCCGGGAGATTTCAGGTCTTCGGAAGGAGTTTGTGCAGTACTCCATACTGCTCAGAGGCATACTGCACAGTTGCAGCAAACACTCTTACTCTCAGGTGTCCAGAGGTTAGCTTGTATATCTGATTATCGGTAATACTGCAGATCATCAATAATCAGGTATATATCTGTATTCCCAGTGATACTGCAGATCACCAGTAATCAGATCCTCTCTGTGTTACACCGATCGTTACACCTCCGATCTAGTACCTTTTATTCAGGTAAATGCAGCTGTATTTATGACTTCCCATGAGACAAAACTCCAATCTAGTACCTTTTATTTAGGTAAATGATCTACTCTATATGTGTCCTATATTTTCTTTTATATATATTCATTAAGAAATGTTTGTCTCTTTTAAGTTGACTGTATGTCCTCTTTTCTTGCAGTCTTGTAATATTTGATGTGACCACAGGTATTGTTTAAAATCCATGTCTCTATTTTGTCTGGTTCAATCGGGACGTTTCTGTATTGAGAATCAGTTTATCTTGCCGAGTTCCCGTTGTAGTGCGAATTTGGCTTTATTTTACTAAGTTTTTTCTTACAATAAGATATCATGCCAAAACCCAGTATCGAACCAGGGACCTTTAGATCTTCAGTCTAACGCTCTCCCAACTGAGCTATTTCGGCTACATTGCACCACAGTTTGTGCGATTTTTTTTCAGCACAACTGTCTTGTGCAGGCAAAGACTCATGATATTTTCTGAGTCGTAGTAGCAGTGGTGTGTTGTCAGTGTGGTTAGAGGGTCTAAAGCGCTCCATTCAGGTTGCATGTGTCCTGTAGACTTGGGTTCAAATACCTTTCCTGACAATCATTTTGGAATTTTTTGCCCTCCTGCAGCTGTATTTATGAGTTCCCATAAGACAAACCTCCGATCTAGTACCTTTTATTCAGGTAAATGCAGCTGTATTTATGACTTCCCATGAGACAAACCTCCAATCTAGTACCTTTTATTCAGGTAAATGATCTACTCTATATGTGTCCTATATTTTCTTTTATATATATTCATTAAGAAATGTTTGTCTCTTTTAAGTTGACTGTATGTCCTCTTTTCTTGCAGTCTTGTAATATTTGATGTGACCACAGGTATTGTTTAAAATCCATGTCTCTATTTTGTCTGGTTCAATCAGGACGTTTCTGTATTGAGAATCAGTTTATTTTGCCGAGTTCCAGGTGTAGGCTGAATTTGGCTTTATTTTACTAAGTTTTTTCTAACAATAAGATATCATGCCGAAACCCGGGATCGAACCAGGGACCTTTAGATCTTCAGTCTAACGCTCTCCCAACTGAGCTATTTCGGCTACATTGCATCACAGTTTGTGTGATTTTTTTTCAGCACAAGTGTCCTGTGCAGGCAAAGACTCATGATATTTTCTGAGTCGTAGTAGCAGTGGTGTGTTGTCGGTGTGGTTAGAGGGTCTAAGGCGCTCCATGCAGGTTTCATGTGTCCTGTAGACTTGGGTTCAAATACCTTTCCTGACAATCATTTTTGAATTTTTTGCCCTCCTGCAGCTGTATTTATGAGTTCCCATAAGACAAACCTCCAATCTAGTACCTTTTATTCAGGTAAATGCAGCTGTATTTATGACTTCCCATGAGATAAATCTCCAATCTAGTACCTTTTATTCAGGTAAATTATCTACTCTATATGTGTCCTATATTTTCTTTGATATATATTCATTAAGAAATGTTTGTCTCTTTTAAGTTGACTGTATGTCCTCTTTTCTTGCAGTCTTGAAATATTTGATGTGACCAGAGGTATTGTGTTAAATCCATGTCTCTATTTTGTCTGGTTCAATCAGGACGTTTCTGTATTGAGAATCAGTTTATCTTGCCGACTTTCGGGTGTAGTCTGACTTTGGCTTTATTTTACTAAGTTTTTTCTAATAATAAGATATCATGCCGAAACCCAGGATCGAACCAGGGACCTTTAGATCTTCAGTCTAACGCTCTCCCAACTGAGCTATTTAGGCTACATTGCTTCACAGTTTGTGTGATTTTTTTTTCAGCACAAGTGTCCTGTGCAGGCAAAGACTCATGATATTTCCTGAGTCGTAGTAGCAGTGGTGTGTTGTCGGTGTGGTTAGAGGGTCTAAGGCGCTCCATGCAGGTTGCATGTGTCTTGTAGACTTGGGTTCAAATACCTTTCCTGACAATCATGTTTGAATTTTTTGCCCTCCTGCAGCTGTATTTATGAGTTCCCATAAGACAAACCTCCAATCTAGTACCTTTTATTCAGGTAAATGCAGCTGTATTTATGACTTCCCATGAGATAAATCTCCAATCTAGTACCTTTTATTCAGGTAAATTATCTACTCTATATGTGTCCTATATTTTCTTTGATATATATTCATTAAGAAATGTTTGTCTCTTTTAAGTTGACTGTATGTCCTCTTTTCTTGCAGTCTTGAAATATTTGATGTGACCAGAGGTATTGTGTAAAATCCATGTCTCTATTTTGTCTGGTTCAATCAGGACGTTTCTGTATTGAGAATCAGTTTATCTTGCCGACTTTCGGGTGTAGTCTGACTTTGGCTTTATTTTACTAAGTTTTTTCTAACAATAAGATATCATGCCGAAACCCGGGATCGAACCAGGGACCTTTAGATCTTCAGTCTAACGCTCTCCCAACTGAGCTATTTCAGCTACATTGCATCACAGTTGGTGTGATTTTTTTTTCAGCACAAGTTTTCTGTGCAGGCAAAGACTCATGATATTTTCTGAGTCGTAGTAGCAGTGGTGCGTTGTCGGTGTGGTTAGAGGGTCTAAGGCGCTCCATGCAGGTTGCATGTGTCCTGTAGACTTGGGTTCAAATACCTTTCCTGAGAAACATTTTTGAATTTTTTGCCCTCCTGCAGCTGTATTTATGAGTTCCCATAAGACAAACCTCCAATCTAGTACCTTTTATTCAGGTAAATGCAGCTGTATTTATGACTTCCCATGAGATAAATCTCCAATCTAGTACCTTTTATTCAGGTAAATTATCTACTCTATATGTGTCCTATATTTTCTTTGATATATATTCATTAAGAAATGTTTGTCTCTTTTAAGTTGACTGTATGTCCTCTTTTCTTGCAGTCTTGAAATATTTGATGTGACCAGAGGTATTGTGTAAAATCCATGTCTCTATTTTGTCTGGTTCAATCAGGACGTTTCTGTATTGAGAATCAGTTTATCTTGCCGAGTTCCGGGTGTAGTCTGACTTTGGCTTTATTTTACTAAGTTTTTTCTAACAATAAGATATCATGCCGAAACCCGGGATCGAACCAGGGACCTTTAGATCTTCAGTCTAACGCTCTCCCAACTGAGCTATTTCGGCTACATTGCATCACAGTTGGTGTGATTTTTTTTTTCAGCAGAAGTGTCCTGTGCAGGCAAAGACTCATGATATTTTCGGAGTTGTAGTAGCAGTGGTGTGTTGTCGGTGTGGTTAGAGGGTCTAAGGCGCTCCATGCAGGTTGCATGTGTCCTGTAGACTTGGGTTCAAATACCTTTCCTGACAATCATGTTTGAATTTTTTGCCCTCCTGCAGCTGTATTTATGAGTTCCCATAAGACAAACCTCCAATCTAGTACCTTTTATTCAGGTAAATGCAGCTGTATTTATGACTTCCCATGAGATAAATCTCCAATCTAGTACCTTTTATTCAGGTAAATTATCTACTCTATATGTGTCCTATATTTTCTTTGATATATATTCATTAAGAAATGTTTGTCTCTCTAAGTTGACTGTATGTCCTCTTTTCTTGCAGTCTTGAAATATTTGATGTGACCAGAGGTATTGTGTTAAATCCATGTCTCTATTTTGTCTGGTTCAATCAGGACGTTTCTGTATTGAGAATCAGTTTATCTTGCCGACTTCCGGGTGTAGTCTGACTTTGGCTTTATTTTACTAAGTTTTTTCTAACAATAAGATATCATGCCGAAACCCGGGATCGAACCAGGGACCTTTAGATCTTCAGTCTAACGCTCTCCCAACTGAGCTATTTCGGCTACATTGCATCACAGTTGGTGTGATTTTTTTTTTCAGCACAAGTTTTCTGTGCAGGCAAAGACTCATGATATTTTCGGAGTTGTAGTAGCAGTGGTGTGTTGTCGGTGTGGTTAGAGGGTCTAAGGCGCTCCATGCAGGTTGCATGTGTCTTGTAGACTTGGGTTCAAATACCTTTCCTAACAATCATTTTTGAATTTTTTGCCCTCCTGCAGCTGTATTTATGAGTTCCCATAAGACAAACCTCCAATCTAGTACCTTTTATTCAGGTAAATGCAGCTGTATTTATGACTTCCCATGAGATAAATCTCCAATCTAGTACCTTTTATTCAGGTAAATTATTGTAATGCTATGTTTTTGGCGTTGCTAAGGCCTCACACTCGACTCACACTAGCACACAGACTAGGTAAATACATAGCTTACGACTTCACACTGTATTAGGATATTTATTCAATTATTTACATTATTTACAGGTATAGCAGTGAATCATGGATAAGTAATAGAGTAAAGAATCAATACATTACCGGATATTGCATCATCACTCCGTATCGGGGGACCAGCGATCGTCAGGAGGCAGCGCATACACAACATCACACAACTCGTCAGTAGTGGAGAGTCCCATCAGAGCAAGGGAAATCTCTCTTTCTTATACTCATAGCTCCACCCATTTTCCCTATTGCATCCTGGGGATGCACAGGCATGAGCTTCACTATGGTTGGATGACTTATAGTCAATATTTTCATAAACAGAACTAGTTCTAGTTAAGTTGCGCATTCCCTGAAACAGTTAATTCAGGGTTACGCGCTTATTGCAACACAATGTTATATAACCATATCACGTGCCACGCATGCTCAGTACTTGTTGTGACTGGGTGGGTTCGTCCTTCAGCCTATCCACAACGTGGAAGTATGATTCATCCCTCGTGATAACCGCGTGAACACAGCGCACAGCCGTATGTTTTTATAACTTGCAGTAACCTTTTGTTCTTCTGTCAATGGTTTTCCTATGGAGAATGGTGCATCACTACTAAAAGATCAAAATATGTCCTATCTGCCTACAGACTAGCTTGCTAATGTGTTTCTTACCTAACAGCCAGTCATTCACACAGACTCTTCAGACTTGTATCACATTCGGTCCTTAGTGATGACCATTAACATATGAAACCATGACAACTTTTTTCCTCTTACAACAGATCCCATATGCCACATACCAGTTCCATCTGGATAGGATAACTATAACAATCATTACAATCAAAAAATAGGATGAACTATACACTTCATCATTGTTTCTGCTGATGGCGAATAACCCATAAATACATCCCACCAATGGTGAGAGGTGGCATCTGCTATGGCAGAGCCCACTTTAACAATTTTGTTTGCAATCACGGCAGTACTGAGCTGGTGTACGATTATACTTCTATTCAACTTTTTAATAGCACTTTTTCACTTCCGTTAGATTTTTCAACAATCCGCTTTAGTTTAGTCAGGTTTAGATCCCAATTGGGAACTTCCAAACCTTGGCCTTGCCAGGAAACCTTTGTAGTTAACGCTATATCAGGCATCAACATAAAAGTTTCATTTTCCCATTGGAATACAGTGATATTGTGTATACATCCTGCAAAAGGCACCCTCATTTTAGGGACCACCTGACGATCTGTCACTACACATACCACTTGAGGTGTTATTTCCACCATCCAGCGGTATGTTATAGGCATTATGGTCCACCCACATTTGTTTACAGTGTTCTGTAACAAACAAGGTTCATATGCAGTAGACTGTAACTTACATATTTTACTGTTTAAAGTATTCTCACAAAAAGTCAAATCATCTGTTCTGTTGCTGTCATCAATAACCTGTCCATAAAACGTAGGTACCCAGAAGTGCTGATCACCTTCTGGCCCAATTAATAATGGCAAAATAACATACTTACACATTATACCACTTTTAGTAACATTGTAAAGTGTCAATTGTCCCATGCAAAATGTATCATTGCACATCACTTTAGGTGCTTTGATATCTATCCAGTGATCAGTTCTTATCATGGAACTGAACACGGTCCTCCAAACCTCCTCATTTCCAGTCAACAACATAGTTTGAAATAACTCTTTCTGTTGTTGCTGTTGTAAGGTTTGCATGGAACAGATAGTCCAGTTTACAATTCTAGTTATATTAACATCTGTTTCATACATAACAGAGGCACTTGCGTTAATTAAGCCAAGCAAATAATCATCTATTTTAGCTTGTAATTTTAAATGGCGCCCATATAGTTGGCATCCATTTAGCTTGTAATTTTAAAACATCATTTATTTTACTTCCAACGTTATGCAATCTATTTGCTAATGTTTCAATATCAAAACTATTAAGAGTTCCAGTCAATGTCCCATATCCATCTAACAAAGTGTCATACCACTCTCTCCGTATTTGGTGTGGTTTAGAACAGTTTATGGCAGCTGGAAACGTGATTTTAGCATGAATCACAGTCTTTTAGGCATGTTGCCCCACCTTTACACAAGTGGAAGGTAGTCTCTTTATATGCCCAGGGTCCACTTTAGCATCCATCATATCCACAAATATCAAAGTAGGCCCCACCGAGACATGGTCCATTGAAAGTAACATTGAGAACGTCACATGCTTGCCTAGCATTACCGGTAAAGTTTCTCTGTAGACAACTCTTGGTTTTATTTCCCCACACGAAAGTCACCGTGGATCCCCTGTATCGGTTACTCGACTACCTGAAGTCCATGCATTAACGCCACAGCTTTCCAACCACACGATACCAAGGATTCCAAGGACAATGCCATAGACATGGAGATCAATCTGCAAAAAACCCAAACAAGTGTGACTTATTCTTGCAAATAACATTTTTTCCTGTAGGATATATTCCCACTTTTCCTGTTCTGGCCTCCAGCAGAGTTCGGTCCTTGCCTACTGCAATCACATCTGCTGGAGGAGGCGGTCCTTGGGGATTCTGACCCACATTTTAGCTCCAACATTTACTGTATTAGTAGAACCAAAATATTCATCACCCTTTACTGATGGGCTTCCCTCTCTACAAATAAAGGAATTAGGGTCCCTTTACACTTAATCAGCTGCTGTTAACTGTAATCAAAAAATAACAACTGATGTACAGTCCAGCGTCCGTGTCCCCCTATGGCCTCTTTCACACCATACACTGAAAAAACATTGAAATCTTTTCACAGTGCATTGCCATTGGGGAAAAAACAACAACAACAAAAAACAAGAAAAAACAAACAACAACAAAATTGTATGCGTACTACTACTAATGCATACCAGCGCATTAAGTGTAAAAGGGCCCTCAGGAGAACCTGGGCTATACAACTCTTTGGCCTGTGTATACACAGTGTCCTCCCCTAAAAACTTTAACCCATCCTCTCTCCTCTTCCAATAATTAACTCACTATTTCCCAGGTTAATCATGATCACTTTAATTTATTCTTGATAGTCGGAGTCAATTACTCCTCCTATTACTATAGCTCCTTTCTGAGCAAAACTGAATTGGGTAGCTATTTGCCCATAATGTTAGTCAGGTATTTTACATCCTATACCTGTGGGAATGGTTGTAACCTGTGAGGGGTTAATGATAACAACTTCTAAAGCATGCAAATCCAACCCAGCTGATACAGGTTTTCCCCTATATGGAGCTACCGCATCCTTATGCATTTTTCAATAAGAAATCGTTTCTACTTTAACCACCCCACCAGCTAGTTTCTGGTATAAACAAAAATCTGTTATCTTCACAGTTTGTTTGTATTATTCTAAACTAGCATATGCATACATTCTAGCATCTTTAACAGAGGTATTCTTAAACATATAATACACTATATCAGTAAGGTCTCAAAGCAAACTTCATACAATTCATTAGAAACAACTCAATTCACACTTCATCATCAACACATTCTGCCACTTCACGCCATTCAGCTAATCAGTACAACATTCAACCCTAGAGAAACCAGACATTTCTCTGCAAGACAAACAAATCTCATTTAGTAACTAATGACCTTAGCCCGTTTAAAAAAAAAAAACAAGCTAGGCCTTTCGCTGCGCATGCATGTGCCCGCTGTGCACATGCACCCGCCACGCGCGTGCCCTCATACACCGTTGCGCACACGCTGGCCGCCTCTGGCCCTATCCTCCCTCAACTTTTCCCCTGTGTTTCTGCGCCCCTCCCTGCACATGTGCAGTGCTAAAAAAAACAAAACAAAACTCTGAATAGACGCAGAGACACTGGCATATTATATAAAAAGGTTTTCCAGTCTAATTACGCAATATTTTCATTCTACATTGCCATAATAGACTTCACAATTCTATTTCTTTCACACAGTCTCATCTAATCTAGCTTTCAGCTCAACAGGTAAACAATTTCACTCCTGCACAATTATAGCTAGAAACCAGGGGAAAAGTTTTGCTGGCACAGATGTCACCGTGACATCATAATCACATTTAACCCTGTAACCAAAAAAAATAAAATAAAATAAAAAAAAAAAATAAATAAAAAATGAGCATTTGCAGGGATTTGGAAGTTCTAGCAAAACCCAGCACAACACACAACGCACACAAGAAAGTTGCTTTACTATTTCTCACCTCTTTAACCATTTATTTTATCAAACAAGATGCATGTCCCATGAAGTAAGAGTTAAAGGTCAATATTTTTTTTACAGCATGTACTCCTGAATGAAAAAAAATAATGCTTGCCAAGCACCCCCAGTTGAGGAGAGCAGCATCTCAAACACTCACTGGCTCACACACATTCCCTAGGAGCACTCACCTCCCGTGCACAAATGCATTTTTTTTTAAAAAACATTCCTCTATGCATTCAATTAAACAAAAACCAGACATATGAATACACGATTAATCAGGACTCGCTATAACGGATTCACCATATAAAACATTCACTAGAAACAACAATGTTAACCCACCTGTCTTGTCCAGATTATATTACCATTTCAATTCTGCCAGTGCAGTCAGATACTGTCACTTTAAGGAATTTGCTTTACAAGTTTAAACACAGCACTCCAAGATTATACTCCGAAATCTACCAACAAAGACACAGACTGTATTAAAAACCGTAGTAGTAAAAGCTGAGATTCACTGTCAGGTTACTCTCTGCCCCTTTTTCCCATCCATATTTTATCATTAAAAATATGGGGTTTTCCTTAAGAGGGACAAAAACAGCAGTAACAACCTAAAGAAAGTTCCCAGCTATTCCTAATCTTTTCAAATGGAACAAAATACATTTGTGCTAAACACTTCCAATTCCAGTTCAATGCACATTGTCCTATTTCTTGTGCAATGATCAGTGGCAGAGTTTGGCTTCCTTTTATTTACAGAAGCTCCCTGCTCCACTGATAACAATCCAAAATGTGTCATCACAGGAGCCTCTTCCCCAGCTACTTCCTCCAGTACATTTATTTTACCAGCTGCAGATTCTGTTACATGTTGGTATTTATCTGCAGCTGCCTGTGATGACACTTGTGCAACTATCACTCTGTCATCCTACTCTAGTTCCTTTTTCTAACAGGACTAGCCTTTTTCCAACAGGAATACCCTCAAGTAAAGTAACAACATTGAGGGATTCTGATTCTTTCAACCTACACAATCTTTGTTGAAGCTTTCTATAAGCTGTCAACAACATCCCACTATGCCGCCTGAGAGCGACATCATGCCCCGCCTTAACAGGGCCCCCCTCTAGAGTCTTATCTACATCTAGAGAGAGCAACAACATCACCCGCTTCAACGGGGAACCCCCCCTAGAGTCTTATCTACATCTAGAGAGAGCAACAACATCACCCGCTTTAACGGGGAACCACTATATTCCAGCATCAGGCAGCGTCCCTCAACCTCAAGTTGAGCCTGTTCCGCCTTTTCTTGATCCTGGAACGCCTTCTGCAATCGTTTGTGCACACCACGATATGCAGAGGCCAACACCCAACTCCTTCTAGCTAGGGTAACTGCATCACCTACCTTGGCAGGGAGTTTTTCAAGTACTTGAACTAAATCAACCGGTTCTGATTCTTTTAACTGCTTATCCCATGATTCTGCCAACCCATGGCTAGCTAATTCCACTGCTATAAAATTATACGGAGACTCGGTCCAGCCGGGGATCTCCGCAGGTTCTTTTAGGCATTTGGCCTTTTTCTTAAACATATTGCCTTACTTTTGGCACACTGCCAACTGGGCGTGGCTTTGACCAGAGGTGCCCCTCAACTTCTAGACACCAATGGTCAAACTTCCCACAGGTAAATTTTGCTTAGTTCAAAAGATATCTTGACTTGAAACTAAGTGGGAGGAGCTACTGACTCCAAACTTTGCCCACACCTGTAATCTGTCCTAAGATATATACATGTCAAGTATCAAGTCAATATACCATACAGGGGCAATTTTACAAAGATTTATATTAATTGCCCCACTAACTGGCAAAATGCCAAATTTTGCAAAATTACACCCAGAGACCCACAGAATCATAGGCAATATATTTCAGAGGTCAAAAGTCATCCTCGTCGCCATTTATGTAATGCTATGTTTTTGGCGTTGCTAAGGCCTCACACTCGACTCACACTAGCACACAGACTAGGTAAATACATAGCTTACGACTTCACACTGTATTAGGATATTTATTCAATTATTTACATTATTTACAGGTATAGCAGTGAATCATGGATAAGTAATAGAGTAAAGAATCAATACATTACCGGATATTGCATCATCACTCCGTATCGGGGGACCAGCGATCGTCAGGAGGCAGCGCATACACAACATCACACAACTCGTCAGTAGTGGAGAGTCCCATCAGAGCAAGGGAAATCTCTCTTTCTTATACTCATAGCTCCACCCATTTTCCCTATTGCATCCTGGGGATGCACAGGCATGAGCTTCACTATGGTTGGATGACTTATAGTCAATATTTTCATAAACAGAACTAGTTCTAGTTAAGTTGCGCATTCCCTGAAACAGTTAATTCAGGGTTACGCGCTTATTGCAACACAATGTTATATAACCATATCACGTGCCACGCATGCTCAGTACTTGTTGTGACTGGGTGGGTTCGTCCTTCAGCCTATCCACAACGTGGAAGTATGATTCATCCCTCGTGATAACCGCGTGAACACAGCGCACAGCCGTATGTTTTTATAACTTGCAGTAACCTTTTGTTCTTCTGTCAATGGTTTTCTTATGGAGAATGGTGCATCACTACTAAAAGATCAAAATATGTCCTATCTGCCTACAGACTAGCTTGCTAATGTGTTTCTTACCTAACAGCCAGTCATTCACACAGACTCTTCAGACTTGTATCACAATTATCTACTCTATATGTGTCCTATATTTTCTTTGATATATATTCATTAAGAAATGTTTGTCTCTTTTAAGTTGACTGTATGTCCTCTTTTCTTGCAGTCTTGAAATATTTGATGTGACCAGAGGTATTGTGTAAAATCCATGTCTCTATTTTGTCTGGTTCAATCAGGACGTTTCTGTATTGAGAATCAGTTTATCTTGCCGAGTTCCGGGTGTAGTCTGAATTTGGCTTTATTTTACTAAGTTTTTTCTAACAATAAGATATCATGCCGAAACCCGGGATCGAACCAGGGACCTTTAGATCTTCAGTCTAACGCTCTCCCAACTGAGCTATTTCGGCTACATTGCATCACAGTTGGTGTGATTTTTTTTTCAGCAGAAGTGTCCTGTGCAGGCAAAGACTCATGATATTTTCGGAGTCGTAGTAGCAGTGGTGTGTTGTCGGTGTGGTTAGAGGGTCTAAGGCGCTCCATGCAGGTTGCATGTGTCCTGTAGACTTGGGTTCAAATACCTTTCCTGACAATCATTTTTGAATTTTTTGCCCTCCTGCAGCTGTATTTATGAGTTCCCATAAGACAAACCTCCAATCTAGTACCTTTTATTCAGGTAAATGCAGCTGTATTTATGACTTCCCATGAGATAAATCTCCAATCTAGTACCTTTTATTCAGGTAAATTATCTACTCTATATGTGTCCTATATTTTCTTTGATATATATTCATTAAGAAATGTTTGTCTCTTTTAAGTTGACTGTATGTCCTCTTTTCTTGCAGTCTTGAAATATTTGATGTGACCAGAGGTATTGTGTTAAATCCATGTCTCTATTTTGTCTGGTTCAATCAGGACGTTTCTGTATTGAGAATCAGTTTATCTTGGCGAGTTCCGGGTGTAGTCTGAATTTGGCTTTATTTTACTAAGTTTTTTCTAACAATAAGATATCATGCCGAAACCCGGGATCAAACCAGGGACCTTTAGATCTTCAGTCTAACGCTCTCCCAACTGAGCTATTTCAGCTACATTGCATCATAGTTTGTGTGATTTTTTTTTCAGCACAAGTGTCCTGTGCAGGCAAAGACTCATGATATTTTCGGAGTCGTAGTAGCAGTGGTGTGTTGTCGGTGTGGTTAGAGGGTCTAAGGCGCTCCATGCAGGTTGCATGTGTCTTGTAGACTTGGGTTCAAATACCTTTCCTGACAATCATTTTTGAATTTTTTGCCCTCCTGCAGCTGTATTTATGAGTTCCCATAAGACAAACCTCCAATCTAATACCTTTTATTCAGGTAATTGCAGCTGTATTTGCACTTCCCATGAGATAAATCTCCAATCTAGTACCTTTTATTCAGGTAAATTATCTACTCTATATGTGTCCTATATTTTCTTTGATATATATTCATTAAGAAATGTTTTGTCTCTTTAAGTTGACTGTATGTCCTCTTTTCTTGCAGTCTTGAAATATTTGATGTGACCAGAGGTATTGTGTTAAATCCATGTCTCTTTCCTTATGCCTCCATGGCAGCACATTGGGTAGTGGCTCCGCCCCCACTACCTCATAGGACCAGTAAATATTTAAATGAGTTTGAGAGGATGCGCCCGCTGTCTTTGTTTTTCGTCCTCACCTCATAGGATACAACTCTGGGCTCAGCTCAGAAATTTTTTTCTCTTTTTGGGCACCTACCGGACTGTGTCATACAGTCACCACACAAAACCCCTTGTGTGAAGGTCCCCTTTATGGCCTATAAATTAGGTTCTTGTGGGGCACCCCGTTCTGCTGGTCTTGGGGGTAAAGGTATTTTTCCTAATGTTCACTAACAGTGGACCTGCAGTATGGATGGAAGAACAGTTACCTTATGTGGATGGACTCTAAATGAGTCTCTGTGTGCCGGCAGCAGTATCCATTTCTCTTTCTCTGTCTCCTTCTCTCTATCTCCCCTGTCGGCTGTCCCTCTCAGTTCTCTCCGCTGCCTCCTCGTGTCGGGCTGGCGTGCGCTCCACTCGGAGAGGAGGTGGAGCGCATGTCATCATCAGTGGGGCCGAATGCGCGCTTCCGGTCGCACGCTGTGCGAGTAGGCAGAAGGGAGCAAAGCTCCCATTCGCCGAGCCGCAGGGTGACGACGGGGGGGGGGGGGGGGGGCGGAGCCAAGGGAACAGCTGATCGCTCCTCAGCTGCCCCTCTCCAGGAGGCAATACGATTGGCCAGAAGCCTCTCAGCTGGGGAGGGGGCGGTGCAGGCAGCCCTGAGCGCGGGGAAAAGCTTATTTAAACCTGACATGGCAGCAGAGCCTGCGGCAAACATGTCGGACTATTCTGGCTCTGATGTTCCTGCCTCTTCTGCTGATTCTCAGCACTCTCCTTCTTTGGATCTGGAATCTGATCTGCCTCCTATGGAGTGGTGAGTAGGCAGATCCTGGTATTTTGCTGTTTGCTTCTTTTGCTTCATTTATCTATGCTAATCTCCAGTTCATTGCTTTCAGCCCTATTCTGCGTACTGATTCTGCGGATGCTGCTGCTGCGCCAATCACAGACCAGCAAAATGTTGATAGGTAGGTGCCATTAATGGTAAGTATTTTGTGCTAAAATTGGGGGGTTTTGCTATTAGAAACAAATAGTCATAATATGACTATTATTTCTACAGCCCGCAAGAACATCACCGATCCCAGCTGGAAGGAAGGAAGGCGACAAGAAAGTCCTCGCCACCACGCTACTCAAGATCTGACAGACGGCAAACAAGAAGCAGATCACGTTCCCATCGAAGACATCGTGATGACGATTACGATCGCTACTATTCATCGCATAGACGCGAAAGGTCACCCAGGAGGTACTATGTACCTGAAGGCCATACACACAGAGCCAAGGACTGCTGGGCATGCGGTGATATAGTGTTACCAGGAAAACTAGTTTGCGCATCCTGCTTTAACCAAATGGCTGGAGAGCCGCAACAGTCCTCTCTGGACGTCTCTGAGCTAATTAAGAAAGCGGTGCAGGAATCGATGCAATCTTATATTGCTAATCTGCCCTCAACGCCGACCGATAGTCAGCAGCCACAGGCCTCGACTTCTTCTGAAGCTATGATGGAAGATTCGCTACAGTGTGGGTTCGATTTCGCCTTAGTCCCACCCTTCATAAAATCCGTAAGGGAAGCCATTGAATGGGAATCGGATGAGGAGGCAGAACAATCTACCTCGAAACGTAAAGAAAAGAAAAGATATTACGCTCATCTGAATAAGACAAAAGAAACTTTCCCCTTTATGGCGGAAATAGAAGACGTAATGAAGGAGGAATGGCAAAAGATGGAGAAGAAACCACCATTAAACAACAGATTGGCTAAGCTATACCCATTGCCTTCACAAGATTCAAAAGCCTTGGATAATGCGCCAGTGACAGACGCCTCAGTAATTAGATTGGCAAAGCATGTTACCCTTCCATTAGACGACTGCATTTCCTTTAGAGACGCACTTTTACGTAAGGCGGATCTGGATCTTAAAAAATCCTATTTAGCGGCTGGAGGGGCATGTAAGCCGGCTGTAGCACTCGCAGCAGTAGGCAAAGCCGTAAGAGCATGGACAGACAATATAGAAACAGCGGTCAAGACAGGAGTGGATCAGAACACTATCATATCTGCACTAGAAGATTTGAAACTTTCAGCGGATTTCATTGGGGAGGCGGCGTTTGATGTGGTCAGATGTGCTTCACGTTCCATGCTGTACTCAGTAACAGCGAAGAGATCATTATGGCTGAAGTCCTGGTCAGCAGACCCAAATTCACGTCTAGCCTGGTGCAAAATACCGTTCGACGGTAAATCACTTTTTGGAGAAAAAATGGATGCAGCAATTTCGAAAGTAACCGGCGGGAAGTCAGGCTTATTACCTCAAGATAAGCGACCAGCGAAGCAGAACTTCTCTACTCCACAGCAACAAAATAGGTACAGGAGCGCCAGATCATATCGTCCGGGCAGAAACTTCAAGAGGAACTGGAAAAGTACCCAAAGCACATTACATGCAATTAACAAACAAAAGGCAGCCGCTCCTGGGTCTTCACAGAAAAAGTCTTTTTGACAATCCATCTGTCCAAGAGGTGCCGGTGGGAGCTCGACTTCAATCATTCAGCGCAGTATGGGCATCAGAGATAGATTCACACTGGGTGAACAAAACCATAGCAATCGGCCACTCTTGGACATTCAAAAGGACACCTCCGAACTCCTTTATCGCAACCCGAATACCAACAAACAACAGCAAGAGACGCATCTTATACTCCTATCTGGAGGAATTAATAGAAAAACAGGCCATATCACAGGTACCTTCAGAGCAGATAGGAGAGGGGTTTTACTCCCCCCTGTTTCTTGTTCAAAAGAAAACGGGAAAGTGGCGTCCTGTGTTGGACTTAAAGAAACTAAATCGATTCATCGAAATAACTACTTTCAAAATGGAATCTCTCCAATCCATCATACAAGCTGTCTCGAAGGAAGACTGGATGCTGTCAGTGGACCTTCAGGACGCCTACCTCCACATTCCAATAAAGTTGGAGTTACGGAAGTATCTAAGGTTTGTAGTAGGCGACCAGCACTTCCAGTTCCGGTGCCTTCCCTTCGGCATATCCACCGCGCCAAGAACCTTCACCAAAATTCTCGTGTCACTAATAGCCATGCTAAGAACTGCAGGACTACGCGTCTATCACTATCTGGACGACGTTCTTCTTCTGTCAGACAATCGAGAAACCATTCTACAACACAGACAGATCCTGCTGCAAACTTTGACGAAATTCGGTTGGCTGATAAGCCGAGAGAAGAGCCAGTTAGTCCCAACACAAGACTTAGTCTTTCTAGGTGCAAGGTTTCAAACCAAAATAAACTCTATATCGATTCCGGAGGAGAAAATTCCGACAATTCGAGAAAAAGTTCGAGCCATGATGAAAACCTCACAATGCTCAGCAAGGAATTGCCTCAGACTACTGGGCACGCTCTCGGCGACCATTCCTATGCTGCCATGGGCCCACTGGCACATACGTGCATTCCAAGAGGGGTTCCTTCAGCAATGGGACAGAGAAAATCTAGAGCAACGCATTGTAGTGTCCAACAAGATGAAGGGGGGCCTCTTCTGGTGGACATCGGATGTGAACCTACATGGCCAGGTACAAATCTCTCCGGACCCCTCAGTGATAATCACCACCGATGCCAGCAAGAGGGGTTGGGGCGCGACTTGCGGAGAACTAACAACCCAGGGGACATGGAACAGAGAATTGAGGACACGATCCTCGAATCACCTGGAACTCTTGGCAGTACTACTGGCCCTACAGAGCTTCATCAGCCACATTGCTCACAGAAACTGTCTGATACGTATAGACAACACTACAGCAGTGTCATACATACAGAGACAGGGCGGAACACGCAGTACAGCTCTAATGGACATTGCGAACCAAATTTTTCAAGTGGCAGAGGAGAATCTGACATCACTGAAGGCAGTCTATATCCCAGGGATACAAAATTTGAGAGCAGATTATTTGAGCAGAACATCGTTGGACAACAACGAATGGTCCCTGGACCACAGGACTTTTTCGTGGATATGCTCCCTATGGGAGACTCCAGAAGTGGACTTGATGGCATCCAGCAGGAATGCGAAGTGCAAGAGATTCTTTGCGAGGTACCCCTTTTCGAAAGCGGAGGCGGTGGATGCGATGACTGTACAGTGGAACTTCCGGGTGGGATATGTCTTCCCGCCTGTGCCCATGATCTACAAACTCCTCAAGAAACTTCAACAGGAGGATGTAATTCTGTTAGCAGTCATTCCAGAATGGCCTCGCCGACCGTGGTACCCGCTCTTGCGGCAGATGTCAACCCTCGAACCTATACGTATACCATGGAAGAAGAATCTGCTATCTCAAGGCCCGATTCTGCACCCCGATCCGGCCAGACTGAAATTAATGGTGTGGAGGTTGAAAGGCGGAAATTAGAGAATCTAGGGTGTACCCCTCAAGTAATTAATACACTACTTCAAGCAAGGAGACCTTCTACTAATAGGTCCTACCATAACATCTGGAACAAATTTACATCATTTGCTACAGACGCCTCCTTTGATCCATTACACCCGGAGCCACAGCAGATTCTAGCGTTTCTCCAAACTGCGGTTGAAAAAGGGCTCAGCTATAATGCCATCAAGGTGCAGATATCGGCATTGTCAGCCTTAACAGACTATCGTTGGGCCTTGCATCCGTTGGTCAAACAATTCATGCTGGCAGTGATAAAGATTAAACCTCCAAGGAAGTCGGTGTATCCCCAATGGGACTTACCTCTGGTATTGAACTACCTCACATTGAACCCGTTCGAACCATTAGACTCCTGTTCATTGTGGAATTTGACTTTAAAGACTTGCTTCTTAGTAGCCATTACTTCAGCTCGCAGAGTCTCTGAACTGGGTGCTTTAAGTTGCAGAGAACCATATCTGGTCTTCTACCATGACCGGGTGCAACTGAGACCAGTGGAACATTTCCTGCCTAAGGTGGCAAAGTCTTATCATCTAAATCAAGAATTATCTCTTCCAGTGTTTAAGGAAGACGGAAACTCAGCTATTCACACTCTGGACGTTGCCAGAGTACTTACAGCATACCTAACCGCAACGGAACCATTCCGGAAATCAGATCATCTATTCGTTGTACCAGCAGAATATAGGAAAGGTCAAGCTGCTTCATCCAGAACAATAGCCTCCTGGCTAGTGAAGACGATTCAAGCTTCCTACAGGGCTATCAACATGCTGCCTCCTCAGGTTGTCAGGGCGCACTCAACCAGAAGTGTCTCTTCTTCGTGGGCAGCCTATTCGGACGTATCGGTGTCAAAAATTTGCCAGGCGGCAAATTGGTCCACTATTAATACCTTTATATCTCATTATAAAGTTGATGTCTCTTCCACTACAACTGTAGAATTCGGGAGAGCCGTGATCTCCTCTTCAATGGCTACATTATGAGCTATTACATTATGAATAAATTTTCTGTGTGTTTCAAGCATTATTTATGTCTCCCGCCCTTTCATTTTTAATAGTTAGATCCCAATGTGCTGCCATGGAGGCATAAGGAAAGCGGAAAATTGTATACTTACCTGACGGTAATTTTCCTTTCCTGATGCATCCATGGCAGCACATGGATCCCACCCATCTATTCGGTGAGTTAATAGTTACAAAAACAGCGGGCGCCTCCTCTCAAACTCATTTAAATATTTACTGGTCCTATGAGGTAGTGGGGGCGGAGCCACTACCCAATGTGCTGCCATGGATGCATCAGGAAAGGAAAATTACCGTCAGGTAAGTATACAATTTTCCGCTATTTTGTCTGGTTCAATCAGGACGTTTCTGTATTGAGAATCAGTTTATCTTGCCGAGTTCCAGGTGTAGTCTGAATTTGGCTTTATTTTACTACGTTTTTTCTAACAATAAGATATCATGCCAAAACCCGGGATCGAACCAGGGACCTTTAGATCTTCAGTCTAACGCTCTCCCAACTGAGCTATTTCGGCTACTTTGCATCACAGTTTGTGTGATTTTTTTCAGCAGAAGTGTCCTGTGCAGGCAAAGACTCATGATATTTTCTGAGTCGTAGTAGCAGTGGTGTGTTGTCGGTGTGGTTAGAGGGTCTAAGGCGCTCCATGCAGGTTGCATGTGTCCTGTAGACTTGGGTTCAAATGCCTTTCCTGACAATCATGTTTGAATTTTTTGCCCTCCTGCAGCTGTATTTATGAGTTCCCATAAGACAAACCTCCAATCTAGTACCTTTTATTCAGGTAAATGCAGCTGTATTTATGACTTCCCATGAGATAAATCTCCAATCTAGTACCTTTTATTCAGGTAAATTATCTACTCTATATGTGTCCTATATTTTCTTTGATATATATTCATTAAGAAATGTTTGTCTCTTTTAAGTTGACTGTATGTCCTCTTTTCTTGCAGTCTTGAAATATTTGATGTGACCAGAGGTATTGTGTAAAATCCATGTCTCTATTTTGTCTGGTTCAATCAGGACGTTTCTGTATTGAGAATCAGTTTATCTTGCCGAGTTCCGGGTGTAGTCTGAATTTGGCTTTATTTTACTAAGTTTTTTCTAACAATAAGATATCATGCCAAAACCCAGGATCGAACCAGGGACCTTTAGATCTTCAGTCTAACGCTCTCCCAACTGAGCTATTTCGGCTACTTTGCATCACAGTTTGTGTGATTTTTTTCAGCAGAAGTGTCCTGTGCAGGCAAAGACTCATGATATTTTCTGAGTCGTAGTAGCAGTGGTGTGTTGTCGGTGTGGTTAGAGGGTCTAAGGCGCTCCATGCAGGTTGCATGTGTCCTGTAGACTTGGGTTCAAATACCTTTCCTGACAATCATTTTTGAATTTTTTGCCCTCCTGCAGCTGTATTTATGAGTTCCCATAAGACAAACCTCCAATCTAGTACCTTTTATTCAGGTAAATGCAGCTGTATTTATGACTTCCCATGAGATAAATCTCCAATCTAGTACCTTTTATTCAGGTAAATTATCTACTCTATATGTGTCCTATATTTTCTTTGATATATATTCATTAAGAAATGTTTGTCTCTTTTAAGTTGACTGTATGTCCTCTTTTCTTGCAGTCTTGAAATATTTGATGTGACCAGAGGTATTGTGTTAAATCCATGTCTCTATTTTGTCTGGTTCAATCAGGACGTTTCTGTATTGAGAATCAGTTTATCTTGCCGACTTCCGGGTGTAGTCTGACTTTGGCTTTATTTTACTAAGTTTTTTCTAACAATAAGATATCATGCTGAAACCCGGGATCGAACCAGGGACCTTTAGATCTTCAGTCTAACGCTCTCCCAACTGAGCTATTTCGGCTACATTGCATCATAGTTTGTGTGATTTTTTTTTCAGCACAAGTGTCCTGTGCAGGCAAAGACTCATGATATTTTCTGAGTCGTAGTAGCAGTGGTGTGTTGTCGGTGTGGTTAGAGGGTCTAAGGCGCTCCATGCAGGTTGCATGTGTCCTGTAGACTTGGGTTCAAATACCTTTCCTGACAATCATTTTTGAATTTTTTGCCCTCCTGCAGCTGTATTCATGAGTTCCCATAAGACAAACCTCCAATCTAGTACCTTTTATTCAGGTAAATGCAGCTGTATTTATGACTTCCCATGAGATAAATCTCCAATCTTGTACCTTTTATTCAGGTAAATTATCTACTCTATATGTGTCCTATATTTTCTTTGATATATATTCATTAAGAAATGTTTGTCTCTTTTAAGTTTACTGTATGTCCTCTTTTCTTGCAGTCTTGAAATATTTGATGTGACCAGAGGTATTGTGTTAAATCCATGTCTCTATTTTGTCTGGTTCAATCAGGACGTTTCTGTATTGAGAATCAGTTTATCTTGCCGACTTCCGGGTGTAGTCTGACTTTGGCTTTATTTTACTAAGTTTTTTCTAACAATAAGATATCATGCCAAAACCCATAATCGAACCAGGGACCTTTAGATCTTCAGTCTAACGCTCTCCCAACTGAGCTATTTCAGCTACATTGCATCATAGTTTGTGTGATTTTTTTTTCAGCACAAGTGTCCTGTGCAGGCAAAGACTCATGATATTTTCTGAGTCGTAGTAGCAGTGGTGTGTTGTCGGTGTGGTTAGAGGGTCTAAGGTGCTCCATGCAGGTCGCATGTGTCCTGTAGACTTGGGTTCAAATACCTTTCCTGACAATCATTTTTGAATGTTTTGCCCTCCTGCAGCTGTATTTATGAGTTCCCATAAGACAAACCTCCAATCTAGTACCTTTTATTCAGGTAAATGCAGCTGTATTTATGACTTCCCATGAGATAAATCTCCAATCTAGTACCTTTTATTCAGGTAAATTATCTACTCTATATGTGTCCTATATTTTCTTTGATACAGTGGCGTAGCTACAAACCTCTGGGCCCCGATGCGGAATCTGGATGTGGCCCCCCCCCCCCCACGGCAACAACAGCCCCCCTCCCCCGGCAACACCCGACGCACACACATATCCGAATCCCTATAGCCAGCTATAGGTCCCCCCAGTATAGGTAGCCAGGCATAGGTACGCCAGTATAGTTGCCCCCGGTATAGGTTAGCCAGGTAGGTGCCTCCAGCATAGGTAGCCAGTATAGTTGCCCCCAGTATAGGTTAGATAGGCAGGCGCCGCCAGTACAGGTTAGCTAGGTGGGTGCCTCTAATATAGGTAGCCAGAATAGTTGCCCCCAGCATAGGTTAGATAGGTAGGTGCCCCCAGTATAGGTTAGTTAGGTAGGTGCCTCCAATATAGGTAGCCAGTATAGTTGCCACCTGTATAGGCTAGCTAGGTGCCCCGAATACAGGTTAGACAATTAAGTGCCCCCAGGTTAGATAGGTAGGTGCCCCCCAGTATAGGTTAGATTAGGTAGCTGCCCCCCAGTATAGGTTAGATGAGGTAGGTGCCCCCCAGGATAGGTTAGGTAGCTGCCCCCCAGGATAGATTAGGTAGCTTTCCCCCAGGATAGGTTAGGTAGGTAGCTGGCCCCCCAGGATAGGTTAGGTAGGTAGCTGGCCCCCCAGGATAGGTTAGGTAGGTAGCTGGCCCCCCAGGGTAGGTTAAGTAGGTAGCTGCCCCCCCAGGATAGGTTAGGTAGCTGCCCCCAGGATAGGTTAGGTAGCTGCCCCCCCAGGATAGCTTAGGTAGGTAGCTGCCCCCCAGGATAGATTAGGTAGGTAGCTGGCCCCCCAGGATGGGTTAGGTAGGTAGCTGGCCCCCCAGGATAGGTTAGGTAGGTAGCTGGCCCCCCAGGATAGGTTAGGTAGGTAGCTGGCCCCCCAGGATAGGTTAGGTAGGTAGCTGGCCCCCAGGATAGGTTAGAGTAGGTAGCTGCCCCCCCGGATAGGTTAGAGTAGGTAGCTGCCCCCCAGGATAGGCTAGGTAGGTAGCTGGCCCCCCAGGATAGGTTAGGTAGGTAGCTGGCCCCCCAGGATAGGTTAGGTAGGTAGCTGGCCCCCCAGGATAGGTTAGGTAGGTAGCTGGCCCCCCAGGATAGGTTAGGTAGGTAGCTGGCCCCCCAGGATAGGTTAGGTAGGTAGCTGGCCCCCCAGGATAGGTTAGGTAGGTAGCTGGCCCCCCAGGATAGGTTAGGTAGGTAGCTGTCCCCCCAGGATAGGTTAGGTAGGTAGCTGGCCCCCCAGGATAGGTTAGGTAGGTAGCTGGCCCCCCAGGATAGGTTAGGTAGGTAGCTGGCCCCCCAGGATAGGTTAGGTAGGTAGCTGGCCCCCCAGGATAGGTTAGGTAGGTAGCTGGCCCCCCAGGATAGGTTAGAGTAGGTAGCTGCCCCCCCGGATAGGTTAGAGTAGGTAGCTGCCCCCCAGGATAGGTTAGGTAGGTAGCTGGCCCCCAGGATAGGTTAGGTAGGTAGCTGGCCCCCCAGGATAGGTTAGGTAGGTAGCTGGCCCCCCAGGATAGGTTAGGTAGGTAGCTGGCCCCCCAGGATAGGTTAGGTAGGTAGCTGGCCCCCCAGGATAGGTTAGGTAGGTAGCTGGCCCCCCAGGATAGGTTAGGTAGGTAGCTGGCCCCCCAGGATAGGTTAGGTAGGTAGCTGGCCCCCCAGGATAGGTTAGGTAGGTAGCTGGCCCCCCAGGATAGGTTAGGTAGGTAGCTGGCCCCCCAGGATAGGTTAGGTAGGTAGCTGGCCCCCCAGGATAGGTTAGGTAGGTAGCTGGCCCCCCAGGATAGGTTAGGTAGGTAGCTGGCCCCCCAGGATAGGTTAGGTAGGTAGCTGGCCCCCCAGGATAGGTTAGAGTAGGTAGCTGCCCCCCTGGATAGGCACGGAAGCGCTGTAGGCGGAACTCACCTCCGTCCCTGCGCCGCTGGTCTCCTCCCGCTCTGTATAGATGTTGTTACACACTGCTTCCTGTTTAGCCGGAAGCAGTGTGTAACAGCAGATCTATGCAGAGCGGGAGGAGACCAGCGGCGCTTGGAACGCAGGCAGGTGAGTTCTGCCTACAGCGCTTCCGTGCGCTGCGCACTCTGCATCTGATCTGAGGGGGAGGGGGGGGCCCGGGAAGAGGTCGGACTGCCCTCCCCACGGCTGCAGCTCCCCCCTCCCAATAACGCACGCAGGGATCCCATCTCCGAGTCCAAACGGACATGGGCCCCCCGGGCCCCTCCCCCGCCTCTTCAGGAGCCGGGCCCGGTCGCCGAGGCGACCGTTGCGACCACAGGCCCTACGCCCCTGCTTTGATATATATTCATTAAGAAATGTTTGTCTCTTTTAAGTTGACTGTATGTCCTCTTTTCTTGCAGTCTTGAAATATTTGATGTGACCAGAGGTATTGTGTTAAATCCATGTCTCTATTTTGTCTGGTTCAATCAGGACGTTTCTGTATTGAGAATCAGTTTATCTTGCCGAGTTCCAGGTGTAGTCTGAATTTGGCTTTATTTTACTAAGTTTTTTCTAACAATAAGATATCATGCCGAAACCCGGGATCGAACCAGGGACCTTTAGATCTTCAGTCTAACGCTCTCCCAACTGAGCTATTTCGGCTACATTGCATCACAGTTTGTGTGATTTTTTTTTCAGCACAAGTGTCCTGTGCAGGCAAAGACTCATGATATTTTCTGAGTCGTAGTAGCAGTGGTGTGTTGTCGGTGTGGTTAGAGGGTCTAAGGCGCTCCATGCAGGTTGCATGTGTCCTGTAGACTTGGGTTCAAATACCTTTCCTGACAAACATTTTTGAATTTTTTGCCCTCCTGCAGCTGTATTTATGAGTTCCCATAAGACAAACCTCCAATCTAGTACCTTTTATTCAGGTAATTGCAGCTGTATTTGCACTTCCCATGAGATAAATCTCCAATCTAGTACCTTTTATTCAGGTAAATTATCTACTCTATATGTGTCCTATATTTTCTTTGATATATATTCATTAAGAAATGTTTGTCTCTTTTAAGTTGACTGTATGTCCTCTTTTCTTGCAGTCTTGAAATATTTGATGTGACCAGAGGTATTGTGTTAAATCCATGTCTCTATTTTGTCTGGTTCAATCAGGACGTTTCTGTATTGAGAATCAGTTTATCTTGCCGAGTTCCAGGTGTAGTCTGACTTTGGCTTTATTTTACTAAGTTTTTTCTAACAATAAGATATCATGCTGAAACCCGGGATCGAACCAGGGACCTTTAGATCTTCAGTCTAACGCTCTCCCAACTGAGCTATTTCGGCTACATTGCATCACAGTTTGTGTGATTTTTTTTTCAGCACAAGTGTCCTGTGCAGGCAAAGACTCATGATATTTTCTGAGTCGTAATAGCAGTGGTGTGTTGTCGGTGTGGTTAGAGGGTCTAAGGCGCTCCATGCAGGTTGCATGTGTCCTGTAGACTTGGGTTCAAATACCTTTCCTGACAAACATTTTTGAATTTTTTGCCCTCCTGCAGCTGTATTTATGAGTTCCCATAAGACAAACCTCCAATCTAGTACCTTTTATTCAGGTAAATGCAGCTGTATTTATGACTTCCCATGAGATAAATCTCCAATCTAGTACCTTTTATTCAGGTAAATTATCTACTCTATATGTGTCCTATATTTTCTTTGATATATATTCATTAAGAAATTTTTGTCTCTTTTAAGTTGACTGTATGTCCTCTTTTCTTGCAGTCTTGAAATATTTGATGTGACCAGAGGTATTGTGTTAAATCCATGTCTCTATTTTGTCTGGTTCAATCAGGACGTTTCTGTATTGAGAATCAGTTTATCTTGCCGACTTCCGGGTGTAGTCTGAATTTGGCTTTATTTTACTAAGTTTTTTCTAACAATAAGATATCATGCTGAAACCCGGGATCGAACCAGGGACCTTTAGATCTTCAGTCTAACGCTCTCCCAACTGAGCTATTTCAGCTACAATGCATCACAGTTGGTGTGATTTTTTTTTCAGCAGAAGTGTCCTGTGCAGGCAAAGACTCATGATATTTTCGGAGTCGTAGTAGCAGTGGTGTGTTGTCGGTGTGGTTAGAGGGTCTAAGGTGCTCCATGCAGGTTGCATGTGTCTTGTAGACTTGCGTTCAAATACCTTTCCTGACAATCATTTTTGAATTTTTTGCCCTCCTGCAGCTGTATTTATGAGTTCCCATAAGACAAACCTCCAATCTAGTACCTTTTATTCAGGTAAATGCAGCTGTATTTATGACTTCCCATGAGATAAATCTCCAATCTAGTACCTTTTATTCAGGTAAATTATCTACTCTATATGTGTCCTATATTTTCTTTGATATATATTCATTAAGAAATGTTTGTCTCTTTTAAGTTGACTGTATGTCCTCTTTTCTTGCAGTCTTGAAATATTTGATGTGACCAGAGGTATTGTGTTAAATCCATGTCTCTATTTTGTCTGGTTCAATCAGGACGTTTCTGTATTGAGAATCAGTTTATCTTGCCGAGTTCCGGGTGTAGTCTGAATTTGGCTTTATTTTACTAAGTTTTTTCTAACAATAAGATATCATGCCAAAACCCGGGATCGAACCAGGGACCTTTAAATCTTCAGTCTAACGCTCTCCCAACTGAGCTATTTCAGCTACATTGCATCACAGTTTGTGTGATTTTTTTTTCAGCACAAGTGTCCTGTGCAGGCAAAGACTCATGATATTTTCGGAGTCGTAGTAGCAGTGGTGTGTTGTCGGTGTGGTTAGAGGGTCTAAGGTGCTCCATGCAGGTTGCATGTGTCTTGTAGACTTGGGTTCAAATACCTTTCCTGACAATCATTTTTGAATTTTTTGCCCTCCTGCAGCTGTATTTATGAGTTCCCATAAGACAAACCTCCAATCTAGTACCTTTTATTCAGGTAAATGCAGCTGTATTTATGACTTCCCATGAGATAAATCTCCAATCTAGTACCTTTTATTCAGGTAAATTATCTACTCTATATGTGTCCTATATTTTCTTTGATATATATTCATTAAGAAATGTTTGTCTCTTTTAAGTTGACTGTATGTCCTCTTTTCTTGCAGTCTTGAAATATTTGATGTGACCAGAGGTATTGTGTAAAATCCATGTCTCTATTTTGTCTGGTTCAATCAGGACGTTTCTGTATTGAGAATCAGTTTATCTTGCCGAGTTCCAGGTGTAGTCTGAATTTGGCTTTATTTTACTAAGTTTTTTCTAACAATAAGATATCATGCCGAAACCCGGGATCGAACCAGGGACCTTTAGATCTTCAGTCTAACGCTCTCCCAACTGAGCTATTTCGGCTACATTGCATCACAGTTTGTGTGATTTTTTTTCAGCACAAGTGTCCTGTGCAGGCAAAGACTCATGATATTTTCTGAGTTTTAGTAGTAGTAGTGTGTTGTCGGTGTGGTTAGAGGGTCTAAGGCGCTCCATGCAGGTTGCATGTGTCCTGTAAACTTGGGTTCAAATACCTTTCCTGACAATCAAGTTTGAATTTTTTGCCCTCCTGCAGCTGTATTTATGAGTTCCCATAAGACAAACCTCCAATCTAGTACCTTTTATTCAGGTAAATGCAGCTGTATTTATGACTTCCCATGAGATAAATCTCCAATCTAGTACCTTTTATTCAGGTAAATTATCTACTCTATATGTGTCCTATATTTTCTTTGATATATATTCATTAAGAAATGTTTGTCTCTTTTAAGTTGACTGTATGTCCTCTTTTCTTGCAGTCTTGAAATATTTGATGTGACCAGAGGTATTGTGTTAAATCCATGTCTCTATTTTGTCTGGTTCAATCAGGACGTTTCTGTATTGAGAATCAGTTTATCTTGCCGACTTCCGGGTGTAGTCTGAATTTGGCTTTATTTTACTAAGTTTTTTCTAACAATAAGATATCATGCCAAAACCCGGGATCGAACCAGGGACCTTTAAATCTTCAGTCTAACGCTCTCCCAACTGAGCTATTTCAGCTACATTGCATCACAGTTTGTGTGATTTTTTTTTCAGCACAAGTGTCCTGTGCAGGCAAAGACTCATGATATTTTCGGAGTCGTAGTAGCAGTGGTGTGTTGTCGGTGTGGTTAGAGGGTCTAAGGTGCTCCATGCAGGTTGCATGTGTCTTGTAGACTTGGGTTCAAATACCTTTCCTGACAATCATTTTTGAATTTTTTGCCCTCCTGCAGCTGTATTTATGAGTTCCCATAAGACAAACCTCCAATCTAGTACCTTTTATTCAGGTAAATGCAGCTGTATTTATGACTTCCCATGAGATAAATCTCCAATCTAGTACCTTTTATTCAGGTAAATTATCTACTCTATATGTGTCCTATATTTTCTTTGATATATATTCATTAAGAAATGTTTGTCTCTTTTAAGTTGACTGTATGTCCTCTTTTCTTGCAGTCTTGAAATATTTGATGTGACCAGAGGTATTGTGTAAAATCCATGTCTCTATTTTGTCTGGTTCAATCAGGACGTTTCTGTATTGAGAATCAGTTTATCTTGCCGAGTTCCAGGTGTAGTCTGAATTTGGCTTTATTTTACTAAGTTTTTTCTAACAATAAGATATCATGCCGAAACCCGGGATCGAACCAGGGACCTTTAGATCTTCAGTCTAACGCTCTCCCAACTGAGCTATTTCGGCTACATTGCATCACAGTTTGTGTGATTTTTTTTCAGCACAAGTGTCCTGTGCAGGCAAAGACTCATGATATTTTCTGAGTTTTAGTAGTAGTAGTGTGTTGTCGGTGTGGTTAGAGGGTCTAAGGCGCTCCATGCAGGTTGCATGTGTCCTGTAAACTTGGGTTCAAATACCTTTCCTGACAATCAAGTTTGAATTTTTTGCCCTCCTGCAGCTGTATTTATGAGTTCCCATAAGACAAACCTCCAATCTAGTACCTTTTATTCAGGTAAATGCAGCTGTATTTATGACTTCCCATGAGATAAATCTCCAATCTAGTACCTTTTATTCAGGTAAATTATCTACTCTATATGTGTCCTATATTTTCTTTGATATATATTCATTAAGAAATGTTTGTCTCTTTTAAGTTGACTGTATGTCCTCTTTTCTTGCAGTCTTGAAATATTTGATGTGACCAGAGGTATTGTGTTAAATCCATGTCTCTATTTTGTCTGGTTCAATCAGGACGTTTCTGTATTGAGAATCAGTTTATCTTGCCGACTTCCGGGTGTAGTCTGAATTTGGCTTTATTTTACTAAGTTTTTTCTAACAATAAGATATCATGCTGAAACCCGGGATCGAACCAGGGACCTTTAGATCTTCAGTCTAACGCTCTCCCAACTGAGCTATTTCAGCTACAATGCATCACAGTTGGTGTGATTTTTTTTTCAGCAGAAGTGTCCTGTGCAGGCAAAGACTCATGATATTTTCGGAGTCGTAGTAGCAGTGGTGTGTTGTCGGTGTGGTTAGAGGGTCTAAGGTGCTCCATGCAGGTTGCATGTGTCTTGTAGACTTGCGTTCAAATACCTTTCCTGACAATCATTTTTGAATTTTTTGCCCTCCTGCAGCTGTATTTATGAGTTCCCATAAGACAAACCTCCAATCTAGTACCTTTTATTCAGGTAAATGCAGCTGTATTTATGACTTCCCATGAGATAAATCTCCAATCTAGTACCTTTTATTCAGGTAAATTATCTACTCTATATGTGTCCTATATTTTCTTTGATATATATTCATTAAGAAATGTTTGTCTCTTTTAAGTTGACTGTATGTCCTCTTTTCTTGCAGTCTTGAAATATTTGATGTGACCAGAGGTATTGTGTTAAATCCATGTCTCTATTTTGTCTGGTTCAATCAGGACGTTTCTGTATTGAGAATCAGTTTATCTTGCCGAGTTCCGGGTGTAGTCTGAATTTGGCTTTATTTTACTAAGTTTTTTCTAACAATAAGATATCATGCTGAAACCCGGGATCGAACCAGGGACCTTTAGATCTTCAGTCTAACGCTCTCCCAACTGAGCTATTTCGGCTACATTGCATCATAGTTTGTGTGATTTTTTTTTCAGCACAAGTGTCCTGTGCAGGCAAAGACTCATGATATTTTCTGAGTCGTAGTAGCAGTGGTGTGTTGTCGGTGTGGTTAGAGGGTCTAAGGTGCTCCATGCAGGTTACATGTGTCTTGTAGACTTGGGTTCAAATACCTTTCCTGACAATCTTTTTTGAATTTTTTGCCCTCCTGCAGCTGTATTTATGAGTTCCCATAAGACAAACCTCCAATCTAGTACCTTTTATTCAGGTAAATGCAGCTGTATTTATGACTTCCCATGAGATAAATCTCCAATCTAGTACCTTTTATTCAGGTAAATTATCTACTCTATATGTTTTACTATATTTTCTTTGATATATATTCATTAAGAAATGTTTGTCTCTTTTAAGTTGACTGTATGTCCTCTTTTCTTGCAGTCTTGAAATATTTGATGTAACCAGAGGTATTGTGTAAAATCCATGTCTCTATTTTGTCTGGTTCAATCAGGACGTTTCTGTATTGAGAATCAGTTTATCTTGCCGAGTTCCAGGTGTAGTCTGAATTTGGCTTTATTTTACTAAGTTTTTTCTAACAATAAGATATCATGCCGAAACCCGGGATCGAACCAGGGACCTTTAGATCTTCAGTCTAACGCTCTCCCAACCGAGCTATTTCGGCTACATTGCATCACAGTTTGTGTGATTTTTTTTCAGCACAAGTGTCCTGTGCAGGCAAAGACTCATGATATTTTCTGAGTTGTAGTAGCAGTAGTGTGTTGTTGGTGTGGTTAGAGGGTCTAAGGCGCTCCATGCAGGTTGCATGTGTCCTGTAGACTTGGGTTCAAATACCTTTCCTGACAATCAAGTTTGAATTTTTTGCCCTCCTGCAGCTGTATTTATGAGTTCCCATAAGACAAACCTCCAATCTAGTAGATTTAATTCAGGTAAATGCAGCTGTATTTATGACTTCCCATGAGATAAATCTCCAATCTAGTACCTTTTATTCAGGTAAATTATCTACTCTATATGTGTCCTATATTTTCTTTGATATATATTCATTAAGAAATGTTTGTCTCTTTTAAGTTGACTGTATGTCCTCTTTTCTTGCAGTCTTGAAATATTTGATGTGACCAGAGGTATTGCGTTAAATCCATGTCTCTATTTTGTCTGGTTCAATCAGGACGTTTCTGTATTGAGAATCAGTTTATCTTGCCGAGTTCCGGGTGTAGTCTGAATTTGGCTTTATTTTACTAATTTTTTTCTAACAATAAGATATCATGCCGAAACCCGGGATCGAACCAGGGACCTTTAGATGTTCAGTCTAACGCTCTCCCAACTGAGCTATTTTGGCTACATTGCATCACAGTTTGTGTGATTTTTTTTCAGCACAAGTGTCCTGTGCAGGCAAAGACTCATGATATTTTCTGAGTTGTAGTAGCAGTAGTGTGTTGTTGGTGTGGTTAGAGGGTCTAAGGCGCTCCATGCAGGTTGCATGTGTCCTGTAGACTTGGGTTCAAATACCTTTCCTGACAATCAAGTTTGAATTTTTTGCCCTCCTGCAGCTGTATTTATGAGTTCCCATAAGACAAACCTCCAATCTAGTAGATTTTATTCAGGTAAATGCAGCTGTATTTATGACTTCCCATGAGATAAATCTCCAATCTAGTACCTTTTATTCAGGTAAATTATCTACTCTATATGTGTCCTATATTTTCTTTGATATATATTCATTAAGAAATGTTTGTCTCTTTTAAGTTGACTGTATGTCCTCTTTTCTTGCAGTCTTGAAATATTTGATGTGACCAGAGGTATTGTGTTAAATCCATGTCTCTATTTTGTCTGGTTCAATCAGGACGTTTCTGTATTGAGAATCAGTTTATCTTGCCGAGTTCCGGGTGTAGTCTGAATTTGGCTTTATTTTACTAAGTTTTTTCTAACAATAAGATATCATGCTGAAACCCAGGATCGAACCAGGGACCTTTAGATCTTCAGTCTAACGCTCTCCCAACTGAGCTATTTCGGCTACATTGCATCATAGTTTGTGTGATTTTTTTTTCAGCACAAGTGTCCTGTGCAGGCAAAGACTCATGATATTTTCTGAGTCGTAGTAGCAGTGGTGTGTTGTCGGTGTGGTTAGAGGGTCTAAGGTGCTCCATGCAGGTTACATGTGTCTTGTAGACTTGGGTTCAAATACCTTTCCTGACAATCTTTTTTGAATTTTTTGCCCTCCTGCAGCTGTATTTATGAGTTCCCATAAGACAAACCTCCAATCTAGTACCTTTTATTCAGGTAAATGCAGCTGTATTTATGACTTCCCATGAGATAAATCTCCAATCTAGTACCTTTTATTCAGGTAAATTATCTACTCTATATGTTTTACTATATTTTCTTTGATATATATTCATTAAGAAATGTTTGTCTCTTTTAAGTTGACTGTATGTCCTCTTTTCTTGCAGTCTTGAAATATTTGATGTAACCAGAGGTATTGTGTAAAATCCATGTCTCTATTTTGTCTGGTTCAATCAGGACGTTTCTGTATTGAGAATCAGTTTATCTTGCCGAGTTCCAGGTGTAGTCTGAATTTGGCTTTATTTTACTAAGTTTTTTCTAACAATAAGATATCATGCCGAAACCCGGGATCGAACCAGGGACCTTTAGATCTTCAGTCTAACGCTCTCCCAACCGAGCTATTTCGGCTACATTGCATCACAGTTTGTGTGATTTTTTTTCAGCACAAGTGTCCTGTGCAGGCAAAGACTCATGATATTTTCTGAGTTGTAGTAGCAGTAGTGTGTTGTTGGTGTGGTTAGAGGGTCTAAGGCGCTCCATGCAGGTTGCATGTGTCCTGTAGACTTGGGTTCAAATACCTTTCCTGACAATCAAGTTTGAATTTTTTGCCCTCCTGCAGCTGTATTTATGAGTTCCCATAAGACAAACCTCCAATCTAGTAGATTTAATTCAGGTAAATGCAGCTGTATTTATGACTTCCCATGAGATAAATCTCCAATCTAGTACCTTTTATTCAGGTAAATTATCTACTCTATATGTGTCCTATATTTTCTTTGATATATATTCATTAAGAAATGTTTGTCTCTTTTAAGTTGACTGTATGTCCTCTTTTCTTGCAGTCTTGAAATATTTGATGTGACCAGAGGTATTGTGTTAAATCCATGTCTCTATTTTGTCTGGTTCAATCAGGACGTTTCTGTATTGAGAATCAGTTTATCTTGCCGAGTTCCGGGTGTAGTCTGAATTTGGCTTTATTTTACTAAGTTTTTTCTAACAATAAGATATCATGCCGAAACCCGGGATCGAACCAGGGACCTTTAGATCTTCAGTCTAACGCTCTCCCAACTGAGCTATTTCGGCTACATTGCATCACAGTTGGTGTGATTTTTTTTTCAGCAGAAGTGTCCTGTGCAGGCAAAGACTCATGATATTTTCGGAGTCGTAGTAGCAGTGGTGTGTTGTCGGTGTGGTTAGAGGCTCTAAGGCGCTCCATGCAGGTTGCATGTGTCTTGTAGACTTGGGTTCAAATACCTTTCCTGACAATCATTTTTGAATTTTTTGCCCTCCTGCAGCTGTATTTATGAGTTCCCATAAGACAAACCTCCAATCTAGTACCTTTTATTCAGGTAAATGCAGCTGTATTTATGACTTCCCATGAGATAAATCTCCAATCTAGTACCTTTTATTCAGGTAAATTATCTACTCTATATGTGTCCTATATTTTCTTTGATATATATTCATTAAGAAATGTTTGTCTCTTTTAAGTTGACTGTATGTCCTCTTTTCTTGCAGTCTTGAAATATTTGATGTGACCAGAGGTATTGTGTAAAATCCATGTCTCTATTTTGTCTGGTTCAATCAGGACGTTTCTGTATTGAGAATCAGTTTATCTTGCCGAGTTCCAGGTGTAGTCTGAATTTGGCTTTATTTTACTAATTTTTTTCTAACAATAAGATATCATGCCGAAACCCGGGATCGAACCAGGGACCTTTAGATGTTCAGTCTAACGCTCTCCCAACTGAGCTATTTTGGCTACATTGCATCACAGTTTGTGTGATTTTTTTTCAGCACAAGTGTCCTGTGCAGGCAAAGACTCATGATATTTTCTGAGTTGTAGTAGCAGTAGTGTGTTGTTGGTGTGGTTAGAGGGTCTAAGGCGCTCCATGCAGGTTGCATGTGTCCTGTAAACTTGGGTTCAAATACCTTTCCTGACAATCAAGTTTGAATTTTTTGCCCTCCTGCAGCTGTATTTATGAGTTCCCATAAGACAAACCTCCAATCTAGTAGATTTAATTCAGGTAAATGCAGCTGTATTTATGACTTCCCATGAGATAAATCTCCAATCTAGTACCTTTTATTCAGGTAAATTATCTACTCTATATGTGTCCTATATTTTCTTTGATATATATTCATTAAGAAATGTTTGTCTCTTTTAAGTTGACTGTATGTCCTCTTTTCTTGCAGTCTTGAAATATTTGATGTGACCAGAGGTATTGTGTTAAATCCATGTCTCTATTTTGTCTGGTTCAATCAGGACGTTTCTGTATTGAGAATCAGTTTATCTTGCCGAGTTCCGGGTGTAGTCTGAATTTGGCTTTATTTTACTAAGTTTTTTCTAACAATAAGATATCATGCCGAAACCCAGGATCGAACCAGGGACCTTTAGATCTTCAGTCTAACGCTCTCCCAACTGAGCTATTTCGGCTACATTGCATCACAGTTGGTGTGATTTTTTTTTCAGCAGAAGTGTCCTGTGCAGGCAAAGACTCATGATATTTTCGGAGTCGTAGTAGCAGTGGTGTGTTGTCGGTGTGGTTAGAGGGTCTAAGGCGCTCCATGCAGGTTGCATGGGTCTTGTAGACTTGGGTTCAAATATCTTTCCTGACAATCATTTTTGAATTTTTTGCCCTCCTGCAGCTGTATTTATGAGTTCCCATAAGACAAACCTCCAATCTAGTACCTTTTATTCAGGTAAATGCAGCTGTATTTATGACTTCCCATGAGATAAATCTCCAATCTAGTACCTTTTATTCAGGTAAATTATCTACTCTATATGTGTCCTATATTTTCTTTGATATATATTCATTAAGAAATGTTTGTCTCTTTTAAGTTGACTGTATGTCCTCTTTTCTTGCAGTCTTGAAATATTTGATGTGACCAGAGGTATTGTGTAAAATCCATGTCTCTATTTTGTCTGGTTCAATCAGGACGTCTCTGTATTGAGAATCAGTTTATCTTGCCGAGTTCCAGGTGTAGTCTGAATTTGGCTTTATTTTACTAAGTTTTTTCTAACAATAAGATATCATGCCGAAACCCGGGATCGAACCAGGGACCTTTAGATCTTCAGTCTAACGCTCTCCCAACTGAGCTATTTCAGCTACATTGCATCACAGTTGGTGTGATTTTTTTTTCAGCAGAAGTGTCCTGTGCAGGCAAAGACTCATGATATTTTCTGAGTCGTAGTAGCAGTGGTGTGTTGTCGGTGTGGTTAGAGGGTCTAAGGTGCTCCATGCAGGTTGCATGTGTCTTGTAGACTTGGGTTCAAATACCTTTCCTGACAATCATTTTTGAATTTTTTGCCCTCCTGCAGCTGTATTTATGAGTTCCCATAAGACAAACCTCCAATCTAGTACCTTTTATTCAGGTAAATGCAGCTGTATTTATGACTTCCCATGAGATAAATCTCCAATCTAGTACCTTTTATTCAGGTAAATTATCTACTCTATATGTGTCCTATATTTTCTTTGATATATATTCATTAAGAAATGTTTGTCTCTTTTAAGTTGACTGTATGTCCTCTTTTCTTGCAGTCTTGAAATATTTGATGTAACCAGAGGTATTGTGTAAAATCCATGTCTCTATTTTGTCTGGTTCAATCAGGACGTTTCTGTATTGAGAATCAGTTTATCTTGCCGAGTTCCAGGTGTAGTCTGAATTTGGCTTTATTTTACTAAGTTTTTTCTAACAATAAGATATCATGCCGAAACCCGGGATCGAACCAGGGACCTTTAGATCTTCAGTCTAACGCTCTCCCAACTGAGCTATTTCGGCTACATTGCATCACAGTTGGTGTGATTTTTTTTTCAGCAGAAGTGTCCTGTGCAGGCAAAGACTCATGATATTTTCGGAGTCGTAGTAGCAGTGGTGTGTTGTCGGTGTGGTTAGAGGGTCTAAGGCGCTCCATGCAGGTTGCATGGGTCTTGTAGACTTGGGTTCAAATATCTTTCCTGACAATCATTTTTGAATTTTTTGCCCTCCTGCAGCTGTATTTATGAGTTCCCATAAGACAAACCTCCAATCTAGTACCTTTTATTCAGGTAAATGCAGCTGTATTTATGACTTCCCATGAGATAAATCTCCAATCTAGTACCTTTTATTCAGGTAAATTATCTACTCTATATGTGTCCTATATTTTCTTTGATATATATTCATTAAGAAATGTTTGTCTCTTTTAAGTTGACTGTATGTCCTCTTTTCTTGCAGTCTTGAAATATTTGATGTGACCAGAGGTATTGTGTAAAATCCATGTCTCTATTTTGTCTGGTTCAATCAGGACGTCTCTGTATTGAGAATCAGTTTATCTTGCCGAGTTCCAGGTGTAGTCTGAATTTGGCTTTATTTTACTAAGTTTTTTCTAACAATAAGATATCATGCCGAAACCCAGGATCGAACCAGGGACCTTTAGATCTTCAGTCTAACGCTCTCCCAACTGAGCTATTTCAGCTACATTGCATCACAGTTGGTGTGATTTTTTTTTCAGCAGAAGTGTCCTGTGCAGGCAAAGACTCATGATATTTTCTGAGTCGTAGTAGCAGTGGTGTGTTGTCGGTGTGGTTAGAGGGTCTAAGGTGCTCCATGCAGGTTGCATGTGTCTTGTAGACTTGGGTTCAAATACCTTTCCTGACAATCATTTTTGAATTTTTTGCCCTCCTGCAGCTGTATTTATGAGTTCCCATAAGACAAACCTCCAATCTAGTACCTTTTATTCAGGTAAATGCAGCTGTATTTATGACTTCCCATGAGATAAATCTCCAATCTAGTACCTTTTATTCAGGTAAATTATCTACTCTATATGTGTCCTATATTTTCTTTGATATATATTCATTAAGAAATGTTTGTCTCTTTTAAGTTGACTGTATGTCCTCTTTTCTTGCAGTCTTGAAATATTTGATGTAACCAGAGGTATTGTGTAAAATCCATGTCTCTATTTTGTCTGGTTCAATCAGGACGTTTCTGTATTGAGAATCAGTTTATCTTGCCGAGTTCCAGGTGTAGTCTGAATTTGGCTTTATTTTACTAAGTTTTTTCTAACAATAAGATATCATGCCGAAACCCGGGATCGAACCAGGGACCTTTAGATCTTCAGTCTAACGCTCTCCCAACTGAGCTATTTCGGCTACATTGCATCACAGTTGGTGTGATTTTTTTTTCAGCAGAAGTGTCCTGTGCAGGCAAAGACTCATGATATTTTCGGAGTCGTAGTAGCAGTGGTGTGTTGTCGGTGTGGTTAGAGGGTCTAAGGCGCTCCATGCAGGTTGCATGGGTCTTGTAGACTTGGGTTCAAATATCTTTCCTGACAATCATTTTTGAATTTTTTGCCCTCCTGCAGCTGTATTTATGAGTTCCCATAAGACAAACCTCCAATCTAGTACCTTTTATTCAGGTAAATGCAGCTGTATTTATGACTTCCCATGAGATAAATCTCCAATCTAGTACCTTTTATTCAGGTAAATTATCTACTCTATATGTGTCCTATATTTTCTTTGATATATATTCATTAAAAAATGTTTGTCTCTTTTAAGTTGACTGTATGTCCTCTTTTCTTGCAGTCTTGAAATATTTGATGTGACCAGAGGTATTGTGTAAAATCCATGTCTCTATTTTGTCTGGTTCAATCAGGACGTCTCTGTATTGAGAATCAGTTTATCTTGCCGAGTTCCAGGTGTAGTCTGAATTTGGCTTTATTTTACTAAGTTTTTTCTAACAATAAGATATCATGCCGAAACCCGGGATCGAACCAGGGACCTTTAGATCTTCAGTCTAACGCTCTCCCAACTGAGCTATTTCAGCTACATTGCATCACAGTTGGTGTGATTTTTTTTTCAGCAGAAGTGTCCTGTGCAGGCAAAGACTCATGATATTTTCTGAGTCGTAGTAGCAGTGGTGTGTTGTCGGTGTGGTTAGAGGGTCTAAGGTGCTCCATGCAGGTTGCATGTGTCTTGTAGACTTGGGTTCAAATACCTTTCCTGACAATCATTTTTGAATTTTTTGCCCTCCTGCAGCTGTATTTATGAGTTCCCATAAGACAAACCTCCAATCTAGTACCTTTTATTCAGGTAAATGCAGCTGTATTTATGACTTCCCATGAGATAAATCTCCAATCTAGTACCTTTTATTCAGGTAAATTATCTACTCTATATGTGTCCTATATTTTCTTTGATATATATTCATTAAGAAATGTTTGTCTCTTTTAAGTTGACTGTATGTCCTCTTTTCTTGCAGTCTTGAAATATTTGATGTGACCAGAGGTATTGTGTTAAATCCATGTCTCTATTTTGTCTGGTTCAATCAGGACGTTTCTGTATTGAGAATCAGTTTATCTTGCCGAGTTCCGGGTGTAGTCTGAATTTGGCTTTATTTTACTAAGTTTTTTCTAACAATAAGATATCATGCCGAAACCCGGGATCGAACCAGGGACCTTTAAATCTTCAGTCTAACGCTCTCCCAACTGAGCTATTTCGGCTACATTGCATCACAGTTTGTGTGATTTTTTTTTCAGCACAAGTGTCCTGTGCAGGCAAAGACTCATGATATTTTCGGAGTCGTAGTAGCAGTGGTGTGTTGTCGGTGTGGTTAGAGGGTCTAAGGTGCTCCATGCAGGTTGCATGTGTCTTGTAGACTTGGGTTCAAATACCTTTCCTGACAATCATTTTTGAATTTTTTGCCCTCCTGCAGCTGTATTTATGAGTTCCCATAAGACAAACCTCCAATCTAGTACCTTTTATTCAGGTAAATGCAGCTGTATTTATGACTTCCCATGAGATAAATCTCCAATCTAGTACCTTTTATTCAGGTAAATTATCTACTCTATATGTGTCCTATATTTTCTTTGATATATATTCATTAAGAAATGTTTGTCTCTTTTAAGTTGACTGTATGTCCTCTTTTCTTGCAGTCTTGAAATATTTGATGTGACCAGAGGTATTGTGTAAAATCCATGTCTCTATTTTGTCTGGTTCAATCAGGACGTTTCTGTATTGAGAATCAGTTTATCTTGCCGAGTTCCAGGTGTAGTCTGAATTTGGCTTTATTTTACTAAGTTTTTTCTAACAATAAGATATCATGCCGAAACCCGGGATCGAACCAGGGACCTTTAGATCTTCAGTCTAACGCTCTCCCAACTGAGCTATTTCGGCTACATTGCATCACAGTTTGTGTGATTTTTTTTCAGCACAAGTGTCCTGTGCAGGCAAAGACTCATGATATTTTCTGAGTTGTAGTAGCAGTAGTGTGTTGTCGGTGTGGTTAGAGGGTCTAAGGCGCTCCATGCAGGTTGCATGTGTCCTGTAGACTTGGGTTCAAATACCTTTCCTGACAATCAAGTTTGAATTTTTTGCCCTCCTGCAGCTGTATTTATGAGTTCCCATAAGACAAACCTCCAATCTAGTACCTTTTATTCAGGTAAATGCAGCTGTATTTATGACTTCCGATGAGATAAATCTCCAATCTAGTACCTTTTATTCAGGTAAATTATCTACTCTATATGTGTCCTATATTTTCTTTGATATATATTCATTAAGAAATGTTTGTCTCTTTTAAGTTGACTGTATGTCCTCTTTTCTTGCAGTCTTGAAATATTTGATGTGACCAGAGGTATTGTGTTAAATCCATGTCTCTATTTTGTCTGGTTCAATCAGGACGTTTCTGTATTGAGAATCAGTTTATCTTGCCGACTTCCGGGTGTAGTCTGAATTTGGCTTTATTTTACTAAGTTTTTTCTAACAATAAGATATCATGCTGAAACCCAGGATCGAACCAGGGACCTTTAGATCTTCAGTCTAACGCTCTCCCAACTGAGCTATTTCAGCTACAATGCATCACAGTTGGTGTGATTTTTTTTTCAGCAGAAGTGTCCTGTGCAGGCAAAGACTCATGATATTTTCGGAGTCGTAGTAGCAGTGGTGTGTTGTCGGTGTGGTTAGAGGGTCTAAGGTGCTCCATGCAGGTTGCATGTGTCTTGTAGACTTGCGTTCAAATACCTTTCCTGACAATCATTTTTGAATTTTTTGCCCTCCTGCAGCTGTATTTATGAGTTCCCATAAGACAAACCTCCAATCTAGTACCTTTTATTCAGGTAAATGCAGCTGTATTTATGACTTCCCATGAGATAAATCTCCAATCTAGTACCTTTTATTCAGGTAAATTATCTACTCTATATGTGTCCTATATTTTCTTTGATATATATTCATTAAGAAATGTTTGTCTCTTTTAAGTTGACTGTATGTCCTCTTTTCTTGCAGTCTTGAAATATTTGATGTGACCAGAGGTATTGTGTTAAATCCATGTCTCTATTTTGTCTGGTTCAATCAGGACGTTTCTGTATTGAGAATCAGTTTATCTTGCCGAGTTCCGGGTGTAGTCTGAATTTGGCTTTATTTTACTAAGTTTTTTCTAACAATAAGATATCATGCTGAAACCCGGGATCGAACCAGGGACCTTTAGATCTTCAGTCTAACGCTCTCCCAACTGAGCTATTTCGGCTACATTGCATCATAGTTTGTGTGATTTTTTTTTCAGCACAAGTGTCCTGTGCAGGCAAAGACTCATGATATTTTCTGAGTCGTAGTAGCAGTGGTGTGTTGTCGGTGTGGTTAGAGGGTCTAAGGTGCTCCATGCAGGTTACATGTGTCTTGTAGACTTGGGTTCAAATACCTTTCCTGACAATCTTTTTTGAATTTTTTGCCCTCCTGCAGCTGTATTTATGAGTTCCCATAAGACAAACCTCCAATCTAGTACCTTTTATTCAGGTAAATGCAGCTGTATTTATGACTTCCCATGAGATAAATCTCCAATCTAGTACCTTTTATTCAGGTAAATTATCTACTCTATATGTTTTACTATATTTTCTTTGATATATATTCATTAAGAAATGTTTGTCTCTTTTAAGTTGACTGTATGTCCTCTTTTCTTGCAGTCTTGAAATATTTGATGTAACCAGAGGTATTGTGTAAAATCCATGTCTCTATTTTGTCTGGTTCAATCAGGACGTTTCTGTATTGAGAATCAGTTTATCTTGCCGAGTTCCAGGTGTAGTCTGAATTTGGCTTTATTTTACTAAGTTTTTTCTAACAATAAGATATCATGCCGAAACCCGGGATCGAACCAGGGACCTTTAGATCTTCAGTCTAACGCTCTCCCAACCGAGCTATTTCGGCTACATTGCATCACAGTTTGTGTGATTTTTTTTCAGCACAAGTGTCCTGTGCAGGCAAAGACTCATGATATTTTCTGAGTTGTAGTAGCAGTAGTGTGTTGTTGGTGTGGTTAGAGGGTCTAAGGCGCTCCATGCAGGTTGCATGTGTCCTGTAGACTTGGGTTCAAATACCTTTCCTGACAATCAAGTTTGAATTTTTTGCCCTCCTGCAGCTGTATTTATGAGTTCCCATAAGACAAACCTCCAATCTAGTAGATTTAATTCAGGTAAATGCAGCTGTATTTATGACTTCCCATGAGATAAATCTCCAATCTAGTACCTTTTATTCAGGTAAATTATCTACTCTATATGTGTCCTATATTTTCTTTGATATATATTCATTAAGAAATGTTTGTCTCTTTTAAGTTGACTGTATGTCCTCTTTTCTTGCAGTCTTGAAATATTTGATGTGACCAGAGGTATTGCGTTAAATCCATGTCTCTATTTTGTCTGGTTCAATCAGGACGTTTCTGTATTGAGAATCAGTTTATCTTGCCGAGTTCCGGGTGTAGTCTGAATTTGGCTTTATTTTACTAATTTTTTTCTAACAATAAGATATCATGCCGAAACCCGGGATCGAACCAGGGACCTTTAGATGTTCAGTCTAACGCTCTCCCAACTGAGCTATTTTGGCTACATTGCATCACAGTTTGTGTGATTTTTTTTCAGCACAAGTGTCCTGTGCAGGCAAAGACTCATGATATTTTCTGAGTTGTAGTAGCAGTAGTGTGTTGTTGGTGTGGTTAGAGGGTCTAAGGCGCTCCATGCAGGTTGCATGTGTCCTGTAGACTTGGGTTCAAATACCTTTCCTGACAATCAAGTTTGAATTTTTTGCCCTCCTGCAGCTGTATTTATGAGTTCCCATAAGACAAACCTCCAATCTAGTAGATTTTATTCAGGTAAATGCAGCTGTATTTATGACTTCCCATGAGATAAATCTCCAATCTAGTACCTTTTATTCAGGTAAATTATCTACTCTATATGTGTCCTATATTTTCTTTGATATATATTCATTAAGAAATGTTTGTCTCTTTTAAGTTGACTGTATGTCCTCTTTTCTTGCAGTCTTGAAATATTTGATGTGACCAGAGGTATTGTGTTAAATCCATGTCTCTATTTTGTCTGGTTCAATCAGGACGTTTCTGTATTGAGAATCAGTTTATCTTGCCGAGTTCCGGGTGTAGTCTGAATTTGGCTTTATTTTACTAAGTTTTTTCTAACAATAAGATATCATGCTGAAACCCAGGATCGAACCAGGGACCTTTAGATCTTCAGTCTAACGCTCTCCCAACTGAGCTATTTCGGCTACATTGCATCATAGTTTGTGTGATTTTTTTTTCAGCACAAGTGTCCTGTGCAGGCAAAGACTCATGATATTTTCTGAGTCGTAGTAGCAGTGGTGTGTTGTCGGTGTGGTTAGAGGGTCTAAGGTGCTCCATGCAGGTTACATGTGTCTTGTAGACTTGGGTTCAAATACCTTTCCTGACAATCTTTTTTGAATTTTTTGCCCTCCTGCAGCTGTATTTATGAGTTCCCATAAGACAAACCTCCAATCTAGTACCTTTTATTCAGGTAAATGCAGCTGTATTTATGACTTCCCATGAGATAAATCTCCAATCTAGTACCTTTTATTCAGGTAAATTATCTACTCTATATGTTTTACTATATTTTCTTTGATATATATTCATTAAGAAATGTTTGTCTCTTTTAAGTTGACTGTATGTCCTCTTTTCTTGCAGTCTTGAAATATTTGATGTAACCAGAGGTATTGTGTAAAATCCATGTCTCTATTTTGTCTGGTTCAATCAGGACGTTTCTGTATTGAGAATCAGTTTATCTTGCCGAGTTCCAGGTGTAGTCTGAATTTGGCTTTATTTTACTAAGTTTTTTCTAACAATAAGATATCATGCCGAAACCCGGGATCGAACCAGGGACCTTTAGATCTTCAGTCTAACGCTCTCCCAACCGAGCTATTTCGGCTACATTGCATCACAGTTTGTGTGATTTTTTTTCAGCACAAGTGTCCTGTGCAGGCAAAGACTCATGATATTTTCTGAGTTGTAGTAGCAGTAGTGTGTTGTTGGTGTGGTTAGAGGGTCTAAGGCGCTCCATGCAGGTTGCATGTGTCCTGTAGACTTGGGTTCAAATACCTTTCCTGACAATCAAGTTTGAATTTTTTGCCCTCCTGCAGCTGTATTTATGAGTTCCCATAAGACAAACCTCCAATCTAGTAGATTTAATTCAGGTAAATGCAGCTGTATTTATGACTTCCCATGAGATAAATCTCCAATCTAGTACCTTTTATTCAGGTAAATTATCTACTCTATATGTGTCCTATATTTTCTTTGATATATATTCATTAAGAAATGTTTGTCTCTTTTAAGTTGACTGTATGTCCTCTTTTCTTGCAGTCTTGAAATATTTGATGTGACCAGAGGTATTGTGTTAAATCCATGTCTCTATTTTGTCTGGTTCAATCAGGACGTTTCTGTATTGAGAATCAGTTTATCTTGCCGAGTTCCGGGTGTAGTCTGAATTTGGCTTTATTTTACTAAGTTTTTTCTAACAATAAGATATCATGCCGAAACCCGGGATCGAACCAGGGACCTTTAGATCTTCAGTCTAACGCTCTCCCAACTGAGCTATTTCGGCTACATTGCATCACAGTTGGTGTGATTTTTTTTTCAGCAGAAGTGTCCTGTGCAGGCAAAGACTCATGATATTTTCGGAGTCGTAGTAGCAGTGGTGTGTTGTCGGTGTGGTTAGAGGCTCTAAGGCGCTCCATGCAGGTTGCATGTGTCTTGTAGACTTGGGTTCAAATACCTTTCCTGACAATCATTTTTGAATTTTTTGCCCTCCTGCAGCTGTATTTATGAGTTCCCATAAGACAAACCTCCAATCTAGTACCTTTTATTCAGGTAAATGCAGCTGTATTTATGACTTCCCATGAGATAAATCTCCAATCTAGTACCTTTTATTCAGGTAAATTATCTACTCTATATGTGTCCTATATTTTCTTTGATATATATTCATTAAGAAATGTTTGTCTCTTTTAAGTTGACTGTATGTCCTCTTTTCTTGCAGTCTTGAAATATTTGATGTGACCAGAGGTATTGTGTAAAATCCATGTCTCTATTTTGTCTGGTTCAATCAGGACGTTTCTGTATTGAGAATCAGTTTATCTTGCCGAGTTCCAGGTGTAGTCTGAATTTGGCTTTATTTTACTAATTTTTTTCTAACAATAAGATATCATGCCGAAACCCGGGATCGAACCAGGGACCTTTAGATGTTCAGTCTAACGCTCTCCCAACTGAGCTATTTTGGCTACATTGCATCACAGTTTGTGTGATTTTTTTTCAGCACAAGTGTCCTGTGCAGGCAAAGACTCATGATATTTTCTGAGTTGTAGTAGCAGTAGTGTGTTGTTGGTGTGGTTAGAGGGTCTAAGGCGCTCCATGCAGGTTGCATGTGTCCTGTAAACTTGGGTTCAAATACCTTTCCTGACAATCAAGTTTGAATTTTTTGCCCTCCTGCAGCTGTATTTATGAGTTCCCATAAGACAAACCTCCAATCTAGTAGATTTAATTCAGGTAAATGCAGCTGTATTTATGACTTCCCATGAGATAAATCTCCAATCTAGTACCTTTTATTCAGGTAAATTATCTACTCTATATGTGTCCTATATTTTCTTTGATATATATTCATTAAGAAATGTTTGTCTCTTTTAAGTTGACTGTATGTCCTCTTTTCTTGCAGTCTTGAAATATTTGATGTGACCAGAGGTATTGTGTTAAATCCATGTCTCTATTTTGTCTGGTTCAATCAGGACGTTTCTGTATTGAGAATCAGTTTATCTTGCCGAGTTCCGGGTGTAGTCTGAATTTGGCTTTATTTTACTAAGTTTTTTCTAACAATAAGATATCATGCCGAAACCCAGGATCGAACCAGGGACCTTTAGATCTTCAGTCTAACGCTCTCCCAACTGAGCTATTTCGGCTACATTGCATCACAGTTGGTGTGATTTTTTTTTCAGCAGAAGTGTCCTGTGCAGGCAAAGACTCATGATATTTTCGGAGTCGTAGTAGCAGTGGTGTGTTGTCGGTGTGGTTAGAGGGTCTAAGGCGCTCCATGCAGGTTGCATGGGTCTTGTAGACTTGGGTTCAAATATCTTTCCTGACAATCATTTTTGAATTTTTTGCCCTCCTGCAGCTGTATTTATGAGTTCCCATAAGACAAACCTCCAATCTAGTACCTTTTATTCAGGTAAATGCAGCTGTATTTATGACTTCCCATGAGATAAATCTCCAATCTAGTACCTTTTATTCAGGTAAATTATCTACTCTATATGTGTCCTATATTTTCTTTGATATATATTCATTAAGAAATGTTTGTCTCTTTTAAGTTGACTGTATGTCCTCTTTTCTTGCAGTCTTGAAATATTTGATGTGACCAGAGGTATTGTGTAAAATCCATGTCTCTATTTTGTCTGGTTCAATCAGGACGTCTCTGTATTGAGAATCAGTTTATCTTGCCGAGTTCCAGGTGTAGTCTGAATTTGGCTTTATTTTACTAAGTTTTTTCTAACAATAAGATATCATGCCGAAACCCGGGATCGAACCAGGGACCTTTAGATCTTCAGTCTAACGCTCTCCCAACTGAGCTATTTCAGCTACATTGCATCACAGTTGGTGTGATTTTTTTTTCAGCAGAAGTGTCCTGTGCAGGCAAAGACTCATGATATTTTCTGAGTCGTAGTAGCAGTGGTGTGTTGTCGGTGTGGTTAGAGGGTCTAAGGTGCTCCATGCAGGTTGCATGTGTCTTGTAGACTTGGGTTCAAATACCTTTCCTGACAATCATTTTTGAATTTTTTGCCCTCCTGCAGCTGTATTTATGAGTTCCCATAAGACAAACCTCCAATCTAGTACCTTTTATTCAGGTAAATGCAGCTGTATTTATGACTTCCCATGAGATAAATCTCCAATCTAGTACCTTTTATTCAGGTAAATTATCTACTCTATATGTGTCCTATATTTTCTTTGATATATATTCATTAAGAAATGTTTGTCTCTTTTAAGTTGACTGTATGTCCTCTTTTCTTGCAGTCTTGAAATATTTGATGTAACCAGAGGTATTGTGTAAAATCCATGTCTCTATTTTGTCTGGTTCAATCAGGACGTTTCTGTATTGAGAATCAGTTTATCTTGCCGAGTTCCAGGTGTAGTCTGAATTTGGCTTTATTTTACTAAGTTTTTTCTAACAATAAGATATCATGCCGAAACCCGGGATCGAACCAGGGACCTTTAGATCTTCAGTCTAACGCTCTCCCAACTGAGCTATTTCGGCTACATTGCATCACAGTTGGTGTGATTTTTTTTTCAGCAGAAGTGTCCTGTGCAGGCAAAGACTCATGATATTTTCGGAGTCGTAGTAGCAGTGGTGTGTTGTCGGTGTGGTTAGAGGGTCTAAGGCGCTCCATGCAGGTTGCATGGGTCTTGTAGACTTGGGTTCAAATATCTTTCCTGACAATCATTTTTGAATTTTTTGCCCTCCTGCAGCTGTATTTATGAGTTCCCATAAGACAAACCTCCAATCTAGTACCTTTTATTCAGGTAAATGCAGCTGTATTTATGACTTCCCATGAGATAAATCTCCAATCTAGTACCTTTTATTCAGGTAAATTATCTACTCTATATGTGTCCTATATTTTCTTTGATATATATTCATTAAAAAATGTTTGTCTCTTTTAAGTTGACTGTATGTCCTCTTTTCTTGCAGTCTTGAAATATTTGATGTGACCAGAGGTATTGTGTAAAATCCATGTCTCTATTTTGTCTGGTTCAATCAGGACGTCTCTGTATTGAGAATCAGTTTATCTTGCCGAGTTCCAGGTGTAGTCTGAATTTGGCTTTATTTTACTAAGTTTTTTCCAACAATAAGATATCATGCCGAAACCCGGGATCGAACCAGGGACCTTTAGATCTTCAGTCTAACGCTCTCCCAACTGAGCTATTTCAGCTACATTGCATCACAGTTGGTGTGATTTTTTTTTCAGCAGAAGTGTCCTGTGCAGGCAAAGACTCATGATATTTTCTGAGTCGTAGTAGCAGTGGTGTGTTGTCGGTGTGGTTAGAGGGTCTAAGGTGCTCCATGCAGGTTGCATGTGTCTTGTAGACTTGGGTTCAAATACCTTTCCTGACAATCATTTTTGAATTTTTTGCCCTCCTGCAGCTGTATTTATGAGTTCCCATAAGACAAACCTCCAATCTAGTACCTTTTATTCAGGTAAATGCAGCTGTATTTATGACTTCCCATGAGATAAATCTCCAATCTAGTACCTTTTATTCAGGTAAATTATCTACTCTATATGTGTCCTATATTTTCTTTGATATATATTCATTAAGAAATGTTTGTCTCTTTTAAGTTGACTGTATGTCCTCTTTTCTTGCAGTCTTGAAATATTTGATGTGACCAGAGGTATTGTGTTAAATCCATGTCTCTATTTTGTCTGGTTCAATCAGGACGTTTCTGTATTGAGAATCAGTTTATCTTGCCGAGTTCCGGGTGTAGTCTGAATTTGGCTTTATTTTACTAAGTTTTTTCTAACAATAAGATATCATGCCGAAACCCGGGATCGAACCAGGGACCTTTAAATCTTCAGTCTAACGCTCTCCCAACTGAGCTATTTCGGCTACATTGCATCACAGTTTGTGTGATTTTTTTTTCAGCACAAGTGTCCTGTGCAGGCAAAGACTCATGATATTTTCGGAGTCGTAGTAGCAGTGGTGTGTTGTCGGTGTGGTTAGAGGGTCTAAGGTGCTCCATGCAGGTTGCATGTGTCTTGTAGACTTGGGTTCAAATACCTTTCCTGACAATCATTTTTGAATTTTTTGCCCTCCTGCAGCTGTATTTATGAGTTCCCATAAGACAAACCTCCAATCTAGTACCTTTTATTCAGGTAAATGCAGCTGTATTTATGACTTCCCATGAGATAAATCTCCAATCTAGTACCTTTTATTCAGGTAAATTATCTACTCTATATGTGTCCTATATTTTCTTTGATATATATTCATTAAGAAATGTTTGTCTCTTTTAAGTTGACTGTATGTCCTCTTTTCTTGCAGTCTTGAAATATTTGATGTGACCAGAGGTATTGTGTAAAATCCATGTCTCTATTTTGTCTGGTTCAATCAGGACGTTTCTGTATTGAGAATCAGTTTATCTTGCCGAGTTCCAGGTGTAGTCTGAATTTGGCTTTATTTTACTAAGTTTTTTCTAACAATAAGATATCATGCCGAAACCCGGGATCGAACCAGGGACCTTTAGATCTTCAGTCTAACGCTCTCCCAACTGAGCTATTTCGGCTACATTGCATCACAGTTTGTGTGATTTTTTTTCAGCACAAGTGTCCTGTGCAGGCAAAGACTCATGATATTTTCTGAGTTGTAGTAGCAGTAGTGTGTTGTCGGTGTGGTTAGAGGGTCTAAGGCGCTCCATGCAGGTTGCATGTGTCCTGTAGACTTGGGTTCAAATACCTTTCCTGACAATCAAGTTTGAATTTTTTGCCCTCCTGCAGCTGTATTTATGAGTTCCCATAAGACAAACCTCCAATCTAGTACCTTTTATTCAGGTAAATGCAGCTGTATTTATGACTTCCCATGAGATAAATCTCCAATCTAGTACCTTTTATTCAGGTAAATTATCTACTCTATATGTGTCCTATATTTTCTTTGATATATATTCATTAAGAAATGTTTGTCTCTTTTAAGTTGACTGTATGTCCTCTTTTCTTGCAGTCTTGAAATATTTGATGTGACCAGAGGTATTGTGTTAAATCCATGTCTCTATTTTGTCTGGTTCAATCAGGACGTTTCTGTATTGAGAATCAGTTTATCTTGCCGACTTCCGGGTGTAGTCTGAATTTGGCTTTATTTTACTAAGTTTTTTCTAACAATAAGATATCATGCCGAAACCCGGGATCGAACCAGGGACCTTTAGATCTTCAGTCTAACGCTCTCCCAACTGAGCTATTTCAGCTACAATGCATCACAGTTTGTGTGATTTTTTTTTCAGCACAAGTGTCCTGTGCAGGCAAAGACTCATGATATTTTCGGAGTCGTAGTAGCAGTGGTGTGTTGTCGGTGTGGTTAGAGGGTCTAAGGTGCTCCATGCAGGTTGCATGTGTCTTGTAGACTTGCGTTCAAATACCTTTCCTGACAATCATTTTTGAATTTTTTGCCCTCCTGCAGCTGTATTTATGAGTTCCCATAAGACAAACCTCCAATCTAGTACCTTTTATTCAGGTAAATGCAGCTGTATTTATGACTTCCCATGAGATAAATCTCCAATCTAGTACCTTTTATTCAGGTAAATTATCTACTCTATATGTGTCCTATATTTTCTTTGATATATATTCATTAAGAAATGTTTGTCTCTTTTAAGTTGACTGTATGTCCTCTTTTCTTGCAGTCTTGAAATATTTGATGTGACCAGAGGTATTGTGTTAAATCCATGTCTCTATTTTGTCTGGTTCAATCAGGACGTTTCTGTATTGAGAATCAGTTTATCTTGCCGAGTTCCAGGTGTAGTCTGAATTTGGCTTTATTTTACTAATTTTTTTCTAACAATAAGATATCATGCCGAAACCCAGGATCGAACCAGGGACCTTTAGATCTTCAGTCTAACGCTCTCCCAACTGAGCTATTTTGGCTACATTGCATCACAGTTTGTGTGATTTTTTTTCAGCACAAGTGTCCTGTGCAGGCAAAGACTCATGATATTTTCTGAGTTGTAGTAGCAGTAGTGTGTTGTTGGTGTGGTTAGAGGGTCTAAGGCGCTCCATGCAGGTTGCATGTGTCCTGTAGACTTGGGTTCAAATACCTTTCCTGACAATCAAGTTTGAATTTTTTGCCCTCCTGCAGCTGTATTTATGAGTTCCCATAAGACAAACCTCCAATCTAGTAGATTTAATTCAGGTAAATGCAGCTGTATTTATGACTTCCCATGAGATAAATCTCCAATCTAGTACCTTTTATTCAGGTAAATTATCTACTCTATATGTGTCCTATATTTTCTTTGATATATATTCATTAAGAAATGTTTGTCTCTTTTAAGTTGACTGTATGTCCTCTTTTCTTGCAGTCTTGAAATATTTGATGTGACCAGAGGTATTGTGTTAAATCCATGTCTCTATTTTGTCTGGTTCAATCAGGACGTTTCTGTATTGAGAATCAGTTTATCTTGCCGAGTTCCGGGTGTAGTCTGAATTTGGCTTTATTTTACTAAGTTTTTTCTAACAATAAGATATCATGCCGAAACCCAGGATCGAACCAGGGACCTTTAGAGCTTCAGTCTAACACTCTCCCAACTGAGCTATTTCGGCTACTTTGCATCACAGTTGGTGTGATTTTTTTTCAGCAGAAGTGTCCTGTGCAGGCAAAGACTCATGATATTTTCGGAGTCGTAGTGGCAGTGGTGTGTTGTCGGTGTGGTTAGAGGGTCTAAGGTGCTCCATGCAGGTTGCATGTGTCTTGTAGACTTGGGTTCAAATACCTTTCCTGACAATCATTTTTGAATTTTTTGCCCTCCTGCAGCTGTATTTATGAGTTCCCATAAGACAAACCTCCAATCTAGTACCTTTTATTCAGGTAAATGCAGCTGTATTTATGACTTCCCATGAGATAAATCTCCAATCTAGTACCTTTTATTCAGGTAAATTATCTACTCTATATGTGTCCTATATTTTCTTTGATATATATTCATTAAGAAATGTTTGTCTCTTTTAAGTTGACTGTATGTCCTCTTTTCTTGCAGTCTTGAAATATTTGATGTGACCAGAGGTATTGTGTAAAATCCATGTCTCTATTTTGTCTGGTTCAATCAGGACGTTTCTGTATTGAGAATCAGTTTATCTTGCCGAGTTCCAGGTGTAGTCTGAATTTGGCTTTATTTTACTAAGTTTTTTCTAACAATAAGATATCATGCCAAAACCCGGGATCGAACCAGGGACCTTTAGATCTTCAGTCTAACGCTCTCCCAACTGAGCTATTTCGGCTACATTGCATCACAGTTTGTGTGATTTTTTTTCAGCACAAGTGTCCTGTGCAGGCAAAGACTCATGATATTTTCTGAGTTGTAGTAGCAGTAGTGTGTTGTCGGTGTGGTTAGAGGGTCTAAGGCGCTCCATGCAGGTTGCATGTGTCCTGTAGACTTGGGTTCAAATACCTTTCCTGACAATCAAGTTTGAATTTTTTACCCTCCTGCAGCTGTATTTATGAGTTCCCATAAGACAAACCTCCAATCTAGTACCTTTTATTCAGGTAAATGCAGCTGTATTTATGACTTCCCATGAGATAAATCTCCAATCTAGTACCTTTTATTCAGGTAAATTATCTACTCTATATGTGTCCTATATTTTCTTTGATATATATTCATTAAGAAATGTTTGTCTCTTTTAAGTTGACTGTATGTCCTCTTTTCTTGCAGTCTTGAAATATTTGATGTGACCAGAGGTATTGTGTTAAATCCATGTCTCTATTTTGTCTGGTTCAATCAGGACGTTTCTGTATTGAGAATCAGTTTATCTTGCCGACTTCCGGGTGTAGTCTGAATTTGGCTTTATTTTACTAAGTTTTTTCTAACAATAAGATATCATGCCGAAACCCGGGATCGAACCAGGGACCTTTAGATCTTCAGTCTAACGCTCTCCCAACTGAGCTATTTCGGCTACATTGCATCACAGTTTGTGTGATTTTTTTTCAGCACAAGTGTCCTGTGCAGGCAAAGACTCATGATATTTTCTGAGTTGTAGTAGCAGTAGTGTGTTGTCGGTGTGGTTAGAGGGTCTAAGGTGCTCAATGCAGGTTGCATGTGTCCTGTAGACTTGGGTTCAAATACCTTTCCTGACAATCAAGTTTTAATTTTTTGCCCTCCTGCAGCTGTATTTATGAGTTCCCATAAGACAAACCTCCAATCTAGTACCTTTTATTCAGGTAAATGCAGCTGTATTTATGACTTCCCATGAGATAAATCTCCAATCTAGTACCTTTTATTCAGGTAAATTATCTACTCTATATGTGTCCTATATTTTCTTTGATATATATTCATTAAGAAATGTTTGTCTCTTTTAAGTTGACTGTATGTCCTCTTTTCTTGCAGTCTTGAAATATTTGATGTGACCAGAGGTATTGTGTTAAATCCATGTCTCTATTTTGTCTGGTTCAATCAGGACGTTTCTGTATTGAGAATCAGTTTATCTTGCCGACTTCCGGGTGTAGTCTGAATTTGGCTTTATTTTACTACGTTTTTTCTAACAATAAGATATCATGCCGAAACCCGGGATCGAACCAGGGACCTTTAGATCTTCAGTCTAACGCTCTCCCAACTGAGCTATTTCAGCTACAATGCATCACAGTTGGTGTGATTTTTTTTTCAGCAGAAGTGTCCTGTGCAGGCAAAGACTCATGATATTTTCGGAGTCGTAGTAGCAGTGGTGTGTTGTCGGTGTGGTTAGAGGGTCTAAGGTGCTCCATGCAGGTTGCATGTGTCTTGTAGACTTGCGTTCAAATACCTTTCCTGACAATCATTTTTGAATTTTTTGCCCTCCTGCAGCTGTATTTATGAGTTCCCATAAGACAAACCTCCAATCTAGTACCTTTTATTCAGGTATATGCAGCTGTATTTATGACTTCCCATGAGATAAATCTCCAATCTAGTACCTTTTATTCAGGTAAATTATCTACTCTATATGTGTCCTATATTTTCTTTGATATATATTCATTAAGAAATGTTTGTCTCTTTTAAGTTGACTGTATGTCCTCTTTTCTTGCAGTCTTGAAATATTTGATGTGACCAGAGGTATTGTGTTAAATCCATGTCTCTATTTTGTCTGGTTCAATCAGGACGTTTCTGTATTGAGAATCAGTTTATCTTGCCGAGTTCCAGGTGTAGTCTGAATTTGGCTTTATTTTACTAATTTTTTTCTAACAATAAGATATCATGCCGAAACCCGGGATCGAACCAGGGACCTTTAGATCTTCAGTCTAACGCTCTCCCAACTGAGCTATTTCGGCTACATTGCATCACAGTTTGTGTGATTTTTTTTCAGCACAAGTGTCCTGTGCAGGCAAAGACTCATGATATTTTCTGAGTTGTAGTAGCAGTAGTGTGTTGTTGGTGTGGTTAGAGGGTCTAAGGCGCTCCATGCAGGTTGCATGTGTCCTGTCGACTTGGGTTCAAATACCTTTCCTGACAATCAAGTTTGAATTTTTTGCCCTCCTGCAGCTGTATTTATGAGTTCCCATAAGACAAACCTCCAATCTAGTAGATTTAATTCAGGTAAATGCAGCTATATTTATGACTTCCCATGAGATAAATCTCCAATCTAGTACCTTTTATTCAGGTAAATTATCTACTCTATATGTGTCCTATATTTTCTTTGATATATATTCATTAAGAAATGTTTGTCTCTTTTAAGTTGACTGTATGTCCTCTTTTCTTGCAGTCTTGAAATATTTGATGTGACCAGAGGTATTGTGTAAAATCCATGTCTCTATTTTGTCTGGTTCAATCAGGACGTCTCTGTATTGAGAATCAGTTTATCTTGCCGAGTTCCAGGTGTAGTCTGAATTTGGCTTTATTTTACTAAGTTTTTTCTAACAATAAGATATCATGCCGAAACCCGGGATCGAACCAGGGACCTTTAGATCTTCAGTCTAACGCTCTCCCAACTGAGCTATTTCGGCTACATTGCATCACAGTTTGTGTGATTTTTTTTTCAGCACAAGTGTCCTGTGCAGGCAAAGACTCATGATATTTTCTGAGTCGTAGTAGCAGTGGTGTGTTGTCGGTGTGGTTAGAGGGTCTAAGGTGCTCCATGCAGGTTGCATGTGTCTTGTAGACTTGGGTTCAAATACCTTTCCTGACAATCATTTTTGAATTTTTTGCCCTCCTGCAGCTGTATTTATGAGTTCCCATAAGACAAACCTCCAATCTAGTACCTTTTATTCAGGTAAATGCAGCTGTATTTATGACTTCCCATGAGATAAATCTCCAATCTAGTACCTTTTATTCAGGTAAATTATCTACTCTATATGTGTCCTATATTTTCTTTGATATATATTCATTAAGAAATGTTTGTCTCTTTTAAGTTGACTGTATGTCCTCTTTTCTTGCAGTCTTGAAATATTTGATGTGACCAGAGGTATTGTGTAAAATCCATGTCTCTATTTTGTCTGGTTCAATCAGGACGTTTCTGTATTGAGAATCAGTTTATCTTGCCGAGTTCCAGGTGTAGTCTGAATTTGGCTTTATTTTACTAAGTTTTTTCTAACAATAAGATATCATGCCGAAACCCGGGATCGAACCAGGGACCTTTAGATCTTCAGTCTAACGCTCTCCCAACTGAGCTATTTCGGCTACATTGCATCACAGTTTGTGTGATTTTTTTTCAGCACAAGTGTCCTGTGCAGGCAAAGACTCATGATATTTTCTGAGTTGTAGTAGCGGTAGTGTGTTGTCGGTGTGGTTAGAGGGTCTAAGGCGCTCCATGCAGGTTGCATGTGTCCTGTAGACTTGGGTTCAAATACCTTTCCTGACAATCAAGTTTGAATTTTTTGCCCTCCTGCAGCTGTATTTATGAGTTCCCATAAGACAAACCTCCAATCTAGTAGATTTAATTCAGGTAAATGCAGCTGTATTTATGACTTCCCATGAGATAAATCTCCAATCTAGTACCTTTTATTCAGGTAAATTATCTACTCTATATGTGTCCTATATTTTCTTTGATATATATTCATTAAGAAATGTTTGTCTCTTTTAAGTTGACTGTATGTCCTCTTTTCTTGCAGTCTTGAAATATTTGATGTGACCAGAGGTATTGTGTTAAATCCATGTCTCTATTTTGTCTGGTTCAATCAGGACGTTTCTGTATTGAGAATCAGTTTATCTTGCCGAGTTCCGGGTGTAGTCTGAATTTGGCTTTATTTTACTAAGTTTTTTCTAACAATAAGATATCATGCCAAAACCCGGGATCGAACCAGGGACCTTTAGATCTTCAGTCTAACGCTCTCCCAACTGAGCTATTTCGGCTACATTGCATCACAGTTGGTGTGATTTTTTTTTCAGCAGAAGTGTCCTGTGCAGGCAAAGACTCATGATATTTTCGGAGTCGTAGTAGCAGTGGTGTGTTGTCGGTGTGGTTAGAGGGTCTAAGGCGCTCCATGCAGGTTGCATGTGTCTTGTAGACTTGGGTTCAAATACCTTTCCTGACAATCATTTTTGAATTTTTTGCCCTCCTGCAGCTGTATTTATGAGTTCCCATAAGACAAACCTCCAATCTAGTACCTTTTATTCAGGTAAATGCAGCTGTATTTATGACTTCCCATGAGATAAATCTCCAATCTAGTACCTTTTATTCAGGTAAATTATCTACTCTATATGTGTCCTATATTTTCTTTGATATATATTCATTAAGAAATGTTTGTCTCTTTTAAGTTGACTGTATGTCCTCTTTTCTTGCAGTCTTGAAATATTTGATGTGACCAGAGGTATTGTGTAAAATCCATGTCTCTATTTTGTCTGGTTCAATCAGGACGTCTCTGTATTGAGAATCAGTTTATCTTGCCGAGTTCCAGGTGTAGTCTGAATTTGGCTTTATTTTACTAAGTTTTTTCTAACAATAAAATATCATGCCGAAACCCGGGATCGAACCAGGGACCTTTAGATCTTCAGTCTAACGCTCTCCCAACTGAGCTATTTCGGCTACATTGCATCACAGTTGGTGTGATTTTTTTTTCAGCAGAAGTGTCCTGTGCAGGCAAAGACTCATGATATTTTCGGAGTCGTAGTAGCAGTGGTGTGTTGTCGGTGTGGTTAGAGGGTCTAAGGCGCTCCATGCAGGTTGCATGTGTCTTGTAGACTTGGGTTCAAATACCTTTCCTGACAATCATTTTTGAATTTTTTGCCCTCCTGCAGCTGTATTTATGAGTTCCCATAAGACAAACCTCCAATCTAGTACCTTTTATTCAGGTAAATGCAGCTGTATTTATGACTTCCCATGAGATAAATCTCCAATCTAGTACCTTTTATTCAGGTAAATTATCTACTCTATATGTGTCCTATATTTTCTTTGATATATATTCATTAAGAAATGTTTGTCTCTTTTAAGTTGACTGTATGTCCTCTTTTCTTGCAGTCTTGAAATATTTGATGTGACCAGAGGTATTGTGTTAAATCCATGTCTCTATTTTGTCTGGCTCAATCAGGACGTTTCTGTATTGAGAATCAGTTTATCTTGCCGACTTCCGGGTGTAGTCTGACTTTGGCTTTATTTTACTAAGTTTTTTCTAACAATAAGATATCATGCCGAAACCCGGGATCGAACCAGGGACCTTTAGATCTTCAGTCTAACGCTCTCCCAACTGAGCTATTTCGGCTACATTGCATCACAGTTTGTGTGATTTTTTTTTTTCAGCACAAGTGTCCTGTGCAGGCAAAGACTCATGATATTTTCTGAGTCGTAGTAGCAGTGGTGTGTTGTCGGTGTGGTTAGAGGGTCTAAGGCACTCCATGCAGGTTGCATGTGTCCTGTAGACTTGGGTTCAAATACCTTTCCTGACAATCATTTTTGAATTTTTTGCCCTCCTGCAGCTGTATTTATGAGTTCCCATAAGACAAACCTCCAATCTAGTACCTTTTATTCAGGTAAATGCAGCTGTATTTATGACTTCCCATGAGATAAATCTCTAATCTAGTACCTTTTATTCAGGTAAATTATCTACTCTATATGTGTCCTATATTTTCTTTGATATATATTCATTAAGAAATGTTTGTCTCTTTTAAGTTGACTGTATGTCCTCTTTTCTTGCAGTCTTGAAATATTTGATGTGACCAGAGGTATTGTGTTAAATCCATGTCTCTATTTTGTCTGGTTCAATCAGGACGTTTCTGTATTGAGAATCAGTTTATCTTGCCGAGTTCCAGGTGTAGTCTGAATTTGGCTTTATTTTACTAAGTTTTTTCTAACAATAAGATATCATGCCGAAACCCAGGATCGAACCAGGGACCTTTAGATCTTCAGTCTAACGCTCTCCCAACTGAGCTATTTCGGCTACATTGCATCACAGTTTGTGTGATTTTTTTTCAGCACAAGTGTCCTGTGCAGGCAAAGACTCATGATATTTTCTGAGTTGTAGAAGCAGTGGTGTGTTGTCGGTGTGGTTAGAGGGTCTAAGGCGCTCCATGCAGGTTGCATGTGTCCTGTAGACTTGGGTTCAAATACCTTTCCTGACAATCATGTTTGAATTTTTTGCCCTCCTGCAGCTGTATTTATGAGTTCCCATAAGACAAACCTCCAATCTAGTACCTTTTATTCAGGTAAATGCAGCTGTATTTATGACTTCCCATGAGATAAATCTCCAATCTAGTACCTTTTATTCAGGTAAATTATCTACTCTATATGTGTCCTATATTTTCTTTGATATATATTCATTAAGAAATGTTTGTCTCTTTCAAGTTGACTGTATGTCCTCTTTTCTTGCAGTCTTGAAATATTTGATGTGACCAGAGGTATTGTGTTAAATCCATGTCTCTATTTTGTCTGGTTCAATCAGGACGTTTCTGTATTGAGAATCAGTTTATCTTGCCGAGTTCCAGGTGTAGTCTGAATTTGGCTTTATTTTACTAAGTTTTTTCTAACAATAAGATATCATACCGAAACCCGGGATCGAACCAGGGACCTTTAGATCTTCAGTCTAACGCTCTCCCAACTGAGCTATTTCGGCTACATTGCATCATGGTTTGTGTGATTTTTTTTCAGCACAAGTGTCCTGTGCAGGCAAAGACTCATGATATTTTCTGAGTTGTAGTAGCAGTGGTGTGTTGTCGGTGTGGTTAGAGGGTCTAAGGCGCTCCATGCAGGTTGCATGTGTCCTGTAGACTTGGGTTCAAATACCTTTCCTGACAATCATGTTTGAATTTTTTGCCCTCCTGCAGCTGTATTTATGAGTTCCCATAAGACAAACCTCCAATCTAGTACCTTTTATTCAGGTAAATGCAGCTGTATTTATGACTTCCCATGAGATAAATCTCCAATCTAGTACCTTTTATTCAGGAAAATTATCTACTCTATATGTGTCCTATATTTTCTTTGATATATATTCATTAAGAAATGTTTGTCTCTTTTAAGTTGACTGTATGTCCTCTTTTCTTGCAGTCTTGAAATATTTGATGTGACCAGAGGTATTGTGTTAAATCCATGTCTCTATTTTGTCTGGTTCAATCAGGACGTTTCTGTATTGAGAATCAGTTTATCTTGCCGAGTTCCGGGTGTAGTCTGAATTTGGCTTTATTTTACTAAGTTTTTTCTAACAATAAGATATCATGCCGAAACCCGGGATCTTTAGATCTTCAGTCTAACGCTCTCCCAACTGAGCTATTTCGGCTACATTGCATCACAGTTGGTGTTATTTTTTTTTCAGCAGAAGTGTCCTGTGCAGGCAAAGACTCATGATATTTTCGGAGTCGTAGTAGCAGTGGTGTGTTGTCGGTGTGGTTAGAGGGTCTAAGGTGCTCCATGCAGGTTGCATGTGTCTTGTAGACTTGGGTTCAAATACCTTTCCTGACAATCATTTTTGAATTTTTTGCCCTCCTGCAGCTGTATTTATGAGTTCCCATAAGACAAACCTCCAATCTAGTACCTTTTATTCAGGTAAATGCAGCTGTATTTATGACTTCCCATGAGATAAATCTCCAATCTAGTACCTTTTATTCAGGTAAATTATCTACTCTATATGTGTCCTATATTTTCTTTGATATATATTCATTAAGAAATGTTTGTCTCTTTTAAGTTGACTGTATGTCCTCTTTTCTTGCAGTCTTGAAATATTTGATGTGACCAGAGGTATTGTGTAAAATCCATGTCTCTATTTTGTCTGGTTCAATCAGGACGTCTCTGTATTGAGAATCAGTTTATCTTGCCGAGTTCCAGGTGTAGTCTGAATTTGGCTTTATTTTACTAAGTTTTTTCTAACAATAAGATATCATGCCGAAACCCGGGATCGAACCAGGGACCTTTAGATCTTCAGTCTAACGCTCTCCCAACTGAGCTATTTCGGCTACATTGCATCACAGTTGGTGTGATTTTTTTTTCAGCAGAAGTGTCCTGTGCAGGCAAAGACTCATGATATTTTCGGAGTCGTAGTAGCAGTGGTGTGTTGTCGGTGTGGTTAGAGGGTCTAAGGCGCTCCATGCAGGTTGCATGTGTCTTGTAGACTTGGGTTCAAATACCTTTCCTGACAATCATTTTTGAATTTTTTGCCCTCCTGCAGCTGTATTTATGAGTTCCCATAAGACAAACCTCCAATCTAGTACCTTTTATTCAGGTAAATGCAGCTGTATTTATGACTTCCCATGAGATAAATCTCCAATCTAGTACCTTTTATTCAGGTAAATTATCTACTCTATATGTGTCCTATATTTTCTTTGATATATATTCATTAAGAAATGTTTGTCTCTTTTAAGTTGACTGTATGTCCTCTTTTCTTGCAGTCTTGAAATATTTGATGTGACCAGAGGTATTGTGTTAAATCCATGTCTCTATTTTGTCTGGCTCAATCAGGACGTTTCTGTATTGAGAATCAGTTTATCTTGCCGACTTCCGGGTGTAGTCTGACTTTGGCTTTATTTTACTAAGTTTTTTCTAACAATAAGATATCATGCCGAAACCCGGGATCGAACCAGGGACCTTTAGATCTTCAGTCTAACGCTCTCCCAACTGAGCTATTTCGGCTACATTGCATCACAGTTTGTGTGATTTTTTTTTTTCAGCACAAGTGTCCTGTGCAGGCAAAGACTCATGATATTTTCTGAGTCGTAGTAGCAGTGGTGTGTTGTCGGTGTGGTTAGAGGGTCTAAGGCACTCCATGCAGGTTGCATGTGTCCTGTAGACTTGGGTTCAAATACCTTTCCTGACAATCATTTTTGAATTTTTTGCCCTCCTGCAGCTGTATTTATGAGTTCCCATAAGACAAACCTCCAATCTAGTACCTTTTATTCAGGTAAATGCAGCTGTATTTATGACTTCCCATGAGATAAATCTCCAATCTAGTACCTTTTATTCAGGTAAATTATCTACTCTACATGTGTCCTATATTTTCTTTGATATATATTCATTAAGAAATGTTTGTCTCTTTTAAGTTGACTGTATGTCCTCTTTTCTTGCAGTCTTGAAATATTTGATGTGACCAGAGGTATTGTGTTAAATCCATGTCTCTATGTTGTCTGGTTCAATCAGGACGTTTCTGTATTGAGAATCAGTTTATCTTGCCGAGTTCCGGGTGTAGTCTGAATTTGGCTTTATTTTACTAAGTTTTTTCTAACAATAAGATATCATGCCGAAACCCGGGATCGAACCAGGGACCTTTAGATCTTCAGTCTAACGCTCTCCCAACTGAGCTATTTCGGCTACATTGCATCACAGTTGGTGTGATTTTTTTTTCAGCAGAAGTGTCCTGTGCAGGCAAAGACTCATGATATTTTCGGAGTCGTAGTAGCAGTGGTGTGTTGTTGGTGTGGTTAGAGGGTCTAAGGCGCTCCATGCAGGTTGCATGTGTCTTGTAGACTTGGGTTCAAATACCTTTCCTGACTATCATTTTTGAATTTTTTGCCCTCCTGCAGCTGTATTTATGAGTTCCCATAAGACAAACCTCCAATCTAGTACCTTTTATTCAGGTAAATGCAGCTGTATTTATGACTTCCCATGAGATAAATCTCCAATCTAGTACCTTTTATTCAGGTAAATTATCTACTCTACATGTGTCCTATATTTTCTTTGATATATATTCATTAAGAAATGTTTGTCTCTTTTAAGTTGACTGTATGTCCTCTTTTCTTGCAGTCTTGAAATATTTGATGTGACCAGAGGTATTGTGTTAAATCCATGTCTCTATTTTGTCTGGTTCAATCAGGACGTTTCTGTATTGAGAATCAGTTTATCTTGCCGACTTCCGGGTGTAGTCTGACTTTGGCTTTATTTTACTAAGTTTTTTCTAACAATAAGATATCATGCCGAAACCCGGGATCGAACCAGGGACCTTTAGATCTTCAGTCTAACGCTCTCCCAACTGAGCTATTTCGGCTACATTGCATCACAGTTGGTGTGATTTTTTTTTCAGCAGAAGTGTCCTGTGCAGGCAAAGACTCATGATATTTTCGGAGTCGTAGTAGCAGTGGTGTGTTGTCGGTGTGGTTAGAGGGTCTAAGGCGCTCCATGCAGGTTGCATGTGTCTTGTAGACTTGGGTTCAAATACCTTTCCTGACAATCATTTTTGAATTTTTTGCCCTCCTGCAGCTGTATTTATGAGTTCCCATAAGACAAACCTCCAATCTAGTACCTTTTATTCAGGTAAATGCAGCTGTATTTATGACTTCCCATGAGATAAATCTCCAATCTAGTACCTTTTATTCAGGTAAATTATCTACTCTATATGTGTCCTATATTTTCTTTGATATATATTCATTAAGAAATGTTTGTCTCTTTTAAGTTGACTGTATGTCCTCTTTTCTTGCAGTCTTGAAATATTTGATGTGACCAGAGGTATTGTGTTAAATCCATGTCTCTATTTTGTCTGGCTCAATCAGGACGTTTCTGTATTGAGAATCAGTTTATCTTGCCGACTTCCGGGTGTAGTCTGACTTTGGCTTTATTTTACTAAGTTTTTTCTAACAATAAGATATCATGCCGAAACCCAGGATTGAACCAGGGACCTTTAGATCTTCAGTCTAACGCTCTCCCAACTGAGCTATTTCGGCTACATTGCATCACAGTTTGTGTGATTTTTTTTTTTCAGCACAAGTGTCCTGTGCAGGCAAAGACTCATGATATTTTCTGAGTCGTAGTAGCAGTGGTGTGTTGTCGGTGTGGTTAGAGGGTCTAAGGCACTCCATGCAGGTTGCATGTGTCCTGTAGACTTGGGTTCAAATACCTTTCCTGACAATCATTTTTGAATTTTTTGCCCTCCTGCAGCTGTATTTATGAGTTCCCATAAGACAAACCTCCAATCTAGTACCTTTTATTCAGGTAAATGCAGCTGTATTTATGACTTCCCATGAGATAAATCTCCAATCTAGTACCTTTTATTCAGGTAAATTATCTACTCTACGTGTGTCCTATATTTTCTTTGATATATATTCATTAAGAAATGTTTGTCTCTTTTAAGTTGACTGTATGTCCTCTTTTCTTGCAGTCTTGAAATATTTGATGTGACCAGAGGTATTGTGTTAAATCCATGTCTCTATTTTGTCTGGTTCAATCAGGACGTTTCTGTATTGAGAATCAGTTTATCTTGCCGACTTCCGGGTGTAGTCTGACTTTGGCTTTATTTTACTAAGTTTTTTCTAACAATAAGATATCATGCCGAAACCCGGGATCGAACCAGGGACCTGTAGATCTTCAGTCTAACGCTCTCCCAACTGAGCTATTTCGGCTATATTGCATCATAGTTTGTGTGATTTTTTTTTCAGCACAAGTGTCCTGTGCAGGCAAAGACTCATGATATTTTCTGAGTCGTAGTAGCAGTGGTGTGTTGTCGGTGTGGTTAGAGGGTCTAAGGCACTCCATGCAGGTTGCATGTGTCCTGTAGACTTGGGTTCAAATACCTTTCCTGACAATCATTTTTGAATTTTTTGCCCTCCTGCAGCTGTATTTATGAGTTCCCATAAGACAAACCTCCAATCTAGTACCTTTTATTCAGGTAAATGCAGCTGTATTTATGACTTCCCATGAGATAAATCTCCAATCTAGTACCTTTTATTCAGGTAAATTATCTACTCTATATGTGTCCTATATTTTCTTTGATATATATTCATTAAGAAATGTTTGTCTCTTTTAAGTTGACTGTATGTCCTCTTTTCTTGCAGTCTTGAAATATTTGATGTGACCAGAGGTATTGTGTAAAATCCATGTCTCTATTTTGTCTGGTTCAATCAGGACGTTTCTGTATTGAGAATCAGTTTATCTTGCCGAGTTCCGGGTGTAGTCTGACTTTGGCTTTATTTTACTAAGTTTTTTCTAACAATAAGATATCATGCCGAAACCCGGGATCGAACCAGGGACCTTTAGATCTTCAGTCTAACGCTCTCCCAACTGAGCTATTTCAGCTACATTGCATCATAGTTTGTGTGATTTTTTTTTCAGCACAAGTGTCCTGTGCAGGCAAAGACTCATGATATTTTCGGAGTCGTAGTAGCAGTGGTGTGTTGTCGGTGTGGTTAGAGGGTCTAAGGCGCTCCATGCAGGTTGCATGTGTCTTGTAGACTTGGGTTCAAATACCTATCCTGACAATCATTTTTGAATTTTTTGCCCTCCTGCAGCTGTATTTATGAGTTCCCATAAGACAAACCTCCAATCTAGTACCTTTTATTCAGGTAATTGCAGCTGTATTTGCACTTCCCATGAGATAAATCTCCAATCTAGTACCTTTTATTCAGGTAAATTATCTACTCTATATGTGTCCTATATTTTCTTTGATATATATTCATTAAGAAATGTTTGTCTCTTTAAGTTGACTGTATGTCCTCTTTTCTTGCAGTCTTGAAATATTTGATGTGACTAGAGGTATTGTGTTAAATCCATGTCTCTATTTTGTCTGGTTCAATCAGGACGTTTCTGTATTGAGAATCAGTTTATCTTGCCGAGTTCCGGGTGTAGTCTGAATTTGGCTTTATTTTACTAAGTTTTTTCTAACAATAAGATATCATGCCAAAACCCAGGATCGAACCAGGGACCTTTAGATCTTCAGTCTAACGCTCTCCCAACTGAGCTATTTCGGCTACTTTGCATCACAGTTTGTGTGATTTTTTTCAGCAGAAGTGTCCTGTGCATGCAAAGACTCATGATATTTTCTGAGTCGTAGTAGCAGTGGTGTGTTGTCGGTGTGGTTAGAGGGTCTAAGGCGCTCCATGCAGGTTGCATGTGTCCTGTAGACTTGGGTTCAAATACCTTTCCTGACAATCATTTTTGAATTTTTTGCCCTCCTGCAGCTGTATTTATGAGTTCCCATAAGACAAACCTCCAATCTAGTACCTTTTATTCAGGTAAATGCAGCTGTATTTATGACTTCCCATGAGATAAATCTCCAATCTAGTACCTTTTATTCAGGTAAATTATCTACTCTATATGTGTCCTATATTTTCTTTGATATATATTCATTAAGAAATGTTTGTCTCTTTTAAGTTGACTGTATGTCCTCTTTTCTTGCAGTCTTGAAATATTTGATGTGACCAGAGGTATTGTGTTAAATCCATGTCTCTATTTTGTCTGGTTCAATCAGGACGTTTCTGTATTGAGAATCAGTTTATCTTGCCGAGTTCCGGGTGTAGTCTGAATTTGGCTTTATTTTACTAAGTTTTTTCTAACAATAAGATATCATGCCGAAACCCGGGATCGAACCAGGGACCTTTAGATCTTCAGTCTAACGCTCTCCCAACTGAGCTATTTCGGCTACATTGAATCACAGTTGGTGTGATTTTTTTTTCAGCAGAAGTGTCCTGTGCAGGCAAAGACTCATGATATTTTCGGAGTCGTAGTAGCAGTGGTGTGTTGTCGGTGTGGTTAGAGGGTCTAAGGCGCTCCATGCAGGTTGCATGTGTCCTGAAGACTTGGGTTCAAATACCTTTCCTGACAATCATTTTTGAATTTTTTGCCCTCCTGCAGCTGTATTTATGAGTTCCCATAAGACAAACCTCCAATCTAGTACCTTTTATTCAGGTAAATGCAGCTGTATTTATGACTTCCCATGAGATAAATCTCCAATCTAGTACCTTTTATTCAGGTAAATTATCTACTCTACATGTGTCCTATATTTTCTTTGATATATATTCATTAAGAAATGTTTGTCTCTTTTAAGTTGACTGTATGTCCTCTTTTCTTGCAGTCTTGAAATATTTGATGTGACCAGAGGTATTGTGTTAAATCCATGTCTCTATTTTGTCTGGTTCAATCAGGACGTTTCTGTATTGAGAATCAGTTTATCTTGCCGAGTTCCAGGTGTAGTCTGAATTTGGCTTTATTTTACTAAGTTTTTTCTAACAATAAGATATCATGCCAAAACCCAGGCTCGAACCAGGGACCTTTAGATCTTCAGTCTAACGCTCTCCCAACTGAGCTATTTCGGCTACATTGCATCACAGTTGGTGTGATTTTTTTTTCAGCAGAAGTGTCCTGTGCAGGCAAAGACTCATGATATTTTCGGAGTCGTAGTAGCAGTGGTGTGTTGTTGGTGTGGTTAGAGGGTCTAAGGCGCTCCATGCAGGTTGCATGTGTCTTGTAGACTTGGGTTCAAATACCTTTCCTGACTACCATTTTTGAATTTTTTGCCCTCCTGCAGCTGTATTTATGAGTTCCCATAAGACAAACCTCCAATCTAGTACCTTTTATTCAGGTAAATGCAGCTGTATTTATGACTTCCCATGAGATAAATCTCCAATCTAGTACCTTTTATTCAGGTAAATTATCTACTCTACATGTGTCCTATATTTTCTTTTATATATATTCATTAAGAAATGTTTGTCTCTTTTAAGTTGACTGTATGTCCTCTTTTCTTGCAGTCTTGAAATATTTGATGTGACCAGAGGTATTGTGTTAAATCCATGTCTCTATTTTGTCTGGTTCAATCAGGACGTTTCTGTATTGAGAATCAGTTTATCTTGCCGACTTCCGGGTGTAGTCTGACTTTGGCTTTATTTTACTAAGTTTTTTCTAACAATAAGATATCATGCCGAAACCCGGGATCGAACCAGGGACCTTTAGATCTTCAGTCTAACGCTCTCCCAACTGAGCTATTTCGGCTACATTGCATCATAGTTTGTGTGATTTTTTTTTCAGCACAAGTGTCCTGTGCAGGCAAAGACTCATGATATTTTCTGAGTCGTAGTAGCAGTGGTGTGTTGTCGGTGTGGTTAGAGGGTCTAAGGCGCTCCATGCAGGTTGCATGTGTCTTGTAGACTTGGGTTCAAATACCTTTCCTGATAATCATTTTTGATTTTTTTGCCCTCCTGCAGCTGTATTTATGAGTTCCCATAAGACAAACCTCCAATCTAGTACCTTTTATTCAGGTAAATGCAGCTGTATTTATGACTTCCCATGAGATAAATCTCCAATCTAGTACCTTTTAATCAGGTAAATTATCTACTCTATATGTGTCCTATATTTTCTTTGATATATATTCATTAAGAAATGTTTGTCTCTTTTAAGTTGACTGTATGTCCTCTTTTCTTGCAGTCTTGAAATATTTGATGTGACCAGAGGTATTGTGTTAAATCCATGTCTCTATTTTGTCTGGTTCAATCAGGACGTTTCTGTATTGAGAATCAGTTTATCTTGCCGAGTTCCAGGTGTAGTCTGAATTTGGCTTTATTTTACTTAGTTTTTTCTAACAATAAGATATCATGCCAAAACCCGGGATCGAACCAGGGACCTTTAGATCTTCAGTCTAACGCTCTCCCAACTGAGCTATTTCGGCTACATTGCATCATAGTTTGTGTGATTTTTTTTTCAGCACAAGTGTCCTGTGCAGGCAAAGACTCATGATATTTTCTGAGTCGTAGTAGCAGTGGTGTGTTGTCGGTGTGGTTAGAGGGTCTAAGGTGCTCCATGCAGGTTGCATGTGTCTTGTAGACTTGGGTTCAAATACCTTTCCTGACAATCATTTTTGAATTTTTTGCCCTCCTGCAGCTGTATTTATGAGTTCCCATAAGACAAACCTCCAATCTAGTACCTTTTATTCAGGTAAATGCAGCTGTATTTATGACTTCCCATGAGATAAATCTCCAATCTAGTACCTTTTAATCAGGTAAATTATCTACTCTATATGTGTCCTATATTTTCTTTGATATATATTCATTAAGAAATGTTTGTCTCTTTTAAGTTGACTGTATGTCCTCTTTTCTTGCAGTCTTGAAATATTTGATGTGACCAGAGGTATTGTGTTAAATCCATGTCTCTATTTTGTCTGGTTCAATCAGGACGTTTCTGTATTGAGAATCAGTTTATCTTGCCGAGTTCCAGGTGTAGTCTGAATTTGGCTTTATTTTACTTAGTTTTTTCTAACAATAAGATATCATGCCAAAACCCAGGATCAAACCAGGGACCTTTAGACCTTCAGTCTAACGCTCTCCCAACTGAGCTATTTCGGCTACATTGCATCACAGTTTGTGTGATTTTTTTTTTTCAGCACAAGTGTCCTGTGCAGGCAAAGACTCATGATATTTTCGGAGTCGTAGTAGCAGTGGTGTGTTGTCGGTGTGGTTAGAGGGTCTAAGGCACTCCATGCAGGTTGCATGTGTCCTGTAGACTTGGGTTCAAATACCTTTCCTGACAATCATTTTTGCATTTTTTGCCCTCCTGCAGCTGTATTTATGAGTTCCCATAAGACAAACCTCCAATCTAGTACCTTTTATTCAGGTAAATGCAGCTGTATTTATGACTTCCCATGATATAAATCTCCAATCTAGTACCTTTTATTCAGGTAAATGATCTACTCTATATGTGTCCTATATTTTCTTTGATATATATTCATTAAGAAATGAATTGCATCACAGTTTGTGTGATTTTTTTTTTTCAGCACAAGTGTCCTGTGCAGGCAAAGACTCATGATATTTTCTGAGTCGTAGTAGCAGTGGTGTGTTGTCGGTGTGGTTAGAGGGTCTAAGGCACTCCATGCAGGTTGCATGTGTCCTGTAGACTTGGGTTCAAATACCTTTCCTGACAATCATTTTTGAATTTTTTGCCCTCCTGCAGCTGTATTTATGAGTTCCCATAAGACAAACCTCCAATCTAGTACCTTTTATTCAGGTAAATGCAGCTGTATTTATGACTTCCCATGAGATAAATCTCCAATCTAGTACCTTTTATTCAGGTAAATTATCTACTCTACGTGTGTCCTATATTTTCTTTGATATATATTCATTAAGAAATGTTTGTCTCTTTTAAGTTGACTGTATGTCCTCTTTTCTTGCAGTCTTGAAATATTTGATGTGACCAGAGGTATTGTGTTAAATCCATGTCTCTATTTTGTTTTTTCTAACAATAAGATATCATGCCGAAACCCGGGATCGAACCAGGGACCTTTAGATCTTCAGTCTAACGCTCTCCCAACTGAGCTATTTCAGCTACATTGCATCATAGTTTGTGTGATTTTTTTTTCAGCACAAGTGTCCTGTGCAGGCAAAGACTCATGATATTTTCGGAGTCGTAGTAGCAGTGGTGTGTTGTCGGTGTGGTTAGAGGGTCTAAGGCGCTCCATGCAGGTTGCATGTGTCTTGTAGACTTGGGTTCAAATACCTATCCTGACAATCATTTTTGAATTTTTTGCCCTCCTGCAGCTGTATTTATGAGTTCCCATAAGACAAACCTCCAATCTAGTACCTTTTATTCAGGTAATTGCAGCTGTATTTGCACTTCCCATGAGATAAATCTCCAATCTAGTACCTTTTATTCAGGTAAATTATCTACTCTATATGTGTCCTATATTTTCTTTGATATATATTCATTAAGAAATGTTTGTCTCTTTAAGTTGACTGTATGTCCTCTTTTCTTGCAGTCTTGAAATATTTGATGTGACTAGAGGTATTGTGTTAAATCCATGTCTCTATTTTGTCTGGTTCAATCAGGACGTTTCTGTATTGAGAATCAGTTTATCTTGCCGAGTTCCGGGTGTAGTCTGAATTTGGCTTTATTTTACTAAGTTTTTTCTAACAATAAGATATCATGCCAAAACCCAGGATCGAACCAGGGACCTTTAGATCTTCAGTCTAACGCTCTCCCAACTGAGCTATTTCGGCTACTTTGCATCACAGTTTGTGTGATTTTTTTCAGCAGAAGTGTCCTGTGCATGCAAAGACTCATGATATTTTCTGAGTCGTAGTAGCAGTGGTGTGTTGTCGGTGTGGTTAGAGGGTCTAAGGCGCTCCATGCAGGTTGCATGTGTCCTGTAGACTTGGGTTCAAATACCTTTCCTGACAATCATTTTTGAATTTTTTGCCCTCCTGCAGCTGTATTTATGAGTTCCCATAAGACAAACCTCCAATCTAGTACCTTTTATTCAGGTAAATGCAGCTGTATTTATGACTTCCCATGAGATAAATCTCCAATCTAGTACCTTTTATTCAGGTAAATTATCTACTCTATATGTGTCCTATATTTTCTTTGATATATATTCATTAAGAAATGTTTGTCTCTTTTAAGTTGACTGTATGTCCTCTTTTCTTGCAGTCTTGAAATATTTGATGTGACCAGAGGTATTGTGTTAAATCCATGTCTCTATTTTGTCTGGTTCAATCAGGACGTTTCTGTATTGAGAATCAGTTTATCTTGCCGAGTTCCGGGTGTAGTCTGAATTTGGCTTTATTTTACTAAGTTTTTTCTAACAATAAGATATCATGCCGAAACCCGGGATCGAACCAGGGACCTTTAGATCTTCAGTCTAACGCTCTCCCAACTGAGCTATTTCGGCTACATTGAATCACAGTTGGTGTGATTTTTTTTTCAGCAGAAGTGTCCTGTGCAGGCAAAGACTCATGATATTTTCGGAGTCGTAGTAGCAGTGGTGTGTTGTCGGTGTGGTTAGAGGGTCTAAGGCGCTCCATGCAGGTTGCATGTGTCCTGTAGACTTGGGTTCAAATACCTTTCCTGACAATCATTTTTGAATTTTTTGCCCTCCTGCAGCTGTATTTATGAGTTCCCATAAGACAAACCTCCAATCTAGTACCTTTTATTCAGGTAAATGCAGCTGTATTTATGACTTCCCATGAGATAAATCTCCAATCTAGTACCTTTTATTCAGGTAAATTATCTACTCTACATGTGTCCTATATTTTCTTTGATATATATTCATTAAGAAATGTTTGTCTCTTTTAAGTTGACTGTATGTCCTCTTTTCTTGCAGTCTTGAAATATTTGATGTGACCAGAGGTATTGTGTTAAATCCATGTCTCTATTTTGTCTGGTTCAATCAGGACGTTTCTGTATTGAGAATCAGTTTATCTTGCCGAGTTCCAGGTGTAGTCTGAATTTGGCTTTATTTTACTAAGTTTTTTCTAACAATAAGATATCATGCCAAAACCCGGGCTCGAACCAGGGACCTTTAGATCTTCAGTCTAACGCTCTCCCAACTGAGCTATTTCGGCTACATTGCATCACAGTTGGTGTGATTTTTTTTTCAGCAGAAGTGTCCTGTGCAGGCAAAGACTCATGATATTTTCGGAGTCGTAGTAGCAGTGGTGTGTTGTTGGTGTGGTTAGAGGGTCTAAGGCGCTCCATGCAGGTTGCATGTGTCTTGTAGACTTGGGTTCAAATACCTTTCCTGACTACCATTTTTGAATTTTTTGCCCTCCTGCAGCTGTATTTATGAGTTCCCATAAGACAAACCTCCAATCTAGTACCTTTTATTCAGGTAAATGCAGCTGTATTTATGACTTCCCATGAGATAAATCTCCAATCTAGTACCTTTTATTCAGGTAAATTATCTACTCTACATGTGTCCTATATTTTCTTTGATATATATTCATTAAGAAATGTTTGTCTCTTTTAAGTTGACTGTATGTCCTCTTTTCTTGCAGTCTTGAAATATTTGATGTGACCAGAGGTATTGTGTTAAATCCATGTCTCTATTTTGTCTGGTTCAATCAGGACGTTTCTGTATTGAGAATCAGTTTATCTTGCCGACTTCCGGGTGTAGTCTGACTTTGGCTTTATTTTACTAAGTTTTTTCTAACAATAAGATATCATGCCGAAACCCGGGATCGAACCAGGGACCTTTAGATCTTCAGTCTAACGCTCTCCCAACTGAGCTATTTCGGCTACATTGCATCATAGTTTGTGTGATTTTTTTTTCAGCACAAGTGTCCTGTGCAGGCAAAGACTCATGATATTTTCTGAGTCGTAGTAGCAGTGGTGTGTTGTCGGTGTGGTTAGAGGGTCTAAGGCGCTCCATGCAGGTTGCATGTGTCTTGTAGACTTGGGTTCAAATACCTTTCCTGATAATCATTTTTGATTTTTTTGCCCTCCTGCAGCTGTATTTATGAGTTCCCATAAGACAAACCTCCAATCTAGTACCTTTTATTCAGGTAAATGCAGCTGTATTTATGACTTCCCATGAGATAAATCTCCAATCTAGTACCTTTTAATCAGGTAAATTATCTACTCTATATGTGTCCTATATTTTCTTTGATATATATTCATTAAGAAATGTTTGTCTCTTTTAAGTTGACTGTATGTCCTCTTTTCTTGCAGTCTTGAAATATTTGATGTGACCAGAGGTATTGTGTTAAATCCATGTCTCTATTTTGTCTGGTTCAATCAGGACGTTTCTGTATTGAGAATCAGTTTATCTTGCCGAGTTCCAGGTGTAGTCTGAATTTGGCTTTATTTTACTTAGTTTTTTCTAACAATAAGATATCATGCCAAAACCCGGGATCGAACCAGGGACCTTTAGATCTTCAGTCTAACGCTCTCCCAACTGAGCTATTTCGGCTACATTGCATCATAGTTTGTGTGATTTTTTTTTCAGCACAAGTGTCCTGTGCAGGCAAAGACTCATGATATTTTCTGAGTCGTAGTAGCAGTGGTGTGTTGTCGGTGTGGTTAGAGGGTCTAAGGTGCTCCATGCAGGTTGCATGTGTCTTGTAGACTTGGGTTCAAATACCTTTCCTGACAATCATTTTTGAATTTTTTGCCCTCCTGCAGCTGTATTTATGAGTTCCCATAAGACAAACCTCCCATCTAGTACCTTTTATTCAGGTAAATGCAGCTGTATTTATGACTTCCCATGAGATAAATCTCCAATCTAGTACCTTTTAATCAGGTAAATTATCTACTCTATATGTGTCCTATATTTTCTTTGATATATATTCATTAAGAAATGTTTGTCTCTTTTAAGTTGACTGTATGTCCTCTTTTCTTGCAGTCTTGAAATATTTGATGTGACCAGAGGTATTGTGTTAAATCCATGTCTCTATTTTGTCTGGTTCAATCAGGACGTTTCTGTATTGAGAATCAGTTTATCTTGCCGAGTTCCAGGTGTAGTCTGAATTTGGCTTTATTTTACTTAGTTTTTTCTAACAATAAGATATCATGCCAAAACCCAGGATCAAACCAGGGACCTTTAGACCTTCAGTCTAACGCTCTCCCAACTGAGCTATTTCGGCTACATTGCATCACAGTTTGTGTGATTTTTTTTTTTCAGCACAAGTGTCCTGTGCAGGCAAAGACTCATGATATTTTCGGAGTCGTAGTAGCAGTGGTGTGTTGTCGGTGTGGTTAGAGGGTCTAAGGCACTCCATGCAGGTTGCATGTGTCCTGTAGACTTGGGTTCAAATACCTTTCCTGACAATCATTTTTGCATTTTTTGCCCTCCTGCAGCTGTATTTATGAGTTCCCATAAGACAAACCTCCAATCTAGTACCTTTTATTCAGGTAAATGCAGCTGTATTTATGACTTCCCATGAGATAAATCTCCAATCTAGTACCTTTTATTCAGGTAAATTATCTACTCTATATGTGTCCTATATTTTCTTTGATATATATTCATTAAGAAATGTTTGTCTCTTTTAAGTTGACTGTATGTCCTCTTTTCTTGCAGTCTTGAAATATTTGATGTGACCAGAGGTATTGTGTTAAATCCATGTCTCTATTTTGTCTGGTTCAATCAGGACGTTTCTGTATTGAGAATCAGTTTATCTTGCCGACTTCCGGGTGTAGTCTGACTTTGGCTTTATTTTACTAAGTTTTTTCTAACAATAAGATATCATGCCGAAACCCGGGATCGAACCAGGGACCTTTAGATCTTCAGTCTAACGCTCTCCCAACTGAGCTATTTCGGCTACATTGCATCACAGTTTGTGTGATTTTTTTTTTCAGCACAAGTGTCCTGTGCAGGCAAAGACTCATGATATTTTCTGAGTCGTAGTAGCAGTGGTGTGTTGTCGGTGTGGTTAGAGGGTCTAAGGCACTCCATGCAGGTTGCATGTGTCCTGTAGACTTGGGTTCAAATACCTTTCCTGACAATCATTTTCGAATTTTTTGCCCTCCTGCAGCTGTATTTATGAGTTCCCATAAGACAAACCTCCAATCTAGTACCTTTTATTCAGGTAAATGCAGCTGTATTTATGACTTCCCATGAGATAAATCTCCAATCTAGTACCTTTTATTCAGGTAAATTATCTACTCTACATGTGTCCTATATTTTCTTTGATATATATTCATTAAGAAATGTTTGTCTCTTTTAAGTTGACTGTATGTCCTCTTTTCTTGCAGTCTTGAAATATTTGATGTGACCAGAGGTATTGTGTTAAATCCATGTCTCTATTTTGTCTGGTTCAATCAGGACGTTTCTGTATTGGGAATCAGTTTATCTTGCCGAGTTCCAGGTGTAGTCTGAATTTGGCTTTATTTTACTAAGTTTTTTCTAACAATAAGATATCATGCCGAAACCCGGGATTGAACCAGGGACCTTTAGATCTTCAGTCTAACGCTCTCCCAACTGAGCTATTTCGGCTACATTGCATCACAGTTGGTGTGATTTCTTTTTCAGCAGAAGTGTCCTGTGCAGGCAAAGACTCATGATATTTTCGGAGTCGTAGTAGCAGTGGTGTGTTGTTGGTGTGGTTAGAGGGTCTAAGGCGCTCCATGCAGGTTGCATGTGTCTTGTAGACTTGGGTTCAAATACCTTTCCTGACTATCATTTTTGAATTTTTTGCCCTCCTGCAGCTGTATTTATGAGTTCCCATAAGACAAACCTCCAATCTAGTACCTTTTATTCAGGTAAATGCAGCTGTATTTATGACTTCCCATGAGATAAATCTCCAATCTAGTACCTTTTATTCAGGTAAATTATCTACTCTACATGTGTCCTATATTTTCTTTGATATATATTCATTAAGAAATGTTTGTCTCTTTTAAGTTGACTGTATGTCCTCTTTTCTTGCAGCCTTGAAATATTTGATGTGACCAGAGGTATTGTGTTAAATCCATGTCTCTATTTTGTCTGGTTCAATCAGGACGTTTCTGTATTGAGAATCAGTTTATCTTGCCGACTTCCGGGTGTAGTCTGACTTTGGCTTTATTTTACTAAGTTTTTTCTAACAATAAGATATCATGCCGAAACCCGGGATCGAACCAGGGACCTTTAGATCTTCAGTCTAACGCTCTCCCAACTGAGCTATTTCGGCTACATTGCATCACAGTTTGTGTGATTTTTTTTTTTCAGCACAAGTGTCCTGTGCAGGCAAAGACTCATGATATTTTCTGAGTCGTAGTAGCAGTGGTGTGTTGTCGGTGTGGTTAGAGGGTCTAAGGCACTCCATGCAGGTTGCATGTGTCCTGTAGACTTGGGTTCAAATACCTTTCCTGACAATCATTTTTGAATTTTTTGCCCTCCTGCAGCTGTATTTATGAGTTCCCATAAGACAAACCTCCAATCTAGTACCTTTTATTCAGGTAAATGCAGCTGTATTTATGACTTCCCATGAGATAAATCTCCAATCTAGTACCTTTTATTCAGGTAAATTATCTACTCTATATGTGTCCTATATTTTCTTTGATATATATTCATTAAGAAATGTTTGTCTCTTTTAAGTTGACTGTATGTCCTCTTTTCTTGCAGTCTTGAAATATTTGATGTGACCAGAGGTATTGTGTTAAATCCATGTCTCTATTTTGTCTGGTTCAATCAGGACGTTTCTGTATTGAGAATCAGTTTATCTTGCCGAGTTCCAGGTGTAGTCTGAATTTGGCTTTATTTTACTAAGTTTTTTCTAACAATAAGATATCATGCCGAAACCCGGGATCGAACCTGGGACCTTTAGATCTTCAGTCTAACGCTCTCCCAACTGAGCTATTTCGGCTACATTGCATCACAGTTTGTGTGATTTTTTTTCAGCACAAGTGTCCTGTGCAGGCAAAGACTCATGATATTTTCTGAGTTGTAGTAGCAGTGGTGTGTTGTCGGTGTGGTTAGAGGGTCTAAGGCGCTCCATGCAGGTTGCATGTGTCCTGTAGACTTGGGTTCAAATACCTTTCCTGACAATCATGTTTGAATTTTTTGCCCTCCTGCAGCTGTATTTATGAGTTCCCATAAGACAAACCTCCAATCTAGTACCTTTTATTCAGGTAAATGCAGCTGTATTTATGACTTCCCATGAGATAAATCTCCAATCTAGTACCTTTTATTCAGGTAAATTATCTACTCTACATGTGTCCTATATTTTCTTTGATATATATTCATTAAGAAATGTTTGTCTCTTTTAAGTTGACTGTATGTCCTCTTTTCTTGCAGTCTTGAAATATTTGATGTGACCAGAGGTATTGTGTTAAATCCATGTCTCTATTTTGTCTGGTTCAATCAGGACGTTTCTGTATTGAGAATCAGTTTATCTTGCCGAGTTCCAGGTGTAGTCTGAATTTGGCTTTATTTTACTAAGTTTTTTCTAACAATAAGATATCATGCCGAAACCCGGGATCGAACCAGGGACCTTTAGATCTTCAGTCTAACGCTCTCCCAACTGAGCTATTTCGGCTACATTGCATCACAGTTTGTGTGATTTTTTTTCAGCACAAGTGTCCTGTGCAGGCAAAGACTCATGATATTTTCTGAGTTGTAGTAGCAGTGGTGTGTTGTCGGTGTGGTTAGAGGGTCTAAGGCGCTCCATGCAGGTTGCATGTGTCTTGTAGACTTGGGTTCAAATACCTTTCCTGACAATCATTTTTGAATTTTTTGCCCTCCTGCAGCTGTATTTATGAGTTCCCATAAGACAAACCTCCAATCTAGTACCTTTTATTCAGGTAAATGCAGCTGTATTTATGACTTCCCATGAGATAAATCTCCAATCTAGTACCTTTTATTCAGGTAAATTATCTACTCTATATGTGTCCTATATTTTCTTTGATATATATTCATTAAGAAATGTTTGTCTCTTTTAAGTTGACTGTATGTCCTCTTTTCTTGCAGTCTTGAAATATTTGATGTGACCAGAGGTATTGTGTAAAATCCATGTCTCTATTTTGTCTGGTTCAATCAGGACGTCTCTGTATTGAGAATCAGTTTATCTTGCCGAGTTCCAGGTGTAGTCTGAATTTGGCTTTATTTTACTAAGTTTTTTCTAACAATAAGATATCATGCCGAAACCCGGGATCGAACCAGGGACCTTTAGATCTTCAGTCTAACGCTCTCCCAACTGAGCTATTTCGGCTATATTGCATCATAGTTTGTGTGATTTTTTTTTCAGCACAAGTGTCCTGTGCAGGCAAAGACTCATGATATTTTCGGAGTCGTAGTAGCAGTGGTGTGTTGTCGGTGTGGTTAGAGGGTCTAAGGCGCTCCATGCAGGTTGCATGTGTCTTGTAGACTTGGGTTCAAATACCTTTCCTGACAATCATTTTTGAATTTTTTGCCCTCCTGCAGCTGTATTTATGAGTTCCCATAAGACAAACCTCCAATCTAGTACCTTTTATTCAGGTAAATGCAGCTGTATTTATGACTTCCCATGAGATAAATCTCCAATCTAGTACCTTTTATTCAGGTAAATTATCTACTCTATATGTGTCCTATATTTTCTTTGATATATATTCATTAAGAAATGTTTGTCTCTTTTAAGTTGACTGTATGTCCTCTTTTCTTGCAGTCTTGAAATATTTGATGTGACCAGAGGTATTGTGTTAAATCCATGTCTCTATTTTGTCTGGTTCAATCAGGACGTTTCTGTATTGAGAATCAGTTTATCTTGCCGACTTCCGGGTGTAGTCTGACTTTGGCTTTATTTTACTAAGTTTTTTCTAACAATAAGATATCATGCCGAAACCCAGGATCGAACCAGGGACCTTTAGATCTTCAGTCTAACGCTCTCCCAACTGAGCTATTTCGGCTACATTGCATCACAGTTTGTGTGATTTTTTTTTTTCAGCACAAGTGTCCTGTGCAGGCAAAGACTCATGATATTTTCTGAGTCGTAGTAGCAGTGGTGTGTTGTCGGTGTGGTTAGAGGGTCTAAGGCACTTCATGCAGGTTGCATGTGTCCTGTAGACTTGGGTTCAAATACCTTTCCTGACAATCAATTTTGAATTTTTTGCCCTCCTGCAGCTGTATTTATGAGTTCCCATAAGACAAACCTCCAATCTAGTACCTTTTATTCAGGTAAATGCAGCTGTATTTATGACTTCCCATGAGATAAATCTCCAATCTAGTACCTTTTATTCAGGTAAATTATCTACTCTACATGTGTCCTATATTTTCTTTGATATATATTCATTAAGAAATGTTTGTCTCTTTTAAGTTGACTGTATGTCCTCTTTTCTTGCAGTCTTGAAATATTTGATGTGACCAGAGGTATTGTGTTAAATCCATGTCTCTATTTTGTCTGGTTCAATCAGGACGTTTCTGTATTGAGAATCAGTTTATCTTGCCGACTTCCGGGTGTAGTCTGACTTTGGCTTTATTTTACTAAGTTTTTTCTAACAATAAGATATCATGCCGAAACCCAGGATCGAACCAGGGACCTTTAGATCTTCAGTCTAACGCTCTCCCAACTGAGCTATTTCGGCTACATTGCATCACAGTTTGTGTGATTTTTTTTTTTCAGCACAAGTGTCCTGTGCAGGCAAAGACTCATGATATTTTCTGAGTCGTAGTAGCAGTGGTGTGTTGTCGGTGTGGTTAGAGGGTCTAAGGCACTTCATGCAGGTTGCATGTGTCCTGTAGACTTGGGTTCAAATACCTTTCCTGACAATCAATTTTGAATTTTTTGCCCTCCTGCAGCTGTATTTATGAGTTCCCATAAGACAAACCTCCAATCTAGTACCTTTTATTCAGGTAAATGCAGCTGTATTTATGACTTCCCATGAGATAAATCTCCAATCTAGTACCTTTTATTCAGGTAAATTATCTACTCTACATGTGTCCTATATTTTCTTTGATATATATTCATTAAGAAATGTTTGTCTCTTTTAAGTTGACTGTATGTCCTCTTTTCTTGCAGTCTTGAAATATTTGATGTGACCAGAGGTATTGTGTTAAATCCATGTCTCTATTTTGTCTGGTTCAATCAGGACGTTTCTGTATTGAGAATCAGTTTATCTTGCCGAGTTCCAGGTGTAGTCTGAATTTGGCTTTATTTTACTAAGTTTTTTCTAACAATAAGATATCATGCCGAAACCCGGGATTGAACCAGGGACCTTTAGATCTTCAGTCTAACGCTCTCCCAACTGAGCTATTTCGGCTACATTGCATCACAGTTGGTGTGATTTCTTTTTCAGCAGAAGTGTCCTGTGCAGGCAAAGACTCATGATATTTTCGGAGTCGTAGTAGCAGTGGTGTGTTGTTGGTGTGGTTAGAGGGTCTAAGGCGCTCCATGCAGGTTGCATGTGTCTTGTAGACTTGGGTTCAAATACCTTTCCTGACTATCATTTTTGAATTTTTTGCCCTCCTGCAGCTGTATTTATGAGTTCCCATAAGACAAACCTCCAATCTAGTACCTTTTATTCAGGTAAATGCAGCTGTATTTATGACTTCCCATGAGATAAATCTCCAATCTAGTACCTTTTATTCAGGTAATTTATCTACTCTACATGTGTCCTATATTTTCTTTGATATATATTCATTAAGAAATGTTTGTCTCTTTTAAGTTGACTGTATGTCCTCTTTTCTTGCAGTCTTGAAATATTTGATGTGACCAGAGGTATTGTGTTAAATCCATGTCTCTATTTTGTCTGGTTCAATCAGGACGTTTCTGTATTGAGAATCAGTTTATCTTGCCGACTTCCGGGTGTAGTCTGACTTTGGCTTTATTTTACTAAGTTTTTTCTAACAATAAGATATCATGCCGAAACCCGGGATCGAACCAGGGACCTTTAGATCTTCAGTCTAACGCTCTCCCAACTGAGCTATTTCGGCTACATTGCATCACAGTTTGTGTGATTTTTTTTTTTCAGCACAAGTGTCCTGTGCAGGCAAAGACTCATGATATTTTCTGAGTCGTAGTAGCAGTGGTGTGTTGTCGGTGTGGTTAGAGGGTCTAAGGCACTCCATGCAGGTTGCATGTGTCCTGTAGACTTGGGTTCAAATACCTTTCCTGACAATCATTTTTGAATTTTTTGCCCTCCTGCAGCTGTATTTATGAGTTCCCATAAGACAAACCTCCAATCTAGTACCTTTTATTCAGGTAAATGCAGCTGTATTTATGACTTCCCATGAGATAAATCTCCAATCTAGTACCTTTTATTCAGGTAAATTATCTACTCTATATGTGTCCTATATTTTCTTTGATATATATTCATTAAGAAATGTTTGTCTCTTTTAAGTTGACTGTATGTCCTCTTTTCTTGCAGTCTTGAAATATTTGATGTGACCAGAGGTATTGTGTTAAATCCATGTCTCTATTTTGTCTGGTTCAATCAGGACGTTTCTGTATTGAGAATCAGTTTATCTTGCCGAGTTCCAGGTGTAGTCTGAATTTGGCTTTATTTTACTAAGTTTTTTCTAACAATAAGATATCATGCCGAAACCCGGGATCGAACCAGGGACCTTTAGATCTTCAGTCTAACGCTCTCCCAACTGAGCTATTTCGGCTACATTGCATCACAGTTTGTGTGATTTTTTTTTTTCAGCACAAGTGTCCTGTGCAGGCAAAGACTCATGATATTTTCTGAGTCGTAGTAGCAGTGGTGTGTTGTCGGTGTGGTTAGAGGGTCTAAGGCACTCCATGCAGGTTGCATGTGTCCTGTAGACTTGGGTTCAAATACCTTTCCTGACAATCATTTTTGAATTTTTTGCCCTCCTGCAGCTGTATTTATGAGTTCCCATAAGACAAACCTCCAATCTAGTACCTTTTATTCAGGTAAATGCAGCTGTATTTATGACTTCCCATGAGATAAATCTCCAATCTAGTACCTTTTATTCAGGTAAATTATCTACTCTATATGTGTCCTATATTTTCTTTGATATATATTCATTAAGAAATGTTTGTCTCTTTTAAGTTGACTGTATGTCCTCTTTTCTTGCAGTCTTGAAATATTTGATGTGACCAGAGGTATTGTGTTAAATCCATGTCTCTATTTTGTCTGGTTCAATCAGGACGTTTCTGTATTGAGAATCAGTTTATCTTGCCGAGTTCCAGGTGTAGTCTGAATTTGGCTTTATTTTACTAAGTTTTTTCTAACAATAAGATATCATGCCGAAACCCGGGATCGAACCAGGGACCTTTAGATCTTCAGTCTAACGCTCTCCCAACTGAGCTATTTCGGCTACATTGCATCACAGTTTGTGTGATTTTTTTTCAGCACAAGTGTCCTGTGCAGGCAAAGACTCATGATATTTTCTGAGTTGTAGTAGCAGTGGTGTGTTGTCGGTGTGGTTAGAGGGTCTAAGGCGCTCCATGCAGGTTGCATGTGTCCTGTAGACTTGGGTTCAAATACCTTTCCTGACAATCATGTTTGAATTTTTTGCCCTCCTGCAGCTGTATTTATGAGTTCCCATAAGACAAACCTCCAATCTAGTACCTTTTATTCAGGTAAATGCAGCTGTATTTATGACTTCCCATGAGATAAATCTCCAATCTAGTACCTTTTATTCAGGTAAATTATCTACTCTACATGTGTCCTATATTTTCTTTGATATATATTCATTAAGAAATGTTTGTCTCTTTTAAGTTGACTGTATGTCCTCTTTTCTTGCAGTCTTGAAATATTTGATGTGACCAGAGGTATTGTGTTAAATCCATGTCTCTATTTTGTCTGGTTCAATCAGGACGTTTCTGTATTGAGAATCAGTTTATCTTGCCGAGTTCCAGGTGTAGTCTGAATTTGGCTTTATTTTACTAAGTTTTTTCTAACAATAAGATATCATGCCGAAACCCGGGATCGAACCAGGGACCTTTAGATCTTCAGTCTAACGCTCTCCCAACTGAGCTATTTCGGCTACATTGCATCACAGTTTGTGTGATTTTTTTTCAGCACAAGTGTCCTGTGCAGGCAAAGACTCATGATATTTTCTGAGTTGTAGTAGCAGTGGTGTGTTGTCGGTGTGGTTAGAGGGTCTAAGGCGCTCCATGCAGGTTGCATGTGTCCTGTAGACTTGGGTTCAAATACCTTTCCTGACAATCATGTTTGAATTTTTTGCCCTCCTGCAGCTGTATTTATGAGTTCCCATAAGACAAACCTCCAATCTAGTACCTTTTATTCAGGTAAATGCAGCTGTATTTATGACTTCCCATGAGATAAATCTCCAATCTAGTACCTTTTATTCAGGTAAATTATCTACTCTATATGTGTCCTATATTTTCTTTGATATATATTCATTAAGAAATGTTTGTCTCTTTTAAGTTGACTGTATGTCCTCTTTTCTTGCAGTCTTGAAATATTTGATGTGACCAGAGGTATTGTGTTAAATCCATGTCTCTATTTTGTCTGGTTCAATCAGGACGTTTCTGTATTGAGAATCAGTTTATCTTGCCGAGTTCCGGGTGTAGTCTGAATTTGGCTTTCTTTTACTAAGTTTTTTCTAACAATAAGATATCATGCCGAAACCCAGGATCGAACCAGGGACCTTTAGATCTTCAGTCTAACGCTCTCCCAACTGAGCTATTTCGGCTACATTGCATCACAGTTGGTGTGATTTTTTTTTCAGCAGAAGTGTCCTGTGCAGGCAAAGACTCATGATATTTTCGGAGTCGTAGTAGCAGTGGTGTGTTGTCGGTGTGGTTAGAGGGTCTAAGGCGCTCCATACAGGTTGCATGTGTCTTGTAGACTTGGGTTCAAATACCTTTCCTGACAATCATTTTTGAATTTTTTGCCCTCCTGCAGCTGTATTTATGAGTTCCCATAAGACAAACCTCCAATCTAGTACCTTTTATTCAGGTAAATGCAGCTGTATTTATGACTTCCCATGAGATAAATCTCCAATCTAGTACCTTTTATTCAGGTAAATTATCTACTCTATATGTGTCCTATATTTTCTTTGATATATATTCATTAAGAAATGTTTGTCTCTTTTAAGTTGACTGTATGTCCTCTTTTCTTGCAGTCTTGAAATATTTGATGTGACCAGAGGTATTGTGTAAAATCCATGTCTCTATTTTGTCTGGTTCAATCAGGACGTCTCTGTATTGAGAATCAGTTTATCTTGCCGAGTTCCAGGTGTAGTCTGAATTTGGCTTTATTTTACTAAGTTTTTTCTAACAATAAGATATCATGCCGAAACCCGGGATCGAACCAGGGACCTTTAGATCTTCAGTCTAACGCTCTCCCAACTGAGCTATTTCGGCTATATTGCATCATAGTTTGTGTGATTTTTTTTTCAGCACAAGTGTCCTGTGCAGGCAAAGACTCATGATATTTTCGGAGTCGTAGTAGCAGTGGTGTGTTGTCGGTGTGGTTAGAGGGTCTAAGGCGCTCCATGCAGGTTGCATGTGTCTTGTAGACTTGGGTTCAAATACCTTTCCTGACAATCATTTTTGAATTTTTTGCCCTCCTGCAGCTGTATTTATGAGTTCCCATAAGACAAACCTCCAATCTAGTACCTTTTATTCAGGTAAATGCAGCTGTATTTATGACTTCCCATGAGATAAATCTCCAATCTAGTACCTTTTATTCAGGTAAATTATCTACTCTATATGTGTCCTATATTTTCTTTGATATATATTCATTAAGAAATGTTTGTCTCTTTTAAGTTGACTGTATGTCCTCTTTTCTTGCAGTCTTGAAATATTTGATGTGACCAGAGGTATTGTGTTAAATCCATGTCTCTATTTTGTCTGGTTCAATCAGGACGTTTCTGTATTGAGAATCAGTTTATCTTGCCGACTTCCGGGTGTAGTCTGACTTTGGCTTTATTTTACTAAGTTTTTTCTAACAATAAGATATCATGCCGAAACCCAGGATCGAACCAGGGACCTTTAGATCTTCAGTCTAACGCTCTCCCAACTGAGCTATTTCGGCTACATTGCATCACAGTTTGTGTGATTTTTTTTTTTCAGCACAAGTGTCCTGTGCAGGCAAAGACTCATGATATTTTCTGAGTCGTAGTAGCAGTGGTGTGTTGTCGGTGTGGTTAGAGGGTCTAAGGCACTTCATGCAGGTTGCATGTGTCCTGTAGACTTGGGTTCAAATACCTTTCCTGACAATCAATTTTGAATTTTTTGCCCTCCTGCAGCTGTATTTATGAGTTCCCATAAGACAAACCTCCAATCTAGTACCTTTTATTCAGGTAAATGCAGCTGTATTTATGACTTCCCATGAGATAAATCTCCAATCTAGTACCTTTTATTCAGGTAAATTATCTACTCTACATGTGTCCTATATTTTCTTTGATATATATTCATTAAGAAATGTTTGTCTCTTTTAAGTTGACTGTATGTCCTCTTTTCTTGCAGTCTTGAAATATTTGATGTGACCAGAGGTATTGTCAGAATCAGAATCAGAATCAGAATCAGAATTTATTATCGCCAAGTACAACCGGTGGATTGTACCCGGAATTGGTTTTGGCACATACAGGGTCGTTGTTGAAGAGACAAGAAATAGCATACAGTTAAGCATGGCAAATACATAGGACAAGCATACATAGGACAAAAAAACATTACAGCTTGTGCGTACAATTAAGCAGAGTGCAGCATCACATGCAGTCAAGCATGGGTCATACGTATAAAATATAAAAGCAAAAATAAAAAGCAAAACAGGGCATTACAGCACACACGTACATTTAACGTAAATACAAAACACAGCACAGCAAATACATTGATAGCAGGGACAGAAAAGAGTGGGACTGGAGGAGCAGCCTGAGAGCTGATATGAGCGCTGCCATCTTCGGCACTGGACGCTACACAGCGACACGCTCCCAACAAGACAGGTGCACCGATTTGTCCACGAAAGTAGAGAGAGAGAAAGTGAGAAAGCAACTGAGAGAGCTGTGTAAAGTGAAGGAGTTTAAAGGAAAAGGCTTGGTGCCCGGTCTGGGCTGGTCAGGTCCAGAGTCCATTGGATGATGGTTGCAGGCAGAGGGGACCTGGTTGCAGGCAGAGGGGACCTAGTGGGGTGATCAGACATGGCCGCAGATTGAGGGCTGAATGTGGGGGTGATCTCCATGGCAGTGGCCTCACCAAGGGAGGCCTGGCCTGCGGGAGAGCTCAGAGGAGAGGAGCTCCTCCACGTGGGTGGCCCACCAGGCTGGAGTCGGCGGAGACTGCCTCTGGAGTGGCCAGCGGAGCCACTCTCGCACAAGGGATCTCCACGTGGGTGGCCGAGCAGAGATGTCTGGCAATGCAGCGGGTGTTGGAGCAGCCAGCAGTGCCCGGAGGTCACCCTTGGGCCCGGGAGGGCAGGGCCAGCGTCGGTGGGGACGGGCAGAGGCCCCGCAGCAAGGCAGACCCGGAGAACGTACAGTAGGCTCCCAAACAGCTGATCCTGCCTGCAGAGCGGATGGTGTCCCGATGGTCCGGGGGGGCAGCGGCGGCAGGTCAGCGGAGCTCCGTGCAGCTGAGATCCATGCTGCACGTGGGCTCACCAAACAGCTGATCGTGCCTGCAGAGCGGATGGTGTCCCGATGGTCCGGGGGGCAGCGGCGGCAGGTCAGCGGAGCTCCGTGCAGCTAAGATCCATGCTGCATGTGGGCTCACCAAAACAGCTGATCCTGCCTGCAGAGCGGATGGTGTCCCGACGGTCCGGGGGGTAGCGGCGGCAGGTCAGCGGAGCTCCGTGCAGCTAGATCCATGCTGCACGTGGGCTCACCAAACAGCTGATCCTGCCTGCAGAGCGGATGGTGTCCCGATGGTCCGGGGGGTAGCGGCGGCAGGTCAGCGGAGCTCCGTGCAGCTAGATCCATGCTGCACGTGGGCTCACCAAACAGCTGATCCTGCCTGCAGAGCGGATGGTGTCCCGATGGTCCGGGGGGTAGCGGCGGCAGGTCAGCGGAGCTCCGTGCAGCTAGATCCATGCTGCACGTGGGCTCCCAAACAGCTGATCCCCTCCGAGCAGCTCACCGCTTCCTTGCCTTCCACCCGCGGTCCGTGGCTGTTTGCGGGGCCAGACTGGATTCCACCGATGCCCTCCGCCTCTTACCCCAGCCCAAGACGAGGCAAGAGGTGAGTGGAGGGAAAGACCTCCTCAAAAAGAAGAAAAAGGCCGGAGCCCTGTGGCCGAGGCGACCGAGTCCGGCGCCATCTTGATCTTAATCTTATTGTGTTAAATCCATGTCTCTATTTTGTCTGGTTCAATCAGGACGTTTCTGTATTGAGAATCAGTTTATCTTGCCGAGTTCCAGGTGTAGTCTGAATTTGGCTTTATTTTACTAAGTTTTTTCTAACAATAAGATATCATGCCGAAACCCGGGATTGAACCAGGGACCTTTAGATCTTCAGTCTAACGCTCTCCCAACTGAGCTATTTCGGCTACATTGCATCACAGTTGGTGTGATTTCTTTTTCAGCAGAAGTGTCCTGTGCAGGCAAAGACTCATGATATTTTCGGAGTCGTAGTAGCAGTGGTGTGTTGTTGGTGTGGTTAGAGGGTCTAAGGCGCTCCATGCAGGTTGCATGTGTCTTGTAGACTTGGGTTCAAATACCTTTCCTGACAATCATTTTTGAATTTTTTGCCCTCCTGCAGCTGTATTTATGAGTTCCCATAAGACAAACCTCCAATCTAGTACCTTTTATTCAGGTAAATGCAGCTGTATTTATGACTTCCCATGAGATAAATCTCCAATCTAGTACCTTTTATTCAGGTAAATTATCTACTCTACATGTGTCCTATATTTTCTTTGATATATATTCATTAAGAAATGTTTGTCTCTTTTAAGTTGACTGTATGTCCTCTTTTCTTGCAGTCTTGAAATATTTGATGTGACCAGAGGTATTGTGTTAAATCCATGTCTCTATTTTGTCTGGTTCAATCAGGACGTTTCTGTATTGAGAATCAGTTTATCTTGCCGACTTCCGGGTGTAGTCTGACTTTGGCTTTATTTTACTAAGTTTTTTCTAACAATAAGATATCATGCCGAAACCCGGGATCGAACCAGGGACCTTTAGATCTTCAGTCTAACGCTCTCCCAACTGAGCTATTTCGGCTACATTGCATCACAGTTTGTGTGATTTTTTTTCAGCACAAGTGTCCTGTGCAGGCAAAGACTCATGATATTTTCTGAGTTGTAGTAGCAGTGGTGTGTTGTCGGTGTGGTTAGAGGGTCTAAGGCGCTCCATGCAGGTTGCATGTGTCCTGTAGACTTGGGTTCAAATACCTTTCCTGACAATCATGTTTGAATTTTTTGCCCTCCTGCAGCTGTATTTATGAGTTCCCATAAGACAAACCTCCAATCTAGTACCTTTTATTCAGGTAAATGCAGCTGTATTTATGACTTCCCATGAGATAAATCTCCAATCTAGTACCTTTTATTCAGGTAAATTATCTACTCTATATGTGTCCTATATTTTCTTTGATATATATTCATTAAGAAATGTTTGTCTCTTTTAAGTTGACTGTATGTCCTCTTTTCTTGCAGTCTTGAAATATTTGATGTGACCAGAGGTATTGTGTTAAATCCATGTCTCTATTTTGTCTGGTTCAATCAGGACGTTTCTGTATTGAGAATCAGTTTATCTTGCCGAGTTCCGGGTGTAGTCTGAATTTGGCTTTCTTTTACTAAGTTTTTTCTAACAATAAGATATCATGCCGAAACCCAGGATCGAACCAGGGACCTTTAGATCTTCAGTCTAACGCTCTCCCAACTGAGCTATTTCGGCTACATTGCATCACAGTTGGTGTGATTTTTTTTTCAGCAGAAGTGTCCTGTGCAGGCAAAGACTCATGATATTTTCGGAGTCGTAGTAGCAGTGGTGTGTTGTCGGTGTGGTTAGAGGGTCTAAGGCGCTCCATACAGGTTGCATGTGTCTTGTAGACTTGGGTTCATATACCTTTCCTGACAATCATTTTTGAATTTTTTGCCCTCCTGCAGCTGTATTTATGAGTTCCCATAAGACAAACCTCCAATCTAGTACCTTTTATTCAGGTAAATGCAGCTGTATTTATGACTTCCCATGAGATAAATCTCCAATCTAGTACCTTTTATTCAGGTAAATTATCTACTCTATATGTGTCCTATATTTTCTTTGATATATATTCATTAAGAAATGTTTGTCTCTTTTAAGTTGACTGTATGTCCTCTTTTCTTGCAGTCTTGAAATATTTGATGTGACCAGAGGTATTGTGTAAAATCCATGTCTCTATTTTGTCTGGTTCAATCAGGACGTCTCTGTATTGAGAATCAGTTTATCTTGCCGAGTTCCAGGTGTAGTCTGAATTTGGCTTTATTTTACTAAGTTTTTTCTAACAATAAGATATCATGCCGAAACCCGGGATCGAACCAGGGACCTTTAGATCTTCAGTCTAACGCTCTCCCAACTGAGCTATTTCGGCTATATTGCATCATAGTTTGTGTGATTTTTTTTTCAGCACAAGTGTCCTGTGCAGGCAAAGACTCATGATATTTTCGGAGTCGTAGTAGCAGTGGTGTGTTGTCGGTGTGGTTAGAGGGTCTAAGGCGCTCCATGCAGGTTGCATGTGTCTTGTAGACTTGGGTTCAAATACCTTTCCTGACAATCATTTTTGAATTTTTTGCCCTCCTGCAGCTGTATTTATGAGTTCCCATAAGACAAACCTCCAATCTAGTACCTTTTATTCAGGTAAATGCAGCTGTATTTATGACTTCCCATGAGATAAATCTCCAATCTAGTACCTTTTATTCAGGTAAATTATCTACTCTATATGTGTCCTATATTTTCTTTGATATATATTCATTAAGAAATGTTTGTCTCTTTTAAGTTGACTGTATGTCCTCTTTTCTTGCAGTCTTGAAATATTTGATGTGACCAGAGGTATTGTGTTAAATCCATGTCTCTATTTTGTCTGGTTCAATCAGGACGTTTCTGTATTGAGAATCAGTTTATCTTGCCGACTTCCGGGTGTAGTCTGACTTTGGCTTTATTTTACTAAGTTTTTTCTAACAATAAGATATCATGCCGAAACCCAGGATCGAACCAGGGACCTTTAGATCTTCAGTCTAACGCTCTCCCAACTGAGCTATTTCGGCTACATTGCATCACAGTTTGTGTGATTTTTTTTTTTCAGCACAAGTGTCCTGTGCAGGCAAAGACTCATGATATTTTCTGAGTCGTAGTAGCAGTGGTGTGTTGTCGGTGTGGTTAGAGGGTCTAAGGCACTTCATGCAGGTTGCATGTGTCCTGTAGACTTGGGTTCAAATACCTTTCCTGACAATCAATTTTGAATTTTTTGCCCTCCTGCAGCTGTATTTATGAGTTCCCATAAGACAAACCTCCAATCTAGTACCTTTTATTCAGGTAAATGCAGCTGTATTTATGACTTCCCATGAGATAAATCTCCAATCTAGTACCTTTTATTCAGGTAAATTATCTACTCTACATGTGTCCTATATTTTCTTTGATATATATTCATTAAGAAATGTTTGTCTCTTTTAAGTTGACTGTATGTCCTCTTTTCTTGCAGTCTTGAAATATTTGATGTGACCAGAGGTATTGTGTTAAATCCATGTCTCTATTTTGTCTGGTTCAATCAGGACGTTTCTGTATTGAGAATCAGTTTATCTTGCCGAGTTCCAGGTGTAGTCTGAATTTGGCTTTATTTTACTAAGTTTTTTCTAACAATAAGATATCATGCCGAAACCCGGGATTGAACCAGGGACCTTTAGATCTTCAGTCTAACGCTCTCCCAACTGAGCTATTTCGGCTACATTGCATCACAGTTGGTGTGATTTCTTTTTCAGCAGAAGTGTCCTGTGCAGGCAAAGACTCATGATATTTTCGGAGTCGTAGTAGCAGTGGTGTGTTGTTGGTGTGGTTAGAGGGTCTAAGGCGCTCCATGCAGGTTGCATGTGTCTTGTAGACTTGGGTTCAAATACCTTTCCTGACTATCATTTTTGAATTTTTTGCCCTCCTGCAGCTGTATTTATGAGTTCCCATAAGACAAACCTCCAATCTAGTACCTTTTATTCAGGTAAATGCAGCTGTATTTATGACTTCCCATGAGATAAATCTCCAATCTAGTACCTTTTATTCAGGTAAATTATCTACTCTACATGTGTCCTATATTTTCTTTGATATATATTCATTAAGAAATGTTTGTCTCTTTTAAGTTGACTGTATGTCCTCTTTTCTTGCAGTCTTGAAATATTTGATGTGACCAGAGGTATTGTGTTAAATCCATGTCTCTATTTTGTCTGGTTCAATCAGGACGTTTCTGTATTGAGAATCAGTTTATCTTGCCGACTTCCGGGTGTAGTCTGACTTTGGCTTTATTTTACTAAGTTTTTTCTAACAATAAGATATCATGCCGAAACCCGGGATCGAACCAGGGACCTTTAGATCTTCAGTCTAACGCTCTCCCAACTGAGCTATTTCAGCTACATTGCATCACAGTTTGTGTGATTTTTTTTTTTCAGCACAAGTGTCCTGTGCAGGCAAAGACTCATGATATTTTCTGAGTCGTAGTAGCAGTGGTGTGTTGTCGGTGTGGTTAGAGGGTCTAAGGCACTCCATGCAGGTTGCATGTGTCCTGTAGACTTGGGTTCAAATACCTTTCCTGACAATCATGTTTGAATTTTTTGCCCTCCTGCAGCTGTATTTATGAGTTCCCATAAGACAAACCTCCAATCTAGTACCTTTTATTCAGGTAAATGCAGCTGTATTTATGACTTCCCATGAGATAAATCTCCAATCTAGTACCTTTTATTCAGGTAAATTATCTACTCTATATGTGTCCTATATTTTCTTTGATATATATTCATTAAGAAATGTTTGTCTCTTTTAAGTTGACTGTATGTCCTCTTTTCTTGCAGTCTTGAAATATTTGATGTGACCAGAGGTATTGTGTTAAATCCATGTCTCTATTTTGTCTGGTTCAATCAGGACGTTTCTGTATTGAGAATCAGTTTATCTTGCCGAGTTCCAGGTGTAGTCTGAATTTGGCTTTATTTTACTAAGTTTTTTCTAACAATAAGATATCATGCCGAAACCCGGGATCGAACCAGAGACCTTTAGATCTTCAGTCTAACGCTCTCCCAACTGAGCTATTTCGGCTACATTGCATCACAGTTTGTGTGATTTTTTTTCAGCACAAGTGTCCTGTGCAGGCAAAGACTCATGATATTTTCTGAGTTGTAGTAGCAGTGGTGTGTTGTCGGTGTGGTTAGAGGGTCTAAGGCGCTCCATGCAGGTTGCATGTGTCCTGTAGACTTGGGTTCAAATACCTTTCCTGACAATCATGTTTGAATTTTTTGCCCTCCTGCAGCTGTATTTATGAGTTCCCATAAGACAAACCTCCAATCTAGTACCTTTTATTCAGGTAAATGCAGCTGTATTTATGACTTCCCATGAGATAAATCTCCAATCTAGTACCTTTTATTCAGGTAAATTATCTACTCTACATGTGTCCTATATTTTCTTTGATATATATTCATTAAGAAATGTTTGTCTCTTTTAAGTTGACTGTATGTCCTCTTTTCTTGCAGTCTTGAAATATTTGATGTGACCAGAGGTATTGTGTTAAATCCATGTCTCTATTTTGTCTGGTTCAATCAGGACGTTTCTGTATTGAGAATCAGTTTATCTTGCCGAGTTCCAGGTGTAGTCTGAATTTGGCTTTATTTTACTAAGTTTTTTCTAACAATAAGATATCATGCCGAAACCCGGGATCGAACCAGGGACCTTTAGATCTTCAGTCTAACGCTCTCCCAACTGAGCTATTTCGGCTACATTGCATCACAGTTTGTGTGATTTTTTTTCAGCACAAGTGTCCTGTGCAGGCAAAGACTCATGATATTTTCTGAGTTGTAGTAGCAGTGGTGTGTTGTCGGTGTGGTTAGAGGGTCTAAGGCGCTCCATGCAGGTTGCATGTGTCCTGTAGACTTGGGTTCAAATACCTTTCCTGACAATCATGTTTGAATTTTTTGCCCTCCTGCAGCTGTATTTATGAGTTCCCATAAGACAAACCTCCAATCTAGTACCTTTTATTCAGGTAAATGCAGCTGTATTTATGACTTCCCATGAGATAAATCTCCAATCTAGTACCTTTTATTCAGGTAAATTATCTACTCTATATGTGTCCTATATTTTCTTTGATATATATTCATTAAGAAATGTTTGTCTCTTTTAAGTTGACTGTATGTCCTCTTTTCTTGCAGTCTTGAAATATTTGATGTGACCAGAGGTATTGTGTTAAATCCATGTCTCTATTTTGTCTGGTTCAATCAGGACGTTTCTGTATTGAGAATCAGTTTATCTTGCCGAGTTCCAGGTGTAGTCTGAATTTGGCTTTATTTTACTAAGTTTTTTCTAACAATAAGATATCATGCCGAAACCCGGGATCGAACCAGAGACCTTTAGATCTTCAGTCTAACGCTCTCCCAACTGAGCTATTTCGGCTACATTGCATCACAGTTTGTGTGATTTTTTTTCAGCACAAGTGTCCTGTGCAGGCAAAGACTCATGATATTTTCTGAGTTGTAGTAGCAGTGGTGTGTTGTCGGTGTGGTTAGAGGGTCTAAGGCGCTCCATGCAGGTTGCATGTGTCCTGTAGACTTGGGTTCAAATACCTTTCCTGACAATCATGTTTGAATTTTTTGCCCTCCTGCAGCTGTATTTATGAGTTCCCATAAGACAAACCTCCAATCTAGTACCTTTTATTCAGGTAAATGCAGCTGTATTTATGACTTCCCATGAGATAAATCTCCAATCTAGTACCTTTTATTCAGGTAAATTATCTACTCTACATGTGTCCTATATTTTCTTTGATATATATTCATTAAGAAATGTTTGTCTCTTTTAAGTTGACTGTATGTCCTCTTTTCTTGCAGTCTTGAAATATTTGATGTGACCAGAGGTATTGTGTTAAATCCATGTCTCTATTTTGTCTGGTTCAATCAGGACGTTTCTGTATTGAGAATCAGTTTATCTTGCCGAGTTCCAGGTGTAGTCTGAATTTGGCTTTATTTTACTAAGTTTTTTCTAACAATAAGATATCATGCCGAAACCCGGGATCGAACCAGGGACCTTTAGATCTTCAGTCTAACGCTCTCCCAACTGAGCTATTTCGGCTACATTGCATCACAGTTTGTGTGATTTTTTTTCAGCACAAGTGTCCTGTGCAGGCAAAGACTCATGATATTTTCTGAGTTGTAGTAGCAGTGGTGTGTTGTCGGTGTGGTTAGAGGGTCTAAGGCGCTCCATGCAGGTTGCATGTGTCCTGTAGACTTGGGTTCAAATACCTTTCCTGACAATCATGTTTGAATTTTTTGCCCTCCTGCAGCTGTATTTATGAGTTCCCATAAGACAAACCTCCAATCTAGTACCTTTTATTCAGGTAAATGCAGCTGTATTTATGACTTCCCATGAGATAAATCTCCAATCTAGTACCTTTTATTCAGGTAAATTATCTACTCTATATGTGTCCTATATTTTCTTTGATATATATTCATTAAGAAATGTTTGTCTCTTTTAAGTTGACTGTATGTCCTCTTTTCTTGCAGTCTTGAAATATTTGATGTGACCAGAGGTATTGTGTTAAATCCATGTCTCTATTTTGTCTGGTTCAATCAGGACGTTTCTGTATTGAGAATCAGTTTATCTTGCCGAGTTCCGGGTGTAGTCTGAATTTGGCTTTCTTTTACTAAGTTTTTTCTAACAATAAGATATCATGCCGAAACCCAGGATCGAACCAGGGACCTTTAGATCTTCAGTCTAACGCTCTCCCAACTGAGCTATTTCGGCTACATTGCATCACAGTTGGTGTGATTTTTTTTTCAGCAGAAGTGTCCTGTGCAGGCAAAGACTCATGATATTTTCGGAGTCGTAGTAGCAGTGGTGTGTTGTCGGTGTGGTTAGAGGGTCTAAGGCGCTCCATACAGGTTGCATGTGTCTTGTAGACTTGGGTTCATATACCTTTCCTGACAATCATTTTTGAATTTTTTGCCCTCCTGCAGCTGTATTTATGAGTTCCCATAAGACAAACCTCCAATCTAGTACCTTTTATTCAGGTAAATGCAGCTGTATTTATGACTTCCCATGAGATAAATCTCCAATCTAGTACCTTTTATTCAGGTAAATTATCTACTCTATATGTGTCCTATATTTTCTTTGATATATATTCATTAAGAAATGTTTGTCTCTTTTAAGTTGACTGTATGTCCTCTTTTCTTGCAGTCTTGAAATATTTGATGTGACCAGAGGTATTGTGTAAAATCCATGTCTCTATTTTGTCTGGTTCAATCAGGACGTCTCTGTATTGAGAATCAGTTTATCTTGCCGAGTTCCAGGTGTAGTCTGAATTTGGCTTTATTTTACTAAGTTTTTTCTAACAATAAGATATCATGCCGAAACCCGGGATCGAACCAGGGACCTTTAGATCTTCAGTCTAACGCTCTCCCAACTGAGCTATTTCGGCTATATTGCATCATAGTTTGTGTGATTTTTTTTTCAGCACAAGTGTCCTGTGCAGGCAAAGACTCATGATATTTTCGGAGTCGTAGTAGCAGTGGTGTGTTGTCGGTGTGGTTAGAGGGTCTAAGGCGCTCCATGCAGGTTGCATGTGTCTTGTAGACTTGGGTTCAAATACCTTTCCTGACAATCATTTTTGAATTTTTTGCCCTCCTGCAGCTGTATTTATGAGTTCCCATAAGACAAACCTCCAATCTAGTACCTTTTATTCAGGTAAATGCAGCTGTATTTATGACTTCCCATGAGATAAATCTCCAATCTAGTACCTTTTATTCAGGTAAATTATCTACTCTATATGTGTCCTATATTTTCTTTGATATATATTCATTAAGAAATGTTTGTCTCTTTTAAGTTGACTGTATGTCCTCTTTTCTTGCAGTCTTGAAATATTTGATGTGACCAGAGGTATTGTGTTAAATCCATGTCTCTATTTTGTCTGGTTCAATCAGGACGTTTCTGTATTGAGAATCAGTTTATCTTGCCGACTTCCGGGTGTAGTCTGACTTTGGCTTTATTTTACTAAGTTTTTTCTAACAATAAGATATCATGCCGAAACCCAGGATCGAACCAGGGACCTTTAGATCTTCAGTCTAACGCTCTCCCAACTGAGCTATTTCGGCTACATTGTATCACAGTTTGTGTGATGTTTTTTTTTCAGCACAAGTGTCCTGTGCAGGCAAAGACTCATGATATTTTCTGAGTCGTAGTAGCAGTGGTGTGTTGTCGGTGTGGTTAGAGGGTCTAAGGCACTTCATGCAGGTTGCATGTGTCCTGTAGACTTGGGTTCAAATACCTTTCCTGACAATCAATTTTGAATTTTTTGCCCTCCTGCAGCTGTATTTATGAGTTCCCATAAGACAAACCTCCAATCTAGTACCTTTTATTCAGGTAAATGCAGCTGTATTTATGACTTCCCATGAGATAAATCTCCAATCTAGTACCTTTTATTCAGGTAAATTATCTACTCTACATGTGTCCTATATTTTCTTTGATATATATTCATTAAGAAATGTTTGTCTCTTTTAAGTTGACTGTATGTCCTCTTTTCTTGCAGTCTTGAAATATTTGATGTGACCAGAGGTATTGTGTTAAATCCATGTCTCTATTTTGTCTGGTTCAATCAGGACGTTTCTGTATTGAGAATCAGTTTATCTTGCCGAGTTCCAGGTGTAGTCTGAATTTGGCTTTATTTTACTAAGTTTTTTCTAACAATAAGATATCATGCCGAAACCCGGGATTGAACCAGGGACCTTTAGATCTTCAGTCTAACGCTCTCCCAACTGAGCTATTTCGGCTACATTGCATCACAGTTGGTGTGATTTCTTTTTCAGCAGAAGTGTCCTGTGCAGGCAAAGACTCATGATATTTTCGGAGTCGTAGTAGCAGTGGTGTGTTGTTGGTGTGGTTAGAGGGTCTAAGGCGCTCCATGCAGGTTGCATGTGTCTTGTAGACTTGGGTTCAAATACCTTTCCTGACTATCATTTTTGAATTTTTTGCCCTCCTGCAGCTGTATTTATGAGTTCCCATAAGACAAACCTCCAATCTAGTACCTTTTATTCAGGTAAATGCAGCTGTATTTATGACTTCCCATGAGATAAATCTCCAATCTAGTACCTTTTATTCAGGTAAATTATCTACTCTACATGTGTCCTATATTTTCTTTGATATATATTCATTAAGAAATGTTTGTCTCTTTTAAGTTGACTGTATGTCCTCTTTTCTTGCAGTCTTGAAATATTTGATGTGACCAGAGGTATTGTGTTAAATCCATGTCTCTATTTTGTCTGGTTCAATCAGGACGTTTCTGTATTGAGAATCAGTTTATCTTGCCGACTTCCGGGTGTAGTCTGACTTTGGCTTTATTTTACTAAGTTTTTTCTAACAATAAGATATCATGCCGAAACCCGGGATCGAACCAGGGACCTTTAGATCTTCAGTCTAACGCTCTCCCAACTGAGCTATTTCAGCTACATTGCATCACAGTTTGTGTGATTTTTTTTTTTCAGCACAAGTGTCCTGTGCAGGCAAAGACTCATGATATTTTCTGAGTCGTAGTAGCAGTGGTGTGTTGTCGGTGTGGTTAGAGGGTCTAAGGCACTCCATGCAGGTTGCATGTGTCCTGTAGACTTGGGTTCAAATACCTTTCCTGACAATCATGTTTGAATTTTTTGCCCTCCTGCAGCTGTATTTATGAGTTCCCATAAGACAAACCTCCAATCTAGTACCTTTTATTCAGGTAAATGCAGCTGTATTTATGACTTCCCATGAGATAAATCTCCAATCTAGTACCTTTTATTCAGGTAAATTATCTACTCTATATGTGTCCTATATTTTCTTTGATATATATTCATTAAGAAATGTTTGTCTCTTTTAAGTTGACTGTATGTCCTCTTTTCTTGCAGTCTTGAAATATTTGATGTGACCAGAGGTATTGTGTTAAATCCATGTCTCTATTTTGTCTGGTTCAATCAGGACGTTTCTGTATTGAGAATCAGTTTATCTTGCCGAGTTCCAGGTGTAGTCTGAATTTGGCTTTATTTTACTAAGTTTTTTCTAACAATAAGATATCATGCCGAAACCCGGGATCGAACCAGAGACCTTTAGATCTTCAGTCTAACGCTCTCCCAACTGAGCTATTTCGGCTACATTGCATCACAGTTTGTGTGATTTTTTTTCAGCACAAGTGTCCTGTGCAGGCAAAGACTCATGATATTTTCTGAGTTGTAGTAGCAGTGGTGTGTTGTCGGTGTGGTTAGAGGGTCTAAGGCGCTCCATGCAGGTTGCATGTGTCCTGTAGACTTGGGTTCAAATACCTTTCCTGACAATCATGTTTGAATTTTTTGCCCTCCTGCAGCTGTATTTATGAGTTCCCATAAGACAAACCTCCAATCTAGTACCTTTTATTCAGGTAAATGCAGCTGTATTTATGACTTCCCATGAGATAAATCTCCAATCTAGTACCTTTTATTCAGGTAAATTATCTACTCTACATGTGTCCTATATTTTCTTTGATATATATTCATTAAGAAATGTTTGTCTCTTTTAAGTTGACTGTATGTCCTCTTTTCTTGCAGTCTTGAAATATTTGATGTGACCAGAGGTATTGTGTTAAATCCATGTCTCTATTTTGTCTGGTTCAATCAGGACGTTTCTGTATTGAGAATCAGTTTATCTTGCCGAGTTCCAGGTGTAGTCTGAATTTGGCTTTATTTTACTAAGTTTTTTCTAACAATAAGATATCATGCCGAAACCCGGGATCGAACCAGGGACCTTTAGATCTTCAGTCTAACGCTCTCCCAACTGAGCTATTTCGGCTACATTGCATCACAGTTTGTGTGATTTTTTTTCAGCACAAGTGTCCTGTGCAGGCAAAGACTCATGATATTTTCTGAGTTGTAGTAGCAGTGGTGTGTTGTCGGTGTGGTTAGAGGGTCTAAGGCGCTCCATGCAGGTTGCATGTGTCCTGTAGACTTGGGTTCAAATACCTTTCCTGACAATCATGTTTGAATTTTTTGCCCTCCTGCAGCTGTATTTATGAGTTCCCATAAGACAAACCTCCAATCTAGTACCTTTTATTCAGGTAAATGCAGCTGTATTTATGACTTCCCATGAGATAAATCTCCAATCTAGTACCTTTTATTCAGGTAAATTATCTACTCTATATGTGTCCTATATTTTCTTTGATATATATTCATTAAGAAATGTTTGTCTCTTTTAAGTTGACTGTATGTCCTCTTTTCTTGCAGTCTTGAAATATTTGATGTGACCAGAGGTATTGTGTTAAATCCATGTCTCTATTTTGTCTGGTTCAATCAGGACGTTTCTGTATTGAGAATCAGTTTATCTTGCCGAGTTCCGGGTGTAGTCTGAATTTGGCTTTCTTTTACTAAGTTTTTTCTAACAATAAGATATCATGCCGAAACCCAGGATCGAACCAGGGACCTTTAGATCTTCAGTCTAACGCTCTCCCAACTGAGCTATTTCGGCTACATTGCATCACAGTTGGTGTGATTTTTTTTTCAGCAGAAGTGTCCTGTGCAGGCAAAGACTCATGATATTTTCGGAGTCGTAGTAGCAGTGGTGTGTTGTCGGTGTGGTTAGAGGGTCTAAGGCGCTCCATACAGGTTGCATGTGTCTTGTAGACTTGGGTTCAAATACCTTTCCTGACAATCATTTTTGAATTTTTTGCCCTCCTGCAGCTGTATTTATGAGTTCCCATAAGACAAACCTCCAATCTAGTACCTTTTATTCAGGTAAATGCAGCTGTATTTATGACTTCCCATGAGATAAATCTCCAATCTAGTACCTTTTATTCAGGTAAATTATCTACTCTATATGTGTCCTATATTTTCTTTGATATATATTCATTATTAAATGTTTGTCTCTTTTAAGTTGACTGTATGTCCTCTTTTCTTGCAGTCTTGAAATATTTGATGTGACCAGAGGTATTGTGTAAAATCCATGTCTCTATTTTGTCTGGTTCAATCAGGACGTCTCTGTATTGAGAATCAGTTTATCTTGCCGAGTTCCAGGTGTAGTCTGAATTTGGCTTTATTTTACTAAGTTTTTTCTAACAATAAGATATCATGCCGAAACCCGGGATCGAACCAGGGACCTTTAGATCTTCAGTCTAACGCTCTCCCAACTGAGCTATTTCGGCTATATTGCATCATAGTTTGTGTGATTTTTTTTTCAGCACAAGTGTCCTGTGCAGGCAAAGACTCATGATATTTTCGGAGTCGTAGTAGCAGTGGTGTGTTGTCGGTGTGGTTAGAGGGTCTAAGGCGCTCCATGCAGGTTGCATGTGTCTTGTAGACTTGGGTTCAAATACCTTTCCTGACAATCATTTTTGAATTTTTTGCCCTCCTGCAGCTGTATTTATGAGTTCCCATAAGACAAACCTCCAATCTAGTACCTTTTATTCAGGTAAATGCAGCTGTATTTATGACTTCCCATGAGATAAATCTCCAATCTAGTACCTTTTATTCAGGTAAATTATCTACTCTATATGTGTCCTATATTTTCTTTGATATATATTCATTAAGAAATGTTTGTCTCTTTTAAGTTGACTGTATGTCCTCTTTTCTTGCAGTCTTGAAATATTTGATGTGACCAGAGGTATTGTGTTAAATCCATGTCTCTATTTTGTCTGGTTCAATCAGGACGTTTCTGTATTGAGAATCAGTTTATCTTGCCGACTTCCGGGTGTAGTCTGACTTTGGCTTTATTTTACTAAGTTTTTTCTAACAATAAGATATCATGCCGAAACCCAGGATCGAATCAGGGACCTTTAGATCTTCAGTCTAACGCTCTCCCAACTGAGCTATTTCGGCTACATTGCATCACAGTTTGTGTGATTTTTTTTTTTCAGCACAAGTGTCCTGTGCAGGCAAAGACTCATGATATTTTCTGAGTCGTAGTAGCAGTGGTGTGTTGTCGGTGTGGTTAGAGGGTCTAAGGCACTTCATGCAGGTTGCACGTGTCCTGTAGACTTGGGTTCAAATACCTTTCCTGACAATCAATTTTGAATTTTTTGCCCTCCTGCAGCTGTATTTATGAGTTCCCATAAGACAAACCTCCAATCTAGTACCTTTTATTCAGGTAAATGCAGCTGTATTTATGACTTCCCATGAGATAAATCTCCAATCTAGTACCTTTTATTCAGGTAAATTATCTACTCTACATGTGTCCTATATTTTCTTTGATATATATTCATTAAGAAATGTTTGTCTCTTTTAAGTTGACTGTATGTCCTCTTTTCTTGCAGTCTTGAAATATTTGATGTGACCAGAGGTATTGTGTTAAATCCATGTCTCTATTTTGTCTGGTTCAATCAGGACGTTTCTGTATTGAGAATCAGTTTATCTTGCCGAGTTCCAGGTGTAGTCTGAATTTGGCTTTATTTTACTAAGTTTTTTCTAACAATAAGATATCATGCCGAAACCCGGGATTGAACCAGGGACCTTTAGATCTTCAGTCTAACGCTCTCCCAACTGAGCTATTTCGGCTACATTGCATCACAGTTGGTGTGATTTCTTTTTCAGCAGAAGTGTCCTGTGCAGGCAAAGACTCATGATATTTTCGGAGTCGTAGTAGCAGTGGTGTGTTGTTGGTGTGGTTAGAGGGTCTAAGGCGCTCCATGCAGGTTGCATGTGTCTTGTAGACTTGGGTTCAAATACCTTTCCTGACTATCATTTTTGAATTTTTTGCCCTCCTGCAGCTGTATTTATGAGTTCCCATAAGACAAACCTCCAATCTAGTACCTTTTATTCAGGTAAATGCAGCTGTATTTATGACTTCCCATGAGATAAATCTCCAATCTAGTACCTTTTATTCAGGTAAATTATCTACTCTACATGTGTCCTATATTTTCTTTGATATATATTCATTAAGAAATGTTTGTCTCTTTTAAGTTGACTGTATGTCCTCTTTTCTTGCAGTCTTGAAATATTTGATGTGACCAGAGGTATTGTGTTAAATCCATGTCTCTATTTTGTCTGGTTCAATCAGGACGTTTCTGTATTGAGAATCAGTTTATCTTGCCGACTTCCGGGTGTAGTCTGACTTTGGCTTTATTTTACTAAGTTTTTTCTAACAATAAGATATCATGCCGAAACCCGGGATCGAACCAGGGACCTTTAGATCTTCAGTCTAACGCTCTCCCAACTGAGCTATTTCGGCTACATTGCATCACAGTTTGTGTGATTTTTTTTTTTCAGCACAAGTGTCCTGTGCAGGCAAAGACTCATGATATTTTCTGAGTCGTAGTAGCAGTGGTGTGTTGTCGGTGTGGTTAGAGGGTCTAAGGCACTCCATGCAGGTTGCATGTGTCCTGTAGACTTGGGTTCAAATACCTTTCCTGACAATCATTTTTGAATTTTTTGCCCTCCTGCAGCTGTATTTATGAGTTCCCATAAGACAAACCTCCAATCTAGTACCTTTTATTCAGGTAAATGCAGCTGTATTTATGACTTCCCATGAGATAAATCTCCAATCTAGTACCTTTTATTCAGGTAAATTATCTACTCTATATGTGTCCTATATTTTCTTTGATATATATTCATTAAGAAATGTTTGTCTCTTTTAAGTTGACTGTATGTCCTCTTTTCTTGCAGTCTTGAAATATTTGATGTGACCAGAGGTATTGTGTTAAATCCATGTCTCTATTTTGTCTGGTTCAATCAGGACGTTTCTGTATTGAGAATCAGTTTATCTTGCCGAGTTCCAGGTGTAGTCTGAATTTGGCTTTATTTTACTAAGTTTTTTCTAACAATAAGATATCATGCCGAAACCCGGGATCGAACCAGGGACCTTTAGATCTTCAGTCTAACGCTCTCCCAACTGAGCTATTTCGGCTACATTGCATCACAGTTTGTGTGATTTTTTTTCAGCACAAGTGTCCTGTGCAGGCAAAGACTCATGATATTTTCTGAGTTGTAGTAGCAGTGGTGTGTTGTCGGTGTGGTTAGAGGGTCTAAGGCGCTCCATGCAGGTTGCATGTGTCCTGTAGACTTGGGTTCAAATACCTTTCCTGACAATCATGTTTGAATTTTTTGCCCTCCTGCAGCTGTATTTATGAGTTCCCATAAGACAAACCTCCAATCTAGTACCTTTTATTCAGGTAAATGCAGCTGTATTTATGACTTCCCATGAGATAAATCTCCAATCTAGTACCTTTTATTCAGGTAAATTATCTACTCTACATGTGTCCTATATTTTCTTTGATATATATTCATTAAGAAATGTTTGTCTCTTTTAAGTTGACTGTATGTCCTCTTTTCTTGCAGTCTTGAAATATTTGATGTGACCAGAGGTATTGTGTTAAATCCATGTCTCTATTTTGTCTGGTTCAATCAGGACGTTTCTGTATTGAGAATCAGTTTATCTTGCCGAGTTCCAGGTGTAGTCTGAATTTGGCTTTATTTTACTAAGTTTTTTCTAACAATAAGATATCATGCCGAAACCCGGGATTGAACCAGGGACCTTTAGATCTTCAGTCTAACGCTCTCCCAACTGAGCTATTTCGGCTACATTGCATCACAGTTGGTGTGATTTCTTTTTCAGCAGAAGTGTCCTGTGCAGGCAAAGACTCATGATATTTTCGGAGTCGTAGTAGCAGTGGTGTGTTGTTGGTGTGGTTAGAGGGTCTAAGGCGCTCCATGCAGGTTGCATGTGTCTTGTAGACTTGGGTTCAAATACCTTTCCTGACTATCATTTTTGAATTTTTTGCCCTCCTGCAGCTGTATTTATGAGTTCCCATAAGACAAACCTCCAATCTAGTACCTTTTATTCAGGTAAATGCAGCTGTATTTATGACTTCCCATGAGATAAATCTCCAATCTAGTACCTTTTATTCAGGTAAATTATCTACTCTACATGTGTCCTATATTTTCTTTGATATATATTCATTAAGAAATGTTTGTCTCTTTTAAGTTGACTGTATGTCCTCTTTTCTTGCAGTCTTGAAATATTTGATGTGACCAGAGGTATTGTGTTAAATCCATGTCTCTATTTTGTCTGGTTCAATCAGGACGTTTCTGTATTGAGAATCAGTTTATCTTGCCGACTTCCGGGTGTAGTCTGACTTTGGCTTTATTTTACTAAGTTTTTTCTAACAATAAGATATCATGCCGAAACCCGGGATCGAACCAGGGACCTTTAGATCTTCAGTCTAACGCTCTCCCAACTGAGCTATTTCGGCTACATTGCATCACAGTTTGTGTGATTTTTTTTTTTCAGCACAAGTGTCCTGTGCAGGCAAAGACTCATGATATTTTCTGAGTCGTAGTAGCAGTGGTGTGTTGTCGGTGTGGTTAGAGGGTCTAAGGCACTCCATGCAGGTTGCATGTGTCCTGTAGACTTGGGTTCAAATACCTTTCCTGACAATCATTTTTGAATTTTTTGCCCTCCTGCAGCTGTATTTATGAGTTCCCATAAGACAAACCTCCAATCTAGTACCTTTTATTCAGGTAAATGCAGCTGTATTTATGACTTCCCATGAGATAAATCTCCAATCTAGTACCTTTTATTCAGGTAAATTATCTACTCTATATGTGTCCTATATTTTCTTTGATATATATTCATTAAGAAATGTTTGTCTCTTTTAAGTTGACTGTATGTCCTCTTTTCTTGCAGTCTTGAAATATTTGATGTGACCAGAGGTATTGTGTTAAATCCATGTCTCTATTTTGTCTGGTTCAATCAGGACGTTTCTGTATTGAGAATCAGTTTATCTTGCCGAGTTCCAGGTGTAGTCTGAATTTGGCTTTATTTTACTAAGTTTTTTCTAACAATAAGATATCATGCCGAAACCCGGGATCGAACCAGGGACCTTTAGATCTTCAGTCTAACGCTCTCCCAACTGAGCTATTTCGGCTACATTGCATCACAGTTTGTGTGATTTTTTTTCAGCACAAGTGTCCTGTGCAGGCAAAGACTCATGATATTTTCTGAGTTGTAGTAGCAGTGGTGTGTTGTCGGTGTGGTTAGAGGGTCTAAGGCGCTCCATGCAGGTTGCATGTGTCCTGTAGACTTGGGTTCAAATACCTTTCCTGACAATCATGTTTGAATTTTTTGCCCTCCTGCAGCTGTATTTATGAGTTCCCATAAGACAAACCTCCAATCTAGTACCTTTTATTCAGGTAAATGCAGCTGTATTTATGACTTCCCATGAGATAAATCTCCAATCTAGTACCTTTTATTCAGGTAAATTATCTACTCTACATGTGTCCTATATTTTCTTTGATATATATTCATTAAGAAATGTTTGTCTCTTTTAAGTTGACTGTATGTCCTCTTTTCTTGCAGTCTTGAAATATTTGATGTGACCAGAGGTATTGTGTTAAATCCATGTCTCTATTTTGTCTGGTTCAATCAGGACGTTTCTGTATTGAGAATCAGTTTATCTTGCCGAGTTCCAGGTGTAGTCTGAATTTGGCTTTATTTTACTAAGTTTTTTCTAACAATAAGATATCATGCCGAAACCCGGGATCGAACCAGGGACCTTTAGATCTTCAGTCTAACGCTCTCCCAACTGAGCTATTTCGGCTACATTGCATCACAGTTTGTGTGATTTTTTTTCAGCACAAGTGTCCTGTGCAGGCAAAGACTCATGATATTTTCTGAGTTGTAGTAGCAGTGGTGTGTTGTCGGTGTGGTTAGAGGGTCTAAGGCGCTCCATGCAGGTTGCATGTGTCCTGTAGACTTGGGTTCAAATACCTTTCCTGACAATCATGTTTGAATTTTTTGCCCTCCTGCAGCTGTATTTATGAGTTCCCATAAGACAAACCTCCAATCTAGTACCTTTTATTCAGGTAAATGCAGCTGTATTTATGACTTCCCATGAGATAAATCTCCAATCTAGTACCTTTTATTCAGGTAAATTATCTACTCTATATGTGTCCTATATTTTCTTTGATATATATTCATTAAGAAATGTTTGTCTCTTTTAAGTTGACTGTATGTCCTCTTTTCTTGCAGTCTTGAAATATTTGATGTGACCAGAGGTATTGTGTAAAATCCATGTCTCTATTTTGTCTGGTTCAATCAGGACGTTTCTGTATTGAGAATCAGTTTATCTTGCCGAGTTCCGGGTGTAGTCTGACTTTGGCTTTATTTTACTAAGTTTTTTCTAACAATAAGATATCATGCCGAAACCCGGGATCAAACCAGGGACCTTTAGATCTTCAGTCTAACGCTCTCCCAACTGAGCTATTTCTGCTACATTGCATCATAGTTTGTGTGATTTTTTTTTCAGCACAAGTGTCCTGTGCAGGCAAAGACTCATGATATTTTCGGAGTCGTAGTAGCAGTGGTGTGTTGTCGGTGTGGTTAGAGGGTCTAAGGCGCTCCATGCAGGTTGCATGTGTCTTGTAGACTTGGGTTCAAATACCTTTCCTGACAATCATTTTTGAATTTTTTGCCCTCCTGCAGCTGTATTTATGAGTTCCCATAAGACAAACCTCCAATCTAGTACCTTTTATTCAGGTAATTGCAGCTGTATTTGCACTTCCCATGAGATAAATCTCCAATCTAGTACCTTTTATTCAGGTAAATTATCTACTCTATATGTGTCCTATATTTTCTTTGATATATATTCATTAAGAAATGTTTGTCTCTTTTAAGTTGACTGTATGTCCTCTTTTCTTGCAGTCTTGAAATATTTGATGTGACCAGAGGTATTGTGTTAAATCCATGTCTCTATTTTGTCTGGTTCAATCAGGACGTTTCTGTATTGAGAATCAGTTTATCTTGCCGACTTCCGGGTGTAGTCTGACTTTGGCTTTATTTTACTAAGTTTTTTCTAACAATAAGATATCATGCCGAAACCCAGGATCGAACCAGGGACCTTTAGATCTTCAGTCTAACGCTCTCCCAACTGAGCTATTTCGGCTACATTGCATCACAGTTTGTGTGATTTTTTTTTTTCAGCACAAGTGTCCTGTGCAGGCAAAGACTCATGATATTTTCTGAGTCGTAGTAGCAGTGGTGTGTTGTCGGTGTGGTTAGAGGGTCTAAGGCACTTCATGCAGGTTGCACGTGTCCTGTAGACTTGGGTTCAAATACCTTTCCTGACAATCAATTTTGAATTTTTTGCCCTCCTGCAGCTGTATTTATGAGTTCCCATAAGACAAACCTCCAATCTAGTACCTTTTATTCAGGTAAATGCAGCTGTATTTATGACTTCCCATGAGATAAATCTCCAATCTAGTACCTTTTATTCAGGTAAATTATCTACTCTACATGTGTCCTATATTTTCTTTGATATATATTCATTAAGAAATGTTTGTCTCTTTTAAGTTGACTGTATGTCCTCTTTTCTTGCAGTCTTGAAATATTTGATGTGACCAGAGGTATTGTGTTAAATCCATGTCTCTATTTTGTCTGGTTCAATCAGGACGTTTCTGTATTGAGAATCAGTTTATCTTGCCGAGTTCCAGGTGTAGTCTGAATTTGGCTTTATTTTACTAAGTTTTTTCTAACAATAAGATATCATGCCGAAACCCGGGATTGAACCAGGGACCTTTAGATCTTCAGTCTAACGCTCTCCCAACTGAGCTATTTCGGCTACATTGCATCACAGTTGGTGTGATTTCTTTTTCAGCAGAAGTGTCCTGTGCAGGCAAAGACTCATGATATTTTCGGAGTCGTAGTAGCAGTGGTGTGTTGTTGGTGTGGTTAGAGGGTCTAAGGCGCTCCATGCAGGTTGCATGTGTCTTGTAGACTTGGGTTCAAATACCTTTCCTGACAATCATTTTTGAATTTTTTGCCCTCCTGCAGCTGTATTTATGAGTTCCCATAAGACAAACCTCCAATCTAGTACCTTTTATTCAGGTAATTGCAGCTGTATTTGCACTTCCCATGAGATAAATCTCCAATCTAGTACCTTTTATTCAGGTAAATTATCTACTCTATATGTGTCCTATATTTTCTTTGATATATATTCATTAAGAAATGTTTGTCTCTTTAAGTTGACTGTATGTCCTCTTTTCTTGCAGTCTTGAAATATTTGATGTGACCAGAGGTATTGTGTTAAATCCATGTCTCTATTTTGTCTGGTTCAATCAGGACGTTTCTGTATTGAGAATCAGTTTATCTTGCCGAGTTCCGGGTGTAGTCTGAATTTGGCTTTATTTTACTAAGTTTTTTCTAACAATAAGATATCATGCCAAAACCCAGGATCGAACCAGGGACCTTTAGATCTTCAGTCTAACGCTCTCCCAACTGAGCTATTTCGGCTACTTTGCATCACAGTTTGTGTGATTTTTTTCAGCAGAAGTGTCCTGTGCATGCAAAGACTCATGATATTTTCTGAGTCGTAGTAGCAGTGGTGTGTTGTCGGTGTGGTTAGAGGGTCTAAGGCGCTCCATGCAGGTTGCATGTGTCCTGTAGACTTGGGTTCAAATACCTTTCCTGACAATCATTTTTGAATTTTTTGCCCTCCTGCAGCTGTATTTATGAGTTCCCATAAGACAAACCTCCAATCTAGTACCTTTTATTCAGGTAAATGCAGCTGTATTTATGACTTCCCATGAGATAAATCTCCAATCTAGTACCTTTTATTCAGGTAAATTATCTACTCTATATGTGTCCTATATTTTCTTTGATATATATTCATTAAGAAATGTTTGTCTCTTTTAAGTTGACTGTATGTCCTCTTTTCTTGCAGTCTTGAAATATTTGATGTGACCAGAGGTATTGTGTTAAATCCATGTCTCTATTTTGTCTGGTTCAATCAGGACGTTTCTGTATTGAGAATCAGTTTATCTTGCCGACTTCCGGGTGTAGTCTGACTTTGGCTTTATTTTACTAAGTTTTTTCTAACAATAAGATATCATGCTGAAACCCGGGATCAAACCAGGGACCTTTAGATCTTCAGTCTAACGCTCTCCCAACTGAGCTATTTCGGCTACATTGCATCATAGTTTGTGTGATTTTTTTTTCAGCACAAGTGTCCTGTGCAGGCAAAGACTCATGATATTTTCGGAGTCGTAGTAGCAGTGGTGTGTTGTCGGTGTGGTTAGAGGGTCTAAGATGCTCCATGCAGGTTGCATGTGTCCTGTAGACTTGGGTTCAAATACCTTTCCTGACAATCATTTTTGAATTTTTTGCCCTCCTGCAGCTGTATTTATGAGTTCCCATAAGACAAACCTCCAATCTAGTACCTTTTATTCAGGTAAATGCAGCTGTATTTATGACTTCCCATGAGATAAATCTCCAATCTTGTACCTTTTATTCAGGTAAATTATCTACTCTATATGTGTCCTATATTTTCTTTGATATATATTCATTAAGAAATGTTTGTCTCTTTTAAGTTGACTGTATGTCCTCTTTTCTTGCAGTCTTGAAATATTTGATGTGACCAGAGGTATTGTGTTAAATCCATGTCTCTATTTTGTCTGGTTCAATCAGGACGTTTCTGTATTGAGAATCAGTTTATCTTGCCGACTTCCGGGTGTAGTCTGAATTTGGCTTTATTTTACTAAGTTTTTTCTAACAATAAGATATCATGCCGAAACCCGGGATCAAACCAGGGACCTTTAGATCTTCAGTCTAACGCTCTCCCAACTGAGCTATTTCGGCTACATTGCATCATAGTTTGTGTGATTTTTTTTTCAGCACAAGTGTCCTGTGCAGGCAAAGACTCATGATATTTTCTGAGTCGTAGTAGCAGTGGTGTGTTGTCGGTGTGGTTAGAGGGTCTAAGGCACTCCATGCAGGTTGCATGTGTCCTGTAGACTTGGGTTCAAATACCTTTCCTGACAATCATTTTTGAATTTTTTGCCCTCCTGCAGCTGTATTTATGAGTTCCCATAAGACAAACCTCCAATCTAGTACCTTTTATTCAGGTAAATGCAGCTGTATTTATGACTTCCCATGAGATAAATCTCCAATCTAGTACCTTTTATTCAGGTAAATTATCTACTCTATATGTGTCCTATATTTTCTTTGATATATATTCATTAAGAAATGTTTGTCTCTTTTAAGTTTACTGTATGTCCTCTTTTCTTGCAGTCTTGAAATATTTGATGTGACCAGAGGTATTGTGTTAAATCCATGTCTCTATTTTGTCTGGTTCAATCAGGACGTTTCTGTATTGAGAATCAGTTTATCTTGCCGACTTCCGGGTGTAGTCTGACTTTGGCTTTATTTTACTAAGTTTTTTCTAACAATAAGATATCATGCCAAAACCCGGGATCGAACCAGGGACCTTTAGATCTTCAGTCTAACGCTCTCCCAACTGAGCTATTTCAGCTGCATTGCATCATAGTTTGTGTGATTTTTTTTTCAGCACAAGTGTCCTGTGCAGGCAAAGACTCATGATATTTTCTGAGTCGTAGTAGCAGTGGTGTGTTGTCGGTGTGGTTAGAGGGTCTAAGGTGCTCCATGCAGGTCGCATGTGTCCTGTAGACTTGGGTTCAAATACCTTTCCTGACAATCATTTTTGAATGTTTTGCCCTCCTGCAGCTGTATTTATGAGTTCCCATAAGACAAACCTCCAATCTAGTACCTTTTATTCAGGTAAATGCAGCTGTATTTATGACTTCCCATGAGATAAATCTCCAATCTAGTACCTTTTATTCAGGTAAATTATCTACTCTATATGTGTCCTATATTTTCTTTGATATATATTCATTAAGAAATGTTTGTCTCTTTTAAGTTGACTGTATGTCCTCTTTTCTTGCAGTCTTGAAATATTTGATGTGACCAGAGGTATTGTGTTAAATCCATGTCTCTATTTTGTCTGGTTCAATCAGGACGTTTCTGTATTGAGAATCAGTTTATCTTGCCGACTTCCGGGTGTAGTCTGACTTTGGCTTTATTTTACTAAGTTTTTTCTAACAATAAGATATCATGCTGAAACCCGGGATCGAACCAGGGACCTTTAGATCTTCAGTCTAACGCTCTCCCAACTGAGCTATTTCGGCTAAATTGCATCATAGGTTGTGTGATTTTTTTTTCAGCACAAGTGTCCTGTGCAGGCAAAGACTCATGATATTTTCTGAGTCGTAGTAGCAGTGGTGTGTTGTCGGTGTGGTTAGAGGGTCTAAGGCGCTCCATGCAGGTTGCATGTGTCCTGTAGACTTGGGTTCAAATACCTTTCCTGACAATCATTTTTGAATTTTTTGCCCTCCTGCAGCTGTATTTATGAGTTCCCATAAGACAAACCTCCAATCTAGTACCTTTTATTCAGGTAAATGCAGCTGTATTTATGACTTCCCATGAGATAAATCTCCAATCTAGTACCTTTTATTCAGGTAAATTATCTACTCTATATGTGTCCTATATTTTCTTTGATACAGTGGCGTAGCTACAAACCTCTGGGCCCCGATGCGGAATCTGGATGTGGGCCCCCCCCCCCCCCCCACGGCAACAACAGCCCCCCTCCCCCGGCAACACCCGACGCACACACATATCCGAATCCCTATAGCCAGCTATAGGTCCCCCCAGTATAGGTAGCCAGGCATAGGTACGCCAGTATAGTTGCCCCCGGTATAGGTTAGCCAGGTAGGTGCCTCCAGCATAGGTAGCCAGTATAGTTGCCCCCAGTATAGGTTAGATAGGCAGGCGCCGCCAGTACAGGTTAGCTAGGTGGGTGCCTCTAATATAGGTAGCCAGAATAGTTGCCCCCAGCATAGGTTAGATAGGTAGGTGCCCCCAGTATAGGTTAGTTAGGTAGGTGCCTCCAATATAGGTAGCCAGTATAGTTGCCACCTGTATAGGCTAGCTAGGTGCCCCGAATACAGGTTAGACAATTAAGTGCCCCCAGGTTAGATAGGTAGGTGCCCCCCAGTATAGGTTAGATTAGGTAGCTGCCCCCCAGTATAGGTTAGATGAGGTAGGTGCCCCCCAGGATAGGTTAGGTAGCTGCCCCCCAGGATAGATTAGGTAGCTTTCCCCCAGGATAGGTTAGGTAGGTAGCTGGCCCCCCAGGATAGGTTAGGTAGGTAGCTGGCCCCCCCAGGATAGGTTAGGTAGGTAGCTGGCCCCCCAGGGTAGGTTAAGTAGGTAGCTGCCCCCCCAGGATAGGTTAGGTATCTGCCCCCCAGGATAGGTTAGGTAGCTGCCCCCCCAGGATAGCTTAGGTAGGTAGCTGCCCCCCAGGATAGATTAGGTAGGTAGCTGGCCCCCCAGGATGGGTTAGGTAGGTAGCTGACCCCCCAGGATAGGTTAGGTAGGTAGCTGGCCCCCCAGGATAGGTTAGGTAGGTAGCTGGCCCCCCAGGATAGGTTAGGTAGGTAGCTGGCCCCCAGGATAGGTTAGAGTAGGTAGCTGCCCCCCCGGATAGGTTAGAGTAGGTAGCTGCCCCCCAGGATAGGCTAGGTAGGTAGCTGGCCCCCCAGGATAGGTTAGGTAGGTAGCTGCCCCCCCAGGATAGGTTAGGTAGGTAGCTGGCCCCCCAGGATAGGTTAGGTAGGTAGCTGGCCCCCCAGGATAGGTTAGGTAGGTAGCTGGCCCCCCAGGATAGGTTAGGTAGGTAGCTGGCCCCCCAGGATAGGTTAGGTAGGTAGCTGGCCCCCCAGGATAGGTTAGGTAGGTAGCTGGCCCCCCAGGATAGGTTAGGTAGGTAGCTGGCCCCCCAGGATAGGTTAGGTAGGTAGCTGGCCCCCCAGGATAGGTTAGGTAGGTAGCTGGCCCCCCAGGATAGGTTAGGTAGGTAGCTGGCCCCCCAGGATAGGTTAGGTAGGTAGCTGGCCCCCCAGGATAGGTTAGGTAGGTAGCTGGCCCCCCAGGATAGGTTAGGTAGGTAGCTGGCCCCCCAGGATAGGTTAGGTAGGTAGCTGGCCCCCCAGGATAGGTTAGGTAGGTAGCTGGCCCCCCAGGATAGGTTAGAGTAGGTAGCTGCCCCCCCGGATAGGCACGGAAGCGCTGTAGGCGGAACTCACCTCCGTCCCTGCGCCGCTGGTCTCCTCCCGCTCTGTATAGATGTTGTTACACACTGCTTCCTGTTTAGCCGGAAGCAGTGTGTAACAGCAGATCTATGCAGAGCGGGAGGAGACCAGCGGCGCTTGGAACGCAGGCAGGTGAGTTCTGCCTACAGCGCTTCCGTGCGCTGCGCACTCTGCATCTGATCTGAGGGGGAGGGGGGGGCCCGGGGAGAGGTCGGACTGCCCTCCCCACGGCTGCAGCTCCCCCTCCCAATAACGCACGCAGGGATCCCATCTCCGAGTCCAAACGGACATGGGCCCACCGGGCCCCTCCCCCGCCTCTTCAGGAGCCGGGCCCGGTCGCCGAGGCGACCGTTGCGACCACAGGCCCTACGCCCCTGCTTTGATATATATTCATTAAGAAATGTTTGTCTCTTTTAAGTTGACTGTATGTCCTCTTTTCTTGCAGTCTTGAAATATTTGATGTGACCAGAGGTATTGTGTTAAATCCATGTCTCTATTTTGTCTGGTTCAATCAGGACGTTTCTGTATTGAGAATCAGTTTATCTTGCCGAGTTCCGGGTGTAGTCTGAATTTGGCTTTATTTTACTAAGTTTTTTCTAACAATAAGATATCATGCCGAAACCCGGGATCGAACCAGGGACCTTTAGATCTTCAGTCTAACGCTCTCCCAACTGAGCTATTTCAGCTACATTGCATCACAGTTTGTGTGATTTTTTTTTCAGCACAAGTGTCCTGTGCAGGCAAAGACTCATGATATTTTCTGAGTCGTAGTAGCAGTGGTGTGTTGTCGGTGTGGTTAGAGGGTCTAAGGCGCTCCATGCAGGTTGCATGTGTCCTGTAGACTTGGGTTCAAATACCTTTCCTGACAAACATTTTTGAATTTTTTGCCCTCCTGCAGCTGTATTTATGAGTTCCCATAAGACAAACCTCCAATCTAGTACCTTTTATTCAGGTAATTGCAGCTGTAATTGCACTTCCCATGAGATAAATCTCCAATCTAGTACCTTTTATTCAGGTAAATTATCTACTCTATATGTGTCCTATATTTTCTTTGATATATATTCATTAAGAAATGTTTGTCTCTTTTAAGTTGACTGTATGTCCTCTTTTCTTGCAGTCTTGAAATATTTGATGTGACCAGAGGTATTGTGTTAAATCCATGTCTCTATTTTGTCTGGTTCAATCAGGACGTTTCTGTATTGAGAATCAGTTTATCTTGCCGACTTCCGGGTGTAGTCTGAATTTGGCTTTATTTTACTAAGTTTTTTCTTTTTCAACAATAAAGCTTTTATTGATTCAACAGAAAAAGTACAAACAGCGTTTATATTTGTATTCAAGTATAAAATACATATTTTAGATTACGGTATCAGTCAGAACTAAGGTTCTTAGGCTTTTGTTTCTATAAGGCAATGAAAACGGTATCACATATCTTAATTTAGCTCAATAGGATATCATGTCCCTGTGGATCAATAACCAAAAGTCCAGTGATTCGTGACCTATGGGAGGTCTTAGAATGTCCTTAGGTGCTATGAGAAAGAAAAGGGATTAGATTTACAGGTACAGTAGACTAATTTGAGAAGATAACCATCTTACACCATCTTATCCTCCCAAGGTGACCATACTCTGTCGAACCGGTCCCCCTCATCGTATAGAGAAGCTGTTATTTTCTCCATCCAATAGTATTCATTTAATTTATGTTTTAGAGCCGTTCTACTCAACGTAGGGGATTTCCATTCTTTAGCGATGATAGCTTTGGCTGCATTACAGAAATGGGTAAGTAGTTTGTTGCTATGAGTCGGGAGGAGAGGATCAGCACGACAGAACAGGGCCACCCACGGGTCCAGGGCGATTTCTGTTCCTATAACTGTAGATGCCATGTGGAAACATACATTCCAGAAATTTTGTACTATGGTACAGGACCACCAGCAATGTACATGGTCTGCTTGCTCTGCACAGCCTCTAAAACATAAACCTGAAGTGGAAAGGCCCCTTTTGAGTAAGAGTGAGGGTGATCTATACCAATCATACAGAATCTTATATCCTCTTTCCCTCACAAGGCTATTCCTAGATGATTTGGCAAGGTTTAGAAAAAGATTTTCCCAGTCCTCCAGGGACCATACCTTCTGAAGTCTCTCTTGCCACTTTACCATGGCCGGGGAGATTTCCTCCAAATGTTGGTACCAACCCTCATGATAAAATAAAGATATCATACCTGGTGTGTGCTTATAGTTATGAAACTCTTTGCTGATAGGGTGGGGGGTGGCTTCAATACCTTCCACTGCACAGCTCTGGGTAAAATGCCTAATTTGGAGGTATCTAAAAAAGTCTTTGGACTGCAGATTGTATTTAGTTTGTATTTCAGGCCAAGGAGCTATCACTCCATCTGGAGCTATATCTTTTAGTCTGAGGGGGCCTAAGTGGAGCCAATTTGTCCAGGGTTACATAGTTACATAGTTACATAGTTACTTTGGTTGAAAAAAGACATACGTCCATCGAGTTCAACCAGTACAAAGTACAACTCCAGCCTGCTCCCTCACATATCCCTGTTGATCATAAAATCCCTGGATTAACATCATTGGCATTACCTAGTAATTGTAGCCATGGATGTCATTCAACGCAAGGAAAGCATCTAAGCCCCCTTTAAATGCAGGTATAGAGTTTGCCATAACGACTTCCTGTGGCAATGCATTCCACATCTTAATCACTCTTACTGTAAAGAACCCTTTCCTAAATAAATGGCTAAAACGTTTTTCCTCCATGCGCAGATCATGTCCTCTAGTCCTTTGAGAAGGCCTAGGGACAAAAAGCTCATCCGCCAAGCTATTATATTGCCCTCTGATGTATTTATACATGTTAATTAGATCTCCTCTAAGGCGTCTTTTCTCTAGACTAAATAAACCCAGTTTATCTAACCTTTCTTGGTAAGTGAGACCTTCCATCCCACGTATCAATTTTGTTGCTCGTCTCTGCACCTGCTCTAAAACTGCAATATCTTTTTTGTAATGTGGTGCCCAGAACTGAATTCCATATTCCAGATGTGGCCTTACTAGAGAGTTAAACAGGGGCAATATTATGCTAGCATCTCGAGTTTTTATTTCCCTTTTAATGCATCCCAAAATTTTGTTAGCTTTAGCTGCAGCGGCTTGGCATTGAGTACGATTATTTAACTTGTTGTCGATGAGTACTCCTAAGTCCTTCTCCAAGTTTGATGTCCCCAACTGTATCCCATTTATTTTGTATGGTGTTAGACCATTGGTACGACCAAAATGCATGACTTTACATTTGTCAACATTGAATTTCATCTGCCATGTATGTGCCCATATAGCCATCCTATCCAGATCCTGTTGCAATATAACACTATCTTCCTTAGAGTTGATGATTCTGCACAATTTTGTATCATCTGCAAAAATAGCAACATTGCTCACTACTGTATCCACTAGGTCATTAATAAATAAATTGAAGAGCACTGGACCCAGTACAGACCCCTGTGGGACCCCACTGCTAACAGTCTCCCATTTTGAGTATGATCCATTGACCACAACTCTTTGTTTTCTGTCCATTAGCCAGTTCCCTATCCAAGCACACAGACTCTTCCCCAGTCCTTGCATCCTCATCTTTTGCACCAGACTTTTGTGGGGAACAGTGTCGAATGCCTTAGCAAAGTCTAAGTATATCACATCTACAGCATTCCCAATATCCATATTAGCATTCACTACCTCATAAAAGCTGAGCATGTTAGTCAAACAGGACCTGTCTTTAGTAAACCCATGTTGATGCTGAGAAATAAGATTATTTTCTACTATGAAATCATGTATAGTATCTCTTAGTAACCCCTCAAATAGTTTGCATACAACTGATGTTAAGCTTACAGGTCTATAATTTCCTGGATCTGATTTTTTGCCCTTCTTAAATAGAGTTGGGCCGAACCTCCGATTTTAGGTTCGCGAACCGGGTTCGCGAACTTTCGCGGAAGGTTCGGTTCGCGTTAAAGTTCGCGAACCGCAATAGACTTCAATGGGGATGCGAACTTTGAAAAAAAAAAAAAATTATGCTGGCCACAAAAGTGATGGAAAAGATGTTTCAAGGGGTCTAACACCTGGAGGGGGGCATGGCGGAGTGGGATACACGCCAAAAGTCACCGGGAAAAATCTGGATTTGACGCAAAGCAGCGTTTTAAGGGCAGAAATCACATTGAATGCTAAATGACAGGCCTAAAGTGCTTTAAAACATCTTGCATGTGTATACATCAATCAGGGAGTGTAATTAAGGTACTGCTTCACACTGACACACCAAACTCCACTGAACAGAACAGGTATGCAGTGGCGGGTTCACTGAACAGAACAGGTATGCAGTGGCGGGTCCACTGAACAGGTATACAGTGGCGGGTCCACTGAACAGAACAGGTATGCAGTGGCGGGTTCACTAAACAGGTATACAGTGGCGGGTCCACTGAACAGAACAGGTATGCAGTGGTGGGTTCACAGAACAGGTATGCAGTGGCAGGATCAATGAACAGGTATGCAGTGGCAGGATCACTGAACAGGTATGCAGTGGCAGGATCAATGAACAGGTATGCAGTGGCAGGATCAATGAACAGGTATGCAGTGGCAGGATCAATGAACAGGTATGCAGTGGCAGGATCACTGAACAGGTATGCAGTGGCAGGATCAATGAACAGGTATGCAGTGGCAGGATCAATGAACAGGTATGCAGTGGCAGGATCAATGAACAGGTATGCAGTGGCAGGATCAATGAACAGGTATGCAGTGGCAGGATCAATGAACAGGTATGCAGTGGCAGGATTAATGAACAGGTATGCAGTGGCAGGATCACTGAACAGGTATGCAGTGGCAGGATCAATGAACAGGTATGCAGTGGCAGGATCAATGAACAGGTATGCAGTGGCAGGATCAATGAACAGGTATGCAGTGGCAGGATCAATGAACAGGTATGCAGCCAGGGACAAGCTAAGGCTAACTAATCTTTCCCTATGAGAGACTGCAGTAGCTCGCCCTACTCTAACTAATGCAGGCACACGAGTGGCCACGGCCGCCGCTGCCTGCCTATATAAGGGGGGGTGGGGCTCCAGGGGCTAGTGTAGCCTAATTGGCTACACTGGGCCTGCTGACTGTGATGTAGAGGGTCAAAGTTGACCCTCAGTGCATTATGGGGCGAACCGCAATGGGGCGAACTTTTCCGCAATAAAGTTCGCGTGCGGTACCCGCACGCGAACCACCTAGGTTCGCGCGAACCAGGTTCGCCGGCGAACCGTTCGGCCCAACTCTATTCTTAAATAATGGGAAAACGTGGGCTGTACGCCAATCCACTGGGACTCTGCCAGTTGCAAGAGAGTCACAAAAGATAAGATAAAGGGGTTTATCTATAACTGAACTTAATTCCCTTAGGACCCGAGGATGCATGCCATCCGGGCCAGGTGCCTTGTCTATTTTTAATTTATTTAGTCTTGCCTTTACTTCTTCCTGCGTTAAGTATTTAATATTACAGTTAGAAGATTGAGACTCTTCCGCCTCTGTAATTTGCAACAGTGCTGTTTCCTTTGTAAAGACAGAAGCAAAGAAAGCATTTAATAACTCTGCCTTACCTTGGTCATCCACCATTGAGTTCCCACCCTCATCCTTTAGGAGTCCTATACAGTCAACCTTTCTTTTTTTAGAGTTGATGTACTTGTAAAACTTTTTTGGGTTAGATTTGATATCCCTAGCGATTTGATTTTCAGCTTCGATCTTTGCCAGCCTAATTTCTTTTTTACAATTTTTATTGCACTCCTTATAATTGCTTAGTGCAGCCTCGGTCCCCTCCTGTTTTAGGACCTTATAGGCATTCTTTTTCCTCTTCATTTTATCTTTAACCTTTCTATTCATCCATAGAGGCCTTTTTTTATTCCTAGACATTTTGTTTCCATATGGGATATACATACTACAATATTGATTGAGAATACGTTGGATTTCTAGTCCTGGAGGAAAGTCTAAATTTAGGAGAATGGACTCTTCAAGGGAGTGTCTGTTAAGGAGCCCCAATCTGTGGTATTGTCTCTTCCAAATAAATAGGGATTCCTGTATGACAGCTATAGGTCTTACTTTGTCTAGGACCGACCTCTTAGTCCAGAGCAGTGATGATAGAGGGAAGGGATGTGATAAGGCTGCTTCGAGATCTACCCACCTAATTGTGCCCCGAGGGGCTGACCATTGTGTCAGCTGAGCTATCCTGGAGGCGTAATAATAATTAAGTAACATAGGGGCGCCTAGTCCCCCTTGATTTTTACCCCTAGCTAAAAATGTGTAGCTTATCCTGGGCGTTTTACCTGCCCAGATAAATTTTGTAAAATGTGACTGCAGTTTTTTAATATCTGGGAGGGAAATTCTAATAGGGAGGGCTCTGAAAAGGTAGAGGATTTTGGGTAAAGCTGTCATCTTAAGTGCATTTATGCGACCAGTGAGAGAGATGTTAAAATGGTTCCATTCATTAAGTAGACTATGCAGTTTGTTTATGATGGGAGTGTAATTAGCTGCATAGAGTTGCGCAATGGAAGGTGTGAGGATTATACCTAAGTATTTCAGCCCCTTACTTTGTATTTTAAATTTAAAGGAGGTTGCCAGAGCTTCCTGTTGGGAGTATGTCATCCCAAATGCCAGGGCTTCTGACTTAGTACGGTTGACCTTAAAGCCAGAAACAATACAGAACTCATCTATAAGATGGAACAAGGCCGGCAATGAGGTGTGAGGGCTGGAGAGGGTGAACACCGTATCATCTGCAAACAATGCTATTTTGAATTCCTCCTCCCCAACCCTCACTCCCCTAACATCCGCCGAATTTCTTACTAGCAGGGCCAGGGGTTCTATGCACAGGGCAAACAGAAGGGGAGAGAGAGGGCACCCCTGCCTCGTACCATTTTTTATTGGGAAGGATTTAGATCGGAGACCCATATTACAGACCGCTGCCATTGGTTGTGTGTATAGGGCACGCACTCCATTTAGAAATTCCCCTGAGATCCCAAATTTTTGTAAGACCAGACGTAGGTACCTCCAGTCAACCCTATCGAAGGCCTTCTCTGCATCCAGTGACAGAAGCAGAGAAGGCCCTCTAGTATGATTCATGACTTCTATGGTATTGATCATTCTCCTAGCGTTGTCGGTTGTCTGTCTTCCCATTACAAACCCCGTTTGGTCCGGATGGATGACTTTTGGGAGTAAGGTATTCAACCTGTTAGCTAATATTTTGGAGAAAATTTTAATATCTGAGTTTATTAATGAGATTGGCCGATAATTCGAGATTTCGGCACAATCTCTCCCTGGTTTGGGGATGACTACCACCGAGGCCTGTAAGAATTCAGGTAATAAATCTTCCTCTCCTAGTAGTAGCTTATTAAAAAGCGAAGTCAATACCGGGGTGAGTTGTGACTTAAATTTTTTATAAAAAAGAGCCGTGTATCCGTCCGGCCCCGGAGCTTTACCGTTCTTCAAAGATGTTATAGTAAGCTCAACTTCCTTATGAGAAATGCAGGCATTTAATTTAGCTTTGTCTTCTTGGGAGAAGGAGGGTATCTGGATGCTATCAAGGTATTGAAGAATAGATCTGGCTGGTGTCAGGGACTTGTCTGTGGTGGTGCCATTGTATAGATTTGTGTAGTACTGTGCAAATGTCATGATTCTGTTGCATTGGTATACAATGCAAGGGAATCGCAAGGAAGATTGCTCTGTCAGTATGCAAGAAACACTGAGACTGGAATTAAAGGAATAACCATAAAGATTTATTGTAATCAGCATAAATGTTGCACATTTAGTTCATGCACAGAGTTATGCAACTAAACAGTTACACAGCTTACAAACAAACATTCAGCATTAAGATCATGCAGAGAGTCAAACAAACAGGACGCATAAACAAGATTAAGTTTATGCAGAGAATCTGACCATCAGAATGCATACACAATTAGCATTAAGTTTATGCAGAGAATCATGCAGACATCAGGCAAGTAATATAAGCAATGGAGCAACTGGAAACTAACACATAATCAGAATATATCAGGTATTGCAGATGCTATGGACCCCCTGCATATAGGATAATATGCAAAGGTATCCAAGCATAACAATATAGTGTGCACACTGAACCCCAAACCTGACTAATATATACACATGAGAATCATATACATTATATACAGAGACAAAGCATCAGAATTATAATCGGCAGGCAACGGAACGTCATACATGCAGGGTCAAACCAGAGATACAAACAAGATACAAATCGCTTAGGCAAAGGGTTAGTCAAATACAGAAAACAGGTCAAACACGATAATTACAGATACAAAGCTGAGCAAGACAGGAAGGCTAGGACTCAGGATCAGGAACTGACTTTGATGAGCTAGCACAGAGTGGTCTGTAAAGGCAGCTTAAATAGTGTCCAAAAAGTCAGATGACAGAGTCCAGGTGATCACAGAGCTGCCCTCATTAAATCTGCAATAACAGTTCTTGTGAGTGAGACCTCTGCTGGTGGCAGAGGATACTTCCAGCAGTTTCAAACTCTGAGGACACAGATGACATCTGCTGGCGAAATGGAGGAAGTTCATCAATAGTTCAGGAAATTCGCCAGCAGATGCATTTTGTGACAGCAAACAAGTCCACTATGTGGGATGGGTCATAGGACTTATTTCCCAGCTGGTCTCTGACAGGGTGTATCCTATTCTGTGCTAGTCTCTGGGATAGTTTGCGTGCCAATAAGGTGTCAGGCTTATTAGCTTTATCATAATATTTTTGGTTTGTGAGTCTTAAGGATCGTTCTGCCTTCTTAAAAAGGATTGCACATAGTTCCTGTCGAGCCACTAATAGCTGGTCCAGGACATCCTTGCCCCCAGAGTCTATATGTACTGTTTCAAGTCTCCTGATCTGTTGTTGGAGTTTTTTAATTTTTGCCTCATCAGCTTTTTTCCTCTGGGACGATATTTTAATTAATGTGCCTCTAGTTGTGGCCTTCAGGGCTGCCCAATGTGTGCTCCTTGATGTATCATTCGGGGAGTTATGTGCTAAATATTGTTTTATGGTTTCAGTTACCTCTACTTGAACTTCGTGGTCCTTTAATAAAGACTCGTTTAGTCTCCACTGAAATTGTGTGAAAGGACTTCTAGTGCTTATTGATGTACTGACTGAGGAGTGGTCAGACCATGAAATCTCTGACATTTCTGTCATCTTAGACTTTTCTAGGAGTGTCGCATCCATTAAGATAAAATCTATCCTGGAGTACGTGCCGTGGGGATGGGAGTAGAATGAGTGCCCTCTCTCTCCCGGGTGTGCCGCTCTCCATGCATCCCAGACGTTCACTTCCTGCATAAAGGATATCAGGGCCTTGCTAGGAGATCTACGCTGAGACGGGCTAGCAGGGAGAGTGTCTAGAACGGTATTGAAGTCTCCTGCTATAAGGAGTTTGCCCTCCCTGTGCAATGCTATTTTAGACGCCAGAGAGTCCAGAAAAGGTTTTAACCCTTCCGAGGGGGCATAAACACATACAATAGTATAAGTGCATCTGGATATCGTGGCAATGACAATCAAATATCTGCCTCCTGGGTCCCTAATAACCTTAGAAATCTCTAGAGCAATATTCTTTTTTAGAAGCACGGCCACTCCACCTTTCTTTGAACCGGTTGATGCATAATATGTATGAGGGTACGCTTTATGCCAAAATTTGGGTTCGGTGCCTTTCTTAAAGTGTGTCTCCTGAAGGAGAAGTATATCTGCTTGCTGACTTTTGTAATAATTGCTCACCATTCTCCTCTTTTGGGGGACATTCAGCCCCTTCACATTGTGAGTTATAATTTTGAGGGTGGTGGGAGCTGTGTGACTAGATGCGTCCGAAGGGGGTTCGGTGGTTATGGTCTGGGCCATATGAAGTATGGAGTGGACGTGCTTCTGCGATATAATGACACCATAGGATTAAATACTACTATCACCATAGGGATAACAATAGCAGTGACTGAATACCAGTAAAATAACGCTTTGTGGTACTTATATAAACATATAACAATGGTAACCTGTAACCAAGAAACCATAACATTGGTAAACCGAAATAAGAAATAAAACTTTGTTAACTTTGCCATATATGGCTTGGTAAGGCAGGGAGTCCAGATTCAGACTTCCCTAGTATGATTATTGCCTGCTGCGTGAGTGGTGTATGCAGCGTTCCAAGGGGGTCGGTATGCCTCAGGGGCCAAATCCGAGTGGTAGAGGTCTGGATTCGGACCAGGGCCTATAATCACCAGGTAATAAAGCAGGCAGGGTCTCCTCTCGACCTGTTGACAGTATGTGCTACTGATAAGCAATCGGGGTCGAGGTTTGAGATAACAGACATAACAGTACTCAGTATTCCGTGTTGGCTGCATGTTCGCGTTGGCTCATGTTTCGCGTGGCCTTTCTGGACCGCACTTTTGTCCATGTTACACGAGGGGAAATTACCCGACTTTGAGGAGAAGCTGTGGGTGCTGTTTGATTCGTAGGAGATTCAATGCCCAATTTGTCCAGTGTGTCCTGTATCATATGTGGACCGTAGACCACTAGTTGGCGGCCATTATGTATCACAATGAGCTTGAATGGGAACCCCCACCTGTACTTGATCTTGTTACGTACTAGTAAAGAGGTGAGAGGTTTCATATCTTTTCTTCTTTTCAGCGTGATCTGAGACAAATCAGGAAAGAAGGTGATATGCTCGTCTCCGAAAGTAAGGTCTGGTGAATTGCGTGTATAGGAGAGAAGGGCCTCACGAGTGCTGTAGTAGTGAAACCGCAGTATAATATCCCGCAGCGGCTCGTCATCTCGTGGTTTGGCTCTGAGCGCCCTATGTGCTCTGTCCATGCGTAGCTCTGCAGGAGGTATGTCGGGGAGTAGAGACGCAAAGAGGGATTCAAGATAAGGTGTAATTTCAGTGATCGATTCTGGGACCCCTCTCACTCTAAGGTTATTCCTCCTATCTCTATTTTCCTGATCTTCTTGCCCGTCTTTAAGGGCCTGTACATCGGTGCGGATCTCCGCTATGTCCTGCTCTGTCTGCGTGCAGAAGGCCTTAACCTCATCCACCTCCTCCTCTAGCTCGTGCAGTCTCTCGCCCAGCGCGGCTATCTCCCCCCTTATCTCCTTAACAACACTAGTATTAGATGTTTTTACCAGCTTCTCGATGTCCTGGTATAGTTGTTTAAGGTCTGCTTTGGTGGCGGTGCCTGCTGTGGGGGAGGCCGTGTTCTGGCTTTGAGCTGCTTCTCCGGCCGGGCGGGCGCCATCTTGAGAGCTCCCCGTCTTGTTCTTGCGGGTGAACATTTCTGGGATCCCAGGGTCTGATTCCGCACCGGTTTTCTTGGGGCCCATCCTGGGGGTGTTGGGCGCTGCCAGGGCTTCTTTCCGATAGAGAGGAGAAGGTTTCAGCGAGGTAAGGGAGCTGTGTTAGGCCGAGTTGGTCGGAGCTCTCTCTACATGCGTCCTCTCAGCGGCGCGTCCAGGCTCCGCCCCCCACTAAGTTTTTTTTAACAATAAGATATCATGCCGAAACCCGGGATCGAACCAAGGACCTTTAGATCTTCAGTCTAACGCTCTCCCAACTGAGCTATTTCGGCTACATTGCATCGCAGTTGGTGTGATTTTTTTTTCAGCAGAAGTGTCCTGTGCAGGCAAAGACTCATGATATTTTCGGAGTCGTAGTAGCAGTGGTGTGTTGTCGGTGTGGTTAGAGGGTCTAAGGTGCTCCATGCAGGTTGCATGTGTCTTGTAGACTTGCGTTCAAATACCTTTCCTGACAATCATTTTTGAATTTTTTGCCCTCCTGCAGCTGTATTTATGAGTTCCCATAAGACAAACCTCCAATCTAGTACCTTTTATTCAGGTAAATGCAGCTGTATTTATGACTTCCCATGAGATAAATCTCCAATCTAGTACCTTTTATTCAGGTAAATTATCTACTCTATATGTGTCCTATATTTTCTTTGATATATACTCATTAAGAAATGTTTGTCTCTTTTAAGTTGACTGTATGTCCTCTTTTCTTGCAGTCTTGAAATATTTGATGTGACCAGAGGTATTGTGTTAAATCCATGTCTCTATTTTGTCTGGTTCAATCAGGACGTTTCTGTATTGAGAATCAGTTTATCTTGCCGAGTTCCGGGTGTAGTCTGAATTTGGCTTTATTTTACTAAGTTTTTTCTAACAATAAGATATCATGCCGAAACCCGGGATCGAACCAGGGACCTTTAAATCTTCAGTCTAACGCTCTCCCAACTGAGCTATTTCAGCTACATTGCATCACAGTTTGTGTGATTTTTTTTTCAGCACAAGTGTCCTGTGCAGGCAAAGACTCATGATATTTTCTGAGTCGTAGTAGCAGTGGTGAGTTGTCTGTGTGGTAAGAGGGTCTAAGGTGCTCCATGCAGGTTGCATGTGTCTTGTAGACTTGGGTTCAAATACCTTTCCTGACAATCATTTTTGAATTTTTTGCCCTCCTGCAGCTGTATTTATGAGTTCCCATAAGACAAACCTCCAATCTAGTACCTTTTATTCAGGTAAATGCAGCTGTATTTATGACTTCCCATGAGATAAATCTCCAATCTAGTACCTTTTATTCAGGTAAATTATCTACTCTATATGTGTCCTATATTTTCTTTGATATATATTCATTAAGAAATGTTTGTCTCTTTTAAGTTGACTGTATGTCCTCTTTTCTTGCAGTCTTGAAATATTTGATGTGACCAGAGGTATTGTGTAAAATCCATGTCTCTATTTTGTCTGGTTCAATCAGGACGTTTCTGTATTGAGAATCAGTTTATCTTGCCGAGTTCCAGGTGTAGTCTGAATTTGGCTTTATTTTACTAAGTTTTTTCTAACAATAAGATATCATGCCGAAACCCGGGATCGAACCAGGGACCTTTAGATCTTCAGTCTAACGCTCTCCCAACTGAGCTATTTCGGCTACATTGCATCACAGTTTGTGTGATTTTTTTTCAGCACAAGTGTCCTGTGCAGGCAAAGACTCATGATATTTTCTGAGTTGTAGTAGCAGTAGTGTGTTGTCGGTGTGGTTAGAGGGTCTAAGGCGCTCCATGCAGGTTGCATGTGTCCTGTAGACTTGGGTTCAAATACCTTTCCTGACAATCAAGTTTGAATTTTTTGCCCTCCTGCAGCTGTATTTATGAGTTCCCATAAGACAAACCTCCAATCTAGTACCTTTTATTCAGGTAAATGCAGCTGTATTTATGACTTCCCATGAGATAAATCTCCAATCTAGTACCTTTTATTCAGGTAAATTATCTACTCTATATGTGTCCTATATTTTCTTTGATATATATTCATTAAGAAATGTTTGTCTCTTTTAAGTTGACTGTATGTCCTCTTTTCTTGCAGTCTTGAAATATTTGATGTGACCAGAGGTATTGTGTTAAATCCATGTCTCTATTTTGTCTGGTTCAATCAGGACGTTTCTGTATTGAGAATCAGTTTATCTTGCCGAGTTCCGGGTGTAGTCTGAATTTGGCTTTATTTTACTAAGTTTTTTCTAACAATAAGATATCATGCCGAAACCCGGGATCGAACCAGGGACCTTTAGATCTTCAGTCTAACGCTCTCCCAACTGAGCTATTTCGGCTACAATGCATCACAGTTGGTGTGATTTTTTTTTCAGCAGAAGTGTCCTGTGCAGGCAAAGACTCATGATATTTTCAGAGTCGTAGTAGTAGTGGTGTGTTGTCGGTGTGGTTAGAGGGTCTAAGGCGCTCCATGCAGGTTGCATGTGTCCTGTAGACTTGGGTTCAAATACCTTTCCTGACAATCAAGTTTGAATTTTTTGCCCTCCTGCAGCTGTATTTATGAGTTCCCATAAGACAAACCTCCAATCTAGTAGATTTAATTCAGGTAAATGCAGCTGTATTTATGACTTCCCATGAGATAAATCTCCAATCTAGTACCTTTTATTCAGGTAAATTATCTACTCTATATGTGTCCTATATTTTCTTTGATATATATTCATTAAGAAATGTTTGTCTCTTTTAAGTTGACTGTATGTCCTCTTTTCTTGCAGTCTTGAAATATTTGATGTGACCAGAGGTATTGTGTTAAATCCATGTCTCTATTTTGTCTGGTTCAATCAGGACGTTTCTGTATTGAGAATCAGTTTATCTTGCCGAGTTCCGGGTGTAGTCTGAATTTGGCTTTATTTTACTAAGTTTTTTCTAACAATAAGATATCATGCCGAAACCCGGGATCGAACCAGGGACCTTTAGATCTTCAGTCTAACGCTCTCCCAACTGAGCTATTTCGGCTACGTTGCATCACAGTTGGTGTGATTTTTTTTTCAGCAGAAGTGTCCTGTGCAGGCAAAGACTCATGATATTTTCGGAGTCGTAGTAGCAGTGGTGTGTTGTCGGTGTGGTTAGAGGGTCTAAGGCGCTCCATGCAGGCTGCATGTGTCTTGTAGACTTGGGTTCAAATACCTTTCCTGACAATCATTTTTGAATTTTTTGCCCTCCTGCAGCTGTATTTATGAGTTCCCATAAGACAAACCTCCAATCTAGTACCTTTTATTCAGGTAAATGCAGCTGTATTTATGACTTCCCATGAGATAAATCTCCAATCTAGTACCTTTTATTCAGGTAAATTATCTACTCTATATGTGTCCTATATTTTCTTTGATATATATTCATTAAGAAATGTTTGTCTCTTTTAAGTTGACTGTATGTCCTCTTTTCTTGCAGTCTTGAAATATTTGATGTGACCAGAGGTATTGTGTAAAATCCATGTCTCTATTTTGTCTGGTTCAATCAGGACGTCTCTGTATTGAGAATCAGTTTATCTTGCCGAGTTCCAGGTGTAGTCTGAATTTGGCTTTATTTTACTAAGTTTTTTCTAACAATAAGATATCATGCCGAAACCCGGGATCGAACCAGGAACCTTTAGATCTTCAGTCTAACGCTCTCCCAACTGAGCTATTTCGGCTACATTGCATCACAGTTGGTGTGATTTTTTTTTCAGCAGAAGTGTCCTGTGCAGGGAAAGACTCATGATATTTTCGGAGTCGTAGTAGCAGTGGTGTGTTGTCGGTGTGGTTAGAGGGTCTAAGGCGCTCCATGCAGGTTGCATGTGTCTTGTAGACTTGGGTTCAAATACCTTTCCTGACAATCATTTTTGAATTTTTTGCCCTCCTGCAGCTGTATTTATGAGTTCCCATAAGACAAACCTCCAATCTAGTACCTTTTATTCAGGTAAATGCAGCTGTATTTATGACTTCCCATGAGATAAATCTCCAATCTAGTACCTTTTATTCAGGTAAATTATCTACTCTACATGTGTCCTATATTTTCTTTGATATATATTCATTAAGAAATGTTTGTCTCTTTTAAGTTGACTGTATGTCCTCTTTTCTTGCAGTCTTGAAATATTTGATGTGACCAGAGGTATTGTGTTAAATCCATGTCTCTATTTTGTCTGGTTCAATCAGGACGTTTCTGTATTGAGAATCAGTTTATCTTGCCGAGTTCCGGGTGTAGTCTGACTTTGGCTTTATTTTACTAAGTTTTTTCTAACAATAAGATATCATGCCGAAACCCGGGATTGAACCAGGAACCTTTAGATCTTCAGTCTAACGCTCTCCCAACTGAGCTATTTCGGCTACATTGCTTTATAGTTTGTGTGATTTTTTTTTCAGCACAAGTGTCCTGTGCAGGCAAAGACTCATGATATTTTCTGAGTCGTAGTAGCAGTGGTGTGTTGTCGGTGTGGTTAGAGGGTCTAAGGCGCTCCATGCAGGTTGCATGTGTCCTGTAGACTTGGGTTCAAATACCTTTCCTGACAATCATTTTTGAATTTTTTGCCCTCCTGCAGCTGTATTTATGAGTTCCCATAAGACAAACCTCCAATCTAGTACCTTTTATTCAGGTAATTGCAGCTGTATTTATGACTTCCCATGAGATAAATCTCCAATCTAGTACCTTTTATTCAGGTAAATTATCTACTCTATATGTGTCCTATATTTTCTTTGATATATATTCATTAAGAAATGTTTGTCTCTTTTAAGTTGACTGTATGTCCTCTTTTCTTGCCGAGTTCCGGGTGTAGTCTGAATTTGGCTTTATTTTACTAAGTTTTTTCTAACAATAAGATATCATGCCGAAACCCGGGATCGAACCAGGGACCTTTAAATCTTCAGTCTAACGCTCTACCAACTGAGCTATTTCGGCTACATTGCATCACAGTTTGTGTGATTTTTTTTTTTTCAGCACAAGTGTCCTGTGCAGGCAAAGACTCATGATATTTTCTGAGTCGTAGTAGCAGTGGTGTGTTGTCGGTGTGGTTAGAGGGTCTAAGGCACTCCATGCAGGTTGCATGTGTCCTGTAGACTTGGGTTCAAATACCTTTCCTGACAATCATTTTTGAATTTTTTGCCCTCCTGCAGCTGTATTTATGAGTTCCCATAAGACAAACCTCCAATCTAGTACCTTTTATTCAGGTAAATGCAGCTGTATTTATGACTTCCCATGAGATAAATCTCCAATCTAGTACCTTTTATTCAGGTAAATTATCTACTCTATATGTGTCCTATATTTTCTTTGATATATATTCATTAAGAAATGTTTGTCTCTTTTAAGTTGACTGTATGTCCTCTTTTCTTGCAGTCTTGAAATATTTGATGTGACCAGAGGTATTGTGTTAAATCCATGTCTCTATTTTGTCTGGTTCAATCAGGACGTTTCTGTATTGAGAATCAGTTTATCTTGCCGAGTTCCAGGTGTAGTCTGACTTTGGCTTTATTTTACTAAGTTTTTTCTAACAATAAGATATCATGCCGAAACCCGGGATCGAACCAGGGACCTTTAGATCTTCAGTCTAACGCTCTCCCAACTGAGCTATTTCGGCTACATTGCATCACAGTTTGTGTGATTTTTTTTTTTTCAGCACAAGTGTCCTGTGCAGGCAAAGACTCATGATATTTTCTGAGTCGTAGTACCAGTGGTGTGTTGTCGGTGTGGTTAGAGGGTCTAAGGCACTCCATGCAGGTTGCATGTGTCCTGTAGACTTGGGTTCAAATACCTTTCCTGACAATCATTTTTGAATTTTTTGCCCTCCTGCAGCTGTATTTATGAGTTCCCATAAGACAAACCTCCAATCTAGTACCTTTTATTCAGGTAAATGCAGCTGTATTTATGACTTCCCATGAGATAAATCTCCAATCTAGTACCTTTTATTCAGGTAAATTATCTACTCTATATGTGTCCTATATTTTCTTTGATATATATTCATTAAGAAATGTTTGTCTCTTTTAAGTTGACTGTATGTCCTCTTTTCTTGCAGTCTTGAAATATTTGATGTGACCAGAGGTATTGTGTTAAATCCATGTCTCTATTTTGTCTGGTTCAATCAGGACGTTTCTGTATTGAGAATCAGTTTATCTTGCCGAGTTCCAGGTGTAGTCTGACTTTGGCTTTATTTTACTAAGTTTTTTCTAACAATAAGATATCATGCCGAAACCCGGGATCGAACCAGGGACCTTTAGATCTTCAGTCTAACGCTCTCCCAACTGAGCTATTTCGGCTACATTGCATCACAGTTTGTGTGATTTTTTTTTCAGCACAAGTGTCCTGTGCAGGCAAAGACTCATGATATTTTCTGAGTCGTAGTAGCAGTGGTGTGTTGTCGGTGTGGTTAGAGGGTCTAAGGCACTCCATGCAGGTTGCATGTGTCCTGTAGACTTGGGTTCAAATACCTTTCCTGACAATCATTTTTGAATTTTTTGCCCTCCTGCAGCTGTATTTATGAGTTCCCATAAGACAAACCTCCAATCTAGTACCTTTTATTCAGGTAATTGCAGCTGTATTTATGACTTCCCATGAGATAAATCTCCAATCTAGTACCTTTTATTCAGGTAAATTATCTACTCTATATGTGTCCTATATTTTCTTTGATATATATTCATTAAGAAATGTTTGTCTCTTTTAAGTTGACTGTATGTCCTCTTATCTTGCAGTCTTGAAATATTTGATGTGACCAGAGGTATTGTGTTAAATCCATGTCTCTATTTTGTCTGGTTCAATCAAGACGTTTCTGTATTGAGAATCAGTTTATTCAGGTAATTGCAGCTGTATTTATGACTTCCCATGAGATAAATCTCCAATCTAGTACCTTTTTTTCAGGTAAATTATCTACTCTATATGTGTCCTATATTTTCTTTGATATATATTCATTAAGAAATGTTTGTCTCTTTTAAGTTGACTGTATGTCCTCTTATCTTGCCGAGTTCCGGGTGTAGTCTGAATTTGGCTTTATTTTACTAAGTTTTTTCTAACAATAAGATATCATGCCGAAACCCGGGATCGAACCAGGGACCTTTAGATCTTCAGTCTAACGCTCTCCCAACTGAGCTATTTCGGCTACATTGCATCACAGTTTGTGTGATTTTTTTTTTTTCAGCACAAGTGTCCTGTGCAGGCAAAGACTCATGATATTTTCTGAGTCGTAGTAGCAGTGGTGTGTTGTCGGTGTGGTTAGAGGGTCTAAGGCACTCCATGCAGGTTGCATGTGTCCTGTAGACTTGGGTTCAAATACCTTTCCTGACAATCATTTTTGAATTTTTTGCCCTCCTGCAGCTGTATTTATGAGTTCCCATAAGACAAACCTCCAATCTAGTACCTTTTATTCAGGTAAATGCAGCTGTATTTATGACTTCCCATGAGATAAATCTCCAATCTAGTACCTTTTATTCAGGTAAATTATCTACTCTATATGTGTCCTATATTTTCTTTGATATATATTCATTAAGAAATGTTTGTCTCTTTTAAGTTGACTGTATGTCCTCTTTTCTTGCAGTCTTGAAATATTTGATGTGACCAGAGGTATTGTGTTAAATCCATGTCTCTATTTTGTCTGGTTCAATCAGGACGTTTCTGTATTGAGAATCAGTTTATCTTGCCGAGTTCCAGGTGTAGTCTGACTTTGGCTTTATTTTACTAAGTTTTTTCTAACAATAAGATATCATGCCGAAACCCGGGATCGAACCAGGGACCTTTAGATCTTCAGTCTAATGCTCTCCCAACTGAGCTATTTCGGCTACATTGCATCACAGTTTGTGTGATTTTTTTTTTTTCAGCACAAGTGTCCTGTGCAGGCAAAGACTCATGATATTTTCTGAGTCGTAGTAGCAGTGGTGTGTTGTCGGTGTGGTTAGAGGGTCTAAGGCACTCCATGCAGGTTGCATGTGTCCTGTAGACTTGGGTTCAAATACCTTTCCTGACAATCATTTTTGAATTTTTTGCCCTCCTGCAGCTGTATTTATGAGTTCCCATAAGACAAACCTCCAATCTAGTACCTTTTATTCAGGTAAATGCAGCTGTATTTATGACTTCCCATGAGATAAATCTCCAATCTAGTACCTTTTATTCAGGTAAATTATCTACTCTATATGTGTCCTATATTTTCTTTGATATATATTCATTAAGAAATGTTTGTCTCTTTTAAGTTGACTGTATGTCCTCTTTTCTTGCAGTCTTGAAATATTTGATGTGACCAGAGGTATTGTGTAAAATCCATGTCTCTATTTTGTCTGGTTCAATCAGGACGTTTCTGTATTGAGAATCAGTTTATCTTGCCGAGTTCCAGGTGTAGTCTGACTTTGGCTTTATTTTACTAAGTTTTTTCTAACAATAAGATATCATGCCGAAACCCGGGATCGAACCAGGGACCTTTAGATCTTCAGTCTAACGCTCTCCCAACTGAGCTATTTCGGCTACATTGCATCACAGTTTGTGTGATTTTTTTTTTTTCAGCACAAGTGTCCTGTGCAGGCAAAGACTCATGATATTTTCTGAATCGTAGTAGCAGTGGTGTGTTGTCGGTGTGGTTAGAGGGTCTAAGGCACTCCATGCAGGTTGCATGTGTCCTGTAGACTTGGGTTCAAATACCTTTCCTGACAATCATTTTTGAATTTTTTGCCCTCCTGCAGCTGTATTTATGAGTTCCCATAAGACAAACCTCCAATCTAGTACCTTTTATTCAGGTAATTGCAGCTGTATTTATGACTTCCCATGAGATAAATCTCCAATCTAGTACCTTTTATTCAGGTAAATTATCTACTCTATATGTGTCCTATATTTTCTTTGATATATATTCATTAAGAAATGTTTGTCTCTTTTAAGTTGACTGTATGTCCTCTTATCTTGCAGTCTTGAAATATTTGATGTGACCAGAGGTATTGTGTTAAATCCATGTCTCTATTTTGTCTGGTTCAATCAAGACGTTTCTGTATTGAGAATCAGTTTATCTTGCCGAGTTCCAGGTGTAGTCTGACTTTGGCTTTATTTTACTAAGTTTTTTCTAACAATAAGATATCATGCCGAAACCCGGGATCGAACCAGGGACCTTTAGATCTTCAGTCTAACGCTCTCCCAACTGAGCTATTTCGGCTACATTGCTTTATAGTTTGTGTGATTTTTTTTTCAGCACAAGTGTCCTGTGCAGGCAAAGACTCATGATATTTTCTGAGTCGTAGTAGCAGTGGTGTGTTGTCGGTGTGGTTAGAGGGTCTAAGGCGCTCCATGCAGGTTGCATGTGTCCTGTAGACTTGGGTTCAAATACCTTTCCTGACAATCATTTTTGAATTTTTTGCCCTCCTGCAGCTGTATTTATGAGTTCCCATAAGACAAACCTCCAATCTAGTACCTTTTATTCAGGTAATTGCAGCTGTATTTATGACTTCCCATGAGATAAATCTCCAATCTAGTACCTTTTATTCAGGTAAATTATCTACTCTATATGTGTCCTATATTTTCTTTGATATATATTCATTAAGAAATGTTTGTCTCTTTTAAGTTGACTGTATGTCCTCTTATCTTGCCGAGTTCCGGGTGTAGTCTGAATTTGGCTTTATTTTACTAAGTTTTTTCTAACAATAAGATATCATGCCGAAACCCGGGATCGAACCAGGGACCTTTAGATCTTCAGTCTAACGCTCTCCCAACTGAGCTATTTCGGTTACATTGCATCACAGTTTGTGTGATTTTTTTTCAGCACAAGTGTCCTGTGCAGGCAAAGACTCATGATATTTTCTGAGTTGTAGTAGCTGTAGTGTGTTGTTGGTGTGGTTAGAGGGTCTAAGGCGCTCCATGCAGGTTGCATGTGTCCTGTAGACTTGGGTTCAAATACCTTTCCTGACAATCAAGTTTGAATTTTTTGCCCTCCTGCAGCTGTATTTATGAGTTCCCATAAGACAAACCTCCAATCTAGTAGATTTAATTCAGGTAAATGCAGCTGTATTTATGACTTCCCATGAGATAAATCTCCAATCTAGTACCTTTTATTCAGGTAAATTATCTACTCTATATGTGTCCTATATTTTCTTTGATATATATTCATTAAGAAATGTTTGTCTCTTTTAAGTTGACTGTATGTCCTCTTTTCTTGCAGTCTTGAAATATTTGATGTGACCAGAGGTATTGTGTTAAATCCATGTCTCTATTTTGTCTGGTTCAATCAGGACGTTTCTGTATTGAGAATCAGTTTATCTTGCCGAGTTCCGGGTGTAGTCTGAATTTGGCTTTATTTTACTAAGTTTTTTCTAACAATAAGATATCATGCCGAAACCCGGGATCGAACCAGGGACCTTTAGATCTTCAGTCTAACGCTCTCCCAACTGAGCTATTTCGGCTACATTGCATCACAGTTGGTGTGATTTTTTTTTCAGCAGAAGTGTCCTGTGCAGGCAAAGACTCATGATATTTTCGGAGTCGTAGTAGCAGTGGTGTGTTGTCGGTGTGGTTAGAGGGTCTAAGGCGCTCCATGCAGGCTGCATGTGTCTTGTAGACTTGGGTTCAAATACCTTTCCTGACAATCATTTTTGAATTTTTTGCCCTCCTGCAGCTGTATTTATGAGTTCCCATAAGACAAACCTCCAATCTAGTACCTTTTATTCAGGTAAATGCAGCTGTATTTATGACTTCCCATGAGATAAATCTCCAATCTAGTACCTTTTATTCAGGTAAATTATCTACTCTATATGTGTCCTATATTTTCTTTGATATATATTCATTAAGAAATGTTTGTCTCTTTTAAGTTGACTGTATGTCCTCTTTTCTTGCAGTCTTGAAATATTTGATGTGACCAGAGGTATTGTGTAAAATCCATGTCTCTATTTTGTCTGGTTCAATCAGGACGTCTCTGTATTGAGAATCAGTTTATCTTGCCGAGTTCCAGGTGTAGTCTGAATTTGGCTTTATTTTACTAAGTTTTTTCTAACAATAAGATATCATGCCGAAACCCGGGATCGAACCAGGAACCTTTAGATCTTCAGTCTAACGCTCTCCCAACTGAGCTATTTCGGCTACATTGCATCACAGTTGGTGTGATTTTTTTTTCAGCAGAATTGTCCTGTGCAGGGAAAGACTCATGATATTTTCGGAGTCGTAGTAGCAGTGGTGTGTTGTCGGTGTGGTTAGAGGGTCTAAGGCGCTCCATGCAGGTTGCATGTGTCTTGTAGACTTGGGTTCAAATACCTTTCCTGACAATCATTTTTGAATTTTTTGCCCTCCTGCAGCTGTATTTATGAGTTCCCATAAGACAAACCTCCAATCTAGTTCCTTTTATTCAGGTAAATGCAGCTGTATTTATGACTTCCCATGAGATAAATCTCCAATCTAGTACCTTTTATTCAGGTAAATTATCTACTCTACATGTGTCCTATATTTTCTTTGATATATATTCATTAAGAAACCACACCTCTAACCACACCGACAACACACCACTGCTACTACGACTCCGAAAATATCATGAGTCTTTCCCTGCACAGGACACTTCTGCTGAAAAAAAAATCACACCAACTGTGATGCAATGTAGCCGAAATAGCTCAGTTGGGAGAGCGTTAGACAATAAGATATCATGCCGAAACCCGGGATCGAACCAGGGACCTTTAGATCTTCAGTCTAACGCTCTCCCAACTGAGCTATTTCGGCTACATTGCATCACAGTTTGTGTGATTTTTTTTTTTCAGCACAAGTGTCCTGTGCAGGCAAAGACTCATGATATTTTCTGAGTCGTAGTAGCCGTGGTGTGTTGTCGGTGTGGTTAGAGGGTCTAAGGCACTCCATGCAGGTTGCATGTGTCCTGTAGACTTGGGTTCAAATACCTTTCCTGACAATCATTTTTGAATTTTTTGCCCTCCTGCAGCTGTATTTATGAGTTCCCATAAGACAAACCTCCAATCTAGTACCTTTTATTCAGGTAAATGCAGCTGTATTTATGACTTCCCATGAGATAAATCTCCAATCTAGTACCTTTTATTCAGGTAAATTATCTACTCTATATGTGTCCTATATTTTCTTTGATATATATTCATTAAGAAATGTTTGTCTCTTTTAAGTTGACTGTATGTCCTCTTTTCTTGCAGTCTTGAAATATTTGATGTGACCAGAGGTATTGTGTTAAATCCATGTCTCTATTTTGTCTGGTTCAATCAGGACGTTTCTGTATTGAGAATCAGTTTATCTTGCCGAGTTCCAGGTGTAGTCTGACTTTGGCTTTATTTTACTAAGTTTTTTCTAACAATAAGATATCATGCCGAAACCCGGGATCGAACCAGGGACCTTTAGATCTTCAGTCTAACGCTCTCCCAACTGAGCTATTTCGGCTACATTGCATCACAGTTTGTGTGATTTTTTTTTTTTCAGCACAAGTGTCCTGTGCAGGCAAAGACTCATGATATTTTCTGAGTCGTAGTAGCAGTGGTGTGTTGTCGGTGTGGTTAGAGGGTCTAAGGCACTCCATGCAGGTTGCATGTGTCCTGTAGACTTGGGTTCAAATACCTTTCCTGACAATCATTTTTGAATTTTTTGCCCTCCTGCAGCTGTATTTATGAGTTCCCATAAGACAAACCTCCAATCTAGTACCTTTTATTCAGGTAAATGCAGCTGTATTTATGACTTCCCATGAGATAAATCTCCAATCTAGTACCTTTTATTCAGGTAAATTATCTACTCTATATGTGTCCTATATTTTCTTTGATATATATTCATTAAGAAATGTTTGTCTCTTTTAAGTTGACTGTATGTCCTCTTATCTTGCAGTCTTGAAATATTTGATGTGACCAGAGGTATTGTGTTAAATCCATGTCTCTATTTTGTCTGGTTCAATCAGGACGTTTCTGTATTGAGAATCAGTTTATCTTGCCGAGTTCCAGGTGTAGTCTGACTTTGGCTTTATTTTACTAAGTTTTTTCTAACAATAAGATATCATGCCGAAACCCGGGATCGAACCAGGGACCTTTAGATCTTCAGTCTAACGCTCTACCAACTGAGCTATTTCGGCTACATTGCATCACAGTTTGTGTGATTTTTTTTTCAGCACAAGTGTCCTGTGCAGGCAAAGACTCATGATATTTTCTGAGTCGTAGTAGCAGTGGTGCGTTGTCGGTGTGGTTAGAGGGTCTAAGGCGCTCCATGCAGGTTGCATGTGTCCTGTAGACTTGGGTTCAAATACCTTTCCTGAGAAACATTTTTGAATTTTTTGCCCTCCTGCAGCTGTATTTATGAGTTCCCATAAGACAAACCTCCAATCTAGTACCTTTTATTCAGGTAAATGCAGCTGTATTTATGACTTCCCATGAGATAAATCTCCAATCTAGTACCTTTTATTCAGGTAAATTATCTACTCTATATGTGTCCTATATTTTCTTTGATATATATTCATTAAGAAATGTTTGTCTCTTTTAAGTTGACTGTATGTCCTCTTTTCTTGCAGTCTTGAAATATTTGATGTGACCAGAGGTATTGTGTAAAATCCATGTCTCTATTTTGTCTGGTTCAATCAGGACGTCTCTGTATTGAGAATCAGTTTATCTTGCCGAGTTCCAGGTGTAGTCTGAATTTGGCTTTATTTTACTAAGTTTTTTCTAACAATAAGATATCATGCCGAAACCCGGGATCGAACCAGGAACCTTTAGATCTTCAGTCTAACGCTCTCCCAACTGAGCTATTTCGGCTACATTGCATCACAGTTGGTGTGATTTTTTTTTCAGCAGAAGTGTCCTGTGCAGGGAAAGACTCATGATATTTTCGGAGTCGTAGTAGCAGTGGTGTGTTGTCGGTGTGGTTAGAGGGTCTAAGGCGCTCCATGCAGGTTGCATGTGTCTTGTAGACTTGGGTTCAAATACCTTTCCTGACAATCATTTTTGAATTTTTTGCCCTCCTGCAGCTGTATTTATGAGTTCCCATAAGACAAACCTCCAATCTAGTACCTTTTATTCAGGTAAATGCAGCTGTATTTATGACTTCCCATGAGATAAATCTCCAATCTAGTACCTTTTATTCAGGTAAATTATCTACTCTACATGTGTCCTATATTTTCTTTGATATATATTCATTAAGAAACCACACCTCTAACCACACCGACAACACACCACTGCTACTACGACTCTGAAAATATCATGAGTCTTTCCCTGCACAGGACACTTCTGCTGAAAAAAAAATCACACCAACTGTGATGCAATGTAGCCGAAATAGCTCAGTTGGGAGAGCGTTAGACAATAAGATATCATGCCGAAACCCGGGATCGAACCAGGGACCTTTAGATCTTCAGTCTAACGCTCTCCCAACTGAGCTATTTCGGCTACATTGCATCACAGTTTGTGTGATTTGTTTTTTTCAGCACAAGTGTCCTGTGCAGGCAAAGACTCATGATATTTTCTGAGTCGTAGTAGCCGTGGTGTGTTGTCGGTGTGGTTAGAGGGTCTAAGGCACTCCATGCAGGTTGCATGTGTCCTGTAGACTTGGGTTCAAATACCTTTCCTGACAATCATTTTTGAATTTTTTGCCCTCCTGCAGCTGTATTTATGAGTTCCCATAAGACAAACCTCCAATCTAGTACCTTTTATTCAGGTAAATGCAGCTGTATTTATGACTTCCCATGAGATAAATCTCCAATCTAGTACCTTTTATTCAGGTAAATTATCTACTCTATATGTGTCCTATATTTTCTTTGATATATATTCATTAAGAAATGTTTGTCTCTTTTAAGTTGACTGTATGTCCTCTTTTCTTGCAGTCTTGAAATATTTGATGTGACCAGAGGTATTGTGTTAAATCCATGTCTCTATTTTGTCTGGTTCAATCAGGACGTTTCTGTATTGAGAATCAGTTTATCTTGCCGAGTTCCAGGTGTAGTCTGACTTTGGCTTTATTTTACTAAGTTTTTTCTAACAATAAGATATCATGCCGAAACCCGGGATCGAACCAGGGACCTTTAGATCTTCAGTCTAACGCTCTCCCAACTGAGCTATTTCGGCTACATTGCATCACAGTTTGTGTGATTTTTTTTTTTTCAGCACAAGTGTCCTGTGCAGGCAAAGACTCATGATATTTTCTGAGTCGTAGTAGCAGTGGTGTGTTGTCGGTGTGGTTAGAGGGTCTAAGGCACTCCATGCAGGTTGCATGTGTCCTGTAGACTTGGGTTCAAATACCTTTCCTGACAATCATTTTTGAATTTTTTGCCCTCCTGCAGCTGTATTTATGAGTTCCCATAAGACAAACCTCCAATCTAGTACCTTTTATTCAGGTAAATGCAGCTGTATTTATGACTTCCCATGAGATAAATCTCCAATCTAGTACCTTTTATTCAGGTAAATTATCTACTCTATATGTGTCCTATATTTTCTTTGATATATATTCATTAAGAAATGTTTGTCTCTTTTAAGTTGACTGTATGTCCTCTTTTCTTGCAGTCTTGAAATATTTGATGTGACCAGAGGTATTGTGTTAAATCCATGTCTCTATTTTGTCTGGTTCAATCAGGACGTTTCTGTATTGAGAATCAGTTTATCTTGCCGAGTTCCAGGTGTAGTCTGACTTTGGCTTTATTTTACTAAGTTTTTTCTAACAATAAGATATCATGCCGAAACCCGGGATCGAATCAGGGACCTTTAGATCTTCAGTCTAACGCTCTCCCAACTGAGCTATTTCGGCTACATTGCATCACAGTTTGTGTGATTTTTTTTTTTTCAGCACAAGTGTCCTGTGCAGGCAAAGACTCATGATATTTTCTGAGTCGTAGTAGCAGTGGTGTGTTGTCGGTGTGGTTAGAGGGTCTAAGGCACTCCATGCAGGTTGCATGTGTCCTGTAGACTTGGGTTTAAATACCTTTCCTGACAATCATTTTTGAATTTTTTGCCCTCCTGCAGCTGTATTTATGAGTTCCCATAAGACAAACCTCCAATCTAGTACCTTTTATTCAGGTAATTGCAGCTGTATTTATGACTTCCCATGAGATAAATCTCCAATCTAGTACCTTTTATTCAGGTAAATTATCTACTCTATATGTGTCCTATATTTTCTTTGATATATATTCATTAAGAAATGTTTGTCTCTTTTAAGTTGACTGTATGTCCTCTTATCTTGCAGTCTTGAAATATTTGATGTGACCAGAGGTATTGTGTTAAATCCATGTCTCTATTTTGTCTGGTTCAATCAAGACGTTTCTGTATTGAGAATCAGTTTATCTTGCCGAGTTCCAGGTGTAGTCTGACTTTGGCTTTATTTTACTAAGTTTTTTCTAACAATAAGATATCATGCCGAAACCCGGGATCGAACCAGGGACCTTTAGATCTTCAGTCTAACGCTCTCCCAACTGAGCTATTTCGGCTATATTGCTTTATAGTTTGTGTGATTTTTTTTTCAGCACAAGTGTCCTGTGCAGGCAAAGACTCATGATATTTTCTGAGTCGTAGTAGCAGTGGTGTGTTGTCGGTGTGGTTAGAGGGTCTAAGGCGCTCCATGCAGGTTGCATGTGTCCTGTAGACTTGGGTTCAAATACCTTTCCTGACAATCATTTTTGAATTTTTTGCCCTCCTGCAGCTGTATTTATGAGTTCCCATAAGACAAACCTCCAATCTAGTACCTTTTATTCAGGTAATTGCAGCTGTATTTATGACTTCCCATGAGATAAATCTCCAATCTAGTACCTTTTATTCAGGTAAATCATCTACTCTATATGTGTCCTATATTTTCTTTGATATATATTCATTAAGAAATGTTTGTCTCTTTTAAGTTGACTGTATGTCCTCTTATCTTGCCGAGTTCCGGGTGTAGTCTGAATTTGGCTTTATTTTACTAAGTTTTTTCTAACAATAAGATATCATGCCGAAACCCGGGATCGAACCAGGGACCTTTAGATCTTCAGTCTAACGCTCTCCCAACTGAGCTATTTCGGCTACATTGCATCACAGTTTGTGTGATTTTTTTTTTTTTCAGCACAAGTGTCCTGTGCAGGCAAAGACTCATGATATTTTCTGAGTCGTAGTAGCAGTGGTGTGTTGTCGGTGTGGTTAGAGGGTCTAAGGCACTCCATGCAGGTTGCATGTGTCCTGTAGACTTGGGTTCAAATACCTTTCCTGACAATCATTTTTGAATTTTTTGCCCTCCTGCAGCTGTATTTATGAGTTCCCATAAGACAAACCTCCAATCTAGTACCTTTTATTCAGGTAAATGCAGCTGTATTTATGACTTCCCATGAGATAAATCTCCAATCTAGTACCTTTTATTCAGGTAAATTATCTACTCTATATGTGTCCTATATTTTCTTTGATATATATTCATTAAGAAATGTTTGTCTCTTTTAAGTTGACTGTATGTCCTCTTTTCTTGCAGTCTTGAAATATTTGATGTGACCAGAGGTATTGTGTTAAATCCATGTCTCTATTTTGTCTGGTTCAATCAGGACGTTTCTGTATTGAGAATCAGTTTATCTTGCCGAGTTCCAGGTGTAGTCTGACTTTGGCTTTATTTTACTAAGTTTTTTCTAACAATAAGATATCATGCCGAAACCCGGGATCGAACCAGGGACCTTTAGATCTTCAGTCTAACGCTCTCCCAACTGAGCTATTTCGGCTACATTGCATCACAGTTTGTGTGATTTTTTTTTTTTCAGCACAAGTGTCCTGTGCAGGCAAAGACTCATGATATTTTCTGAGTCGTAGTAGCAGTGGTGTGTTGTCGGTGTGGTTAGAGGGTCTAAGGCACTCCATGCAGGTTGCATGTGTCCTGTAGACTTGGGTTCAAATACCTTTCCTGACAATCATTTTTGAATTTTTTGCCCTCCTGCAGCTGTATTTATGAGTTCCCATAAGACAAACCTCCAATCTAGTACCTTTTATTCAGGTAAATGCAGCTGTATTTATGACTTCCCATGAGATAAATCTCCAATCTAGTACCTTTTATTCAGGTAAATTATCTACTCTATATGTGTCCTATATTTTCTTTGATATATATTCATTAAGAAATGTTTGTCTCTTTTAAGTTGACTGTATGTCCTCTTTTCTTGCAGTCTTGAAATATTTGATGTGACCAGAGGTATTGTGTTAAATCCATGTCTCTATTTTGTCTGGTTCAATCAGGACGTTTCTGTATTGAGAATCAGTTTATCTTGCCGAGTTCCAGGTGTAGTCTGACTTTGGCTTTATTTTACTAAGTTTTTTCTAACAATAAGATATCATGCCGAAACCCGGGATCGAACCAGGGACCTTTAGATCTTCAGTCTAACGCTCTCCCAACTGAGCTATTTCGGCTACATTGCATCACAGTTTGTGTGATTTTTTTTTTTTCAGCACAAGTGTCCTGTGCAGGCAAAGACTCATGATATTTTCTGAGTCGTAGTAGCAGTGGTGTGTTGTTGGTGTGGTTAGAGGGTCTAAGGCACTCCATGCAGGTTGCATGTGTCCTGTAGACTTGGGTTCAAATACCTTTCCTGACAATCATTTTTGAATTTTTTGCCCTCCTGCAGCTGTATTTATGAGTTCCCATAAGACAAACCTCCAATCTAGTACCTTTTATTCAGGTAATTGCAGCTGTATTTATGACTTCCCATGAGATAAATCTCCAATCTAGTACCTTTTATTCAGGTAAATTATCTACTCTATATGTGTCCTATATTTTCTTTGATATATATTCATTAAGAAATGTTTGTCTCTTTTAAGTTGACTGTATGTCCTCTTATCTTGCAGTCTTGAAATATTTGATGTGACCAGAGGTATTGTGTTAAATCCATGTCTCTATTTTGTCTGGTTCAATCAAGACGTTTCTGTATTGAGAATCAGTTTATCTTGCCGAGTTCCAGGTGTAGTCTGACTTTGGCTTTATTTTACTAAGTTTTTTCTAACAATAAGATATCATGCCGAAACCCGGGATCGAACCAGGGACCTTTAGATCTTCAGTCTAACGCTCTCCCAACTGAGCTATTTCGGCTACATTGCTTTATAGTTTGTGTGATTTTTTTTTTCAGCACAAGTGTCCTGTGCGGGCAAAGACTCATGATATTTTCTGAGTCGTAGTAGCAGTGGTGTGTTGTCGGTGTGGTTAGAGGGTCTAAGGCGCTCCATGCAGGTTGCATGTGTCCTGTAGACTTGGGTTCAAATACCTTTCCTGACAATCATTTTTGAATTTTTTGCCCTCCTGCAGCTGTATTTATGAGTTCCCATAAGACAAACCTCCAATCTAGTACCTTTTATTCAGGTAATTGCAGCTGTATTTATGACTTCCCATGAGATAAATCTCCAATCTAGTACCTTTTATTCAGGTAAATTATCTACTCTATATGTGTCCTATATTTTCTTTGATATATATTCATTAAGAAATGTTTGTCTCTTTTAAGTTGACTGTATGTCCTCTTATCTTGCCGAGTTCCGGGTGTAGTCTGAATTTGGCTTTATTTTACTAAGTTTTTTCTAACAATAAGATATCATGCCGAAACCCGGGATCGAACCAGGGACCTTTAGATCTTCAGTCTAACGCTCTCCCAACTGAGCTATTTCGGTTACATTGCATCACAGTTTGTGTGATTTTTTTTCAGCACAAGTGTCCTGTGCAGGCAAAGACTCATGATATTTTCTGAGTTGTAGTAGCTGTAGTGTGTTGTTGGTGTGGTTAGAGGGTCTAAGGCGCTCCATGCAGGTTGCATGTGTCCTGTAGACTTGGGTTCAAATACCTTTCCTGACAATCAAGTTTTAATTTTTTGCCCTCCTGCAGCTGTATTTATGAGTTCCCATAAGACAAACCTCCAATCTAGTAGATTTAATTCAGGTAAATGCAGCTGTATTTATGACTTCCCATGAGATAAATCTCCAATCTAGTACCTTTTATTCAGGTAAATTATCTACTCTATATGTGTCCTATATTTTCTTTGATATATATTCATTAAGAAATGTTTGTCTCTTTTAAGTTGACTGTATGTCCTCTTTTCTTGCAGTCTTGAAATATTTGATGTGACCAGAGGTATTGTGTTAAATCCATGTCTCTATTTTGTCTGGTTCAATCAGGACGTTTCTGTATTGAGAATCAGTTTATCTTGCCGAGTTCCGGGTGTAGTCTGAATTTGGCTTTATTTTACTAAGTTTTTTCTAACAATAAGATATCATGCCGAAACCCGGGATCGAACCAGGGACCTTTAGATCTTCAGTCTAACGCTCTCCCAACTGAGCTATTTCGGCTACATTGCATCACAGTTGGTGTGATTTTTTTTTCAGCAGAAGTGTCCTGTGCAGGCAAAGACTCATGATATTTTCGGAGTCGTAGTAGCAGTGGTGTGTTGTCGGTGTGGTTAGAGGGTCTAAGGCGCTCCATGCAGGCTGCATGTGTCTTGTAGACTTGGGTTCAAATACCTTTCCTGACAATCATTTTTGAATTTTTTGCCCTCCTGCAGCTGTATTTATGAGTTCCCATAAGACAAACCTCCAATCTAGTACCTTTTATTCAGGTAAATGCAGCTGTATTTATGACTTCCCATGAGATAAATCTCCAATCTAGTACCTTTTATTCAGGTAAATTATCTACTCTATATGTGTCCTATATTTTCTTTGATATATATTCATTAAGAAATGTTTGTCTCTTTTAAGTTGACTGTATGTCCTCTTTTCTTGCAGTCTTGAAATATTTGATGTGACCAGAGGTATTGTGTAAAATCCATGTCTCTATTTTGTCTGGTTCAATCAGGACGTCTCTGTATTGAGAATCAGTTTATCTTGCCGAGTTCCAGGTGTAGTCTGAATTTGGCTTTATTTTACTAAGTTTTTTCTAACAATAAGATATCATGCCAAAACCCGGGATCGAACCAGGAACCTTTAGATCTTCAGTCTAACGCTCTCCCAACTGAGCTATTTCGGCTACATTGCATCACAGTTGGTGTGATTTTTTTTTCAGCAGAAGTGTCCTGTGCAGGGAAAGACTCATGATATTTTCGGAGTCGTAGTAGCAGTGGTGTGTTGTCGGTGTGGTTAGAGGGTCTAAGGCGCTCCATGCAGGTTGCATGTGTCTTGTAGACTTGGGTTCAAATACCTTTCCTGACAATCATTTTTGAATTTTTTGCCCTCCTGCAGCTGTATTTATGAGTTCCCATAAGACAAACCTCCAATCTAGTACCTTTTATTCAGGTAAATGCAGCTGTATTTATGACTTCCCATGAGATAAATCTCCAATCTAGTACCTTTTATTCAGGTAAATTATCTACTCTACATGTGTCCTATATTTTCTTTGATATATATTCATTAAGAAATGTTTGTCTCTTTTAAGTTGACTGTATGTCCTCTTTTCTTGCAGTCTTGAAATATTTGATGTGACCAGAGGTATTGTGTTAAATCCATGTCTCTATTTTGTCTGGTTCAATCAGGACGTTTCTGTATTGAGAATCAGTTTATCTTGCCGAGTTCCAGGTGTAGTCTGACTTTGGCTTTATTTTACTAAGTTTTTTCTAACAATAAGATATCATGCCGAAACCCGGGATCGAACCAGGGACCTTTAGATCTTCAGTCTAACGCTCTCCCAACTGAGCTATTTCGGCTACATTGCATCACAGTTTGTGTGATTTTTTTTTTTTCAGCACAAGTGTCCTGTGCAGGCAAAGACTCATGATATTTTCTGAGTCGTAGTAGCAGTGGTGTGTTGTTGGTGTGGTTAGAGGGTCTAAGGCACTCCATGCAGGTTGCATGTGTCCTGTAGACTTGGGTTCAAATACCTTTCCTGACAATCATTTTTGAATTTTTTGCCCTCCTGCAGCTGTATTTATGAGTTCCCATAAGACAAACCTCCAATCTAGTACCTTTTATTCAGGTAATTGCAGCTGTATTTATGACTTCCCATGAGATAAATCTCCAATCTAGTACCTTTTATTCAGGTAAATTATCTACTCTATATGTGTCCTATATTTTCTTTGATATATATTCATTAAGAAATGTTTGTCTCTTTTAAGTTGACTGTATGTCCTCTTATCTTGCAGTCTTGAAATATTTGATGTGACCAGAGGTATTGTGTTAAATCCATGTCTCTATTTTGTCTGGTTCAATCAAGACGTTTCTGTATTGAGAATCAGTTTATCTTGCCGAGTTCCAGGTGTAGTCTGACTTTGGCTTTATTTTACTAAGTTTTTTCTAACAATAAGATATCATGCCGAAACCCGGGATCGAACCAGGGACCTTTAGATCTTCAGTCTAACGCTCTCCCAACTGAGCTATTTCGGCTACATTGCTTTATAGTTTGTGTGATTTTTTTTTTCAGCACAAGTGTCCTGTGCGGGCAAAGACTCATGATATTTTCTGAGTCGTAGTAGCAGTGGTGTGTTGTCGGTGTGGTTAGAGGGTCTAAGGCGCTCCATGCAGGTTGCATGTGTCCTGTAGACTTGGGTTCAAATACCTTTCCTGACAATCATTTTTGAATTTTTTGCCCTCCTGCAGCTGTATTTATGAGTTCCCATAAGACAAACCTCCAATCTAGTACCTTTTATTCAGGTAATTGCAGCTGTATTTATGACTTCCCATGAGATAAATCTCCAATCTAGTACCTTTTATTCAGGTAAATTATCTACTCTATATGTGTCCTATATTTTCTTTGATATATATTCATTAAGAAATGTTTGTCTCTTTTAAGTTGACTGTATGTCCTCTTATCTTGCCGAGTTCCGGGTGTAGTCTGAATTTGGCTTTATTTTACTAAGTTTTTTCTAACAATAAGATATCATGCCGAAACCCGGGATCGAACCAGGGACCTTTAGATCTTCAGTCTAACGCTCTCCCAACTGAGCTATTTCGGTTACATTGCATCACAGTTTGTGTGATTTTTTTTCAGCACAAGTGTCCTGTGCAGGCAAAGACTCATGATATTTTCTGAGTTGTAGTAGCTGTAGTGTGTTGTTGGTGTGGTTAGAGGGTCTAAGGCGCTCCATGCAGGTTGCATGTGTCCTGTAGACTTGGGTTCAAATACCTTTCCTGACAATCAAGTTTGAATTTTTTGCCCTCCTGCAGCTGTATTTATGAGTTCCCATAAGACAAACCTCCAATCTAGTAGATTTAATTCAGGTAAATGCAGCTGTATTTATGACTTCCCATGAGATAAATCTCCAATCTAGTACCTTTTATTCAGGTAAATTATCTACTCTATATGTGTCCTATATTTTCTTTGATATATATTCATTAAGAAATGTTTGTCTCTTTTAAGTTGACTGTATGTCCTCTTTTCTTGCAGTCTTGAAATATTTGATGTGACCAGAGGTATTGTGTTAAATCCATGTCTCTATTTTGTCTGGTTCAATCAGGACGTTTCTGTATTGAGAATCAGTTTATCTTGCCGAGTTCCGGGTGTAGTCTGAATTTGGCTTTATTTTACTAAGTTTTTTCTAACAATAAGATATCATGCCGAAACCCGGGATCGAACCAGGGACCTTTAGATCTTCAGTCTAACGCTCTCCCAACTGAGCTATTTCGGCTACATTGCATCACAGTTGGTGTGATTTTTTTTTCAGCAGAAGTGTCCTGTGCAGGCAAAGACTCATGATATTTTCGGAGTCGTAGTAGCAGTGGTGTGTTGTCGGTGTGGTTAGAGGGTCTAAGGCGCTCCATGCAGGCTGCATGTGTCTTGTAGACTTGGGTTCAAATACCTTTCCTGACAATCATTTTTGAATTTTTTGCCCTCCTGCAGCTGTATTTATGAGTTCCCATAAGACAAACCTCCAATCTAGTACCTTTTATTCAGGTAAATGCAGCTGTATTTATGACTTCCCATGAGATAAATCTCCAATCTAGTACCTTTTATTCAGGTAAATTATCTACTCTACATGTGTCCTATATTTTCTTTGATATATATTCATTAAGAAATGTTTGTCTCTTTTAAGTTGACTGTATGTCCTCTTTTCTTGCAGTCTTGAAATATTTGATGTGACCAGAGGTATTGTGTTAAATCCATGTCTCTATTTTGTCTGGTTCAATCAGGACGTTTCTGTATTGAGAATCAGTTTATCTTGCCGAGTTCCAGGTGTAGTCTGAATTTGGCTTTATTTTACCAAGTTTTTTCTAACAATAAGATATCATGCCGAAACCCGGGATCGAACCAGAGACCTTTAGATCTTCAGTCTAACGCTCTCCCAACTGAGCTATTTCGGCTACATTGCATCACATTTGGTGTGATTTTTTTTTCAGCAGAAGTGTCCTGTGCAGGCAAAGACTCATGATATTTTCGGAGTCGTAGTAGCAGTGGTGTGTTGTTGGTGTGGTTAGAGGGTCTAAGGCGCTCCATGCAGGTTGCATGTGTCTTGTAGACTTGGGTTCAAATACCTTTCCTGACTATCATTTTTGAATTTTTTGCCCTCCTGCAGCTGTATTTATGAGTTCCCATAAGACAAACCTCCAATCTATTACCTTTTATTCAGGTAAATGCAGCTGTATTTATGATTTCCCATGAGATAAATCTCCAATCTAGTACCTTTTATTCAGGTAAATTATCTACTCTATATGTGTCCTATATTTTCTTTGATATATATTCATTAAGAAATGTTTGTCTCTTTTAAGTTGACTGTATGTCCTCTTTTCTTGCAGTCTTGAAATATTTGATGTGACCAGAGGTATTGTGTAAAATCCATGTCTCTATTTTGTCTGGTTCAATCAGGACGTCTCTGTATTGAGAATCAGTTTATCTTGCCGAGTTCCAGGTGTAGTCTGAATTTGGCTTTATTTTACTAAGTTTTTTCTAACAATAAGATATCATGCCGAAACCCGGGATCGAACAAGGAACCTTTAGATCTTCAGTCTAACGCTCTCCCAACTGAGCTATTTCGGCTACATTGCATCACAGTTGGTGTGATTTTTTTTTCAGCAGAAGTGTCCTGTGCAGGGAAAGACTCATGATATTTTCGGAGTCGTAGTAGCAGTGGTGTGTTGTTGGTGTGGTTAGAGGGTCTAAGGCGCTCCATGCAGGTTGCATGTGTCTTGTAGACTTGGGTTCAAATACCTTTCCTGACAATCATTTTTGAATTTTTTGCCCTGCTGCAGCTGTATTTATGAGTTCCCATAAGACAAACCTCCAATCTAGTACCTTTTATTCAGGTAAATGCAGCTGTATTTATGACTTCCCATGAGATAAATCTCCAATCTAGTACCTTTTATTCAGGTAAATTATCTACTCTACATGTGTCCTATATTTTCTTTGATATATATTCATTAAGAAATGTTTGTCTCTTTTAAGTTGACTGTATGTCTTCTTTTCTTGCAGTCTTGAAATATTTGATGTGACCAGAGGTATTGTGTTAAATCCATGTCTCTATTTTGTCTGGTTCAATCAGGACGTTTCTGTATTGAGAATCAGTTTATCTTGCCGAGTTCCAGGTGTAGTCTGAATTTGGCTTTATTTTACCAAGTTTTTTCTAACAATAAGATATCATGCCGAAACCCGGGATCGATCCAGAGACCTTTAGATCTTCAGTCTAACGCTCTCCCAACTGAGCTATTTCGGCTACATTGCATCACATTTGGTGTGATTTTTTTTTTCAGCAGAAGTGTCCTGTGCAGGCAAAGACTCATGATATTTTCGGAGTCGTAGTAGCAGTGGTGTGTTGTTGGTGTGGTTAGAGGGTCTAAGGCGCTCCATGCAGGTTGCATGTGTCTTGTAGACTTGGGTTCAAATACCTTTCCTGACTATCATTTTTGAATTTTTTGCCCTCCTGCAGCTGTATTTATGAGTTCCCATAAGACAAACCTCCAATCTAGTACCTTTTATTCAGGTAAATGCAGCTGTATTTATGACTTCCCATGAGATAAATCTCCAATCTAGTACCATTTATTCAGGTAAATTATCTACTCTACATGTGTCCTATATTTTCTTTGATATATATTCATTAAGAAATGTTTGTCTCTTTTAAGTTGACTGTATGTCCTCTTTTCTTGCAGTCTTGAAATATTTGATGTGACCAGAGGTATTGTGTTAAATCCATGTCTCTATTTTGTCTGGTTCAATCAGGACGTTTCTGTATTGAGAATCAGTTTATCTTGCCGACTTCCGGGTGTAGTCTGACTTTGGCTTTATTTTACTAAGTTTTTTCTAACAATAAGATATCATGCCGAAACCCGGGATCGAACCAGGGACCTTTAGATATTCAGTCTAACGCTCTCCCAACTGAGCTATTTCGGCTATATTGCATCATAGTTTGTGTGATTTTTTTTTCAGCACAAGTGTCCTGTGCAGGCAAAGACTCATGATATTTTCTGAGTCGTAGTAGCAGTGGTGTGTTGTCGGTGTGGTTAGAGGGTCTAAGGCGCTCCATGCAGGTTGCATGTGTCTTGTAGACTTGGGTTCAAATACCTTTCCTGACAATAATTTTTGAATTTTTTGCCCTCCTGCGCTATTTTGTCTGGTTCAATCAGGACGTCTCTGTATTGAGAATCAGTTTATCTTGCCGAGTTCCAGGTGTAGTCTGAATTTGGCTTTATTTTACTAAGTTTTTTCTAACAATAAGATATCATGCCGAAACCCGGGATCGAACCAGGAACCTTTAGATCTTCAGTCTAACGCTCTCCCAACTGAGCTATTTCGGCTACATTGCATCACAGTTGGTGTGATTTTTTTTTCAGCAGAAGTGTCCTGTGCAGGGAAAGACTCATGATATTTTCGGAGTCGTAGTAGCAGTGGTGTGTTGTCGGTGTGGTTAGAGGGTCTAAGGCGCTCCATGCAGGTTGCATGTGTCTTGTAGACTTGGGTTCAAATACCTTTCCTGACAATCATTTTTGAATTTTTTGCCCTCCTGCAGCTGTATTTATGAGTTCCCATAAGACAAACCTCCAATCTAGTACCTTTTATTCAGGTAAATGCAGCTGTATTTATGACTTCCCATGAGATAAATCTCCAATCTAGTACCTTTTATTCAGGTAAATTATCTACTCTACATGTGTCCTATATTTTCTTTGATATATATTCATTAAGAAATGTTTGTCTCTTTTAAGTTGACTGTATGTCCTCTTTTCTTGCAGTCTTGAAATATTTGATGTGACCAGAGGTATTGTGTTAAATCCATGTCTCTATTTTGTCTGGTTCAATCAGGACGTTTCTGTATTGAGAATCAGTTTATCTTGCCGAGTTCCAGGTGTAGTCTGAATTTGGCTTTATTTTACCAAGTTTTTTCTAACAATAAGATATCATGCCGAAACCCGGGATCGAACCAGAGACCTTTAGATCTTCAGTCTAACGCTCTCCCAACTGAGCTATTTCGGCTACATTGCATCACATTTGGTGTGATTTTTTTTTCAGCAGAAGTGTCCTGTGCAGGCAAAGACTCATGATATTTTCGGAGTCGTAGTAGCAGTGGTGTGTTGTTGGTGTGGTTAGAGGGTCTAAGGCGCTCCATGCAGGTTGCATGTGTCTTGTAGACTTGGGTTCAAATACCTTTCCTGACTATCATTTTTGAATTTTTTGCCCTCCTGCAGCTGTATTTATGAGTTCCCATAAGACAAACCTCCAATCTATTACCTTTTATTCAGGTAAATGCAGCTGTATTTATGATTTCCCATGAGATAAATCTCCAATCTAGTACCTTTTATTCAGGTAAATTATCTACTCTATATGTGTCCTATATTTTCTTTGATATATATTCATTAAGAAATGTTTGTCTCTTTTAAGTTGACTGTATGTCCTCTTTTCTTGCAGTCTTGAAATATTTGATGTGACCAGAGGTATTGTGTAAAATCCATGTCTCTATTTTGTCTGGTTCAATCAGGACGTCTCTGTATTGAGAATCAGTTTATCTTGCCGAGTTCCAGGTGTAGTCTGAATTTGGCTTTATTTTACTAAGTTTTTTCTAACAATAAGATATCATGCCGAAACCCGGGATCGAACAAGGAACCTTTAGATCTTCAGTCTAACGCTCTCCCAACTGAGCTATTTCGGCTACATTGCATCACAGTTGGTGTGATTTTTTTTTCAGCAGAAGTGTCCTGTGCAGGGAAAGACTCATGATATTTTCGGAGTCGTAGTAGCAGTGGTGTGTTGTTGGTGTGGTTAGAGGGTCTAAGGCGCTCCATGCAGGTTGCATGTGTCTTGTAGACTTGGGTTCAAATACCTTTCCTGACAATCATTTTTGAATTTTTTGCCCTGCTGCAGCTGTATTTATGAGTTCCCATAAGACAAACCTCCAATCTAGTACCTTTTATTCAGGTAAATGCAGCTGTATTTATGACTTCCCATGAGATAAATCTCCAATCTAGTACCTTTTATTCAGGTAAATTATCTACTCTACATGTGTCCTATATTTTCTTTGATATATATTCATTAAGAAATGTTTGTCTCTTTTAAGTTGACTGTATGTCTTCTTTTCTTGCAGTCTTGAAATATTTGATGTGACCAGAGGTATTGTGTTAAATCCATGTCTCTATTTTGTCTGGTTCAATCAGGACGTTTCTGTATTGAGAATCAGTTTATCTTGCCGAGTTCCAGGTGTAGTCTGAATTTGGCTTTATTTTACCAAGTTTTTTCTAACAATAAGATATCATGCCAAAACCCGGGATCGATCCAGAGACCTTTAGATCTTCAGTCTAACGCTCTCCCAACTGAGCTATTTCGGCTACATTGCATCACATTTGGTGTGATTTTTTTTTTCAGCAGAAGTGTCCTGTGCAGGCAAAGACTCATGATATTTTCGGAGTCGTAGTAGCAGTGGTGTGTTGTTGGTGTGGTTAGAGGGTCTAAGGCGCTCCATGCAGGTTGCATGTGTCTTGTAGACTTGGGTTCAAATACCTTTCCTGACTATCATTTTTGAATTTTTTGCCCTCCTGCAGCTGTATTTATGAGTTCCCATAAGACAAACCTCCAATCTAGTACCTTTTATTCAGGTAAATGCAGCTGTATTTATGACTTCCCATGAGATAAATCTCCAATCTAGTACCTTTTATTCAGGTAAATTATCTACTCTACATGTGTCCTATATTTTCTTTGATATATATTCATTAAGAAATGTTTGTCTCTTTTAAGTTGACTGTATGTCCTCTTTTCTTGCAGTCTTGAAATATTTGATGTGACCAGAGGTATTGTGTTAAATCCATGTCTCTATTTTGTCTGGTTCAATCAGGACGTTTCTGTATTGAGAATCAGTTTATCTTGCCGACTTCCGGGTGTAGTCTGACTTTGGCTTTATTTTACTAAGTTTTTTCTAACAATAAGATATCATGCCGAAACCCGGGATCGAACCAGGGACCTTTAGATATTCAGTCTAACGCTCTCCCAACTGAGCTATTTCGGCTATATTGCATCATAGTTTGTGTGATTTTTTTTTCAGCACAAGTGTCCTGTGCAGGCAAAGACTCATGATATTTTCTGAGTCGTAGAAGCAGTGGTGTGTTGTCGGTGTGGTTAGAGGGTCTAAGGCGCTCCATGCAGGTTGCATGTGTCTTGTAGACTTGGGTTCAAATACCTTTCCTGACAATAATTTTTGAATTTTTTGCCCTCCTGCAGCTGTATTTATGAGTTCCCATAAGACAAACCTCCAATCTAGTACCTTTTATTCAGGTAAATGCAGCTGTATTTATGACTTCCCATGAGATAAATCTCCAATCTAGTACCTTTTATTCAGGTAAATTATCTACTCTATATGTGTCCTATATTTTCTTTGATATATATTCATTAAGAAATGTTTGTCTCTTTTAAGTTGACTGTATGTCCTCTTTTCTTGCAGTCTTGAAATATTTGATGTGACCAGAGGTATTGTGTTAAATCCATGTCTCTATTTTGTCTGGTTCAATCAGGACGTTTCTGTATTGAGAATCAGTTTATCTTGCCGACTTCCGGGTGTAGTCTGACTTTGGCTTTATTTTACTAAGTTTTTTCTAACAATAAGATATCATGCCGAAACCCGGGATCGAACCAGGGACCTTTAGATCTTCAGTCTAACGCTCTCCCAACTGAGCTATTTCGGCTACATTGCATCACAGTTTGTGTGATTTTTTTTTTTCAGCACAAGTGTCCTGTGCAGGCAAAGACTCATGATATTTTCTGAGTCGTAGTAGCAGTGGTGTGTTGTCGGTGTGGTTAGAGGGTCTAAGGCACTCCATGCAGGTTGCATGTGTCCTGTAGACTTGGGTTCAAATACCTTTCCTGACAATCATTTTTGAATTTTTTGCCCTCCTGCAGCTGTATTTATGAGTTCCCATAAGACAAACCTCCAATCTAGTACCTTTTATTCAGGTAAATGCAGCTGTATTTATGACTTCCCATGAGATAAATCTCCAATCTAGTACCTTTTATTCAGGTAAATTATCTACTCTATATGTGTCCTATATTTTCTTTGATATATATTCATTAAGAAATGTTTGTCTCTTTTAAGTTGACTGTATGTCCTCTTTTCTTGCAGTCTTGAAATATTTGATGTGACCAGAGGTATTGTGTTAAATCCATGTCTCTATTTTGTCTGGTTCAATCAGGACGTTTCTGTATTGAGAATCAGTTTATCTTGCCGAGTTCCAGGTGTAGTCTGACTTTGGCTTTATTTTACTAAGTTTTTTCTAACAATAAGATATCATGCCGAAACCCAGGATCGAACCAGGGACCTTTAGATCTTCAGTCTAACGCTCTCCCAACTGAGCTATTTCGGCTACATTGCATCACAGTTTGTGTGATTTTTTTTTTTTCAGCACAAGTGTCCTGTGCAGGCAAAGACTCATAATATTTTCTGAGTCGTAGTAGCAGTGGTGTGTTGTCGGTGTGGTTAGAGGGTCTAAGGCACTCCATGCAGGTTGCATGTGTCCTGTAGACTTGGGTTCAAATACCTTTCCTGACAATCATTTTTGAATTTTTTGCCCTCCTGCAGCTGTATTTATGAGTTTCCATAAGACAAACCTCCAATCTAGTACCTTTTATTCAGGTAAATGCAGCTGTATTTATGACTTCCCATGAGATAAATCTCCAATCTAGTACCTTTTATTCAGGTAAATTATCTACTCTATATGTGTCCTATATTTTCTTTGATATATATTCATTAAGAAATGTTTGTCTCTTTTAAGTTGACTGTATGTCCTCTTTACTTGCAGTCTTGAAATATTTGATGTGACCAGAGGTATTGTGTTAAATCCATGTCTCTATTTTGTCTGGTTCAATCAGGACGTTTCTGTATTGAGAATCAGTTTATCTTGCCGAGTTCCAGGTGTAGTCTGACTTTGGCTTTATTTTACTAAGTTTTTTCTAACAATAAGATATCATGCCGAAACCCGGGATCGAACCAGGGACCTTTAGATCTTCAGTCTAACGCTCTCCCAACTGAGCTATTTCGGCTACATTGCATCACAGTTTGTGTGATTTTTTTTTTTTCAGCACAAGTGTCCTGTGCAGGCAAAGACTCATGATATTTTCTGAGTCGTAGTAGCAGTGGTGTGTTGTCGGTGTGGTTAGAGGGTCTAAGGCACTCCATGCAGGTTGCATGTGTCCTGTAGACTTGGGTTCAAATACCTTTCCTGACAATCATTTTTGAATTTTTTGCCCTCCTGCAGCTGTATTTATGAGTTCCCATAAGACAAACCTCCAATCTAGTACCTTTTATTCAGGTAATTGCAGCTGTATTTATGACTTCCCATGAGATAAATCTCCAATCTAGTACCTTTTATTCAGGTAAATTATCTACTCTATATGTGTCCTATATTTTCTTTGATATATATTCATTAAGAAATGTTTGTCTCTTTTAAGTTGACTGTATGTCCTCTTATCTTGCAGTCTTGAAATATTTGATGTGACCAGAGGTATTGTGTTAAATCCATGTCTCTATTTTGTCTGGTTCAATCAAGACGTTTCTGTATTGAGAATCAGTTTATCTTGCCGAGTTCCAGGTGTAGTCTGACTTTGGCTTTATTTTACTAAGTTTTTTCTAACAATAAGATATCATGCCGAAACCCGGGATCGAACCAGGGACCTTTAGATCTTCAGTCTAACGCTCTCCCAACTGAGCTATTTCGGCTACATTGCTTTATAGTTTGTGTGATTTTTTTTTTCAGCACAATTGTCCTGTGCAGGCAAAGACTCATGATATTTTCTGAGTCGTAGTAGCAGTGGTGTGTTGTCGGTGTGGTTAGAGGGTCTAAGGCGCTCCATGCAGGTTGCATGTGTCCTGTAGACTTGGGTTCAAATACCTTTCCTGACAATCATTTTTGAATTTTTTGCCCTCCTGCAGCTGTATTTATGAGTTCCCATAAGACAAACCTCCAATCTAGTACCTTTTATTCAGGTAATTGCAGCTGTATTTATGACTTCCCATGAGATAAATCTCCAATCTAGTACCTTTTATTCAGGTAAATTATCTACTCTATATGTGTCCTATATTTTCTTTGATATATATTCATTAAGAAATGTTTGTCTCTTTTAAGTTGACTGTATGTCCTCTTATCTTGCCGAGTTCCGGGTGTAGTCTGAATTTGGCTTTATTTTACTAAGTTTTTTCTAACAATAAGATATCATGCCGAAACCCGGGATCGAACCAGGGACCTTTAGATCTTCAGTCTAACGCTCTCCCAACTGAGCTATTTCGGTTACATTGCATCACAGTTTGTGTGATTTTTTTTCAGCACAAGTGTCCTGTGCAGGCAAAGACTCATGATATTTTCGGAGTCGTAGTAGCAGTGGTGTGTTGTCGGTGTGGTTAGAGGGTCTAAGGCGCTCCATGCAGGTTGCATGTGTCCTGTAGACCTTGGTTCAAATACCTTTCCTGACAGTCATTTTTGAATTTTTTGCCCTCCTGCAGCTGTATTTATGAGTTCCCATAAGACAAACCTCCAATCTAGTACCTTTTATTCAGGTAAATGCAGCTGTATTTATGACTTCCCATGAGATAAATCTCCAATCTAGTACCTTTTATTCAGGTAAATTATCTACTCTATAGGTGTCCTATATTTTCTTTGATATATATTCATTAAGAAATGTTTGTCTCTTTTAAGTTGACTGTATGTCCTCTTTTCTTGCAGTCTTGAAATATTTGATGTGACCAGAGGTATTGTGTTAAATCCATGTCTCTATTTTGTCTGGTTCAATCAGGACGTTTCTGTATTGAGAATCAGTTTATCTTAACGAGTTCCGGGTGTAGTCTGAATTTGGCTTTATTTTACTAAGTTTTTTCTAACAATAAGATATCATGCAGACACCCGGGATCGAACCAGGGACCTTTAGATCTTCAGTCTAACGCTCTCCCAACTGAGCTATTTCGGCTACATTGCTTTATAGTTTGTGTGATTTTTTTTTCAGCACAAGTGTCCTGTGCAGGCAAAGACTCATGATATTTTCTGAGTCGTAGTAACAGTGGTGTGTTGTCGGTGTGGTTAGAGGGTCTAAGGCGCTCCATGCAGGTTGCATGTGTCCTGTAGACTTGGGTTCAAATACCTTTCCTGACAATCATTTTTGAATTTTTTGCCCTCCTGCAGCTGTATTTATGAGTTCCCATAAGACAAACCTCCAATCTAGTACCTTTTATTCAGGTAATTGCAGCTGTATTTATCACTTCCCATGAGATAAATCTCCAATCTAGTACCTTTTATTCAGGTAAATTATCTACTCTATATGTGTCCTATATTTTCTTTGATATATATTCATTAAGAAATGTTTGTCTCTTTTAAGTTGACTGTATGTCCTCTTTTCTTGCAGTCTTGAAATATTTGATGTGACCAGAGGTATTGTGTAAAATCCATGTCTCTATTTTGTCTGGTTCAATCAGGACGTTTCTGTATTGAGAATAAGTTTATCTTGCCGAGTTCCGGGTGTAGTCTGAATTTGGCTTTATTTTACTAAGTTTTTTCTAACAATAAGATATCATGCCGACACCCGGGATCGAACCAGGGACCTTTAGATCTTCAGTCTAACGCTCTCCCAACTGAGCTATTTCGGCTACATTGCTTTATAGTTTGTGTGATTTTTTTTTTCAGCACAAGTGTCCTGTGCAGCCTAAGACTCATGATATTTTCTGAGTTGTAGTAGCAGTGGTGTGTTGTCGGTGTGGTTAGAGGGTCTAAGGCGCTCCATGCTGGTTGCATGTGTCCTGTAGACTTGGGTTCAAATACCTTTCCTGACAATCATGTTTGAATTTTTTGCCCTCCTGCAGCTGTATTTATGAGTTCCCATAAGACAAACCTCCAATCTAGTACCTTTTATTCAGGTAAATGCAGCTGTATTTATGACTTCCCATGAGATAAATCTCCAATCTAGTACCTTTTATTCAGGTAAATTATCTACTCTATATGTGTCCTATATTTTCTTTGATATATATTCATTAAGAAATGTTTGTCTCTTTTAAGTTGACTGTATGTCCTCTTTTCTTGCAGTCTTGAAATATTTGATGTGACCAGAGGTATTGTGTTAAATCCATGTCTCTATTTTGTCTGGTTCAATCAGGACGTTTCTGTATTGAGAATCAGTTTATCTTGCCGACTTCCGGGTGTAGTCTGACTTTGGCTTTATTTTACTAAGTTTTTTCTAACAATAAGATATCATGCCGAAACCCGGGATCGAACCAGGGACCTTTAGATCTTCAGTCTAACGCTCTCCCAACTGAGCTATTTCGGCTACATTGAATCAGAGTTGGTGTGATTTTTTTTTCAGCAGAAGTGTCCTGTGCAGGCAAAGACTCATGATATTTTTGGAGTCGTAGTAGCAGTGGTGTGTTGTTGGTGTGGTTAGAGGGTCTAAGGCGCTCCATGCAGGTTGCATGTGTCTTGTAGACTTGGGTTCAAATACCTTTCCTGACTATCATTTTTGAATTTTTTGCCCTCCTGCAGCTGTATTTATGAGTTCCCATAAGACAAACCTCCAATCTAGTACCTTTTATTCAGGTAAATGCAGCTGTATTTATGACTTCCCATGAGATAAATCTCCAATCTAGTACCTTTTATTCAGGTAAATTATCTACTCTACATGTGTCCTATATTTTCTTTGATATATATTCATTAAGAAATGTTTGTCTCTTTTAAGTTGACTGTATGTCCTCTTTTCTTGCAGTCTTGAAATATTTGATGTGACCAGAGGTATTGTGTTAAATCCATGTCTCTATTTTGTCTGGTTCAATCAGGACGTTTCTGTATTGAGAATCAGTTTATCTTGCCGACTTCCGGGTGTAGTCTGACTTTGGCTTTATTTTACTAAGTTTTTTCTAACAATAAGATATCATGCCGAAACCCGGGATCGAACCAGGGACCTTTAGATATTCAGTCTAACGCTCTCCCAACTGAGCTATTTCGGCTATATTGCATCATAGTTTGTGTGATTTTTTTTTCAGCACAAGTGTCCTGTGCAGGCAAAGACTCATGATATTTTCTGAGTCGTAGAAGCAGTGGTGTGTTGTCGGTGTGGTTAGAGGGTCTAAGGCGCTCCATGCAGGTTGCATGTGTCTTGTAGACTTGGGTTCAAATACCTTTCCTGACAATAATTTTTGAATTTTTTGCCCTCCTGCAGCTGTATTTATGAGTTCCCATAAGACAAACCTCCAATCTAGTACCTTTTATTCAGGTAAATGCAGCTGTATTTATGACTTCCCATGAGATAAATCTCCAATCTAGTACCTTTTATTCAGGTAAATTATCTACTCTATATGTGTCCTATATTTTCTTTGATATATATTCATTAAGAAATGTTTGTCTCTTTTAAGTTGACTGTATGTCCTCTTTTCTTGCAGTCTTGAAATATTTGATGTGACCAGAGGTATTGTGTTAAATCCATGTCTCTATTTTGTCTGGTTCAATCAGGACGTTTCTGTATTGAGAATCAGTTTATCTTGCCGACTTCCGGGTGTAGTCTGACTTTGGCTTTATTTTACTAAGTTTTTTCTAACAATAAGATATCATGCCGAAACCCGGGATCGAACCAGGGACCTTTAGATCTTCAGTCTAACGCTCTCCCAACTGAGCTATTTCGGCTACATTGCATCACAGTTTGTGTGATTTTTTTTTTTCAGCACAAGTGTCCTGTGCAGGCAAAGACTCATGATATTTTCTGAGTCGTAGTAGCAGTGGTGTGTTGTCGGTGTGGTTAGAGGGTCTAAGGCACTCCATGCAGGTTGCATGTGTCCTGTAGACTTGGGTTCAAATACCTTTCCTGACAATCATTTTTGAATTTTTTGCCCTCCTGCAGCTGTATTTATGAGTTCCCATAAGACAAACCTCCAATCTAGTACCTTTTATTCAGGTAAATGCAGCTGTATTTATGACTTCCCATGAGATAAATCTCCAATCTAGTACCTTTTATTCAGGTAAATTATCTACTCTATATGTGTCCTATATTTTCTTTGATATATATTCATTAAGAAATGTTTGTCTCTTTTAAGTTGACTGTATGTCCTCTTTTCTTGCAGTCTTGAAATATTTGATGTGACCAGAGGTATTGTGTTAAATCCATGTCTCTATTTTGTCTGGTTCAATCAGGACGTTTCTGTATTGAGAATCAGTTTATCTTGCCGAGTTCCAGGTGTAGTCTGACTTTGGCTTTATTTTACTAAGTTTTTTCTAACAATAAGATATCATGCCGAAACCCAGGATCGAACCAGGGACCTTTAGATCTTCAGTCTAACGCTCTCCCAACTGAGCTATTTCGGCTACATTGCATCACAGTTTGTGTGATTTTTTTTTTTTCAGCACAAGTGTCCTGTGCAGGCAAAGACTCATAATATTTTCTGAGTCGTAGTAGCAGTGGTGTGTTGTCGGTGTGGTTAGAGGGTCTAAGGCACTCCATGCAGGTTGCATGTGTCCTGTAGACTTGGGTTCAAATACCTTTCCTGACAATCATTTTTGAATTTTTTGCCCTCCTGCAGCTGTATTTATGAGTTTCCATAAGACAAACCTCCAATCTAGTACCTTTTATTCAGGTAAATGCAGCTGTATTTATGACTTCCCATGAGATAAATCTCCAATCTAGTACCTTTTATTCAGGTAAATTATCTACTCTATATGTGTCCTATATTTTCTTTGATATATATTCATTAAGAAATGTTTGTCTCTTTTAAGTTGACTGTATGTCCTCTTTACTTGCAGTCTTGAAATATTTGATGTGACCAGAGGTATTGTGTTAAATCCATGTCTCTATTTTGTCTGGTTCAATCAGGACGTTTCTGTATTGAGAATCAGTTTATCTTGCCGAGTTCCAGGTGTAGTCTGACTTTGGCTTTATTTTACTAAGTTTTTTCTAACAATAAGATATCATGCCGAAACCCGGGATCGAACCAGGGACCTTTAGATCTTCAGTCTAACGCTCTCCCAACTGAGCTATTTCGGCTACATTGCATCACAGTTTGTGTGATTTTTTTTTTTTCAGCACAAGTGTCCTGTGCAGGCAAAGACTCATGATATTTTCTGAGTCGTAGTAGCAGTGGTGTGTTGTCGGTGTGGTTAGAGGGTCTAAGGCACTCCATGCAGGTTGCATGTGTCCTGTAGACTTGGGTTCAAATACCTTTCCTGACAATCATTTTTGAATTTTTTGCCCTCCTGCAGCTGTATTTATGAGTTCCCATAAGACAAACCTCCAATCTAGTACCTTTTATTCAGGTAATTGCAGCTGTATTTATGACTTCCCATGAGATAAATCTCCAATCTAGTACCTTTTATTCAGGTAAATTATCTACTCTATATGTGTCCTATATTTTCTTTGATATATATTCATTAAGAAATGTTTGTCTCTTTTAAGTTGACTGTATGTCCTCTTATCTTGCAGTCTTGAAATATTTGATGTGACCAGAGGTATTGTGTTAAATCCATGTCTCTATTTTGTCTGGTTCAATCAAGACGTTTCTGTATTGAGAATCAGTTTATCTTGCCGAGTTCCAGGTGTAGTCTGACTTTGGCTTTATTTTACTAAGTTTTTTCTAACAATAAGATATCATGCCGAAACCCGGGATCGAACCAGGGACCTTTAGATCTTCAGTCTAACGCTCTCCCAACTGAGCTATTTCGGCTACATTGCTTTATAGTTTGTGTGATTTTTTTTTTCAGCACAATTGTCCTGTGCAGGCAAAGACTCATGATATTTTCTGAGTCGTAGTAGCAGTGGTGTGTTGTCGGTGTGGTTAGAGGGTCTAAGGCGCTCCATGCAGGTTGCATGTGTCCTGTAGACTTGGGTTCAAATACCTTTCCTGACAATCATTTTTGAATTTTTTGCCCTCCTGCAGCTGTATTTATGAGTTCCCATAAGACAAACCTCCAATCTAGTACCTTTTATTCAGGTAATTGCAGCTGTATTTATGACTTCCCATGAGATAAATCTCCAATCTAGTACCTTTTATTCAGGTAAATTATCTACTCTATATGTGTCCTATATTTTCTTTGATATATATTCATTAAGAAATGTTTGTCTCTTTTAAGTTGACTGTATGTCCTCTTATCTTGCCGAGTTCCGGGTGTAGTCTGAATTTGGCTTTATTTTACTAAGTTTTTTCTAACAATAAGATATCATGCCGAAACCCGGGATCGAACCAGGGACCTTTAGATCTTCAGTCTAACGCTCTCCCAACTGAGCTATTTCGGTTACATTGCATCACAGTTTGTGTGATTTTTTTTCAGCACAAGTGTCCTGTGCAGGCAAAGACTCATGATATTTTCGGAGTCGTAGTAGCAGTGGTGTGTTGTCGGTGTGGTTAGAGGGTCTAAGGCGCTCCATGCAGGTTGCATGTGTCCTGTAGACCTTGGTTCAAATACCTTTCCTGACAGTCATTTTTGAATTTTTTGCCCTCCTGCAGCTGTATTTATGAGTTCCCATAAGACAAACCTCCAATCTAGTACCTTTTATTCAGGTAAATGCAGCTGTATTTATGACTTCCCATGAGATAAATCTCCAATCTAGTACCTTTTATTCAGGTAAATTATCTACTCTATAGGTGTCCTATATTTTCTTTGATATATATTCATTAAGAAATGTTTGTCTCTTTTAAGTTGACTGTATGTCCTCTTTTCTTGCAGTCTTGAAATATTTGATGTGACCAGAGGTATTGTGTTAAATCCATGTCTCTATTTTGTCTGGTTCAATCAGGACGTTTCTGTATTGAGAATCAGTTTATCTTAACGAGTTCCGGGTGTAGTCTGAATTTGGCTTTATTTTACTAAGTTTTTTCTAACAATAAGATATCATGCAGACACCCGGGATCGAACCAGGGACCTTTAGATCTTCAGTCTAACGCTCTCCCAACTGAGCTATTTCGGCTACATTGCTTTATAGTTTGTGTGATTTTTTTTTCAGCACAAGTGTCCTGTGCAGGCAAAGACTCATGATATTTTCTGAGTCGTAGTAACAGTGGTGTGTTGTCGGTGTGGTTAGAGGGTCTAAGGCGCTCCATGCAGGTTGCATGTGTCCTGTAGACTTGGGTTCAAATACCTTTCCTGACAATCATTTTTGAATTTTTTGCCCTCCTGCAGCTGTATTTATGAGTTCCCATAAGACAAACCTCCAATCTAGTACCTTTTATTCAGGTAATTGCAGCTGTATTTATCACTTCCCATGAGATAAATCTCCAATCTAGTACCTTTTATTCAGGTAAATTATCTACTCTATATGTGTCCTATATTTTCTTTGATATATATTCATTAAGAAATGTTTGTCTCTTTTAAGTTGACTGTATGTCCTCTTTTCTTGCAGTCTTGAAATATTTGATGTGACCAGAGGTATTGTGTAAAATCCATGTCTCTATTTTGTCTGGTTCAATCAGGACGTTTCTGTATTGAGAATAAGTTTATCTTGCCGAGTTCCGGGTGTAGTCTGAATTTGGCTTTATTTTACTAAGTTTTTTCTAACAATAAGATATCATGCCGACACCCGGGATCGAACCAGGGACCTTTAGATCTTCAGTCTAACGCTCTCCCAACTGAGCTATTTCGGCTACATTGCTTTATAGTTTGTGTGATTTTTTTTTTCAGCACAAGTGTCCTGTGCAGCCTAAGACTCATGATATTTTCTGAGTTGTAGTAGCAGTGGTGTGTTGTCGGTGTGGTTAGAGGGTCTAAGGCGCTCCATGCTGGTTGCATGTGTCCTGTAGACTTGGGTTCAAATACCTTTCCTGACAATCATGTTTGAATTTTTTGCCCTCCTGCAGCTGTATTTATGAGTTCCCATAAGACAAACCTCCAATCTAGTACCTTTTATTCAGGTAAATGCAGCTGTATTTATGACTTCCCATGAGATAAATCTCCAATCTAGTACCTTTTATTCAGGTAAATTATCTACTCTATATGTGTCCTATATTTTCTTTGATATATATTCATTAAGAAATGTTTGTCTCTTTTAAGTTGACTGTATGTCCTCTTTTCTTGCAGTCTTGAAATATTTGATGTGACCAGAGGTATTGTGTTAAATCCATGTCTCTATTTTGTCTGGTTCAATCAGGACGTTTCTGTATTGAGAATCAGTTTATCTTGCCGACTTCCGGGTGTAGTCTGACTTTGGCTTTATTTTACTAAGTTTTTTCTAACAATAAGATATCATGCCGAAACCCGGGATCGAACCAGGGACCTTTAGATCTTCAGTCTAACGCTCTCCCAACTGAGCTATTTCGGCTACATTGAATCAGAGTTGGTGTGATTTTTTTTTCAGCAGAAGTGTCCTGTGCAGGCAAAGACTCATGATATTTTTGGAGTCGTAGTAGCAGTGGTGTGTTGTCGGTGTGGTTAGAGGGTCTAAGGCGCTCCATGCAGGTTGCATGTGTCTTGTAGACTTGGGTTCAAATACCTTTCCTGACAATCATTTTTGAATTTTTTGCCCTCCTGCAGCTGTATTTATGAGTTCCCATAAGACAAACCTCCAATCTAGTACCTTTTATTCAGGTAAATGCAGCTGTATTTATGACTTCCCATGAGATAAATCTCCAATCTAGTACCTTTTATTCAGGTAAATTATCTACTCTATATGTGTCCTATATTTTCTTTGATATATATTCATTAAGAAATGTTTGTCTCTTTTAAGTTGACTGTATGTCCTCTTTTCTTGCAGTCTTGAAATATTTGATGTGACCAGAGGTATTGTGTAAAATCCATGTCTCTATTTTGTCTGGTTCAATCAGGACGTCTCTGTATTGAGAATCAGTTTATCTTGCCGAGTTCCAGGTGTAGTCTGAATTTGGCTTTATTTTACTAAGTTTTTTCTAACAATAAGATATCATGCCGAAACCCGGGATCGAACCAGGGACCTTTAGATCTTCAGTTTAACGCTCTCCCAACTGAGCTATTTCGGCTACATTACATCACAGTTGGTGTGATTTTTTTTTCAGCAGAAGTGTCCTGTGCAGGCAAAGACTCATGATATTTTCGGAGTCGTAGTAGCAGTGGTGTGTTGTCGGTGTGGTTAGAGGGTCTAAGGCGCTCCATGCAGGTTGCATGTGTCCTGTAGACTTGGGTTCAAATACCTTTCCTGACAATCATTTTTGAATTTTTTGCCCTCCTGCAGCTGTATTTATGAGTTCCCATAAGACAAACCTCCAATCTAGTACCTTTTATTCAGGTAAATGCAGCTGTATTTATGACTTCCCATGAGATAAATCTCCAATCTAGTACCTTTTATTCAGGTAAATTATCTACTCTACATGTGTCCTATATTTTCTTTGATATATATTCATTAAGAAATGTTTGTCTCTTTTAAGTTGACTGTATGTCCTCTTTTCTTGCAGTCTTGAAATATTTGATTTGACCAGAGGTATTGTGTTAAATCCATGTCTCTATTTTGTCTGGTTCAATCAGGACGTTTCTGTATTGAGAATCAGTTTATCTTGCCGAGTTCCAGGTGTAGTCTGAATTTGGCTTTATTTTACTAAGTTTTTTCTAACAATAAGATATCATGCCGAAACCCGGGATCGAACCAGGGACCTTTAGATCTTCAGTCTAACGCTCTCCCAACTGAGCTATTTCGGCTACATTGCATCACAGTTGGTGTGATTTTTTTTTCAGCAGAAGTGTCCTGTGCAGGCAAAGACTCATGATATTTTCGGAGTCGTAGTAGCAGTGGTGTGTTGTTGGTGTGGTTAGAGGGTCTAAGGCGCTCCATGCAAGTTGCATGTGTCTTGTAGACTTGGGTTCAAATACCTTTCCTGACTATCATTTTTGAATTTTTTGCCCTCCTGCAGCTGTATTTATGAGTTCCCATAAGACAAACCTCCAATCTAGTACCTTTTATTCAGGTAAATGCAGCTGTATTTATGACTTCCCATGAGATAAATCTCCAATCTAGTACCTTTTATTCAGGTAAATTATCTACTCTACATGTGTCCTATATTTTCTTTGATATATATTCATTAAGAAATGTTTGTCTCTTTTAAGTTGACTGTATGTCCTCTTTTCTTGCAGTCTTGAAATATTTGATGTGACCAGAGGTATTGTGTTAAATCCATGTCTCTATTTTGTCTGGTTCAATCAGGACGTTTCTGTATTGAGAATCAGTTTATCTTGCCGACTTCCGGGTGTAGTCTGACTTTGGCTTTATTTTACTAAGTTTTTTCTAACAATAAGATATCATGCCGAAACCCGGGATCGAACCAGGGACCTTTAGATCTTCAGTCTAACGCTCTCCCAACTGAGCTATTTCGGCTACATTGCATCATAGTTTGTGTGATTTTTTTTTCAGCACAAGTGTCCTGTGCAGGCAAAGACTCATGATATTTTCTGAGTCGTAGTGGCAGTGGTGTGTTGTCGGTGTGGTTAGAGGGTCTAAGGCGCTCCATGCAGGTTGCATGTGTCTTGTAGACTTGGGTTCAAATACCTTTCCTGACAATCATTTTTGAATTTTTTGCCCTCCTGCAGCTGTATTTATGAGTTCCCATAAGACAAACCTCCAATCTAGTACCTTTTATTCAGGTAAATGCAGCTGTATTTATGACTTCCCATGAGATAAATCTCCAATCTAGTACCTTTTAATCAGGTAAATTATCTACTCTATATGTGTCCTATATTTTCTTTGATATATATTCATTAAGAAATGTTTGTCTCTTTTAAGTTGACTGTATGTCCTCTTTTCTTGCAGTCTTGAAATATTTGATGTGACCAGAGGTATTGTGTTAAATCCATGTCTCTATTTTGTCTGGTTCAATCAGGACGTTTCTGTATTGAGAATCAGTTTATCTTGCCGAGTTCCAGGTGTAGTCTGAATTTGGCTTTATTTTACTAAGTTTTTTCTAACAATAAGATATCATGCCAAAACCCAGGATCAAACCAGGGACCTTTAGATCTTCAGTCTAACGCTCTCCCAACTGAGCTATTTCGGCTACATTGCATCACAGTTTGTGTGATTTTTTTTTTTCAGCACAAGTGTCCTGTGCAGGCAAAGACTCATGATATTTTCGGAGTCGTAGTAGCAGTGGTGTGTTGTCGGTGTGGTTAGAGGGTCTAAGGCACTCCATGCAGGTTGCATGTGTCCTGTAGACTTGGGTTCAAATACCTTTCCTGACAATCATGTTTGAATTTTTTGCCCTCCTGCAGCTGTATTTATGAGTTCCCATAAGACAAACCTCCAATCTAGTACCTTTTATTCAGGTAAATGCAGCTGTATTTATGACTTCCCATGAGATAAATCTCCAATCTAGTACCTTTTATTCAGGTAAATTATCTACTCTATATGTGTCCTATATTTTCTTTGATATATATTCATTAAGAAATGTTTGTCTCTTTTAAGTTGACTGTATGTCCTCTTTTCTTGCAGTCTTGAAATATTTGATGTGACCAGAGGTATTGTGTTAAATCCATGTCTCTATTTTTTCTGGTTCAATCAGGACGTTTCTGTATTGAGAATCAGTTTATCTTGCCGACTTCCGGGTGTAGTCTGACTTTGGCTTTATTTTACTAAGTTTTTTCTAACAATAAGATATCATGCCGAAACCCGGGATCGAACCAGGGACCTTTAGATCTTCAGTCTAACGCTCTCCCAACTGAGCTATTTCGGCTACATTGCATCAGAGTTTGTGTGATTTTTTTTTCAGCACAAGTGTCCTGTGCAGGCAAAGACTCATGATATTTTCTGAGTCGTAGTAGCAGTGGTGTGTTGTCGGTGTGGTTAGAGGGTCTAAGGCGCTCCATGCAGGTTGCATGTGTCCTGTAGACTTGGGTTCAAATACCTTTCCTGACAATCATGTTTGAATTTTTTGCCCTCCTGCAGCTGTATTTATGAGTTCCCATAAGACAAACCTCCAATCTAGTACCTTTTATTCAGGTAAATGCAGCTGTATTTATGACTTCCCATGAGATAAATCTCCAATCTAGTACCTTTTATTCAGGTAAATTATCTACTCTATATGTGTCCTATATTTTCTTTGATATATATTCATTAAGAAATGTTTGTCTCTTTTAAGTTGACTGTATGTCCTCTTTTCTTGCAGTCTTGAAATATTTGATGTGACCAGAGGTATTGTGTTAAATCCATGTCTCTATTTTATCTGGTTCAATCAGGACGTTTCTGTATTGAGAATCAGTTTATCTTGCCGAGTTCCAGGTGTAGTCTGACTTTGGCTTTATTTTACTAAGTTTTTTCTAACAATAAGATATCATGCCGAAACCCGGGATCGAACCAGGGACCTTTAGATCTTCAGTCTAACGCTCTCCCAACTGAGCTATTTCGGCTACATTGCATCACAGTTTGTGTGATTTTTTTTTTTCAGCACAAGTGTCCTGTGCAGGCAAAGACTCATGATATTTTCTGAGTCGTAGTAGCAGTGGTGTGTTGTCGGTGTGGTTAGAGGGTCTAAGGCACTCCATGCAGGTTGCATGTGTCCTGTAGACTTGGGTTCAAATACCTTTCCTGACAATCATTTTTGAATTTTTTGCCCTCCTGCAGCTGTATTTATGAGTTCCCATAAGACAAACCTCCAATCTAGTACCTTTTATTCAGGTAAATGCAGCTGTATTTATGACTTCCCATGAGATAAATCTCCAATCTAGTACCTTTTATTCAGGTAAATTATCTACTCTATATGTGTCCTATATTTTCTTTGATATATATTCATTAAGAAATGTTTGTCTCTTTTAAGTTGACTGTATGTCCTCTTTTCTTGCAGTCTTGAAATATTTGATGTGACCAGAGGTATTGTGTTAAATCCATGTCTCTATTTTGTCTGGTTCAATCAGGACGTTTCTGTATTGAGAATCAGTTTATCTTGCCGAGTTCCAGGTGTAGTCTGAATTTGGCTTTATTTTACTAAGTTTTTTCTAACAATAAGATATCATGCCGAAACCCGGGATCGAACCAGGGACCTTTAGATCTTCAGTCTAACGCTCTCCCAACTGAGCTATTTCGGCTACATTGCATCACAGTTTGTGTGATTTTTTTTCAGCACAAGTGTCCTGTGCAGGCAAAGACTCATGATATTTTCTGAGTTGTAGTAGCAGTGGTGTGTTGTCGGTGTGGTTAGAGGGTCTAAGGTGCTCCATGCAGGTTGCATGTGTCCTGTAGACTTGGGTTCAAATACCTTTCCTGACAATCATGTTTGAATTTTTTGCCCTCCTGCAGCTGTATTTATGAGTTCCCATAAGACAAACCTCCAATCTAGTACCTTTTATTCAGGTAAATGCAGCTGTATTTATGACTTCCCATGAGATAAATCTCCAATCTAGTACCTTTTATTCAGGTAAATTATCTACTCTATATGTGTCCTATATTTTCTTCGATATATATTCATTAAGAAATGTTTGTCTCTTTTAAGTTGACTGTATGTCCTCTTTTCTTGCAGTCTTGAAATATTTGATGTGACCAGAGGTATTGTGTTAAATCCATGTCTCTATTTTGTCTGGTTCAATCAGGACGTTTCTGTATTGAGAATCAGTTTATCTTGCCGACTTCCGGGTGTAGTCTGACTTTGGCTTTATTTTACTAAGTTTTTTCTAACAATAAGATATCATGCCGAAACCCGGGATCGAACCAGGGACCTTTAGATCTTCAGTCTAACGCTCTCCCAACTGAGCTATTTCGGCTACATTGCATCATAGTTTGTGTGATTTTTTTTTCAGCACAAGTGTCCTGTGCAGGCAAAGACTCATGATATTTTCTGAGTCGTAGTGGCAGTGTTGTGTTGTCGGTGTGGTTAGAGGGTCTAAGGCGCTCCATGCAGGTTGCATGTGTCTTGTAGACTTGGGTTCAAATACCTTTCCAGACAATCATTTTTGAATTTTTTGCCCTCCTGCAGCTGTATTTATGAGTTCCCATAAGACAAACCTCCAATCTAGTACCTTTTATTCAGGTAAATGCAGCTGTATTTATGACTTCCCATGAGATAAATCTCCAATCTAGTACCTTTTAATCAGGTAAATTATCTACTCTATATGTGTCCTATATTTTCTTTGATATATATTCATTAAGAAATGTTTGTCTCTTTTAAGTTGACTGTATGTCCTCTTTTCTTGCAGTCTTGAAATATTTGATGTGACCAGAGGTATTGTGTTAAATCCATGTCTCTATTTTGTCTGGTTCAATCAGGACGTTTCTGTATTGAGAATCAGTTTATCTTGCCGAGTTCCAGGTGTAGTCTGAATTTGGCTTTATTTTACTAAGTTTTTTCTAACAATAAGATATCATGCCAAAACCCAGGATCAAACCAGGGACCTTTAGATCTTCAGTCTAACGCTCTCCCAACTGAGCTATTTCGGCTACATTGCATCACAGTTTGTGTGATTTTTTTTTTTCAGCACAAGTGTCCTGTGCAGGCAAAGACTCATGATATTTTCGGAGTCGTAGTAGCAGTGGTGTGTTGTCGGTGTGGTTAGAGGGTCTAAGGCACTCCATGCAGGTTGCATGTGTCCTGTGGACTTGGGTTCAAATACCTTTCCTGACAATCATGTTTGAATTTTTTGCCCTCCTGCAGCTGTATTTATGAGTTCCCATAAGACAAACCTCCAATCTAGTACCTTTTATTCAGGTAAATGCAGCTGTATTTATGACTTCCCATGAGATAAATCTCCAATCTAGTACCTTTTATTCAGGTAAATTATCTACTCTATATGTGTCCTATATTTTCTTTGATATATATTCATTAAGAAATGTTTGTCTCTTTTAAGTTGACTGTATGTCCTCTTTTCTTGCAGTCTTGAAATATTTGATGTGACCAGAGGTATTGTGTAAAATCCATGTCTCTATTTTGTCTGGTTCAATCAGGACGTCTCTGTATTGAGAATCAGTTTATCTTGCCGAGTTCCAGGTGTAGTCTGAATTTGGCTTTATTTTACTAAGTTTTTTCTAACAATAAGATATCATGCCGAAACCCGGGATCGAACCAGGGACCTTTAGATCTTCAGTTTAACGCTCTCCCAACTGAGCTATTTCGGCTACATTACATCACAGTTGGTGTGATTTTTTTTTCAGCAGAAGTGTCCTGTGCAGGCAAAGACTCATGATATTTTCGGAGTCGTAGTAGCAGTGGTGTGTTGTCGGTGTGGTTAGAGGGTCTAAGGCGCTCCATGCAGGTTGCATGTGTCCTGTAGACTTGGGTTCAAATACCTTTCCTGACAATCATTTTTGAATTTTTTGCCCTCCTGCAGCTGTATTTATGAGTTCCCATAAGACAAACCTCCAATCTAGTACCTTTTATTCAGGTAAATGCAGCTGTATTTATGACTTCCCATGAGATAAATCTCCAATCTAGTACCTTTTATTCAGGTAAATTATCTACTCTACATGTGTCCTATATTTTCTTTGATATATATTCATTAAGAAATGTTTGTCTCTTTTAAGTTGACTGTATGTCCTCTTTTCTTGCAGTCTTGAAATATTTGATTTGACCAGAGGTATTGTGTTAAATCCATGTCTCTATTTTGTCTGGTTCAATCAGGACGTTTCTGTATTGAGAATCAGTTTATCTTGCCGAGTTCCAGGTGTAGTCTGAATTTGGCTTTATTTTACTAAGTTTTTTCTAACAATAAGATATCATGCCGAAACCCGGGATCGAACCAGGGACCTTTAGATCTTCAGTCTAACGCTCTCCCAACTGAGCTATTTCGGCTACATTGCATCACAGTTGGTGTGATTTTTTTTTCAGCAGAAGTGTCCTGTGCAGGCAAAGACTCATGATATTTTCGGAGTCGTAGTAGCAGTGGTGTGTTGTTGGTGTGGTTAGAGGGTCTAAGGCGCTCCATGCAAGTTGCATGTGTCTTGTAGACTTGGGTTCAAATACCTTTCCTGACTATCATTTTTGAATTTTTTGCCCTCCTGCAGCTGTATTTATGAGTTCCCATAAGACAAACCTCCAATCTAGTACCTTTTATTCAGGTAAATGCAGCTGTATTTATGACTTCCCATGAGATAAATCTCCAATCTAGTACCTTTTATTCAGGTAAATTATCTACTCTACATGTGTCCTATATTTTCTTTGATATATATTCATTAAGAAATGTTTGTCTCTTTTAAGTTGACTGTATGTCCTCTTTTCTTGCAGTCTTGAAATATTTGATGTGACCAGAGGTATTGTGTTAAATCCATGTCTCTATTTTGTCTGGTTCAATCAGGACGTTTCTGTATTGAGAATCAGTTTATCTTGCCGACTTCCGGGTGTAGTCTGACTTTGGCTTTATTTTACTAAGTTTTTTCTAACAATAAGATATCATGCCGAAACCCGGGATCGAACCAGGGACCTTTAGATCTTCAGTCTAACGCTCTCCCAACTGAGCTATTTCGGCTACATTGCATCATAGTTTGTGTGATTTTTTTTTCAGCACAAGTGTCCTGTGCAGGCAAAGACTCATGATATTTTCTGAGTCGTAGTGGCAGTGGTGTGTTGTCGGTGTGGTTAGAGGGTCTAAGGCGCTCCATGCAGGTTGCATGTGTCTTGTAGACTTGGGTTCAAATACCTTTCCTGACAATCATTTTTGAATTTTTTGCCCTCCTGCAGCTGTATTTATGAGTTCCCATAAGACAAACCTCCAATCTAGTACCTTTTATTCAGGTAAATGCAGCTGTATTTATGACTTCCCATGAGATAAATCTCCAATCTAGTACCTTTTAATCAGGTAAATTATCTACTCTATATGTGTCCTATATTTTCTTTGATATATATTCATTAAGAAATGTTTGTCTCTTTTAAGTTGACTGTATGTCCTCTTTTCTTGCAGTCTTGAAATATTTGATGTGACCAGAGGTATTGTGTTAAATCCATGTCTCTATTTTGTCTGGTTCAATCAGGACGTTTCTGTATTGAGAATCAGTTTATCTTGCCGAGTTCCAGGTGTAGTCTGAATTTGGCTTTATTTTACTAAGTTTTTTCTAACAATAAGATATCATGCCAAAACCCAGGATCAAACCAGGGACCTTTAGATCTTCAGTCTAACGCTCTCCCAACTGAGCTATTTCGGCTACATTGCATCACAGTTTGTGTGATTTTTTTTTTTCAGCACAAGTGTCCTGTGCAGGCAAAGACTCATGATATTTTCGGAGTCGTAGTAGCAGTGGTGTGTTGTCGGTGTGGTTAGAGGGTCTAAGGCACTCCATGCAGGTTGCATGTGTCCTGTAGACTTGGGTTCAAATACCTTTCCTGACAATCATGTTTGAATTTTTTGCCCTCCTGCAGCTGTATTTATGAGTTCCCATAAGACAAACCTCCAATCTAGTACCTTTTATTCAGGTAAATGCAGCTGTATTTATGACTTCCCATGAGATAAATCTCCAATCTAGTACCTTTTATTCAGGTAAATTATCTACTCTATATGTGTCCTATATTTTCTTTGATATATATTCATTAAGAAATGTTTGTCTCTTTTAAGTTGACTGTATGTCCTCTTTTCTTGCAGTCTTGAAATATTTGATGTGACCAGAGGTATTGTGTTAAATCCATGTCTCTATTTTTTCTGGTTCAATCAGGACGTTTCTGTATTGAGAATCAGTTTATCTTGCCGACTTCCGGGTGTAGTCTGACTTTGGCTTTATTTTACTAAGTTTTTTCTAACAATAAGATATCATGCCGAAACCCGGGATCGAACCAGGGACCTTTAGATCTTCAGTCTAACGCTCTCCCAACTGAGCTATTTCGGCTACATTGCATCAGAGTTTGTGTGATTTTTTTTTCAGCACAAGTGTCCTGTGCAGGCAAAGACTCATGATATTTTCTGAGTCGTAGTAGCAGTGGTGTGTTGTCGGTGTGGTTAGAGGGTCTAAGGCGCTCCATGCAGGTTGCATGTGTCCTGTAGACTTGGGTTCAAATACCTTTCCTGACAATCATGTTTGAATTTTTTGCCCTCCTGCAGCTGTATTTATGAGTTCCCATAAGACAAACCTCCAATCTAGTACCTTTTATTCAGGTAAATGCAGCTGTATTTATGACTTCCCATGAGATAAATCTCCAATCTAGTACCTTTTATTCAGGTAAATTATCTACTCTATATGTGTCCTATATTTTCTTTGATATATATTCATTAAGAAATGTTTGTCTCTTTTAAGTTGACTGTATGTCCTCTTTTCTTGCAGTCTTGAAATATTTGATGTGACCAGAGGTATTGTGTTAAATCCATGTCTCTATTTTATCTGGTTCAATCAGGACGTTTCTGTATTGAGAATCAGTTTATCTTGCCGAGTTCCAGGTGTAGTCTGACTTTGGCTTTATTTTACTAAGTTTTTTCTAACAATAAGATATCATGCCGAAACCCGGGATCGAACCAGGGACCTTTAGATCTTCAGTCTAACGCTCTCCCAACTGAGCTATTTCGGCTACATTGCATCACAGTTTGTGTGATTTTTTTTTTTCAGCACAAGTGTCCTGTGCAGGCAAAGACTCATGATATTTTCTGAGTCGTAGTAGCAGTGGTGTGTTGTCGGTGTGGTTAGAGGGTCTAAGGCACTCCATGCAGGTTGCATGTGTCCTGTAGACTTGGGTTCAAATACCTTTCCTGACAATCATTTTTGAATTTTTTGCCCTCCTGCAGCTGTATTTATGAGTTCCCATAAGACAAACCTCCAATCTAGTACCTTTTATTCAGGTAAATGCAGCTGTATTTATGACTTCCCATGAGATAAATCTCCAATCTAGTACCTTTTATTCAGGTAAATTATCTACTCTATATGTGTCCTATATTTTCTTTGATATATATTCATTAAGAAATGTTTGTCTCTTTTAAGTTGACTGTATGTCCTCTTTTCTTGCAGTCTTGAAATATTTGATGTGACCAGAGGTATTGTGTTAAATCCATGTCTCTATTTTGTCTGGTTCAATCAGGACGTTTCTGTATTGAGAATCAGTTTATCTTGCCGAGTTCCAGGTGTAGTCTGAATTTGGCTTTATTTTACTAAGTTTTTTCTAACAATAAGATATCATGCCGAAACCCGGGATCGAACCAGGGACCTTTAGATCTTCAGTCTAACGCTCTCCCAACTGAGCTATTTCGGCTACATTGCATCACAGTTTGTGTGATTTTTTTTCAGCACAAGTGTCCTGTGCAGGCAAAGACTCATGATATTTTCTGAGTTGTAGTAGCAGTGGTGTGTTGTCGGTGTGGTTAGAGGGTCTAAGGTGCTCCATGCAGGTTGCATGTGTCCTGTAGACTTGGGTTCAAATACCTTTCCTGACAATCATGTTTGAATTTTTTGCCCTCCTGCAGCTGTATTTATGAGTTCCCATAAGACAAACCTCCAATCTAGTACCTTTTATTCAGGTAAATGCAGCTGTATTTATGACTTCCCATGAGATAAATCTCCAATCTAGTACCTTTTATTCAGGTAAATTATCTACTCTATATGTGTCCTATATTTTCTTCGATATATATTCATTAAGAAATGTTTGTCTCTTTTAAGTTGACTGTATGTCCTCTTTTCTTGCAGTCTTGAAATATTTGATGTGACCAGAGGTATTGTGTTAAATCCATGTCTCTATTTTGTCTGGTTCAATCAGGACGTTTCTGTATTGAGAATCAGTTTATCTTGCCGACTTCCGGGTGTAGTCTGACTTTGGCTTTATTTTACTAAGTTTTTTCTAACAATAAGATATCATGCCGAAACCCGGGATCGAACCAGGGACCTTTAGATCTTCAGTCTAACGCTCTCCCAACTGAGCTATTTCGGCTACATTGCATCATAGTTTGTGTGATTTTTTTTTCAGCACAAGTGTCCTGTGCAGGCAAAGACTCATGATATTTTCTGAGTCGTAGTGGCAGTGTTGTGTTGTCGGTGTGGTTAGAGGGTCTAAGGCGCTCCATGCAGGTTGCATGTGTCTTGTAGACTTGGGTTCAAATACCTTTCCAGACAATCATTTTTGAATTTTTTGCCCTCCTGCAGCTGTATTTATGAGTTCCCATAAGACAAACCTCCAATCTAGTACCTTTTATTCAGGTAAATGCAGCTGTATTTATGACTTCCCATGAGATAAATCTCCAATCTAGTACCTTTTAATCAGGTAAATTATCTACTCTATATGTGTCCTATATTTTCTTTGATATATATTCATTAAGAAATGTTTGTCTCTTTTAAGTTGACTGTATGTCCTCTTTTCTTGCAGTCTTGAAATATTTGATGTGACCAGAGGTATTGTGTTAAATCCATGTCTCTATTTTGTCTGGTTCAATCAGGACGTTTCTGTATTGAGAATCAGTTTATCTTGCCGAGTTCCAGGTGTAGTCTGAATTTGGCTTTATTTTACTAAGTTTTTTCTAACAATAAGATATCATGCCAAAACCCAGGATCAAACCAGGGACCTTTAGATCTTCAGTCTAACGCTCTCCCAACTGAGCTATTTCGGCTACATTGCATCACAGTTTGTGTGATTTTTTTTTTTCAGCACAAGTGTCCTGTGCAGGCAAAGACTCATGATATTTTCGGAGTCGTAGTAGCAGTGGTGTGTTGTCGGTGTGGTTAGAGGGTCTAAGGCACTCCATGCAGGTTGCATGTGTCCTGTGGACTTGGGTTCAAATACCTTTCCTGACAATCATGTTTGAATTTTTTGCCCTCCTGCAGCTGTATTTATGAGTTCCCATAAGACAAACCTCCAATCTAGTACCTTTTATTCAGGTAAATGCAGCTGTATTTATGACTTCCCATGAGATAAATCTCCAATCTAGTACCTTTTATTCAGGTAAATTATCTACTCTATATGTGTCCTATATTTTCTTTGATATATATTCATTAAGAAATGTTTGTCTCTTTTAAGTTGACTGTATGTCCTCTTTTCTTGCAGTCTTGAAATATTTGATGTGACCAGAGGTATTGTGTTAAATCCATGTCTCTATTTTGTCTGGTTCAATCAGGACGTTTCTGTATTGAGAATCAGTTTATCTTGCCGACTTCCGGGTGTAGTCTGACTTTGGCTTTATTTTACTAAGTTTTTTCTAACAATAAGATATCATGCCGAAACCCGGGATCGAACCAGGGACCTTTAGATCTTCAGTCTAACGCTCTCCCAACTGAGCTATTTCGGCTACATTGCATCAGAGTTTGTGTGATTTTTTTTTCAGCACAAGTGTCCTGTGCAGGCAAAGACTCATGATATTTTCTGAGTCGTAGTAGCAGTGGTGTGTTGTCGGTGTGGTTAGAGGGTCTAAGGCGCTCCATGCAGGTTGCATGTGTCCTGTAGACTTGGGTTCAAATACCTTTCCTGACAATCATGTTTGAATTTTTTGCCCTCCTGCAGCTGTATTTATGAGTTCCCATAAGACAAACCTCCAATCTAGTACCTTTTATTCAGGTAAATGCAGCTGTATTTATGACTTCCCATGAGATAAATCTCCAATCTAGTACCTTTTATTCAGGTAAATTATCTACTCTATATGTGTCCTATATTTTCTTTGATATTTATTCATTAAGAAATGTTTGTCTCTTTTAAGTTGACTGTATGTCCTCTTTTCTTGCAGTCTTGAAATATTTGATGTGACCAGAGGTATTGTGTTAAATCCATGTCTCTATTTTGTCTGGTTCAATCAGGACGTTTCTGTATTGAGAATCAGTTTATCTTGCCGACTTCCGGGTGTAGTCTGACTTTGGCTTTATTTTACTAAGTTTTTTCTAACAATAAGATATCATGCCGAAACCCGGGATCGAACCAGGGACCTTTAGATCTTCAGTCTAACGCTCTCCCAACTGAGCTATTTCGGCTACGTTGCATCATAGTTTGTGTGATTTTTTTTTCAGCACAAGTGTCCTGTGCAGGCAAAGACTCATGATATTTTCTGAGTCGTAGTGGCAGTGGTGTGTTGTCGGTGTGGTTAGAGGGTCTAAGGCGCTCCATGCAGGTTGCATGTGTCTTGTAGACTTGGGTTCAAATACCTTTCCTGACAATCATTTTTGAATTTTTTGCCCTCCTGCAGCTGTATTTATGAGTTCCCATAAGACAAACCTCCAATCTAGTACCTTTTATTCAGGTAAATGCAGCTGTATTTATGACTTCCCATGAGATAAATCTCCAATCTAGTACCTTTTAATCAGGTAAATTATCTACTCTATATGTGTCCTATATTTTCTTTGATATATATTCATTAAGAAATGTTTGTCTCTTTTAAGTTGACTGTATGTCCTCTTTTCTTGCAGTCTTGAAATATTTGATGTGACCAGAGGTATTGTGTTAAATCCATGTCTCTATTTTGTCTGGTTCAATCAGGACGTTTCTGTATTGAGAATCAGTTTATCTTGCCGAGTTCCAGGTGTAGTCTGAATTTGGCTTTATTTTACTAAGTTTTTTCTAACAATAAGATATCATGCCAAAACCCAGGATCAAACCAGGGACCTTTAGATCTTCAGTCTAACGCTCTCCCAACTGAGCTATTTCGGCTACATTGCTTCACAGTTTGTGTGATTTTTTTTTTTCAGCACAAGTGTCCTGTGCAGGCAAAGACTCATGATATTTTCGGAGTCGTAGTAGCAGTGGTGTGTTGTCGGTGTGGTTAGAGGGTCTAAGGCACTCCATGCAGGTTGCATGTGTCCTGTAGACTTGGGTTCAAATACCTTTCCTGACAATCATGTTTGAATTTTTTGCCCTCCTGCAGCTGTATTTATGAGTTCCCATAAGACAAACCTCCAATCTAGTACCTTTTATTCAGGTAAATGCAGCTGTATTTATGACTTCCCATGAGATAAATCTCCAATCTAGTACCTTTTATTCAGGTAAATTATCTACTCTATATGTGTCCTATATTTTCTTTGATATATATTCATTAAGAAATGTTTGTCTCTTTTAAGTTGACTGTATGTCCTCTTTTCTTGCAGTCTTGAAATATTTGATGTGACCAGAGGTATTGTGTTAAATCCATGTCTCTATTTTGTCTGGTTCAATCAGGACGTTTCTGTATTGAGAATCAGTTTATCTTGCCGACTTCCGGGTGTAGTCTGACTTTGGCTTTATTTTACTAAGTTTTTTCTAACAATAAGATATCATGCCGAAACCCGGGATCGAACCAGGGACCTTTAGATCTTCAGTCTAACGCTCTCCCAACTGAGCTATTTCGGCTACATTGCATCAGAGTTTGTGTGATTTTTTTTTCAGCACAAGTGTCCTGTGCAGGCAAAGACTCATGATATTTTCTGAGTCGTAGTAGCAGTGGTGTGTTGTCGGTGTGGTTAGAGGGTCTAAGGCGCTCCATGCAGGTTGCATGTGTCTTGTAGACTTGAGTTCAAATACCTTTCCTGACAATCATTTTTAAATTTTTTGCCCTCCTGCAGCTGTATTTATGAGTTCCCATAAGACAAACCTCCAATCTAGTACCTTTTATTCAGGTAAATGCAGCTGTATTTATGACTTCCCATGAGATAAATCTCCAATCTAGTACCTTTTAATCAGGTAAATTATCTACTCTATATGTGTCCTATATTTTCTTTGATATATATTCATTAAGAAATGTTTGTCTCTTTTAAGTTGACTGTATGTCCTCTTTTCTTGCAGTCTTGAAATATTTGATGTGACCAGAGGTATTGTGTTAAATCCATGTCTCTATTTTGTCTGGTTCAATCAGGACGTTTCTGTATTGAGAATCAGTTTATCTTGCCGAGTTCCAGGTGTAGTCTGAATTTGGCTTTATTTTACTTAGTTTTTTCTAACAATAAGATATCATGCCGAAACCCGGTATCGAACCAGGGACCTTTAGATCTTCAGTCTAACGCTCTCCCAACTGAGCTATTTCGGCTACATTGCATCATAGTTTGTGTGATTTTTTTTTCAGCACAAGTGTCCTGTGCAGGCAAAGACTCATGATATTTTCTGAGTCGTAGTAGCAGTGGTGTGTTGTCGGTGTGGTTAGAGGGTCTAAGGCGCTCCATGCAGGTTGCATGTGTCTTGTAGACTTGGGTTCAAATACCTTTCCTGACAATCATTTTTGAATTTTTTGCCCTCCTGCAGCTGTATTTATGAGTTCCCATAAGACAAACCTCCAATCTAGTACCTTTTATTCAGGTAAATGCAGCTGTATTTATGACTTCCCATGAGATAAATCTCCAATCTAGTACCTTTTAATCAGGTAAATTATCTACTCTATATGTGTCCTATATTTTCTTTGATATATATTCATTAAGAAATGTTTGTCTCTTTTAAGTTGACTGTATGTCCTCTTTTCTTGCAGTCTTGAAATATTTGATGTGACCAGAGGTATTGTGTTAAATCCATGTCTCTATTTTGTCTGGTTCAATCAGGACGTTTCTGTATTGAGAATCAGTTTATCTTGCCGAGTTCCAGGTGTAGTCTGAATTTGGCTTTATTTTACTAAGTTTTTTCTAACAATAAGATATCATGCCAAAACCCAGGATCAAACCAGGGACCTTTAGATCTTCAGTCTAACGCTCTCCCAACTGAGCTATTTCGGCTACATTGCTTCACAGTTTGTGTGATTTTTTTTTTTCAGCACAAGTGTCCTGTGCAGGCAAAGACTCATGATATTTTCGGAGTCGTAGTAGCAGTGGTGTGTTGTCGGTGTGGTTAGAGGGTCTAAGGCACTCCATGCAGGTTGCATGTGTCCTGTAGACTTGGGTTCAAATACCTTTCCTGACAATCATGTTTGAATTTTTTGCCCTCCTGCAGCTGTATTTATGAGTTCCCATAAGACAAACCTCCAATCTAGTACCTTTTATTCAGGTAAATGCAGCTGTATTTATGACTTCCCATGAGATAAATCTCCAATCTAGTACCTTTTATTCAGGTAAATTATCTACTCTATATGTGTCCTATATTTTCTTTGATATATATTCATTAAGAAATGTTTGTCTCTTTTAAGTTGACTGTATGTCCTCTTTTCTTGCAGTCTTGAAATATTTGATGTGACCAGAGGTATTGTGTTAAATCCATGTCTCTATTTTGTCTGGTTCAATCAGGACGTTTCTGTATTGAGAATCAGTTTATCTTGCCGACTTCCGGGTGTAGTCTGACTTTGGCTTTATTTTACTAAGTTTTTTCTAACAATAAGATATCATGCCGAAACCCGGGATCGAACCAGGGACCTTTAGATCTTCAGTCTAACGCTCTCCCAACTGAGCTATTTCGGCTACATTGCATCAGAGTTTGTGTGATTTTTTTTTCAGCACAAGTGTCCTGTGCAGGCAAAGACTCATGATATTTTCTGAGTCGTAGTAGCAGTGGTGTGTTGTCGGTGTGGTTAGAGGGTCTAAGGCGCTCCATGCAGGTTGCATGTGTCTTGTAGACTTGAGTTCAAATACCTTTCCTGACAATCATTTTTAAATTTTTTGCCCTCCTGCAGCTGTATTTATGAGTTCCCATAAGACAAACCTCCAATCTAGTACCTTTTATTCAGGTAAATGCAGCTGTATTTATGACTTCCCATGAGATAAATCTCCAATCTAGTACCTTTTAATCAGGTAAATTATCTACTCTATATGTGTCCTATATTTTCTTTGATATATATTCATTAAGAAATGTTTGTCTCTTTTAAGTTGACTGTATGTCCTCTTTTCTTGCAGTCTTGAAATATTTGATGTGACCAGAGGTATTGTGTTAAATCCATGTCTCTATTTTGTCTGGTTCAATCAGGACGTTTCTGTATTGAGAATCAGTTTATCTTGCCGAGTTCCAGGTGTAGTCTGAATTTGGCTTTATTTTACTTAGTTTTTTCTAACAATAAGATATCATGCCGAAACCCGGTATCGAACCAGGGACCTTTAGATCTTCAGTCTAACGCTCTCCCAACTGAGCTATTTCGGCTACATTGCATCATAGTTTGTGTGATTTTTTTTTCAGCACAAGTGTCCTGTGCAGGCAAAGACTCATGATATTTTCTGAGTCGTAGTAGCAGTGGTGTGTTGTCGGTGTGGTTAGAGGGTCTAAGGCGCTCCATGCAGGTTGCATGTGTCTTGTAGACTTGGGTTCAAATACCTTTCCTGACAATCATTTTTGAATTTTTTGCCCTCCTGCAGCTGTATTTATGAGTTCCCATAAGACAAACCTCCAATCTAGTACCTTTTATTCAGGTAAATGCAGCTGTATTTATGACTTCCCATGAGATAAATCTCCAATCTAGTACCTTTTAATCAGGTAAATTATCTACTCTATATGTGTCCTATATTTTCTTTGATATATATTCATTAAGAAATGTTTGTCTCTTTTAAGTTGACTGTATGTCCTCTTTTCTTGCAGTCTTGAAATATTTGATGTGACCAGAGGTATTGTGTTAAATCCATGTCTCTATTTTGTCTGGTTCAATCAGGACGTTTCTGTATTGAGAATCAGTTTATCTTGCCGAGTTCCAGGTGTAGTCTGACTTTGGCTTTATTTTACTAAGTTTTTTCTAACAATAAGATATCATGCCGAAACCCGGGATCGAACCAGGGACCTTTAGATCTTCAGTCTAACGCTCTCCCAACTGAGCTATTTCGGCTACATTGCATCACAGTTTGTGTGATTTTTTTTCAGCACAAGTGTCCTGTGCAGGCAAAGACTCATGATATTTTCTGAGTTGTAGTAACAGTGGTGTGTTGTCGGTGTGGTTAGAGGGTCTAAGGCGCTCCATGCAGGTTGCATGTGTCCTGTAGACTTGGGTTCAAATACCTTTCCTGACAATCATGTTTGAATTTTTTGCCCTCCTGCAGCTGTATTTATGAGTTCCCATAAGACAAACCTCCAATCTAGTACCTTTTATTCAGGTAAATGCAGCTGTATTTATGACTTCCCATGAGATAAATCTCCAATCTAGTACCTTTTATTCAGGTATATTATCTACTCTATATGTGTCCTATATTTTCTTTGATATATATTTATTAAGAAATGTTTGTCTCTTTTAAGTTGACTGTATGTCCTCTTTTCTTGCAGTCTTGAAATATTTGATGTGACCAGAGGTATTGTGTTAAATCCATGTCTCTATTTTGTCTGGTTCAATCAGGACGTTTCTGTATTGAGAATCAGTTTATCTTGCCGACTTCCGGGTGTAGTCTGACTTTGGCTTTATTTTACTAAGTTTTTTCTAACAATAAGATATCATGCCGAGACCCGGGATCGAACCAGGGACCTTTAGATCTTCAGTCTAACGCTCTCCCAACTGAGCTATTTCGGCTACATTGCATCATAGTTTGTGTGATTTTTTTTTCAGCACAAGTGTCCTGTGCAGGCAAAGACTCATGATATTTTCTGAGTCGTAGTAGCAGTGGTGTGTTGTCGGTGTGGTTAGAGGGTCTAAGGCGCTCCATGCAGGTTGCATGTGTCTTGTAGACTTGGGTTCAAATACCTTTCCTGACAATCATTTTTGAATTTTTTGCCCTCCTGCAGCTGTATTTATGAGTTCCCATAAGACAAACCTCCAATCTAGTACCTTTTATTCAGGTAAATGCAGCTGTATTTATGACTTCCCATGAGATAAATCTCCAATCTAGTACCTTTTATTCAGGTAAATTATCTACTCTATATGTGTCCTATATTTTCTTTGATATATATTCATTAAGAAATGTTTGTCTCTTTTAAGTTGACTGTATGTCCTCTTTTCTTGCAGTCTTGAAATATTTGATGTGACCAGAGGTATTGTGTTAAATCCATGTCTCTATTTTGTCTGGTTCAATCAGGACGTTTCTGTATTGAGAATCAGTTTATCTTGCCGAGTTCCAGGTGTAGTCTGAATTTGGCTTTATTTTACTAAGTTTTTTCTAACAATAAGATATCATGCCGAAACCCGGGATCGAACCAGGGACCTTTAGATCTTCAGTCTAACGCTCTCCCAACTGAGCTATTTCGGCTACATTGCATCACAGTTTGTGTGATTTTTTTTCAGCACAAGTGTCCTGTGCAGGCAAAGACTCATGATATTTTCTGAGTTGTAGTAACAGTGGTGTGTTGTCGGTGTGGTTAGAGGGTCTAAGGCGCTCCATGCAGGTTGCATGTGTCCTGTAGACTTGGGTTCAAATACCTTTCCTGACAATTATGTTTGAATTTTTTGCCCTCCTGCAGCTGTATTTATGAGTTCCCATAAGACAAACCTCCAATCTAGTACCTTTTATTCAGGTAAATGCAGCTGTATTTATGACTTCCCATGAGATAAATCTCCAATCTAGTACCTTTTATTCAGGTAAATTATCTACTCTATATGTGTCCTATATTTTCTTTGATATATATTTATTAAGAAATGTTTGTCTCTTTTAAGTTGACTGTATGTCCTCTTCTCTTGCAGTCTTGAAATATTTGATGTGACCAGAGGTATTGTGTTAAATCCATGTCTCTATTTTGTCTGGTTCAATCAGGACGTTTCTGTATTGAGAATCAGTTTATCTTGCCGACTTCCGGGTGTAGTCTGACTTTGGCTTTATTTTACTAAGTTTTTTCTAACAATAAGATATCATGCCGAAACCCGGGATTGAACCAGGGACCTTTAGATCTTCAGTCTAACGCTCTCCCAACTGAGCTATTTCGGCTACATTGCATCATAGTTTGTGTGATCTTTTTTTCAGCACAAGTGTCCTGTGCAGGCAAAGACTCATGATATTTTCTGAGTCGTAGTAGCAGTGGTGTGTTGTCGGTGTGGTTAGAGGGTCTAAGGCGCTCCATGCAGGTTGCATGTGTCTTGTAGACTTGGGTTCAAATACCTTTCCTGACAATCATTTTTGAATTTTTTGCCCTCCTGCAGCTGTATTTATGAGTTCCCATAAGACAAACCTCCAATCTAGTACCTTTTATTCAGGTAAATGCAGCTGTATTTATGACTTCCCATGAGATAAATCTCCAATCTAGTACCTTTTAATCAGGTAAATTATCTACTCTATATGTGTCCTATATTTTCTTTGATATATATTCATTAAGAAATGTTTGTCTCTTTTAAGTTGACTGTATGTCCTCTTTTCTTGCAGTCTTGAAATATTTGATGTGACCAGAGGTATTGTGTTAAATCCATGTCTCTATTTTGTCTGGTTCAATCAGGACGTTTCTGTATTGAGAATCAGTTTATCTTGCCGAGTTCCAGGTGTAGTCTGACTTTGGCTTTATTTTACTAAGTTTTTTCTAACAATAAGATATCATGCCGAAACCCGGGATCGAACCAGGGACCTTTAGATCTTCAGTCTAACGCTCTCCCAACTGAGCTATTTCGGCTACATTGCATCACAGTTTGTGTGATTTTTTTTCAGCACAAGTGTCCTGTGCAGGCAAAGACTCATGATATTTTCTGAGTTGTAGTAACAGTGGTGTGTTGTCGGTGTGGTTAGAGGGTCTAAGGCGCTCCATGCAGGTTGCATGTGTCCTGTAGACTTGGGTTCAAATACCTTTCCTGACAATCATTTTTGAATTTTTTGCCCTCCTGCAGCTGTATTTATGAGTTCCCATAAGACAAACCTCCAATCTAGTACCTTTTATTCAGGTAAATGCAGCTGTATTTATGACTTCCCATGAGATAAATCTCCAATCTAGTACCTTTTATTCAGGTATATTATCTACTCTATATGTGTCCTATATTTTCTTTGATATATATTTATTAAGAAATGTTTGTCTCTTTTAAGTTGACTGTATGTCCTCTTTTCTTGCAGTCTTGAAATATTTGATGTGACCAGAGGTATTGTGTTAAATCCATGTCTCTATTTTGTCTGGTTCAATCAGGACGTTTCTGTATTGAGAATCAGTTTATCTTGCCGACTTCCGGGTGTAGTCTGACTTTGGCTTTATTTTACTAAGTTTTTTCTAACAATAAGATATCATGCCGAGACCCGGGATCGAACCAGGGACCTTTAGATCTTCAGTCTAACGCTCTCCCAACTGAGCTATTTCGGCTACATTGCATCATAGTTTGTGTGATTTTTTTTTCAGCACAAGTGTCCTGTGCAGGCAAAGACTCATGATATTTTCTGAGTCGTAGTAGCAGTGGTGTGTTGTCGGTGTGGTTAGAGGGTCTAAGGCGCTCCATGCAGGTTGCATGTGTCTTGTAGACTTGGGTTCAAATACCTTTCCTGACAATCATTTTTGAATTTTTTGCCCTCCTGCAGCTGTATTTATGAGTTCCCATAAGACAAACCTCCAATCTAGTACCTTTTATTCAGGTAAATGCAGCTGTATTTATGACTTCCCATGAGATAAATCTCCAATCTAGTACCTTTTATTCAGGTAAATTATCTACTCTATATGTGTCCTATATTTTCTTTGATATATATTCATTAAGAAATGTTTGTCTCTTTTAAGTTGACTGTATGTCCTCTTTTCTTGCAGTCTTGAAATATTTGATGTGACCAGAGGTATTGTGTTAAATCCATGTCTCTATTTTGTCTGGTTCAATCAGGACGTTTCTGTATTGAGAATCAGTTTATCTTGCCGAGTTCCAGGTGTAGTCTGAATTTGGCTTTATTTTACTAAGTTTTTTCTAACAATAAGATATCATGCCGAAACCCGGGATCGAACCAGGGACCTTTAGATCTTCAGTCTAACGCTCTCCCAACTGAGCTATTTCGGCTACATTGCATCACAGTTTGTGTGATTTTTTTTCAGCACAAGTGTCCTGTGCAGGCAAAGACTCATGATATTTTCTGAGTTGTAGTAACAGTGGTGTGTTGTCGGTGTGGTTAGAGGGTCTAAGGCGCTCCATGCAGGTTGCATGTGTCCTGTAGACTTGGGTTCAAATACCTTTCCTGACAATTATGTTTGAATTTTTTGCCCTCCTGCAGCTGTATTTATGAGTTCCCATAAGACAAACCTCCAATCTAGTACCTTTTATTCAGGTAAATGCAGCTGTATTTATGACTTCCCATGAGATAAATCTCCAATCTAGTACCTTTTATTCAGGTAAATTATCTACTCTATATGTGTCCTATATTTTCTTTGATATATATTTATTAAGAAATGTTTGTCTCTTTTAAGTTGACTGTATGTCCTCTTCTCTTGCAGTCTTGAAATATTTGATGTGACCAGAGGTATTGTGTTAAATCCATGTCTCTATTTTGTCTGGTTCAATCAGGACGTTTCTGTATTGAGAATCAGTTTATCTTGCCGACTTCCGGGTGTAGTCTGACTTTGGCTTTATTTTACTAAGTTTTTTCTAACAATAAGATATCATGCCGAAACCCGGGATTGAACCAGGGACCTTTAGATCTTCAGTCTAACGCTCTCCCAACTGAGCTATTTCGGCTACATTGCATCATAGTTTGTGTGATCTTTTTTTCAGCACAAGTGTCCTGTGCAGGCAAAGACTCATGATATTTTCTGAGTCGTAGTAGCAGTGGTGTGTTGTCGGTGTGGTTAGAGGGTCTAAGGCGCTCCATGCAGGTTGCATGTGTCTTGTAGACTTGGGTTCAAATACCTTTCCTGACAATCATTTTTGAATTTTTTGCCCTCCTGCAGCTGTATTTATGAGTTTCCATAAGACAAACCTCCAATCTAGTACCTTTTATTCAGGTAAATGCAGCTGTATTTATGACTTCCCATGAGATAAATCTCCAATCTAGTACCTTTTAATCAGGTAAATTATCTACTCTATATGTGTCCTATATTTTCTTTGATATATATTCATTAAGAAATGTTTGTCTCTTTTAAGTTGACTGTATGTCCTCTTTTCTTGCAGTCTTGAAATATTTGATGTGACCAGAGGTATTGTGTTAAATCCATGTCTCTATTTTGTCTGGTTCAATCAGGACGTTTCTGTATTGAGAATCAGTTTATCTTGCCGACTTCCGGGTGTAGTCTGACTTTGGCTTTATTTTACTAAGTTTTTTCTAACAATAAGATATCATGCCGAAACCCAGGATCGAACCAGGGACCTTTAGATCTTCAGTTTAACGCTCTCCCAACTGAGCTATTTCGGCTACATTGCATCATAGTTTGTGTGATTTTTTTTTCAGCACAAGTGTCCTGTGCAGGCAAAGACTCATGATATTTTCTGAGTCGTAGTAGCAGTGGTGTGTTGTCGGTGTGGTTAGAGGGTCAGAGGCACTCCATGCAGGTTGCATGTGTCCTGTAGACTTGGGTTCAAATACCTTTCCTGACAATCATTTTTGAATTTTTTGCCCTCCTGCAGCTGTATTTATGAGTTCCCATAAGACAAACCTCCAATCTAGTACCTTTTATTCAGGTAAATGCAGCTGTATTTATGACTTCCCATGAGATAAATCTCCAATCTAGTACCTTTTATTCAGGTAAATTATCTACTCTATATGTGTCCTATATTTTCTTTGATATATATTCATTAAGAAATGTTTGTCTCTTTTAAGTTGACTGTATGTCCTCTTTTCTTGCAGTCTTGAAATATTTGATGTGACCAGAGGTATTGTGTTAAATCCATGTCTCTATTTTGTCTGGTTCAATCAGGACGTTTCTGTATTGAGAATCAGTTCATCTTGCCGAGTTCCAGGTGTAGTCTGAATTTGGCTTTATTTTACTAAGTTTTTTCTAACAATAAGATATCATGCCGAAACCCGGGATCGAACCAGGGACCTTTAGATCTTCAGTCTAACGCTCTCCCAACTGAGCTATTTCGGCTACATTGCATCACAGTTGGTGTGATTTTTTTTTCAGCAGAAGTGTCCTGTGCAGGCAAAGACTCATGATATTTTCGGAGTCGTAGTAGCAGTGGTGTGTTGTCGGTGTGGTTAGAGGGTCTAAGGCGCTCCATGCAGGTTGCATGTGTCTTGTAGACTTGGGTTCAAATACCTTTCCTGACTATCATTTTTGAATTTTTTGCCCTCCTGCAGCTGTATTTATGAGTTCCCATAAGACAAACCTCCAATCTAGTACCTTTTATTCAGGTAAATGCAGCTGTATTTGTGACTTCCCATGAGATAAATCTCCAATCTAGTACCTTTTATTCAGGTAAATTATCTACTCTACATGTGTCCTATATTTTCTTTGATATATATTCATTAAGAAATGTTTGTCTCTTTTAAGTTGACTGTATGTCCTCTTTTCTTGCAGTCTTGAAATATTTGATGTGACCAGAGGTATTGTGTTAAATCCATGTCTCTATTTTGTCTGGTTCAATCAGGACGTTTCTGTATTGAGAATCAGTTTATCTTGCCGACTTCCGGGTGTAGTCTGACTTTGGCTTTATTTTACTAAGTTTTTTCTAACAATAAGATATCATGCCGAAACCCGGGATCGAACCAGGGACCTTTAGATCTTCAGTCTAACGCTCTCCCAACTGAGCTATTTCGGCTACATTGCATCATAGTTTGTGTGATTTTTTTTTCAGCACAAGTGTCCTGTGCAGGCAAAGACTCATGATATTTTCTGAGTCGTAGTAGCAGTGGTGTGTTGTCGGTGTGGTTACAGGGTCAGAGGCACTCCATGCAGGTTGCATGTGTCCTGTAGACTTGGGTTCAAATACCTTTCCTGACAATCATTTTTGAATTTTTTGCCCTCCTGCAGCTGTATTTATGAGTTCCCATAAGACAAACCTCCAATCTAGTACCTTTTATTCAGGTAAATGCAGCTGTATTTATGACTTCCCATGAGATAAATCTCCAATCTAGTACCTTTTATTCAGGTAAATTATCTACTCTATATGTGTCCTATATTTTCTTTGATATATATTCATTAAGAAATGTTTGTCTCTTTTAAGTTGACTGTATGTCCTCTTTTCTTGCAGTCTTGAAATATTTGATGTGACCAGAGGTATTGTGTTAAATCCATGTCTCTATTTTGTCTGGTTCAATCAGGACGTTTCTGTATTGAGAATCAGTTTATCTTGCCGAGTTCCAGGTGTAGTCTGAATTTGGCTTTATTTTACTAAGTTTTTTCTAACAATAAGATATCATGCCAAAACCCGGGATCGAACCAGGGACCTTTAGATCTTCAGTCTAACGCTCTCCCAACTGAGCTATTTCGGCTACATTGCATCACAGTTGGTGTGATTTTTTTTTCAGCAGAAGTGTCCTGTGCAGGCAAAGACTCATGATATTTTCGGAGTCGTAGTAGCAGTGGTGTGTTGTCGGTGTGGTTAGAGGGTCAGAGGCACTCCATGCAGGTTGCATGTGTCCTGTAGACTTGGGTTCAAATACCTTTCCTGACAATCATTTTTGAATTTTTTGCCCTCCTGCAGCTGTATTTATGAGTTCCCATAAGACAAACCTCCAATCTAGTACCTTTTATTCAGGTAAATGCAGCTGTATTTATGACTTCCCATGAGATAAATCTCCAATCTAGTACCTTTTATTCAGGTAAATTATCTACTCTATATGTGTCCTATATTTTCTTTGATATATATTCATTAAGAAATGTTTGTCTCTTTTAAGTTGACTGTATGTCCTCTTTTCTTGCAGTCTTGAAATTTTTGATGTGACCAGAGGTATTGTGTTAAATCCATGTCTCTATTTTGTCTGGTTCAATCAGGACGTTTCTGTATTGAGAATCAGTTTATCTTGCCGAGTTCCAGGTGTAGTCTGAATTTGGCTTTATTTTACTAAGTTTTTTCTAACAATAAGATATCATGCCAAAACCCGGGATCGAACCAGGGACCTTTAGATCTTCAGTCTAACGCTCTCCCAACTGAGCTATTTCGGCTACATTGCATCACAGTTGGTGTGATTTTTTTTTCAGCAGAAGTGTCCTGTGCAGGCAAAGACTCATGATATTTTCGGAGTCGTAGTAGCAGTGGTGTGTTGTCGGTGTGGTTAGAGGGTCTAAGGCACTCCATGCAGGTTGCATGTGTCCTGTAGACTTGGGTTCAAATACCTTTCCTGACAATCATTTTTGAATTTTTTGCCCTCCTGCAGCTGTATTTATGAGTTCCCATAAGACAAACCTCCAATCTAGTACCTTTTATTCAGGTAAATGCAGCTGTATTTGTGACTTCCCATGAGATAAATCTCCAATCTAGTACCTTTTAATCAGGTAAATTATCTACTCTATATGTGTCCTATATTTTCTTTGATATATATTCATTAAGAAATGTTTGTCTCTTTTAAGTTGACTGTATGTCCTCTTTTCTTGCAGTCTTGAAATATTTGATGTGACCAGAGGTATTGTGTTAAATCCATGTCTCTATTTTGTCTGGTTCAATCAGGACGTTTCTGTATTGAGAATCAGTTTATCTTGCCGACTTCCGGGTGTAGTCTGACTTTGGCTTTATTTTACTAAGTTTTTTCTAACAATAAGATATCATGCCAAAACCCGGGATCAAACCAGGGACCTTTAGATCTTCAGTCTAACGCTCTCCCAACTGAGCTATTTCGGCTACATTGCATCACAGTTTGTGTGATTTTTTTTTTTCAGCACAAGTGTCCTGTGCAGGCAAAGACTCATGATATTTTCGGAGTCGTAGTAGCAGTGGTGTGTTGTCGGTGTGGTTAGAGGGTCTAAGGCACTCCATGCAGGTTGCATGTGTCCTGTAGACTTGGGTTCAAATACCTTTCCTGACAATCATTTTTGCATTTTTTGCCCTCCTACAGCTGTAATTATGAGTTCCCATAAGACAAACCTCCAATCTAGTACCTTTTATTCAGGTAAATGCAGCTGTATTTATGACTTCCCATGAGATAAATCTCCAATCTAGTACCTTTTATTCAGGTAAATGATCTACTCTATATGTGTCCTATATTTTCTTTGATATATATTCATTAAGAAATGTTTGTCTCTTTTAAGTTGACTGTATGTCCTCTTTTCTTGCAGTCTTGAAATATTTGATGTGACCAGAGGTATTGTGTTAAATCCATGTCTCTATTTTGTCTGGTTCAATCAGGACGTTTCTGTATTGAGAATCAGTTTATCTTGCCGAGTTCCAGGTGTAGTCTGAATTTGGCTTTATTTTACTAAGTTTTTTCTAACAATAAGATATCATGCCGAAACCCGGGATCGAACCAGGGACCTTTAGATCTTCAGTCTAACGCTCTCCCAACTGAGCTATTTCGGCTACATTGCATCACAGTTTGTGTGATTTTTTTTTTCACCACAAGTGTCCTGTGCAGGCAAAGACTCATGATATTTTCGGAGTCGTAGTAGCAGTGGTGTGTTGTCGGTGTGGTTAGAGGGTCTAAGGCACTCCATGCAGGTTGCATGTGTCCTGTAGACTTGGGTTCAAATACCTTTCCTGACAATCATTTTTGAATTTTTTGCCCTCCTGCAGCTGTATTTATGAGTTCCCATAAGACAAACCTCCAATCTAGTACCTTTTATTCAGGTAAATGCAGCTGTATTTATGACTTCCCATGATATAAATCTCCAATCTAGTACCTTTTATTCAGGTAAATTATCTACTCTATATGTGTCCTATATTTTCTTTGATATATATTCATTAAGAAATGTTTGTCTCTTTTAAGTTGACTGTATGTCCTCTTTTCTTGCAGTCTTGAAATATTTGATGTGACCAGAGGTATTGTGTTAAATCCATGTCTCTATTTTGTCTGGTTCAATCAGGACGTTTCTGTATTGAGAATCAGTTTATCTTGCCGAGTTCCAGGTGTAGTCTGAATTTGGCTTTATTTTACTAAGTTTTTTCTAACAATAAGATATCATGCCAAAACCCGGGATCGAACCAGGGACCTTTAGATCTTCAGTCTAACGCTCTCCCAACTGAGCTATTTCGGCTACATTGCATCACAGTTGGTGTGATTTTTTTTTCAGCAGAAGTGTCCTGTGCAGGCAAAGACTCATGATATTTTCGGAGTCGTAGTAGCAGTGGTGTGTTGTCGGTGTGGTTAGAGGGTCAGAGGCACTCCATGCAGGTTGCATGTGTCCTGTAGACTTGGGTTCAAATACCTTTCCTGACAATCATTTTTGAATTTTTTGCCCTCCTGCAGCTGTATTTATGAGTTCCCATAAGACAAACCTCCAATCTAGTACCTTTTATTCAGGTAAATGCAGCTGTATTTATGACTTCCCATGAGATAAATCTCCAATCTAGTACCTTTTATTCAGGTAAATTATCTACTCTATATGTGTCCTATATTTTCTTTGATATATATTCATTAAGAAATGTTTGTCTCTTTTAAGTTGACTGTATGTCCTCTTTTCTTGCAGTCTTGAAATTTTTGATGTGACCAGAGGTATTGTGTTAAATCCATGTCTCTATTTTGTCTGGTTCAATCAGGACGTTTCTGTATTGAGAATCAGTTTATCTTGCCGAGTTCCAGGTGTAGTCTGAATTTGGCTTTATTTTACTAAGTTTTTTCTAACAATAAGATATCATGCCAAAACCCGGGATCGAACCAGGGACCTTTAGATCTTCAGTCTAACGCTCTCCCAACTGAGCTATTTCGGCTACATTGCATCACAGTTGGTGTGATTTTTTTTTCAGCAGAAGTGTCCTGTGCAGGCAAAGACTCATGATATTTTCGGAGTCGTAGTAGCAGTGGTGTGTTGTCGGTGTGGTTAGAGGGTCTAAGGCACTCCATGCAGGTTGCATGTGTCCTGTAGACTTGGGTTCAAATACCTTTCCTGACAATCATTTTTGAATTTTTTGCCCTCCTGCAGCTGTATTTATGAGTTCCCATAAGACAAACCTCCAATCTAGTACCTTTTATTCAGGTAAATGCAGCTGTATTTGTGACTTCCCATGAGATAAATCTCCAATCTAGTACCTTTTAATCAGGTAAATTATCTACTCTATATGTGTCCTATATTTTCTTTGATATATATTCATTAAGAAATGTTTGTCTCTTTTAAGTTGACTGTATGTCCTCTTTTCTTGCAGTCTTGAAATATTTGATGTGACCAGAGGTATTGTGTTAAATCCATGTCTCTATTTTGTCTGGTTCAATCAGGACGTTTCTGTATTGAGAATCAGTTTATCTTGCCGACTTCCGGGTGTAGTCTGACTTTGGCTTTATTTTACTAAGTTTTTTCTAACAATAAGATATCATGCCAAAACCCGGGATCAAACCAGGGACCTTTAGATCTTCAGTCTAACGCTCTCCCAACTGAGCTATTTCGGCTACATTGCATCACAGTTTGTGTGATTTTTTTTTTTCAGCACAAGTGTCCTGTGCAGGCAAAGACTCATGATATTTTCGGAGTCGTAGTAGCAGTGGTGTGTTGTCGGTGTGGTTAGAGGGTCTAAGGCACTCCATGCAGGTTGCATGTGTCCTGTAGACTTGGGTTCAAATACCTTTCCTGACAATCATTTTTGCATTTTTTGCCCTCCTACAGCTGTAATTATGAGTTCCCATAAGACAAACCTCCAATCTAGTACCTTTTATTCAGGTAAATGCAGCTGTATTTATGACTTCCCATGAGATAAATCTCCAATCTAGTACCTTTTATTCAGGTAAATGATCTACTCTATATGTGTCCTATATTTTCTTTGATATATATTCATTAAGAAATGTTTGTCTCTTTTAAGTTGACTGTATGTCCTCTTTTCTTGCAGTCTTGAAATATTTGATGTGACCAGAGGTATTGTGTTAAATCCATGTCTCTATTTTGTCTGGTTCAATCAGGACGTTTCTGTATTGAGAATCAGTTTATCTTGCCGAGTTCCAGGTGTAGTCTGAATTTGGCTTTATTTTACTAAGTTTTTTCTAACAATAAGATATCATGCCGAAACCCGGGATCGAACCAGGGACCTTTAGATCTTCAGTCTAACGCTCTCCCAACTGAGCTATTTCGGCTACATTGCATCACAGTTTGTGTGATTTTTTTTTTCACCACAAGTGTCCTGTGCAGGCAAAGACTCATGATATTTTCGGAGTCGTAGTAGCAGTGGTGTGTTGTCGGTGTGGTTAGAGGGTCTAAGGCACTCCATGCAGGTTGCATGTGTCCTGTAGACTTGGGTTCAAATACCTTTCCTGACAATCATTTTTGAATTTTTTGCCCTCCTGCAGCTGTATTTATGAGTTCCCATAAGACAAACCTCCAATCTAGTACCTTTTATTCAGGTAAATGCAGCTGTATTTATGACTTCCCATGATATAAATCTCCAATCTAGTACCTTTTATTCAGGTAAATTATCTACTCTATATGTGTCCTATATTTTCTTTGATATATATTCATTAAGAAATGTTTGTCTCTTTTAAGTTGACTGTATGTCCTCTTTTCTTGCAGTCTTGAAATATTTGATGTGACCAGAGGTATTGTGTTAAATCCATGTCTCTATTTTGTCTGGTTCAATCAGGACGTTTCTGTATTGAGAATCAGTTTATCTTGCCGAGTTCCAGGTGTAGTCTGAATTTGGCTTTATTTTACTAAGTTTTTTCTAACAATAAGATATCATGCCGAAACCCGGGATCGAACCAGGGACCTTTAGACCTTCAGTCTAACGCTCTCCCAACTGAGCTATTTCGGCTACATTGCATCACAGTTGGTGTGATTTTTTTTTCAGCAGAAGTGTCCTGTGCAGGCAAAGACTCATGATATTTTCTGAGTCGTAGTAGCAGTGGTGTGTTGTTGGTGTGGTTAGAGGGTCTAAGGCGCTCCATGCAGGTTGCATGTGTCTTGTAGACTTGGGTTCAAATACCTTTCCTGACTATCATTTTTGAATTTTTTGCCCTCCTGCAGCTGTATTTATGAGTTCCCATAAGACAAACCTCCAATCTAGTACCTTTTATTCAGGTAAATGCAGCTGTATTTATGACTTCCCATGAGATAAATCTCCAATCTAGTACCTTTTATTCAGGTAAATTATCTACTCTACATGTGTCCTATATTTTCTTTGATATATATTCATTAAGAAATGTTTGTCTCTTTTAAGTTGACTGTATGTCCTCTTTTCTTGCAGTCTTGAAATATTTGATGTGACCAGAGGTATTGTGTTAAATCCATGTCTCTATTTTGTCTGGTTCAATCAGGACGTTTCTGTATTGAGAATCAGTTTATCTTGCCGACTTCCGGGTGTAGTCTGACTTTGGCTTTATTTTACTAAGTTTTTTCTAACAATAAGATATCATGCCGAAACCCGGGATCAAACCAGGGACCTTTAGATCTTCAGTCTAACGCTCTCCCAACTGAGCTATTTCGGCTACATTGCATCATAGTTTGTGTGATTTTTTTTTCAGCACAAGTGTCCTGTGCAGGCAAAGACTCATGATATTTTCTGAGTCGTAGTAGCAGTGGTGTGTTGTCGGTGTGGTTAGAGGGTCTAAGGCACTCCATGCAGGTTGCATGTGTCCTGTAGACTTGGGTTCAAATACCTTTCCTGACAATCATTTTTGAATTTTTTGCCCTCCTGCAGCTGTATTTATGAGTTCCCATAAGACAAACCTCCAATCTAGTACCTTTTATTCAGGTAAATGCAGCTGTATTTATGACTTCCCATGAGATAAATCTCCAATCTAGTACCTTTTATTCAGGTAAATTATCTACTCTATATGTGTCCTATATTTTCTTTGATATATATTCATTAAGAAATGTTTGTCTCTTTCAAGTTGACTGTATGTCCTCTTTTCTTGCAGTCTTGAAATATTTGATGTGACCAGAGGTATTGTGTTAAATCCATGTCTCTATTTTGTCTGGTTCAATCAGGACGTTTCTGTATTGAGAATCAGTGGCTTTATTTTACTAAGTGGCTTTATTTTACTAAGTTTTTTCTAACAATAAGATATCATGCCGAATCCCGGGATCGAACCAGGGACCTTTAGATCTTCAGTCTAACGCTCTCCCAACTGAGCTATTTCGGCTACATTGCATTACAGTTGGTGTGATTTTTTTTTCAGCAGAAGTGTCCTGTGCAGGCAAAGACTCATGATATTTTCGGAGTCGTAGTAACAGTGGTGTGTTGTCGGTAAATTATCTACTCTATATGTGTCCTATATTTTCTTTGATATATATTCATTAAGAAATGTTTGTCTCTTTTAAGTTGACTGTATGTCCTCTTTTCTTGCAGTCTTGAAATATTTGATGTGACCAGAGGTATTGTGTTAAATCCATGTCTCTATTTTGTCTGGTTCAATCAGGACGTTTCTGTATTGAGAATCAGTTTATCTTGCCGACTTCCGGGTGTAGTCTGACTTTGGCTTTATTTTACTAAGTTTTTTCTAACAATAAGATATCATGCCGAAACCCGGGATCGAACCAGGGACCTTTAGATCTTCAGTCTAACGCTCTCCCAACTGAGCTATTTCGGCTACATTGCATCATAGTTTGTGTGATTTTTTTTTCAGCACAAGTGTCCTGTGCAGGCAAAGACTCATGATATTTTCTGAGTCGTAGTAGCAGTGGTGTGTTGTCGGTGTGGTTAGAGGGTCTAAGGCACTCCATGCAGGTTGCATGTGTCCTGTAGACTTGGGTTCAAATACCTTTCCTGACAATCATTTTTGAATTTTTTGCCCTCCTGCAGCTGTATTTATGAGTTCCCATAAGACAAACCTCCAATCTAGTACCTTTTATTCAGGTAAATGCAGCTGTATTTATGACTTCCCATGAGATAAATCTCCAATCTAGTACCTTTTATTCAGGTAAATTATCTACTCTATATGTGTCCTATATTTTCTTTGATATATATTCATTAAGAAATGTTTGTCTCTTTCAAGTTGACTGTATGTCCTCTTTTCTTGCAGTCTTGAAATATTTGATGTGACCAGAGGTATTGTGTTAAATCCATGTCTCTATTTTGTCTGGTTCAATCAGGACGTTTCTGTATTGAGAATCAGTTTATCTTGCCGAGTTCCAGGTGTAGTCTGAATTTGGCTTTATTTTACTAAGTTTTTTCTAACAATAAGATATCATGCCGAAACCCGGGATCGAACCAGGGACCTTTAGATCTTCAGTCTAACGCTCTCCCAACTGAGCTATTTCGGCTACATTGCATCACAGTTGGTGTGATTTTTTTTTCAGCAGAAGTGTCCTGTGCAGGCAAAGACTCATGATATTTTCTGAGTCGTAGTAGCAGTGGTGTGTTGTTGGTGTGGTTAGAGGGTCTAAGGCGCTCCATGCAGGTTGCATGTGTCTTGTAGACTTGGGTTCAAATACCTTTCCTGACTATCATTTTTGAATTTTTTGCCCTCCTGCAGCTGTATTTATGAGTTCCCATAAGACAAACCTCCAATCTAGTACCTTTTATTCAGGTAAATGCAGCTGTATTTATGACTTCCCATGAGATAAATCTCCAATCTAGTACCTTTTATTCAGGTAAATTATCTACTCTACATGTGTCCTATATTTTCTTTGATATATATTCATTAAGAAATGTTTGTCTCTTTTAAGTTGACTGTATGTCCTCTTTTCTTGCAGTCTTGAAATATTTGATGTGACCAGAGGTATTGTGTTAAATCCATGTCTCTATTTTGTCTGGTTCAATCAGGACGTTTCTGTATTGAGAATCAGTTTATCTTGCCGACTTCCGGGTGTAGTCTGACTTTGGCTTTATTTTACTAAGTTTTTTCTAACAATAAGATATCATGCCGAAACCCGGGATCGAACCAGGGACCTTTAGATCTTCAGTCTAACGCTCTCCCAACTGAGCTATTTCGGCTACATTGCATCATAGTTTGTGTGATTTTTTTTTCAGCACAAGTGTCCTGTGCAGGCAAAGACTCATGATATTTTCTGAGTCGTAGTAGCAGTGGTGTGTTGTCGGTGTGGTTAGAGGGTCTAAGGCACTCCATGCAGGTTGCATGTGTCCTGTAGACTTGGGTTCAAATACCTTTCCTGACAATCATTTTTGAATTTTTTGCCCTCCTGCAGCTGTATTTATGAGTTCCCATAAGACAAACCTCCAATCTAGTACCTTTTATTCAGGTAAATGCAGCTGTATTTATGACTTCCCATGAGATAAATCTCCAATCTAGTACCTTTTATTCAGGTAAATTATCTACTCTATATGTGTCCTATATTTTCTTTGATATATATTCATTAAGAAATGTTTGTCTCTTTCAAGTTGACTGTATGTCCTCTTTTCTTGCAGTCTTGAAATATTTGATGTGACCAGAGGTATTGTGTTAAATCCATGTCTCTATTTTGTCTGGTTCAATCAGGACGTTTCTGTATTGAGAATCAGTTTATCTTGCCGAGTTCCAGGTGTAGTCTGAATTTGGCTTTATTTTACTAAGTTTTTTCTAACAATAAGATATCATGCCGAAACCCGGGATCGAACCAGGGACCTTTAGATCTTCAGTCTAACGCTCTCCCAACTGAGCTATTTCGGCTACATTGCATCACAGTTGGTGTGATTTTTTTTCAGCAGAAGTGTCCTGTGCAGGCAAAGACTCATGATATTTTCGGAGTCGTAGTAACAGTGGTGTGTTGTCGGTGTGGTTAGAGGGTCTAAGGCGCTCCATGCAGGTTGCATGTGTCTTGTAGACTTGGGTTCAAATACCTTTCCTGACTATCATTTTTGAATTTTTTGCCCTCCTGCAGCTGTATTTATGAGTTCCCATAAGACAAACCTCCAATCTAGTACCTTTTATTCAGGTAAATGCAGCTGTATTTATGACTTCCCATGATATAAATCTCCAATCTAGTACCTTTTATTCAGGTAAATTATCTACTCTATATGTGTCCTATATTTTCTTTGATATATATTCATTAAGAAATGTTTGTCTCTTTTAAGTTGACTGTATGTCCTCTTTTCTTGCAGTCTTGAAATATTTGATGTGACCAGAGGTATTGTGTTAAATCCATGTCTCTATTTTGTCTGGTTCAATCAGGACGTTTCTGTATTGAGAATCAGTTTATCTTGCCGACTTCCGGGTGTAGTCTGACTTTGGCTTTATTTTACTAAGTTTTTTCTAACAATAAGATATCATGCCAAAACCCGGGATCGAACCAGGGACCTTTAGATCTTCAGTCTAACGCTCTCCCAACTGAGCTATTTCGGCTACATTGCATCACAGTTGGTGTGTTTTTTTTTTCAGCAGAAGTGTCCTGTGCAGGCAAAGACTCATGATATTTTCTGAGTCGTAGTAGCAGTGGTGTGTTGTCGGTGTGGTTAGAGGGTCTAAGGCACTCCATGCAGGTTGCATGTGTCCTGTAGACTTGGGTTCAAATACCTTTCCTGACAATCATTTTTGAATTTTTTGCCCTCCTGCAGCTGTATTTATGAGTTCCCATAAGACAAACCTCCAATCTAGTACCTTTTATTCAGGTAAATGCAGCTGTATTTATGACTTCCCATGATATAAATCTCCAATCTAGTACCTTTTATTCAGGTAAATTATCTACTCTATATGTGTCCTATATTTTCTTTGATATATATTCATTAAGAAATGTTTGTCTCTTTTAAGTTGACTGTATGTCCTCTTTTCTTGCAGTCTTGAAATATTTGATGTGACCAGAGGTATTGTGTTAAATCCATGTCTCTATTTTGTCTGGTTCAATCAGGATGTTTCTGTATTGAGAATCAGTTTATCTTGCCGAGTTCCAGGTGTAGTCTGAATTTGGCTTTATTTTACTAAGTTTTTTCTAACAATAAGATATCATGCCGAAACCCGGGATCGAACCAGGGACCTTTAGACAGTGGTGCTCAGCAGAGCTCGAATATTCGAGTAGCTCGAATATTCGAGCTCTTTTTCAGCTATCCGAGCTCGGTATTCGAGCTCCGAATAGCTGTAGCTATTCGAATGGGCTATCCGAGTACACTCGAATAGCCCATTCACTATTCGAGCTATTCGAGCAAACGGCGCTATTCGAGCTCGGTACCGAGCTCGAATAGCGTCATAGCCCAGATTGATGTCCTTAGAGCCAATCAGAGGGCTCCCAGGCCCTCTGACGGCAGCCAATCACAGAGGGGGACCCTGGCCAGCCCCTACCCTATAAATAGCGGCCGCCATGTTCCGTTTCTCCATGCTTGCCTGAGACTTGTACAGAGAGAGAGTTGCTCCTTTGTGCTTTGGCTTAGCAAGTGCTCTATTGTGATCATTTACCTAGCGTTTTTGCTCACCTACACCTGCCATATACACCTATATTGTTGTTAGTTAGATAGACATTGTATTTTAGTTAGTAGCTTGTGTGTTACATTAGAGACAGGCAGCTGCTGCAAGCTTACAGGTTTAGGCCTCAGGGGGGCCTTGCCTCTGTGGGCAGCTGTCCTCTGTTTATTTCTCTCATCTATACCAGTATTTCTGCTGTCCTTTACTAATAGTATTGTAGTTATACTGTACTAGGAGTAGGACACTCACTGACTGTCACTGTTTATAGGCTACTAGCTAGCTCCTGCGTGTGTGCACTCACTCACTGTCTGTGTGTACACACACTCTATTTCCTTCTGATTACTGATAGATTATTGTTAGTTAGTTGTACTTACTGTTACTACTTACTCTTACTGTACTAGGAGTCTAGGACACTCAGTCAGACAGTCACTGTGTTCATAGGCTACTAGCTCCTGCGTGCGGTCACTCACTGTCTGAGTGTACACACACCACCCACACTCCATTTCCTTCTGATCACTGATTGATTATTGTAATTAGTTAGTTCTACTTACTGTTACTACTTACTCTTACTGTACTAGGAGTCTAGGACACTCAGTCACTGTGTTCATAGGCTACTAGCTCCTGCGTGCGGTCACTCACTGTCTGAGTGTACACACACCACCCACACTCCATTACCTTCTGATCGCTGATTGATTATTAGTTAGTTCTACTTACTGTTACTACTTACTCTTACTGTACTAGGAGTCTAGGACACTCAGTCACTGTGTTCATAGGCTACTAGCTCCTGCGTGCGGTCACTCACTGTCTGAGTGTACACACACCACCCACACTCCATTTCCTTCTGATCGCTGATTGATTATTGTAATTAGTTAGTTCTACTTACTGTTACTACTTACTCTTACTGTACTAGGAGTCTAGGACACTCAGTCACTGTGTTCATAGGCTACTAGCTCCTGCGTGCGGTCACTCACTGTCTGAGTGTACACACACCACCCACACTCCATTTCCTTCTGATTGCTGATTGATTATTGTAATTAGTTAGTTCTACTTACTGTTACTACTTACTCTTACTGTACTAGGAGTCTAGGACACTCAGTCACTGTGTTCATAGGCTACTAGCTCCTGCGTGCGGTCACTCACTGTCTGAGTGTACACACACCACCCACACTCCATTTCCTTCTGATCGCTGATTGATTATTGTAATTAGTTAGTTCTACTTACTGTTACTACTTACTCTTACTGTACTAGGAGTCTAGGACACTCAGTCACTGTGTTCATAGGCTACTAGCTCCTGCGTGCGGTCACTCACTGTCTGAGTGTACACACACCACCCACACTCCATTTCCTTCTGATCGCTGATTGATTATTGTAATTAGTTAGTTCTACTTACTGTTACTACTTACTCTTACTGTACTAGGAGTCTAGGACACTCAGTCACTGTGTTCATAGGCTATTAGCTCCTGCATGCGGTCACTCACTGTCTGAGTGTACACACACCACCCACACTCCATTTCCTTCTGATCGCTGATTGATTATTAGTTAGTTCTACTTACTGTTACTACTTACTCTTACTGTACTAGGAGTCTAGGACACTCAGTCACTGTGTTCATAGGCTACTAGCTCCTGCGTGCGGTCACTCACTGTCTGAGTGTACACACACCACCCACACTCCATTTCCTTCTGATCGCTGATTGATTATTGTAATTAGTTAGTTCTACTTACTGTTACTACTTACTCTTACTGTACTAGGAGTCTAGGACACTCAGTCACTGTGTTCATAGGCTACTAGCTCCTGCGTGCGGTCACTCACTGTCTGAGTGTACACACACTAAATTTACTTGTGATTACTACTGATTATTGTAACTGCTAGTTGTACTTCCTGACTGTTACTACTTACTTACTGTACTAGGGGACACTCACTCAGTCACCTCACCAACCAACCCACTCCATTAAAGTACCCCACTTTTCACCCGCCCTTTTACAAAACTTTTGTCTATACGCCCAAAACATTGAAGATGTCTGGAAGTGGCAGCCAGCGCGGTTTGGGCAAGGGGAAGGGCAGCAAGGGAATCAGGAGGAGAGGGAGCAGCATTGTGGCAAGCCGCGGCCGCGGGCGCGCCACCATGCACAGTTCCGCAGCAGCAGCAGCAGCGTCAGTGGCTAACATTCCTCCCATAGCCACTGGCCATGGACGCCTTGGGCGCCGCCCAGCAGGAGCATCTGCAACTCACGCTGCAGAGACACAGCAGCAGCAGCGTGTAGCACCTGCTCCCATTTTCCTCCAGCCGGGTCGGAAACGTCCCATTGAGGAAAAGGATGCAGACACTGTGGTGCAACTCATGACGGAGGATGAGCAGCCCGCCATCAGCTCTGCATCCGAGGCCTCCACCCTCACCACCACCACCACCCCTGTTCGCAGCAGCCGCCCAGCAGGGTCTGGGGAGGAGGCCAGTTCACCGTCACTCGCCGACCTGTCATTCAGCAGTCTTTTGACCCCAGGCATCATGAGTAAATTGTCTGCTGTTGTTGGCGATCTTGAGGAGGAGATGCTGATGGGCACTTTGGGGGATGAGGGATTGGACAGCAAGACTGTGGCGACAGTCAAGCAGCCCATCCATGCATCAGGACAGGAGTTTGGGGGGTCCTCATCCCAGCAGGACATGTTTCAGGAGGGGGAGGATGATGATGACCCGGTGACAGACAGAGACTGGGTGCCACCACCTCCAGGGGATGTCGTCCTCAGCAGCTCTGAGGAGGAGGAGGAGGATGCGCTTGTGGGCCTTGCAAGGAGGCGCATCATTGCAAGCATTGGCAGCGTCCCACACCCTGCTGGTGTCTCAGGCTCAGCAGCAGCAGCAGCAGCATCAGCCAGTACCACCACCAGCCGCACCCAAGCCCCCCCCCCAACCACCACAGGGAGACAGGCAGCAGCGCTTCCATGCCGTAGGGGGATGTTTCTGTCACCAATCTGGCGCTTTTTCACCATGCCCACTGTGTACAGCAAGTACGCCACTTGCAACCACTGTCAGCGGAAGTTGAGCAGAGGTGCAGACCCCTTAAAGTTCAGCACCAGCTTGCTCATCAACCACCTTGCGGCTAAACATTTCCACCAGCATGAGGAGTTCCAGAGGCTGAAGGCATCTGGTGCTGGCAGTGGCACCACACCCATCACTGCACAGCCTTCAGCAGCAGCAGCAGCAACAGCAGCCACCCGCCCTCCTGCTCCTCCAGCAGCACCAGCAGGAGTGCGGAAACGCACTGCTCCTCCCCCCTCTGCAACTCCTGCCGCCGACACTGAGGCCTGTTCTGGCAGCCAGTCCTCAGTGGCCTCCTCTGCTGTGTCTGCTGATTCCCGTGTCAGCAAAAGGCCACGCCAGAGCCTTTTGAGCGAGTCCTTCCAGGGGGTGGTTAGGGCTCTGCCTCCCAGCAGCCGTCGCGTGCGGCAGCTGAACGGCTTGCTGGCACGGGCCATGTGCTCCCAACTCCTGCCGTACACGCTCGTGCAGGAGGGGAGCGACATTCGTGCGCTGCTTGCTTGCGCAGCCCCAGACTGGCAGCTCCCCAGCAGACACTTTTTCTCCCGCAAGGCCATTCCTGCACTGCACCGCTTTGTGATGGCCAATGTGGAGCGAGGGCTGGAGCACGCGGTTGGTGAAAGGGTCCACGTCACCATGGACTCCTGGAGCAGCCGCTTCGGGACAGGCCGCTACCTGTCCTTCACTGTCCACTGGGTCAGCTTGGTGGAAGGGGGTGAGGATGGGAGAGCAGCAGCGGGCACAGCAGCAGCAGCAACACAGTGGGTGGTGCCACCCCGCAGGGTCAGGGGAACTGCAGCAGGTTCCTCCGATCCTCTGCCATCCTCCGGCACACCTGGCCAAACCCCCCGCCTCAGCAGCAGCGTGAAGGCCCGCCACTGCCAAGCGCTGCTGCACTTGGTCAGCCTTGGGAAGACCAAGCTGACGGCAACCCATGTGTTGGCCAAACTCCAGGAGCAGGAGAGGATTTGGCTGACCCCCAGAGGCCTCAGAGTCGGAGAGGTGGTGGCCGACAATGGGGCCAATCTGGTTGCCGCAATACACAGGGGAAACCTGACCCACATCCCCTGTCTTGCCCACGTGCTGAACCTGGTGGTGCAGAAGTTCCTGCGCACCTACCAGGGGATGGGCGAACTGCTGGAAACGGCAAGGAATGTTGTGCGTCACTTCCGGCGCTCGGCTGCAGCCTGTGCGAGCCTGGAAGACGTGCAAAAGGAGCTGGATCTGCCACGCCATCGGCTGATCCTTGACGTTCCGACTCGCTGGAACTCCACCCTGGCGATGTTGGAGCGTCTGGTTGAACAGAGGCGCGCTGTCAACCAGTACCTTGCCCTGGCCAATGTTTCCGCAGCTCAGAGAAGGGACAAGACCAGCAACATCCCGTCCATCGTCCCCGATGATGACTGGAGGCACATGCAGCAGGTGTGCTTAGTGCTGGCTCCCTTCCTGCAGGCCACAAACATGGTGAGCAGGGACCATGCTATGGTCTGCGAGTGGGTGCCCCTGGTTTCTCTGCTGAACAGGGCCCTCGATGCTTTGCTGGAACAGGGAGCGGCAGCCTTGGACCAGCAGGAGCGGCAACCAGCTGCGCAGTCCACCTCTGAGGGGGAGGAGGAGGAGGACTTGGTGGAGGTCCCTGACCTGGCAGCTGATGAGGGGGATCAGCACAGCGCAGCTGAGTTGGTGCGGGGGTGGAGAGAGGATGAGGCGGCAGAGGAGGAGGATGAGGACAGCACTGACGTCGATGTGCCAGCAGACGTGGCCCGCCTCTTCCCAATGGCAGCGCACATGCTGACGTGCCTGCGCAGGGACCCCAGGGTGATCCAGATGAAGCAGAGGGAGGACATCTGGATCAGCATGATGTTGGACCCACGCCTCAAGGGGAAGTTGAGCCAGTTCCTGCCGCCTGCAGGAGGAGACCCAGCGCAACAAATAAGGAGCTTGCAGCAGGCCCTTGTTGAGCGCTTGGAGGAAGCCTTCCCCCAGCCTTCCACCCCCACTGTCCAGCAGCCAGCACAGAGGCAGCAGCAGGTGCCTGCATCCAGCAGCAGCAAGCGCCCCACAGACCTGCTGTCTCTCAGCCACGAGCTCTACAGGACTGTAGAGGCTCCGGCAGCAGTGACTAGAGAGGAGATGCATGCAGCAGCATCCTCCTCCGGTCACAGCCAGCGCCTGACCCGCATGGTGGCTGACTACATGGGGTCGTACAGCGGGCTTGACAGCGATGCCCCTGTTGATCCCATGGAGTATTGGGTCAAGCGCATGGAGATCTGGAGCGAGCTGGCGCAGTACGCCCTGGAAGTGCTGTCCTGCCCCCCTTCCAGCGTGCTGTCCGAGCGCTGCTTCAGTGCAGCTGGTGGCATGGTCACCGAGAAACGCTCACGTCTGTCTCACAAGTCTGTGGACAGACTGACGTTTCTCAAGATGAACCAGGCGTGGGTGGAAGGCGAGTTCCTGGCCCCTGTTGTCGGCGAGAGGGGGACATGAACTGGCTGCCGGAACCATCGTTAATGTGCCTTACCACCCTTTACCACCTCCTGGCTCCTGCTCACTAAGCCAGCCTGGTTCACTTTGACTATTACGTCACCTGCAGCCACACATTTTACACCTACAGTGGGCTGCTGTGTACTGCCCTTCTGCTGTCTGTCTGTGTTTCCCACTGCCAGGGTACACAGATGATTTACCTTCTGCTGCCACTCTGCCACCAGCTATTACGTCAAACAATAGCTATATTGGTTGCAAAACCAAAACCAAACAAACCATTAAAAAAAAAAAAGGTTTAATTTTTCTGAGGTGCCCGGGTTGAAAACTGTGTTGTCCCAGTTGTGTATTGGACACAATGTGGGCTGCACGACCGCTGTCTGGGACCTCCTGTTGTGTTTATTTACAGCCCTGGTATCACCGCTAGGTACCAGGGCTATTATGTCACGCTGCCTACCTGCTGCCACACTCACACTGCTCCTCCATACCTCCTCCTGCTGCTGCTGCTGCTGTCTGTCTGTGTTTCCCACTGCCAGGGTACACAGATGATTTACCTTCTGCTGCCACTCTGCCACCAGCTATTACGTCAAACAATAGCTATATTGGTTGCAAAACCAAAACCAAACAAACCATTAAAAAAAAAAAAAGGTTTAATTTTTCTGAGGTGCCCGGGTTGAAAACTGTGTTGTCCCAGTTGTGTATTGGACACAATGTGGGCTGCATGACCGCTGTCTGGGACCTCCTGTTGTGTTTATTTACAGCCCTGGTATCACCGCTAGGTACCAGGGCTATTATGTCACGCTGCCTACCTGCTGCCACACTCACACTGCTCCTCCATACCTCCTCCTGCTGCTGCTGCTGCTGTCTGTCTGTGTTTCCCACTGCCAGGGTACACAGATGATTTACCTTCTGCTGCCACTCTGCCACCAGCTATTACGTCAAACAATAGCTGCTCGCCTACTCCTCCATTCCTCCTCCTGCTGCTGCTGTCTGTCTGTGTTTCCCACTGCCAGGGTACACAGATGATTTACCTTCTGCTGCCACTCTGCCACCAGCTATTACGTCAAACAATAGCTATATTGGTTGCAAAACCAAAACCAAACAAACCATTAAAAAAAAAAAAGGTTTAATTTTTCTGAGGTGCCCGGGTTGAAAACTGTGTTGTCCCAGTTGTGTATTGGACACAATGTGGGCTGCACGACCGCTGTCTGGGACCTCCTGTTGTGTTTATTTACAGCCCTGGTATCACCGCTAGGTACCAGGGCTATTATGTCACGCTGCCTACCTGCTGCCACACTCACACTGCTCCTCCATACCTCCTCCTGCTGCTGCTGCTGCTGTCTGTCTGTGTTTCCCACTGCCAGGGTACACAGATGATTTACCTTCTGCTGCCACTCTGCCACCAGCTATTACGTCAAACAATAGCTGCTCGCCTACTCCTCCATTCCTCCTCCTGCTGCTGCTGTCTGTCTGTGTTTCCCACTGCCAGGGTACACAGATGATTTACCTTCTGCTGCCACTCTGCCACCAGCTATTACGTCAAACAATAGCTATATTGGTTGCAAAACCAAAACCAAACAAACCATTAAAAAAAAAAAAGGTTTAATTTTTCTGAGGTGCCCGGGTTGAAAACTGTGTTGTCCCAGTTGTGTATTGGACACAATGTGGGCTGCACGACCGCTGTCTGGGACCTCCTGTTGTGTTTATTTACAGCCCTGGTATCACCGCTAGGTACCAGGGCTATTATGTCACGCTGCCTACCTGCTGCCACACTCACACTGCTCCTCCATACCTCCTCCTGCTGCTGCTGCTGCTGTCTGTCTGTGTTTCCCACTGCCAGGGTACACAGATGATTTACCTTCTGCTGCCACTCTGCCACCAGCTATTACGTCAAACAATAGCTGCTCGCCTACTCCTCCATTCCTCCTCCTGCTGCTGCTGTCTGTCTGTGTTTCCCACTGCCAGGGTACACAGATGATTTACCTTCTGCTGCCACTCTGCCACCAGCTATTACGTCAAACAATAGCTATATTGGTTGCAAAACCAAAACCAAACAAACCATTAAAAAAAAAAAAAAGGTTTAATTTTTCTGAGGTGCCCGGGTTGAAAACTGTGTTGTCCCAGTTGTGTATTGGACACAATGTGGGCTGCACGACCGCTGTCTGGGACCTCCTGTTGTGTTTATTTACAGCCCTGGTATCACCGCTAGGTACCAGGGCTATTATGTCACGGCGAGCTGCCTGCCTCATTGACTGCCTGCTGCCACACACTCATCCTCCTCCTCCTGCTGCTGAATTTACCTCCTGCTGTCTTTGTGTTTCCACTGCCAGGGAGCACATACAATGGCGCTTCCAACATGCGTGCGCCCACCAGCTATTTGTTACGCTCAAAAATAGCTGCATTTCTTTAAAAAAAAATTGAAAAGAGAAATACGTGAAGAAGAAGAAGACGATATTGAAAAGGAAGGAGAAGATGAAGAAGAAGAAGAAGAAGAAGAAGAAGAAGAAGAAGAAGAAGAAGAAGAAGAAGAAGAAGAAGAAAAAGAAGAAGAAGAAGAAGAAGAAGAAGATGACAATATAGAAGAAGAAGAAGAAGAAGACAATATAGAAGAAGAAGATATAGAAGAAGACGATATAGAAGAAGAAGATATAGAAGAAGAAGATATAGAAGAAGAAGAAGAAGAAGTATATACAGTAACACTACTGAACAAAATTAAGGACACAACTTCTCTTTCCACATTTTTTTTTAAAGGAACATCCCCACATAATCACTTGCTGTTGTTACTTGGAAAAAAAGAGGTTTCTTGCATCATTCACCCTCAAAACAAGTGTTGGAAGCTATTTAAGGCCAATTCGAATAGTCAGCTCGAATAGTTAGCTCGAATACCGACTCGAATAGTGAGCTCGAAGTCCGAGGTCGAATCGAATAGTAAAAATTATTCGACTCGAATATTCGAATGACCTCGAATAATTTACTATTCGAATTCGACCAAACTCGAATTTTAAAAAGGGGTATTTGAGCACCACTGCCTTTAGATCTTCAGTCTAACGCTCTCCCAACTGAGCTATTTCGGCTACATTGCATCACAGTTGGTGTGATTTTTTTTTCAGCAGAAGTGTCCTGTGCAGGCAAAGACTCATGATATTTTCTGAGTCGTAGTAACAGTGGTGTGTTGTCGGTGTGGTTAGAGGGTCTAAGGCGCTCCATGCAGGTTGCATGTGTCTTGTAGACTTGGGTTCAAATACCTTTCCTGACTATCATTTTTGAATTTTTTGCCCTCCTGCAGCTGTATTTATGAGTTCCCATAAGACAAACCTCCAATCTAGTACCTTTTATTCAGGTAAATGCAGCTGTATTTATGACTTCCCATGAGATAAATCTCCAATCTAGTACCTTTTATTCAGGTAAATTATCTACTCTACATGTGTCCTATATTTTCTTTGATATATATTCATTAAGAAATGTTTGTCTCTTTTAAGTTGACTGTATGTCCTCTTTTCTTGCAGTCTTGAAATATTTGATGTGACCAGAGGTATTGTGTTAAATCCATGTCTCTATTTTGTCTGGTTCAATCAGGACGTTTCTGTATTGAGAATCAGTTTATCTTGCCGAGTTCCAGGTGTAGTCTGAATTTGGCTTTATTTTACTAAGTTTTTTCTAACAATAAGATATCATGCCAAAACCCGGGATCAAACCAGGGACCTTTAGATCTTCAGTCTAACGCTCTCCCAACTGAGCTATTTCGGCTACATTGCATCACAGTTTGTGTGATTTTTTTTTTTCAGCACAAGTGTCCTGTGCAGGCAAAGACTCATGATATTTTCGGAGTCGTAGTAGCAGTGGTGTGTTGTCGGTGTGGTTAGAGGGTCTAAGGCACTCCATGCAGGTTGCATGTGTCCTGTAGACTTGGGTTCAAATACCTTTCCTGACAATCATTTTTGCATTTTTTGCCCTCCTGCAGCTGTATTTATGAGTTCCCATAAGACAAACCTCCAATCTAGTACCTTTTATTCAGGTAAATGCAGCTGTATTTATGACTTCCCATGAGATAAATCTCCAATCTAGTACCTTTTATTCAGGTAAATGATCTACTCTATATGTGTCCTATATTTTCTTTGATATATATTCATTAAGAAATGTTTGTCTCTTTTAAGTTGACTGTATGTCCTCTTTTCTTGCAGTCTTGAAATATTTGATGTGACCAGAGGTATTGTGTTAAATCCATGTCTCTATTTTGTCTGGTTCAATCAGGACGTTTCTGTATTGAGAATCAGTTTATCTTGCCGAGTTCCAGGTGTAGTCTGAATTTGGCTTTATTTTACTAAGTTTTTTCTAACAATAAGATATCATGCCGAAACCCAGGATCGAACCAGGGACCTTTAGATCTTCAGTCTAACGCTCTCCCAACTGAGCTATTTCGACTACATTGCATCACAGTTGGTGTGATTTTTTTTTCAGCACAAGTGTCCTGTGCAGGCAAAGACTCATGATATTTTCTGAGTCGTAGTAACAGTGGTGTGTTGTCGGTGTGGTTAGAGGGTCTAAGGCGCTCCATGCAGGTTGCATGTGTCTTGTAGACTTGGGTTCAAATACCTTTCCTGACTATCATTTTTGAATTTTTGCCCTCCTGCAGCTGTATTTATGAGTTCCCATAAGACAAACCTCCAATCTAGTACCTTTTATTCAGGTAAATGCAGCTGTATTTATGACTTTCCATGAGATAAATCTCCAATCTAGTACCTTTTATTCAGGTAAATTATCTACTCTACATGTGTCCTTTATTTTCTTTGATATATATTCATTAAGAAATGTTTGTCTCTTTTAAGTTGACTGTATGTCCTCTTTTCTTGCAGTCTTGAAATATTTGATGTGACCAGAGGTATTGTGTTAAATCACATGGTTTGGCGGAGAAAGGGGGAAGAGAAAAAATGACACGGGTTAATATGCTGTCCCAGAACGTCCATGGATTGAATATCCCAGAGAAAAGATCAATACTACTACAGAATCTATATAGAGCACACATCCAAGTGGCATTTCTCCAGGAAACTCACTTTAAAGGAGATCACCACCCTGGGATCACTAATAGGAGATACCCAACGGCTTACTACAGTAATTATAAGGAGGCCAAAAGTAGAGGGGTCGCAATTGTACTAGCAAGTGACATAAGGCAGGAGGAGACAGAGGTGATTAGAGATTCCCAGGGGAGGTTTCTCCTGGTCAAAGGACTTTTTAATGCTAGGAGAATGACACTGGGGGTGGTATATGCTCCCAATACTGGCCAAACAGGGTTCCTAGACAAATTTCTGGCAAAGTTAGATGAATTTGCAGAGGGGTCAATAGTAGTTGCGGGGGATATAAACCTGGTAATGGACCCACAAGTGGATTCGTCAACAGGGAAATCTTCCCTTACTAGGAGAGCTCATCAAAGGGTTAAAAGAGAACTAGGTAAGCGCCAGTTGATCGACATATGGCGTATACAACACCCTACTACAAAAGATTACACTTACTATTCGATCCCGCATGGGACCTATTCTAGGTTAGACTATTTCTTTATTTCACATAACCTACTCTCGGAAGAAATTGAGACAGAGATAGAATCCTCAGTGATCTCGGATCACTCCCCAGTTACACTCAGCCTGGGATATAGGCAAAAGGAAAGGGGTCCTTGGAACTGGAAACTGAACGAATCCCTGTTGCGAAATGATGAATTAATAGTTAAATTCAAAGAAGAAATGAAGCAGTATTTTATGGAGAATGACAGGGATGGGATATCCCCGGTCGTGTTATGGGAGGCTCATAAGGTGGTTATGAGGGGGATACTAATAAGGGAAGGAAGTAGAATAAAGAAGGAGAGAGAAAGGGAAATGGCAGTAAGCTTGGCAGAAATAGAAAGATTAGAATTACAGCATAAAAAAACTCCCATAGAAAAAGTTTTTGTAGATTTGACCCAAGCAAGAGAGAGATTAAAAAATGTACTATTCTCTAAAGCTAAATTTATGGCAGCAAGATGTAAAAGGAGATTCTATGAATTTGGAAATAAGGGGAGTAGGTTGATGGCTAGAATATTGAAGCAACAACAAACTGCAAACTATGTACCATTTCTATGTGATAATAAAGGGCAGAAGCACTATAGGAACGAGTCTATGGGAAAAATGTTTGGAAAATATTACGCGAGTTTATATGGGATCGAAGAGAGTGCAGTGGGGGATGGGGGGGGGAATGGAGGAATATGTGGCGGCCTCAGGCATGGGGAAATTGCATCCTATGGATGCAAAGAGCTTGGAAAAGGAGATCTCGGTAGAGGAACTGACTAAGGCAGTGGGGCAAATGCCAAGGGGGAAGGCACCAGGCCCAGACGGCTATACCCTGGAATATTACAGAAGCTTTAAGGAGATACTGGAACCATACTGGGTGAAGGCATTGAATGCTATAAAGGGGAAAGATAATGCAGAGGGGAAACTTGGGCGGGAATCACTAATGTCAACTATTTCGGTTATACCGAAAGAAGGAAAGGATCCCACATCATGTACTGGGTATAGGCCTATATCATTAATAAATGTAGATTTGAAGGTACTAGCAAAAATACTGGCAAATAGGCTATCACCTCTTCTGGGTGAGCTGATACACCTTGATCAAGTGGGCTTCATACAAGGGAGAGAAGCCAGAGATAATACGATTAGGACAATGGATGTGATACAATGGGTGGGATCCTCACCTGTCCCTGTCGTATTGCTCTCCACAGATGCGGAGAAGGCATTTGACAGGGTCAGGTGGGGATTCATCAGGGTGGTTATGGAGCACATTGGACTAGGAGATAACATGAGAGCTTGGATGCTCTCAATGTACAGGGATCTATCTGCCAGGGTCAAGGTTAATGGGTGCCTGTCTGGCCCGTTTGAGATAAGGAATGGAACTCGACAGGGTTGCCCTCTGTCCCCCTTGGTGTTTGCCCTAACCTTGGAACCCTTCCTGAGAACAATACGGAAGAACGGGGATATTACTGGAGTCAGGATAGGCCAGAAAGAACATAAGATAGCGGCATACGCAGATGATCTGCTATTCTATTTAACAAACCCTAGGATAGCGCTGCCCAATCTATTGAAGGAATTTGCAGTATATGGGAGGCTCTCCAACCTCAAGATTAATTGGGATAAATGCGAGGCAATGGGAATAGGGATGAAGGGGGAGGAGGTGGAAAATCTGAAGGCAAATTTCCCGTTTAGATGGACAAAGGACAATCTAAAATACCTGGGGGTGAAGATGGCCAGAAGTATACAGGAGACCACTAAGATAAATTACTATCCACTTCTTGCGGTGCTAAAAAAAGATATGGATAAATGGACTAAACTGAGGCTCTCCTGGTTTGGTAGGATTAATGTCCTTAAAATGAATATCATGCCGAGGCTGCTATATGTTTTTCAGGCCCTCCCCGTCCCTCTTCCCAGGGGTTACTTCGATGAAGTCAGAAGGTCCTTTGCGAGGTTTATCTGGCAGGCCAAAAAGGCGCGATTGAAATTCGCCTTTATTACACAATCTAAAAATAAAGGGGGACTGGCAGTACCTGACCCCCTGAGATATTACTATGCTGCTGTATGCACTAGGATAGTCGACTGGAACAGAAATGAAAATTCAAAACAGTGGGTCCAACTGGAAAAAGAAATGATGGAGGGAGCTATTGGGGAAGCCCCATGGTTACCATATGTCCCAAAGAAATACTTAATATCAGGAACCCTGGTTGAACACACTTTAAAAATATTTGAGAAGGTGAGAAACAGAAGCGAGATATCCAGGGGCCCCTCACCATTGATGCCAATTCTGGGAAATTGCGGGTTCCCCTTAGGCTGCCAGGGGGGAAGCTACGGGGAATGGAGACGGGGAGGGAGTCTGCAGATCCGTTCACTGATTGTGGACGGAAGGTGGCTAAATGAAAAAGAAATAATGGAACAAAGGCAGATGAGGAAAATAGATACGTGGAGTCTAATACAATTTAGGCATTTCCTGCCTTCAATGGGTACGAAGGAGGAGCTGTCAAGAAAGTTGACCCCATTTGAGAAGCTCTGTCTAACGGAGGGACCAACAAAGAGCACTTTGGCAAAAATATACGCATTTTTAGAGGAAGATAATGACTACACCCAGAAATATAAAATAAAATGGGAACAGGACATTGGGAGAGAGCTATCGCCCACACAATGGGAACGAGTGGTCGGGATGACTCACGGGGCCTCAGTATCAACTAGAATACAGGAATCAGGATATAAAGTAGTAATGAGGTGGTATTACACCCCTGATAAACTAAATAAAATGTGTGGGACTAACCCAGTATGTTGGAGATGTGGAGAGCAAAGAGGAGATTACAAACATGTTTGGTGGGAGTGCAGGGGGCTGGCCAACTATTGGAATAAAATAAAAACATACATATGGAAACTGGCAGGGATACCCGAATCGGACGGCCCTGAGGTGTATCTTTTACACCTGACTGGGATTGGGGTTAAAAAATATAAAGGCTCCCTGGGAATGCATTTGATAAATGCGGCAAGGATATTAATAGCAAGAAAATGGAAGTCTCCTCAAGCCCCCACATTGAAGGAATGGATTGATGAGGTTGACCATACCTACTCGATGGAAGAGCTATCCGGCATAGTCCACGGGAGGGAGATTAGGGGATGGGATAAATGGTTGGAGTTTAGGAACACAGAGGAATATAGGAGAGGAGGGGAGTAGGAAGTAAATCCATGGACGGGGAAATATGTTATGAGAAGAGAGAGTACAATGGGATGAGAAGAAGAAGCCGGAAATGGCTCGCTGGAGCAAGTAGTGATACCAGTGTGAACTTACACTACAGGGTTTTCTTTTCTTTTTTCCTTTCTTTCTTGGTGGAGGTTTCTATATCTGGATCTGAGGGTGATGGGTAGGTAGGACAGGGAGTGGGTGACCCACACCACGCCCCACCTAGTAGAAATTGGAAATTGGAAGAGGTGGCAGGACCCATAAAAACTTAGAGAATAAGCTCGGGAACAGAGGAGATGGGTCGGCCTTGAAGGAAAAGGGGGAGGGGGGGAGGTGGGAAGCCCACTCCTAGAGAATAGGTGGTAAAATACTATGTATAAATTAGCCTTAGTAATTGTATAATACTGTACAAGTATTGATAATTTTGGATACCTTTTTAATCACTTTTTTGGAAATACGATATTGGATAAATAAAGAATAAAAAAAAAAAAAAAGAAATGTTTGTCTCTTTTAAGTTGACTGTATGTCCTCTTTTCTTGCAGTCTTGAAATATTTGATGTGACCAGAGGTATTGTGTTAAATCCATGTCTCTATTTTGTCTGGTTCAATCAGGACGTTTCTGTATTGAGAATCAGTTTATCTTGCCGAGTTCCAGGTGTAGTCTGAATTTGGCTTTATTTTACTAAGTTTTTTCTAACAATAAGATATCATGCCAAAACCCGGGATCGAACCAGGGACCTTTAGATCTTCAGTCTAACGCTCTCCCAACTGAGCTATTTCGGCTACATTGCATCACAGTTTGTGTGATTTTTTTTTTTCACCACAAGTGTCCTGTGCAGGCAAAGACTCATGATATTTTCGGAGTCGTAGTAGCAGTGGTGTGTTGTCGGTGTGGTTAGAGGGTCTAAGGCACTCCATGCAGGTTGCATGTGTCCTGTAGACTTGGGTTCAAATACCTTTCCTGACAATCATTTTTGAATTTTTTGCCCTCCTGCAGCTGTATTTATGAGTTCCCATAAGACAAACCTCCAATCTAGTACCTTTTATTCAGGTAAATGCAGCTGTATTTATGACTTCCCATGATATAAATCTCCAATCTAGTACCTTTTATTCAGGTAAATTATCTACTCTATATGTGTCCTATATTTTCTTTGATATATATTCATTAAGAAATGTTTGTCTCTTTTAAGTTGACTGTATGTCCTCTTTTCTTGCAGTCTTGAAATATTTGATGTGACCAGAGGTATTGTGTTAAATCCATGTCTCTATTTTGTCTGGTTCAATCAGGACGTTTCTGTATTGAGAATCAGTTTATCTTGCCGAGTTCCAGGTGTAGTCTGAATTTGGCTTTATTTTACTAAGTTTTTTCTAACAATAAGATATCATGCCGAAACCCGGGATCGAACCAGGGACCTTTAGATCTTCAGTCTAACGCTCTCCCAACTGAGCTATTTCGACTACATTGCATCACAGTTGGTGTGATTTTTTTTTCAGCACAAGTGTCCTGTGCAGGCAAAGACTCATGATATTTTCTGAGTCGTAGTAACAGTGGTGTGTTGTCGGTGTGGTTAGAGGGTCTAAGGCGCTCCATGCAGGTTGCATGTGTCTTGTAGACTTGGGTTCAAATACCTTTCCTGACTATCATTTTTGAATTTTTGCCCTCCTGCAGCTGTATTTATGAGTTCCCATAAGACAAACCTCCAATCTAGTACCTTTTATTCAGGTAAATGCAGCTGTATTTATGACTTTCCATGAGATAAATCTCCAATCTAGTACCTTTTATTCAGGTAAATTATCTACTCTACATGTGTCCTTTATTTTCTTTGATATATATTCATTAAGAAATGTTTGTCTCTTTTAAGTTGACTGTATGTCCTCTTTTCTTGCAGTCTTGAAATATTTGATGTGACCAGAGGTATTGTGTTAAATCACATGGTTTGGCGGAGAAAGGGGGAAGAGAAAAAATGACACGGGTTAATATGCTGTCCCAGAACGTCCATGGATTGAATATCCCAGAGAAAAGATCAATACTACTACAGAATCTATATAGAGCACACATCCAAGTGGCATTTCTCCAGGAAACTCACTTTAAAGGAGATCACCACCCTGGGATCACTAATAGGAGATACCCAACGGCTTACTACAGTAATTATAAGGAGGCCAAAAGTAGAGGGGTCGCAATTGTACTAGCAAGTGACATAAGGCAGGAGGAGACAGAGGTGATTAGAGATTCCCAGGGGAGGTTTCTCCTGGTCAAAGGACTTTTTAATGCTAGGAGAATGACACTGGGGGTGGTATATGCTCCCAATACTGGCCAAACAGGGTTCCTAGACAAATTTCTGGCAAAGTTAGATGAATTTGCAGAGGGGTCAATAGTAGTTGCGGGGGATATAAACCTGGTAATGGACCCACAAGTGGATTCGTCAACAGGGAAATCTTCCCTTACTAGGAGAGCTCATCAAAGGGTTAAAAGAGAACTAGGTAAGCGCCAGTTGATCGACATATGGCGTATACAACACCCTACTACAAAAGATTACACTTACTATTCGATCCCGCATGGGACCTATTCTAGGTTAGACTATTTCTTTATTTCACATAACCTACTCTCGGAAGAAATTGAGACAGAGATAGAATCCTCAGTGATCTCGGATCACTCCCCAGTTACACTCAGCCTGGGATATAGGCAAAAGGAAAGGGGTCCTTGGAACTGGAAACTGAACGAATCCCTGTTGCGAAATGATGAATTAATAGTTAAATTCAAAGAAGAAATGAAGCAGTATTTTATGGAGAATGACAGGGATGGGATATCCCCGGTCGTGTTATGGGAGGCTCATAAGGTGGTTATGAGGGGGATACTAATAAGGGAAGGAAGTAGAATAAAGAAGGAGAGAGAAAGGGAAATGGCAGTAAGCTTGGCAGAAATAGAAAGATTAGAATTACAGCATAAAAAAACTCCCATAGAAAAAGTTTTTGTAGATTTGACCCAAGCAAGAGAGAGATTAAAAAATGTACTATTCTCTAAAGCTAAATTTATGGCAGCAAGATGTAAAAGGAGATTCTATGAATTTGGAAATAAGGGGAGTAGGTTGATGGCTAGAATATTGAAGCAACAACAAACTGCAAACTATGTACCATTTCTATGTGATAATAAAGGGCAGAAGCACTATAGGAACGAGTCTATGGGAAAAATGTTTGGAAAATATTACGCGAGTTTATATGGGATCGAAGAGAGTGCAGTGGGGGATGGGGGGGGAATGGAGGAATATGTGGCGGCCTCAGGCATGGGGAAATTGCATCCTATGGATGCAAAGAGCTTGGAAAAGGAGATCTCGGTAGAGGAACTGACTAAGGCAGTGGGGCAAATGCCAAGGGGGAAGGCACCAGGCCCAGACGGCTATACCCTGGAATATTACAGAAGCTTTAAGGAGATACTGGAACCATACTGGGTGAAGGCATTGAATGCTATAAAGGGGAAAGATAATGCAGAGGGGAAACTTGGGCGGGAATCACTAATGTCAACTATTTCGGTTATACCGAAAGAAGGAAAGGATCCCACATCATGTACTGGGTATAGGCCTATATCATTAATAAATGTAGATTTGAAGGTACTAGCAAAAATACTGGCAAATAGGCTATCACCTCTTCTGGGTGAGCTGATACACCTTGATCAAGTGGGCTTCATACAAGGGAGAGAAGCCAGAGATAATACGATTAGGACAATGGATGTGATACAATGGGTGGGATCCTCACCTGTCCCTGTCGTATTGCTCTCCACAGATGCGGAGAAGGCATTTGACAGGGTCAGGTGGGGATTCATCAGGGTGGTTATGGAGCACATTGGACTAGGAGATAACATGAGAGCTTGGATGCTCTCAATGTACAGGGATCTATCTGCCAGGGTCAAGGTTAATGGGTGCCTGTCTGGCCCGTTTGAGATAAGGAATGGAACTCGACAGGGTTGCCCTCTGTCCCCCTTGGTGTTTGCCCTAACCTTGGAACCCTTCCTGAGAACAATACGGAAGAACGGGGATATTACTGGAGTCAGGATAGGCCAGAAAGAACATAAGATAGCGGCATACGCAGATGATCTGCTATTCTATTTAACAAACCCTAGGATAGCGCTGCCCAATCTATTGAAGGAATTTGCAGTATATGGGAGGCTCTCCAACCTCAAGATTAATTGGGATAAATGCGAGGCAATGGGAATAGGGATGAAGGGGGAGGAGGTGGAAAATCTGAAGGCAAATTTCCCGTTTAGATGGACAAAGGACAATCTAAAATACCTGGGGGTGAAGATGGCCAGAAGTATACAGGAGACCACTAAGATAAATTACTATCCACTTCTTGCGGTGCTAAAAAAAGATATGGATAAATGGACTAAACTGAGGCTCTCCTGGTTTGGTAGGATTAATGTCCTTAAAATGAATATCATGCCGAGGCTGCTATATGTTTTTCAGGCCCTCCCCGTCCCTCTTCCCAGGGGTTACTTCGATGAAGTCAGAAGGTCCTTTGCGAGGTTTATCTGGCAGGCCAAAAAGGCGCGATTGAAATTCGCCTTTATTACACAATCTAAAAATAAAGGGGGACTGGCAGTACCTGACCCCCTGAGATATTACTATGCTGCTGTATGCACTAGGATAGTCGACTGGAACAGAAATGAAAATTCAAAACAGTGGGTCCAACTGGAAAAAGAAATGATGGAGGGAGCTATTGGGGAAGCCCCATGGTTACCATATGTCCCAAAGAAATACTTAATATCAGGAACCCTGGTTGAACACACTTTAAAAATATTTGAGAAGGTGAGAAACAGAAGCGAGATATCCAGGGGCCCCTCACCATTGATGCCAATTCTGGGAAATTGCGGGTTCCCCTTAGGCTGCCAGGGGGGAAGCTACGGGGAATGGAGACGGGGAGGGAGTCTGCAGATCCGTTCACTGATTGTGGACGGAAGGTGGCTAAATGAAAAAGAAATAATGGAACAAAGGCAGATGAGGAAAATAGATACGTGGAGTCTAATACAATTTAGGCATTTCCTGCCTTCAATGGGTACGAAGGAGGAGCTGTCAAGAAAGTTGACCCCATTTGAGAAGCTCTGTCTAACGGAGGGACCAACAAAGAGCACTTTGGCAAAAATATACGCATTTTTAGAGGAAGATAATGACTACACCCAGAAATATAAAATAAAATGGGAACAGGACATTGGGAGAGAGCTATCGCCCACACAATGGGAACGAGTGGTCGGGATGACTCACGGGGCCTCAGTATCAACTAGAATACAGGAATCAGGATATAAAGTAGTAATGAGGTGGTATTACACCCCTGATAAACTAAATAAAATGTGTGGGACTAACCCAGTATGTTGGAGATGTGGAGAGCAAAGAGGAGATTACAAACATGTTTGGTGGGAGTGCAGGGGGCTGGCCAACTATTGGAATAAAATAAAAACATACATATGGAAACTGGCAGGGATACCCGAATCGGACGGCCCTGAGGTGTATCTTTTACACCTGACTGGGATTGGGGTTAAAAAATATAAAGGCTCCCTGGGAATGCATTTGATAAATGCGGCAAGGATATTAATAGCAAGAAAATGGAAGTCTCCTCAAGCCCCCACATTGAAGGAATGGATTGATGAGGTTGACCATACCTACTCGATGGAAGAGCTATCCGGCATAGTCCACGGGAGGGAGATTAGGGGATGGGATAAATGGTTGGAGTTTAGGAACACAGAGGAATATAGGAGAGGAGGGGAGTAGGAAGTAAATCCATGGACGGGGAAATATGTTATGAGAAGAGAGAGTACAATGGGATGAGAAGAAGAAGCCGGAAATGGCTCGCTGGAGCAAGTAGTGATACCAGTGTGAACTTACACTACAGGGTTTTCTTTTCTTTTTTCCTTTCTTTCTTGGTGGAGGTTTCTATATCTGGATCTGAGGGTGATGGGTAGGTAGGACAGGGAGTGGGTGACCCACACCACGCCCCACCTAGTAGAAATTGGAAATTGGAAGAGGTGGCAGGACCCATAAAAACTTAGAGAATAAGCTCGGGAACAGAGGAGATGGGTCGGCCTTGAAGGAAAAGGGGGAGGGGGGGAGGTGGGAAGCCCACTCCTAGAGAATAGGTGGTAAAATACTATGTATAAATTAGCCTTAGTAATTGTATAATACTGTACAAGTATTGATAATTTTGGATACCTTTTTAATCACTTTTTTGGAAATACGATATTGGATAAATAAAGAATAAAAAAAAAAAGAAAAGAAATGTTTGTCTCTTTTAAGTTGACTGTATGTCCTCTTTTCTTGCAGTCTTGAAATATTTGATGTGACCAGAGGTATTGTGTTAAATCCATGTCTCTATTTTGTCTGGTTCAATCAGGACGTTTCTGTATTGAGAATCAGTTTATCTTGCCGAGTTCCAGGTGTAGTCTGAATTTGGCTTTATTTTACTAAGTTTTTTCTAACAATAAGATATCATGCCAAAACCCGGGATCGAACCAGGGACCTTTAGATCTTCAGTCTAACGCTCTCCCAACTGAGCTATTTCGGCTACATTGCATCACAGTTTGTGTGATTTTTTTTTTTCACCACAAGTGTCCTGTGCAGGCAAAGACTCATGATATTTTCGGAGTCGTAGTAGCAGTGGTGTGTTGTCGGTGTGGTTAGAGGGTCTAAGGCACTCCATGCAGGTTGCATGTGTCCTGTAGACTTGGGTTCAAATACCTTTCCTGACAATCATTTTTGCATTTTTTGCCCTCCTGCAGCTGTATTTATGAGTTCCCATAAGACAAACCTCCAATCTAGTACCTTTTATTCAGGTAAATGCAGCTGTATTTATGACTTCCCATGATATAAATCTCCAATCTAGTACCTTTTATTCAGGTAAATTATCTACTCTATATGTGTCCTATATTTTCTTTGATATATATTCATTAAGAAATGTTTGTCTCTTTTAAGTTGACTGTATGTCCTCTTTTCTTGCAGTCTTGAAATATTTGATGTGACCAGAGGTATTGTGTTAAATCCATGTCTCTATTTTGTCTGGTTCAATCAGGACGTTTCTGTATTGAGAATCAGTTTATCTTGCCGAGTTCCAGGTGTAGTCTGAATTTGGCTTTATTTTACTAAGTTTTTTCTAACAATAAGATATCATGCCGAAACCCGGGATCGAACCAGGGACCTTTAGATCTTCAGTCTAACGCTCTCCCAACTGAGCTATTTCGACTACATTGCATCACAGTTGGTGTGATTTTTTTTTCAGCACAAGTGTCCTGTGCAGGCAAAGACTCATGATATTTTCTGAGTCGTAGTAACAGTGGTGTGTTGTCGGTGTGGTTAGAGGGTCTAAGGCGCTCCATGCAGGTTGCATGTGTCTTGTAGACTTGGGTTCAAATACCTTTCCTGACTATCATTTTTGAATTTTTGCCCTCCTGCAGCTGTATTTATGAGTTCCCATAAGACAAACCTCCAATCTAGTACCTTTTATTCAGGTAAATGCAGCTGTATTTATGACTTTCCATGAGATAAATCTCCAATCTAGTACCTTTTATTCAGGTAAATTATCTACTCTACATGTGTCCTTTATTTTCTTTGATATATATTCATTAAGAAATGTTTGTCTCTTTTAAGTTGACTGTATGTCCTCTTTTCTTGCAGTCTTGAAATATTTGATGTGACCAGAGGTATTGTGTTAAATCACATGGTTTGGCGGAGAAAGGGGGAAGAGAAAAAATGACACGGGTTAATATGCTGTCCCAGAACGTCCATGGATTGAATATCCCAGAGAAAAGATCAATACTACTACAGAATCTATATAGAGCACACATCCAAGTGGCATTTCTCCAGGAAACTCACTTTAAAGGAGATCACCACCCTGGGATCACTAATAGGAGATACCCAACGGCTTACTACAGTAATTATAAGGAGGCCAAAAGTAGAGGGGTCGCAATTGTACTAGCAAGTGACATAAGGCAGGAGGAGACAGAGGTGATTAGAGATTCCCAGGGGAGGTTTCTCCTGGTCAAAGGACTTTTTAATGCTAGGAGAATGACACTGGGGGTGGTATATGCTCCCAATACTGGCCAAACAGGGTTCCTAGACAAATTTCTGGCAAAGTTAGATGAATTTGCAGAGGGGTCAATAGTAGTTGCGGGGGATATAAACCTGGTAATGGACCCACAAGTGGATTCGTCAACAGGGAAATCTTCCCTTACTAGGAGAGCTCATCAAAGGGTTAAAAGAGAACTAGGTAAGCGCCAGTTGATCGACATATGGCGTATACAACACCCTACTACAAAAGATTACACTTACTATTCGATCCCGCATGGGACCTATTCTAGGTTAGACTATTTCTTTATTTCACATAACCTACTCTCGGAAGAAATTGAGACAGAGATAGAATCCTCAGTGATCTCGGATCACTCCCCAGTTACACTCAGCCTGGGATATAGGCAAAAGGAAAGGGGTCCTTGGAACTGGAAACTGAACGAATCCCTGTTGCGAAATGATGAATTAATAGTTAAATTCAAAGAAGAAATGAAGCAGTATTTTATGGAGAATGACAGGGATGGGATATCCCCGGTCGTGTTATGGGAGGCTCATAAGGTGGTTATGAGGGGGATACTAATAAGGGAAGGAAGTAGAATAAAGAAGGAGAGAGAAAGGGAAATGGCAGTAAGCTTGGCAGAAATAGAAAGATTAGAATTACAGCATAAAAAAACTCCCATAGAAAAAGTTTTTGTAGATTTGACCCAAGCAAGAGAGAGATTAAAAAATGTACTATTCTCTAAAGCTAAATTTATGGCAGCAAGATGTAAAAGGAGATTCTATGAATTTGGAAAAAAGGGGAGTAGGTTGATGGCTAGAATATTGAAGCAACAACAAACTGCAAACTATGTACCATTTCTATGTGATAATAAAGGGCAGAAGCACTATAGGAACGAGTCTATGGGAAAAATGTTTGGAAAATATTACGCGAGTTTATATGGGATCGAAGAGAGTGCAGTGGGGGATGGGGGGGGAATGGAGGAATATGTGGCGGCCTCAGGCATGGGGAAATTGCATCCTATGGATGCAAAGAGCTTGGAAAAGGAGATCTCGGTAGAGGAACTGACTAAGGCAGTGGGGCAAATGCCAAGGGGGAAGGCACCAGGCCCAGACGGCTATACCCTGGAATATTACAGAAGCTTTAAGGAGATACTGGAACCATACTGGGTGAAGGCATTGAATGCTATAAAGGGGAAAGATAATGCAGAGGGGAAACTTGGGCGGGAATCACTAATGTCAACTATTTCGGTTATACCGAAAGAAGGAAAGGATCCCACATCATGTACTGGGTATAGGCCTATATCATTAATAAATGTAGATTTGAAGGTACTAGCAAAAATACTGGCAAATAGGCTATCACCTCTTCTGGGTGAGCTGATACACCTTGATCAAGTGGGCTTCATACAAGGGAGAGAAGCCAGAGATAATACGATTAGGACAATGGATGTGATACAATGGGTGGGATCCTCACCTGTCCCTGTCGTATTGCTCTCCACAGATGCGGAGAAGGCATTTGACAGGGTCAGGTGGGGATTCATCAGGGTGGTTATGGAGCACATTGGACTAGGAGATAACATGAGAGCTTGGATGCTCTCAATGTACAGGGATCTATCTGCCAGGGTCAAGGTTAATGGGTGCCTGTCTGGCCCGTTTGAGATAAGGAATGGAACTCGACAGGGTTGCCCTCTGTCCCCCTTGGTGTTTGCCCTAACCTTGGAACCCTTCCTGAGAACAATACGGAAGAACGGGGATATTACTGGAGTCAGGATAGGCCAGAAAGAACATAAGATAGCGGCATACGCAGATGATCTGCTATTCTATTTAACAAACCCTAGGATAGCGCTGCCCAATCTATTGAAGGAATTTGCAGTATATGGGAGGCTCTCCAACCTCAAGATTAATTGGGATAAATGCGAGGCAATGGGAATAGGGATGAAGGGGGAGGAGGTGGAAAATCTGAAGGCAAATTTCCCGTTTAGATGGACAAAGGACAATCTAAAATACCTGGGGGTGAAGATGGCCAGAAGTATACAGGAGACCACTAAGATAAATTACTATCCACTTCTTGCGGTGCTAAAAAAAGATATGGATAAATGGACTAAACTGAGGCTCTCCTGGTTTGGTAGGATTAATGTCCTTAAAATGAATATCATGCCGAGGCTGCTATATGTTTTTCAGGCCCTCCCCGTCCCTCTTCCCAGGGGTTACTTCGATGAAGTCAGAAGGTCCTTTGCGAGGTTTATCTGGCAGGCCAAAAAGGCGCGATTGAAATTCGCCTTTATTACACAATCTAAAAATAAAGGGGGACTGGCAGTACCTGACCCCCTGAGATATTACTATGCTGCTGTATGCACTAGGATAGTCGACTGGAACAGAAATGAAAATTCAAAACAGTGGGTCCAACTGGAAAAAGAAATGATGGAGGGAGCTATTGGGGAAGCCCCATGGTTACCATATGTCCCAAAGAAATACTTAATATCAGGAACCCTGGTTGAACACACTTTAAAAATATTTGAGAAGGTGAGAAACAGAAGCGAGATATCCAGGGGCCCCTCACCATTGATGCCAATTCTGGGAAATTGCGGGTTCCCCTTAGGCTGCCAGGGGGGAAGCTACGGGGAATGGAGACGGGGAGGGAGTCTGCAGATCCGTTCACTGATTGTGGACGGAAGGTGGCTAAATGAAAAAGAAATAATGGAACAAAGGCAGATGAGGAAAATAGATACGTGGAGTCTAATACAATTTAGGCATTTCCTGCCTTCAATGGGTACGAAGGAGGAGCTGTCAAGAAAGTTGACCCCATTTGAGAAGCTCTGTCTAACGGAGGGACCAACAAAGAGCACTTTGGCAAAAATATACGCATTTTTAGAGGAAGATAATGACTACACCCAGAAATATAAAATAAAATGGGAACAGGACATTGGGAGAGAGCTATCACCCACACAATGGGAACGAGTGGTCGGGATGACTCACGGGGCCTCAGTATCAACTAGAATACAGGAATCAGGATATAAAGTAGTAATGAGGTGGTATTACACCCCTGATAAACTAAATAAAATGTGTGGGACTAACCCAGTATGTTGGAGATGTGGAGAGCAAAGAGGAGATTACAAACATGTTTGGTGGGAGTGCAGGGGGCTGGCCAACTATTGGAATAAAATAAAAACATACATATGGAAACTGGCAGGGATACCCGAATCGGACGGCCCTGAGGTGTATCTTTTACACCTGACTGGGATTGGGGTTAAAAAATATAAAGGCTCCCTGGGAATGCATTTGATAAATGCGGCAAGGATATTAATAGCAAGAAAATGGAAGTCTCCTCAAGCCCCCACATTGAAGGAATGGATTGATGAGGTTGACCATACCTACTCGATGGAAGAGCTATCCGGCATAGTCCACGGGAGGGAGATTAGGGGATGGGATAAATGGTTGGAGTTTAGGAACACAGAGGAATATAGGAGAGGAGGGGAGTAGGAAGTAAATCCATGGACGGGGAAATATGTTATGAGAAGAGAGAGTACAATGGGATGAGAAGAAGAAGCCGGAAATGGCTCGCTGGAGCAAGTAGTGATACCAGTGTGAACTTACACTACAGGGTTTTCTTTTCTTTTTTCCTTTCTTTCTTGGTGGAGGTTTCTATATCTGGATCTGAGGGTGATGGGTAGGTAGGACAGGGAGTGGGTGACCCACACCACGCCCCACCTAGTAGAAATTGGAAATTGGAAGAGGTGGCAGGACCCATAAAAACTTAGAGAATAAGCTCGGGAACAGAGGAGATGGGTCGGCCTTGAAGGAAAAGGGGGAGGGGGGGGAGGTGGGAAGCCCACTCCTAGAGAATAGGTGGTAAAATACTATGTATAAATTAGCCTTAGTAATTGTATAATACTGTACAAGTATTGATAATTTTGGATACCTTTTTAATCACTTTTTTGGAAATACGATATTGGATAAATAAAGAATAAAAAAAAAAAAAAAGAAATGTTTGTCTCTTTTAAGTTGACTGTATGTCCTCTTTTCTTGCAGTCTTGAAATATTTGATGTGACCAGAGGTATTGTGTTAAATCCATGTCTCTATTTTGTCTGGTTCAATCAGGACGTTTCTGTATTGAGAATCAGTTTATCTTGCCGAGTTCCAGGTGTAGTCTGAATTTGGCTTTATTTTACTAAGTTTTTTCTAACAATAAGATATCATGCCGAAACCCGGGATCGAACCAGGGACCTTTAGATCTTCAGTCTAACGCTCTCCCAACTGAGCTATTTCGGCTACATTGCCTCACAGTTGGTGTGATTTTTTTTTCAGCAGAAGTGTCCTGTGCAGGCAAAGACTCATGATATTTTCTGAGTCGTAGTAGCAGTGGTGTGTTGTTGGTGTGGTTAGAGGGTCTAAGGCGCTCCATGCAGGTTGCATGTGTCTTGTAGACTTGGGTTCAAATACCTTTCCTGACTATCATTTTTGAATTTTTTGCCCTCCTGCAGCTGTATTTATGAGTTCCCATAAGACAAACCTCCAATCTAGTACCTTTTATTCAGGTAAATGCAGCTGTATTTATGACTTCCCATGAGATAAATCTCCAATCTAGTACCTTTTATTCAGGTAAATTATCTACTCTACATGTGTCCTATATTTTCTTTGATATATATTCATTAAGAAATGTTTGTCTCTTTTAAGTTGACTGTATGTCCTCTTTTCTTGCAGTCTTGAAATATTTGATGTGACCAGAGGTATTGTGTTAAATCCATGTCTCTATTTTGTCTGGTTCAATCAGGACGTTTCTGTATTGAGAATCAGTTTATCTTGCCGAGTTCCAGGTGTAGTCTGAATTTGGCTTTATTTTACTAAGTTTTTTCTAACAATAAGATATCATGCCAAAACCCGGGATCAAACCAGGGACCTTTAGATCTTCAGTCTAACGCTCTCCCAACTGAGCTATTTCGGCTACATTGCATCACAGTTTGTGTGATTTTTTTTTTTCAGCACAAGTGTCCTGTGCAGGCAAAGACTCATGATATTTTCGGAGTCGTAGTAGCAGTGGTGTGTTGTCGGTGTGGTTAGAGGGTCTAAGGCACTCCATGCAGGTTGCATGTGTCCTGTAGACTTGGGTTCAAATACCTTTCCTGACAATCATTTTTGCATTTTTTGCCCTCCTGCAGCTGTATTTATGAGTTCCCATAAGACAAACCTCCAATCTAGTACCTTTTATTCAGGTAAATGCAGCTGTATTTATGACTTCCCATGAGATAAATCTCCAATCTAGTACCTTTTATTCAGGTAAATGATCTACTCTATATGTGTCCAATATTTTCTTTGATATATATTCATTAAGAAATGTTTGTCTCTTTTAAGTTGACTGTATGTCCTCTTTTCTTGCAGTCTTGAAATATTTGATGTGACCAGAGGTATTGTGTTAAATCCATGTCTCTAATTTGTCTGGTTCAATCAGGACGTTTCTGTATTGAGAATCAGTTTATCTTGCCGAGTTCCAGGTGTAGTCTGAATTTGGCTTTATTTTACTAAGTTTTTTCTAACAATAAGATATCATGCCGAAACCCGGGATCGAACCAGGGACCTTTAGATCTTCAGTCTAACGCTCTCCCAACTGAGCTATTTCGGCTACATTGCATCACAGTTGGTGTGATTTTTTTTTCAGCACAAGTGTCCTGTGCAGGCAAAGACTCATGATATTTTCTGAGTCGTAGTAACAGTGGTGTGTTGTCGGTGTGGTTAGAGGGTCTAAGGCGCTCCATGCAGGTTGCATGTGTCTTGTAGACTTGGGTTCAAATACCTTTCCTGACTATCATTTTTGAATTTTTTGCCCTCCTGCAGCTGTATTTATGAGTTCCCATAAGACAAACCTCCAATCTAGTACCTTTTATTCAGGTAAATGCAGCTGTATTTATGACTTCCCATGAGATAAATCTCCAATCTAGTACCTTTTATTCAGGTAAATTATCTACTCTACATGTGTCCTTTATTTTCTTTGATATATATTCATTAAGAAATGTTTGTCTCTTTTAAGTTGACTGTATGTCCTCTTTTCTTGCAGTCTTGAAATATTTGATGTGACCAGAGGTATTGTGTTAAATCCATGTCTCTATTTTGTCTGGTTCAATCAGGACGTTTCTGTATTGAGAATCAGTTTATCTTGCCGAGTTCCAGGTGTAGTCTGAATTTGGCTTTATTTTACTAAGTTTTTTCTAACAATAAGATATCATGCCGAAACCCGGGATCGAACCAGGGACCTTTAGATCTTCAGTCTAACGCTCTCCCAACTGAGCTATTTCGGCTACATTGCATCACAGTTGGTGTGATTTTTTTTTCAGCACAAGTGTCCTGTGCAGGCAAAGACTCATGATATTTTCTGAGTCGTAGTAACAGTGGTGTGTTGTCGGTGTGGTTAGAGGGTCTAAGGCGCTCCATGCTGGTTGCATGTGTCTTGTAGACTTGGGTTCAAATACCTTTCCTGACTATCATTTTTGAATTTTTTGCCCTCCTGCAGCTATATTTATGAGTTCCCATAAGACAAACCTCCAATCTAGTACCTTTTATTCAGGTAAATGCAGCTGTATTTAGGACTTCCCATGAGATAAATCTCCAATCTAGTACCTTTTATTCAGGTAAATTATCTACTCTACATGTGTCCTTTATTTTCTTTGATATATATTCATTAAGAAATGTTTGTCTCTTTTAAGTTGACTGTATGTCCTCTTTTCTTGCAGTCTTGAAATATTTGATGTGACCAGAGGTATTGTGTTAAATCCATGTCTCTATTTTGTCTGGTTCAATCAGGACGTTTCTGTATTGAGAATCAGTTTATCTTGCCGAGTTCCAGGTGTAGTCTGAATTTGGCTTTATTTTACTAAGTTTTTTCTAACAATAAGATATCATGCCGAAACCCGGGATCGAACCAGGGACCTTTAGATCTTCAGTCTAACGCTCTCCCAACTGAGCTATTTCGGCTACATTGCATCACAGTTGGTGTGATTTTTTTTTCAGCACAAGTGTCCTGTGCAGGCAAAGACTCATGATATTTTCTGAGTCGTAGTAACAGTGGTGTGTTGTCGGTGTGGTTAGAGGGTCTAAGGCGCTCCATGCAGGTTGCATGTGTCTTGTAGACTTGGGTTCAAATACCTTTCCTGACTATCATTTTTGAATTTTTTGCCCTCCTGCAGCTATATTTATGAGTTCCCATAAGACAAACCTCCAATCTAGTACCTTTTATTCAGGTAAATGCAGCTGTATTTAGGACTTCCCATGAGATAAATCTCCAATCTAGTACCTTTTATTCAGGTAAATTATCTACTCTACATGTGTCCTTTATTTTCTTTGATATATATTCATTAAGAAATGTTTGTCTCTTTTAAGTTGACTGTATGTCCTCTTTTCTTGCAGTCTTGAAATATTTGATGTGACCAGAGGTATTGTGTTAAATCCATGTCTCTATTTTGTCTGGTTCAATCAGGACGTTTCTGTATTGAGAATCAGTTTATCTTGCCGAGTTCCAGGTGTAGTCTGAATTTGGCTTTATTTTACTAAGTTTTTCTAACAATAAGATATCATGCCGAAACCCGGGATCGAACCAGGGACCTTTAGATCTTCAGTCTAACGCTCTCCCAACTGAGCTATTTCGGCTACATTGCATCACAGTTGGTGTGATTTTTTTTTCAGCACAAGTGTCCTGTGCAGGCAAAGACTCATGATATTTTCTGAGTCGTAGTAACAGTGATGTGTTGTCGGTGTGGTTAGAGGGTCTAAGGCGCTCCATGCAGGTTGCATGTGTCTTGTAGACTTGGGTTCAAATACCTTTCCTGACTATCATTTTTGAATTTTTTGCCCTCCTGCAGCTGTATTTATGAGTTCCCATAAGACAAACCTCCAATCTAGTACCTTTTATTCAGGTAAATGCAGCTGTATTTATGACTTCCCATGAGATAAATCTCCAATCTAGTACCTTTTATTCAGGTAAATTATCTACTCTACATGTGTCCTTTATTTTCTTTGATATATATTCATTAAGAAATGTTTGTCTCTTTTAAGTTGACTGTATGTCCTCTTTTCTTGCAGTCTTGAAATATTTGATGTGACCAGAGGTATTGTGTTAAATCCATGTCTCTATTTTGTCTGGTTCAATCAGGACGTTTCTGTATTGAGAATCAGTTTATCTTGCCGAGTTCCAGGTGTAGTCTGAATTTGGCTTTATTTTACTAAGTTTTTTCTAACAATAAGATATCATGCCAAAACCCGGGATCGAACCAGGGACCTTTAGATCTTCAGTCTAACGCTCTCCCAACTGAGCTATTTCGGCTACATTGCATCACAGTTTGTGTGATTTTTTTTTTTCACCACAAGTGTCCTGTGCAGGCAAAGACTCATGATATTTTCGGAGTCGTAGTAGCAGTGGTGTGTTGTTGGTGTGGTTAGAGGGTCTAAGGCGCTCCATGCAGGTTGCATGTGTCTTGTAGACTTGGGTTCAAATACCTTTCCTGACTATCATTTTTGAATTTTTTGCCCTCCTGCAGCTGTATTTATGAGTTCCCATAAGACAAACCTCCAATCTAGTACCTTTTATTCAGGTAAATGCAGCTGTATTTATGACTTCCCATGAGATAAATCTCCAATCTAGTACCTTTTATTCAGGTAAATTATCTACTCTATATGTGTCCTATATTTTCTTTGATATATATTCATTAAGAAATGTTTGTCTCTTTTAAGTTGACTGTATGTCCTCTTTTCTTGCAGTCTTGAAATATTTGATGTGACCAGAGGTATTGTGTTAAATCCATGTCTCTATTTTGTCTGGTTCAATCAGGACGTTTCTGTATTGAGAATCAGTTTATCTTGCCGAGTTCCAGGTGTAGTCTGAATTTGGCTTTATTTTACTAAGTTTTTTCTAACAATAAGATATCATGCCGAAACCCGGGATCGAACCAGGGACCTTTAGATCTTCAGTCTAACGCTCTCCCAACTGAGCTATTTCGGCTACATTGCATCACAGTTTGTGTGATTTTTTTTCAGCAGAAGTGTCCTGTGCAGGCAAAGACTCATGATCTTTTCTGAGTCGTAGTAGCAGTGGTGTGTTGTCGGTGTGGTTAGAGGGTCTAAGGCGCTCCATGCAGGTTGCATGTGTCCTGTAGACTTGGGTTCAAATACCTTTCCTGACAATCATTTTTGAATTTTTTGCCCTCCTGCAGCTGTATTTATGAGTTCCCATAAGACAAACCTCCAATCTAGTACCTTTGATTCAGGTAAATGCAGCTGTATTTATGACTTCCCATGAGATAAATCTCCAATCTAGTACCTTTTATTCAAGTAAATTATCTACTCTATATGTGTCCTATATTTTCTTTGATATATATTCATTAAGAAATGTTTGTCTCTTTTAAGTTGACTGTATGTCCTCTTTTCTTGCAGTCTTGAAATATTTGATGTGACCAGAGGTATTGTGTTAAATCCATGTCTCTTTTCTGTCTGGTTCAATCAGGACATTTCTGTATTGAGAATCAGTTTATCTTGCCGAGTTCCGGGTGTAGTCTGAATTTGGCTTTATTTTACTAAGTTTTTTCTAACAATAGGATATCATGCCGAAACCCGGGATCGATCCAGGGACCTTTAGATCTTCAGTCTAACGCTCTCCCAACTGAGCTATTTCGGCTACATTGCTTTTTAGTTTGTGTGATTTTTTTTTCAGCACAAGTGTCCTGTGCAGGCAAAGACTCATGATATTTTCTGAGTCGTAGTAGCAGCGGTGTGTTGTCGTTGTGGTTAGAGGGTCTAAGGCGCTCCATGCAGGTTGCATGTGTCTTGTAGACTTGGGTTCAAATACCTTTCCTGACAATCATTTTTGAATGTTTTGCCCTCCTGCAGCTGTATTTATGAGTTCCCATAAGACAAGCCTCCAATCTAGTACCTTTTATTCAGGTAAATGCAGCTGTATTTATGACTTCCCATGAGATAAATCTCCAATCTAGTACCTTTTATTCAGGTAAATTATCTACTCTATATGTGTCCTATATTTTCTTTGATATATATTCATTAAGAAATGTTTGTCTCTTTTAAGTTGACTGTATGTCCTCTTTTCTTGCAGTCTTGAAATATTTGATGTGACCAGAGGTATTGTGTTAAATCCATGTCTCTATTTTGTCTGGTTCAATCAGGACGTTTCTGTATTGAGAATCAGTTTATCTTGCCGACTTCCGGGTGTAGTCTGACTTTGGCTTTATTTTACTAAGTTTTTTCTAACAATAAGATATCATGCCGAAACCCGGGATCGAACCAGGGACCTTTAGATCTTCAGTCTAACGCTCTCCCAACTGAGCTATTTCGGCTACATTGCATCACAGTTGGTGTGTTTTTTTTTTCAGCAGAAGTGTCCTGTGCAGGCAAAGACTCATGATATTTTCTGAGTCGTAGTAGCAGTGGTGTGTTGTTGGTGTGGTTAGAGGGTCTAAGGCGCTCCATGCAGGTTGCATGTGTCTTGTAGACTTGGGTTCAAATACCTTTCCTGACTATCATTTTTGAATTTTTTGCCCTCCTGCAGCTGTATTTATGAGTTCCCATAAGACAAACCTCCAATCTAGTACCTTTTATTCAGGTAAATGCAGCTGTATTTATGACTTCCCATGAGATAAATCTCCAATCTAGTACCTTTTATTCAAGTAAATTATCTACTCTATATGTGTCCTATATTTTCTTTGATATATATTCATTAAGAAATGTTTGTCTCTTTTAAGTTGACTGTATGTCCTCTTTTCTTGCAGTCTTGAAATATTTGATGTGACCAGAGGTATTGTGTTAAATCCATGTCTCTTTTCTGTCTGGTTCAATCAGGACATTTCTGTATTGAGAATCAGTTTATCTTGCCGAGTTCCGGGTGTAGTCTGAATTTGGCTTTATTTTACTAAGTTTTTTCTAACAATAGGATATCATGCCGAAACCCGGGATCGATCCAGGGACCTTTAGATCTTCAGTCTAACGCTCTCCCAACTGAGCTATTTCGGCTACATTGCTTTATAGTTTGTGTGATTTTTTTTTCAGCACAAGTGTCCTGTGCAGGCAAAGACTCATGATATTTTCTGAGTCGTAGTAGCAGCGGTGTGTTGTCGTTGTGGTTAGAGGGTCTAAGGCGCTCCATGCAGGTTGCATGTGTCTTGTAGACTTGGGTTCAAATACCTTTCCTGACAATCATTTTTGAATGTTTTGCCCTCCTGCAGCTGTATTTATGAGTTCCCATAAGACAAGCCTCCAATCTAGTACCTTTTATTCAGGTAAATGCAGCTGTATTTATGACTTCCCATGAGATAAATCTCCAATCTAGTACCTTTTATTCAGGTAAATTATCTACTCTATATGTGTCCTATATTTTCTTTGATATATATTCATTAAGAAATGTTTGTCTCTTTTAAGTTGACTGTATGTCCTCTTTTCTTGCAGTCTTGAAATATTTGATGTGACCAGAGGTATTGTGTTAAATCCATGTCTCTATTTTGTCTGGTTCAATCAGGACGTTTCTGTATTGAGAATCAGTTTATCTTGCCGACTTCCGGGTGTAGTCTGACTTTGGCTTTATTTTACTAAGTTTTTTCTAACAATAAGATATCATGCCGAAACCCGGGATCGAACCAGGGACCTTTAGATCTTCAGTCTAACGCTCTCCCAACTGAGCTATTTCGGCTACATTGCATCACAGTTGGTGTGTTTTTTTTTTCAGCAGAAGTGTCCTGTGCAGGCAAAGACTCATGATATTTTCTGAGTCGTAGTAGCAGTGGTGTGTTGTTGGTGTGGTTAGAGGGTCTAAGGCGCTCCATGCAGGTTGCATGTGTCTTGTAGACTTGGGTTCAAATACCTTTCCTGACTATCATTTTTGAATTTTTTGCCCTCCTGCAGCTGTATTTATGAGTTCCCATAAGACAAACCTCCAATCTAGTACCTTTTATTCAGGTAAATGCAGCTGTATTTATGACTTCCCATGAGATAAATCTCCAATCTAGTACCTTTTATTCAGGTAAATTATCTACTCTATATGTGTCCTATATTTTCTTTGATATATATTCATTAAGAAATGTTTGTCTCTTTTAAGTTGACTGTATGTCCTCTTTTCTTGCAGTCTTGAAATATTTGATGTGACCAGAGGTATTGTGTTAAATCCATGTCTCTATTTTGTCTGGTTCAATCAGGACGTTTCTGTATTGAGAATCAGTTTATCTTGCCGAGTTCCAGGTGTAGTCTGAATTTGGCTTTATTTTACTAAGTTTTTTCTAACAATAAGATATCATGCCGAAACCCGGGATCGAACCAGGGACCTTTAGATCTTCAGTCTAACGCTCTCCCAACTGAGCTATTTCGGCTACATTGCATCACAGTTTGTGTGATTTTTTTTCAGCAGAAGTGTCCTGTGCAGGCAAAGACTCATGATCTTTTCTGAGTCGTAGTAGCAGTGGTGTGTTGTCGGTGTGGTTAGAGGGTCTAAGGCGCTCCATGCAGGTTGCATGTGTTCTGTAGACTTGGGTTCAAATACCTTTCCTGACAATCATTTTTGAATTTTTTGCCCTCCTGCAGCTGTATTTATGAGTTCCCATAAGACAAACCTCCAATCTAGTACCTTTTATTCAGGTAAATGCAGCTGTATTTATGACTTCCCATGAGATAAATCTCCAATCTAGTACCTTTTATTCAAGTAAATTATCTACTCTATATGTGTCCTATATTTTCTTTGATATATATTCATTAAGAAATGTTTGTCTCTTTTAAGTTGACTGTATGTCCTCTTTTCTTGCAGTCTTGAAATATTTGATGTGACCAGAGGTATTGTGTTAAATCCATGTCTCTTTTCTGTCTGGTTCAATCAGGACATTTCTGTATTGAGAATCAGTTTATCTTGCCGAGTTCCGGGTGTAGTCTGAATTTGGCTTTATTTTACTAAGTTTTTTCTAACAATAGGATATCATGCCGAAACCCGGGATCGATCCAGGGACCTTTAGATCTTCAGTCTAACGCTCTCCCAACTGAGCTATTTCGGCTACATTGCTTTATAGTTTGTGTGATTTTTTTTTCAGCACAAGTGTCCTGTGCAGGCAAAGACTCATGATATGTTCTGAGTCGTAGTAGCAGCGGTGTGTTGTCGTTGTGGTTAGAGGGTCTAAGGCGCTCCATGCAGGTTGCATGTGTCTTGTAGACTTGGGTTCAAATACCTTTCCTGACAATCATTTTTGAATGTTTTGCCCTCCTGCAGCTGTATTTATGAGTTCCCATAAGACAAGCCTCCAATCTAGTACCTTTTATTCAGGTAAATGCAGCTGTATTTATGACTTCCCATGAGATAAATCTCCAATCTAGTACCTTTTATTCAGGTAAATTATCTACTCTATATGTGTCCTATATTTTCTTTGATATATATTCATTAAGAAATGTTTGTCTCTTTTAAGTTGACTGTATGTCCTCTTTTCTTGCAGTCTTGAAATATTTGATGTGACCAGAGGTATTGTGTTAAATCCATGTCTCTATTTTGTCTGGTTCAATCAGGACGTTTCTGTATTGAGAATCAGTTTATCTTGCCGACTTCCGGGTGTAGTCTGACTTTGGCTTTATTTTACTAAGTTTTTTCTAACAATAAGATATCATGCCGAAACCCGGGATCGAACCAGGGACCTTTAGATCTTCAGTCTAACGCTCTCCCAACTGAGCTATTTCGGCTACATTGCATCACAGTTGGTGTGTTTTTTTTTTCAGCAGAAGTGTCCTGTGCAGGCAAAGACTCATGATATTTTCTGAGTCGTAGTAGCAGTGGTGTGTTGTTGGTGTGGTTAGAGGGTCTAAGGCGCTCCATGCAGGTTGCATGTGTCTTGTAGACTTGGGTTCAAATACCTTTCCTGACTATCATTTTTGAATTTTTTGCCCTCCTGCAGCTGTATTTATGAGTTCCCATAAGACAAACCTCCAATCTAGTACCTTTTATTCAGGTAAATGCAGCTGTATTTATGACTTCCCATGAGATAAATCTCCAATCTAGTACCTTTTATTCAGGTAAATTATCTACTCTATATGTGTCCTATATTTTCTTTGATATATATTCATTAAGAAATGTTTGTCTCTTTTAAGTTGACTGTATGTCCTCTTTTCTTGCAGTCTTGAAATATTTGATGTGACCAGAGGTATTGTGTTAAATCCATGTCTCTATTTTGTCTGGTTCAATCAGGACGTTTCTGTATTGAGAATCAGTTTATCTTGCCGAGTTCCGGGTGTAGTCTGAATTTGGCTTTATTTTACTAAGTTTTTTCTAACAATAAGATATCATGCCGAAACCCGGGATCGAACCAGGGACCTTTAGATCTTCAGTCTAACGCTCTCCCAACTGAGCTATTTCGGCTACATTGCATCACAATTTGTGTGATTTTTTTTCAGCACAAGTGTCCTGTGCAGGCAAAGACTCATGATATTTTCTGAGTCGTAGTAGCAGTGGTGCGTTGTCGGTGTGGTTAGAGGGTCTAAGGCGCTCCATGCAGGTTGCATGTGTCCTGTAGACTTGGGTTCAAATACCTTTCCTGAGAAACATTTTTGAATTTTTTGCCCTCCTGCAGCTGTATTTATGAGTTCCCATAAGACAAACCTCCAATCTAGTACCTTTTATTCAGGTAAATGCAGCTGTATTTATGACTTCCCATGAGATAAATCTCCAATCTAGTACCTTTTATTCAGGTAAATTATCTACTCTATATGTGTCCTATATTTTCTTTGATATATATTCATTAAGAAATGTTTGTCTCTTTTAAGTTGACTGTATGTCCTCTTTTCTTGCAGTCTTGAAATATTTGATGTGACCAGAGGTATTGTGTTAAATCCATGTCTCTATTTTGTCTGGTTCAATCAGGACGTTTCTGTATTGAGAATCAGTTTATCTTGCCGAGTTCCGGGTGTAGTCTGAATTTGGCTTTATTTTACTAAGTTTTTTCTAACAATAAGATATCATGCCGAAACCCGGGATCGAACCAGGGACCTTTAGATCTTCAGTCTAACGCTCTCCCAACTGAGCTATTTCGGCTACATTGCATCACAGTTTGTGTGATTTTTTTTCAGCACAAGTGTCCTGTGCAGGCAAAGACTCATGATATTTTCTGAGTCGTAGTAGCAGTGGTGCGTTGTCGGTGTGGTTAGAGGGTCTAAGGCGCTCCATGCAGGTTGCATGTGTCCTGTAGACTTGGGTTCAAATACCTTTCCTGAGAAACATTTTTGAATTTTTTGCCCTCCTGCAGCTGTATTTATGAGTTCCCATAAGACAAACCTCCAATCTAGTACCTTTTATTCAGGTAAATGCAGCTGTATTTATGACTTCCCATGAGATAAATCTCCAATCTAGTACCTTTTATTCAGGTAAATTATCTACTCTATATGTGTCCTATATTTTCTTTGATATATATTCATTAAGAAATGTTTGTCTCTTTTAAGTTGACTGTATGTCCTCTTTTCTTGCAGTCTTGAAATATTTGATGTGACCAGAGGTATTGTGTTAAATCCATGTCTCTATTTTGTCTGGTTCAATCAGGACGTTTCTGTATTGAGAATCAGTTTATCTTGCCGAGTTCCGGGTGTAGTCTGAATTTGGCTTTATTTTACTAAGTTTTTTCTAACAATAAGATATCATGCCGAAACCCGGGATCAAACCAGGGACCTTTAGATCTTCAGTCTAACGCTCTCCCAACTGAGCTATTTCGGCTACATTGCATCACAATTTGTGTGATTTTTTTTCAGCACAAGTGTCCTGTGCAGGCAAAGACTCATGATATTTTCTGAGTCGTAGTAGCAGTGGTGCGTTGTCGGTGTGGTAAGAGGGTCTAAGGCGCTCCATGCAGGTTGCATGTGTCCTGTAGACTTGGGTTCAAATACCTTTCCTGAGAAACATTTTTGAATTTTTTGCCCTCCTGCAGCTGTATTTATGAGTTCCCATAAGACAAACCTCCAATCTAGTACCTTTTATTCAGGTAAATGCAGCTGTATTTATGACTTCCCATGAGATAAATCTCCAATCTAGTACCTTTTATTCAGGTAAATTATCTACTCTATATGTGTCCTATATTTTCTTTGATATATATTCATTAAGAAATGTTTGTCTCTTTTAACTTGACTGTATGTCCTCTTTTCTTGCAGTCTTGAAATATTTGATGTGACCAGAGGTATTGTGTTAAATCCATGTCTCTATTTTGTCTGGTTCAATCAGGACGTTTCTGTATTGAGAATCAGTTTATCTTGCCGAGTTCCGGGTGTAGTCTGAATTTGGCTTTATTTTACTAAGTTTTTTCTAACAATAAGATATCATGCCGAAACCCGGGATCGAACCAGGGACCTTTAGATCTTCAGTCTAACGCTCTCCCAACTGAGCTATTTCGGCTACATTGCATCACAGTTTGTGTGATTTTTTTTCAGCACAAGTGTCCTGTGCAGGCAAAGACTCATGATATTTTCTGAGTCGTAGTAGCAGTGGTGCGTTGTCGGTGTGGTTAGAGGGTCTAAGGCGCTCCATGCAGGTTGCATGTGTCCTGTAGACTTGGGTTCAAATACCTTTCCTGAGAAACATTTTTGAATTTTTTGCCCTCCTGCAGCTGTATTTATGAGTTCCCATAAGACAAACCTCCAATCTAGTACCTTTTATTCAGGTAAATGCAGCTGTATTTATGACTTCCCATGAGATAAATCTCCAATCTAGTACCTTTTATTCAGGTAAATTATCTACTCTATATGTGTCCTATATTTTCTTTGATATATATTCATTAAGAAATGTTTGTCTCTTTTAAGTTGACTGTATGTCCTCTTTTCTTGCAGTCTTGAAATATTTGATGTGACCAGAGGTATTGTGTTAAATCCATGTCTCTATTTTGTCTGGTTCAATCAGGACGTTTCTGTATTGAGAATCAGTTTATCTTGCCGAGTTCCGGGTGTAGTCTGAATTTGGCTTTATTTTACTAAGTTTTTTCTAACAATAAGATATCATGCCGAAACCCGGGATCAAACCAGGGACCTTTAGATCTTCAGTCTAACGCTCTCCCAACTGAGCTATTTCGGCTACATTGCTTTATAGTTTGTGTGATTTTTTTTTCAGCACAAGTGTCCTGTGCAGGCAAAGACTCATGATATTTTCTGAGTCGTAGTAGCAGTGGTGTGTTGTCGGTGTGGTTAGAGGGTCTAAGGCGCTCCATGCAGGTTGCATGTGTCCTGTAGACTTGGGTACAAATACCTTTCCTGACAATCATTTTTGAATTTTTTGCCCTCCTGCAGCTGTATTTATGAGTTCCCATAAGACAAACCTCCAATCTAGTACCTTTTATTCAGGTAAATGCAGCTGTATTTATGACTTCCCATGAGATAAATCTCCAATCTAGTACCTTTTATTCAGGTAAATTATCTACTCTATATGTGTCCTATATTTTCTTTGATATATATTCATTAAGAAATGTTTGTCTCTTTTAAGTTGACTGTATGTCCTCTTTCCTTGCAGTCTTGAAATATTTGATGTGACCAGAGGTATTGTGTTAAATCCATGTCTCTATTTTGTCTGGTTCAATCAGGACGTTTCTGTATTGAGAATCAGTTTATCTTGCCGAGTTCCGGGTGTAGTCTGAATTTGGCTTTATTTTACTACGTTTTTTCTAACAATAAGGTATCATGCCGGAACCCAGGATCGAACCAGGGACCTTTAGATCTTCAGTCTAACGCTCTCCCAACTGAGCTATTTTGGCTCCGTTGCATCACAGTTTGTGTGATTTTTTTTTCAGCAGAAGTGTCCTGTGCAGGCAAAGACTCATGATCTTTTCTGAGTCGTAGTAGCAGTGGTGTGTTGTCGGTGTGGTTAGAGGGTCTAAGGCGCTCCATGCAGGTTGCATGTGTCCTGTAGACTTGGGTTCAAATACCTTTCCTGACAATCATTTTTGAATTTTTTGCCCTCCTGCAGCTGTATTTATGAGTTCCCATAAGACAAACCTCCAATCTAGTACCTTTTATTCAGGTAAATGCAGCTGTATTTATGACTTCCCATGAGATAAATCTCCAATCTAGTACCTTTTATTCAAGTAAATTATCTACTCTATATGTGTCCTATATTTTCTTTGATATATATTCATTAAGAAATGTTTGTCTCTTTTAAGTTTACTGTATGTCCTCTTTTCTTGCAGTCTTGAAATATTTGATGTGACCAGAGGTATTGTGTTAAATCCATGTCTCTTTTCTGTCTGGTTCAATCAGGACATTTCTGTATTGAGAATCAGTTTATCTTGCCGAGTTCCGGGTGTAGTCTGAATTTGGCTTTATTTTACTAAGTTTTTTCTAACAATAAGATATCATGCCAAAACCCGGGATCGATCCAGGGACCTTTAGATCTTCAGTCTAACGCTCTCCCAACTGAGCTATTTCGGCTACATTGCTTTATAGTTTGTGTGATTTTTTTTTCAGCACAAGTGTCCTGTGCAGGCAAAGACTCATGATATTTTCTGAGTCGTAGTAGCAGCGGTGTGTTGTCGTTGTGGTTAGAGGGTCTAAGGCGCTCCATGCAGGTTGCATGTGTCTTGTAGACTTGGGTTCAAATACCTTTCCTGACAATCATTTTTGAATTTTTTGCCCTCCTGCAGCTGTATTTATGAGTTCCCATAAGACAAGCCTCCAATCTAGTACCTTTTATTCAGGTAAATGCAGCTGTATTTATGACTTCCCATGAGATAAATCTCCAATCTAGTACCTTTTATTCAGGTAAATTATCTACTCTATATGTGTCCTATATTTTCTTTGATATATATTCATTAAGAAATGTTTGTCTCTTTTAAGTTGACTGTATGTCCTCTTTTCTTGCAGTCTTGAAATATTTGATGTGACCAGAGGTATTGTGTTAAATCCATGTCTCTATTTTGTCTGGTTCAATCAGGACGTTTCTGTATTGAGAATCAGTTTATCTTGCCGAGTTCCGGGTGTAGTCTGAATTTGGCTTTATTTTACTACGTTTTTTCTAACAATAAGGTATCATGCCGGAACCCAGGATCGAACCAGGGACCTTTAGATCTTCAGTCTAACGCTCTCCCAACTGAGCTATTTTGGCTCCGTTGCATCACAGTTTGTGTGATTTTTTTTTCAGCAGAAGTGTCCTGTGCAGGCAAAGACTCATGATCTTTTCTGAGTCGTAGTAGCAGTGGTGTGTTGTCGGTGTGGTTAGAGGGTCTAAGGCGCTCCATGCAGGTTGCATGTGTCCTGTAGACTTGGGTTCAAATACCTTTCCTGACAATCATTTTTGAATTTTTTGCCCTCCTGCAGCTGTATTTATGAGTTCCCATAAGACAAACCTCCAATCTAGTACCTTTTATTCAGGTAAATGCAGCTGTATTTATGACTTCCCATGAGATAAATCTCCAATCTAGTACCTTTTATTCAAGTAAATTATCTACTCTATATGTGTCCTATATTTTCTTTGATATATATTCATTAAGAAATGTTTGTCTCTTTTAAGTTTACTGTATGTCCTCTTTTCTTGCAGTCTTGAAATATTTGATGTGACCAGAGGTATTGTGTTAAATCCATGTCTCTTTTCTGTCTGGTTCAATCAGGACATTTCTGTATTGAGAATCAGTTTATCTTGCCGAGTTCCGGGTGTAGTCTGAATTTGGCTTTATTTTACTAAGTTTTTTCTAACAATAAGATATCATGCCAAAACCCGGGATCGATCCAGGGACCTTTAGATCTTCAGTCTAACGCTCTCCCAACTGAGCTATTTCGGCTACATTGCTTTATAGTTTGTGTGATTTTTTTTTCAGCACAAGTGTCCTGTGCAGGCAAAGACTCATGATATTTTCTGAGTCGTAGTAGCAGCGGTGTGTTGTCGTTGTGGTTAGAGGGTCTAAGGCGCTCCATGCAGGTTGCATGTGTCTTGTAGACTTGGGTTCAAATACCTTTCCTGACAATCATTTTTGAATTTTTTGCCCTCCTGCAGCTGTATTTATGAGTTCCCATAAGACAAGCCTCCAATCTAGTACCTTTTATTCAGGTAAATGCAGCTGTATTTATGACTTCCCATGAGATAAATCTCCAATCTAGTACCTTTTATTCAGGTAAATTATCTACTCTATATGTGTCCTATATTTTCTTTGATATATATTCATTAAGAAATGTTTGTCTCTTTTAAGTTGACTGTATGTCCTCTTTTCTTGCAGTCTTGAAATATTTGATGTGACCAGAGGTATTGTGTTAAATCCATGTCTCTATTTTGTCTGGTTCAATCAGGACGTTTCTGTATTGAGAATCAGTTTATCTTGCCGAGTTCCGGGTGTAGTCTGAATTTGGCTTTATTTTACTAAGTTTTTTCTAACAATAAGATATCATGCCGAAACCCGGGATCAAACCAGGGACCTTTAGATCTTCAGTCTAACGCTCTCCCAACTGAGCTATTTCGGCTACATTGCTTTATAGTTTGTGTGATTTTTTTTTCAGCACAAGTGTCCTGTGCAGGCAAAGACTCATGATATTTTCTGAGTCATAGTAGCAGTGGTGTGTTGTCGGTGTGGTTAGAGGGTCTAAGGCGCTCCATGCAGGTTGCATGTGTCCTGTAGACTTGGGTTCAAATACCTTTCCTGACTATCATTTTTGAATTTTTTGCCCTCCTGCAGCTGTATTTATGAGTTCCCATAAGACAAACCTCCAATCTAGTACCTTTTATTCAGGTAAATGCAGCTGTATTTATGACTTCCCATGAGATAAATCTCCAATCTAGTACCTTTTATTCAGGTAAATTATCTACTCTATATGTGTCCTATATTTTCTTTGATATATATTCATTAAGAAATGTTTGTCTCTTTTAAGTTGACTGTATGTCCTCTTTTCTTGCAGTCTTGAAATATTTGATGTGACCAGAGGTATTGTGTTAAATCCATGTCTCTATTTTGTCTGGTTCAATCAGGACGTTTCTGTATTGAGAATCAGTTTATCTTGCCGAGTTCCGGGTGTAGTCTGAATTTGGCTTTATTTTACTACGTTTTTTCTAACAATAAGGTATCATGCCGGAACCCAGGATCGAACCAGGGACCTTTAGATCTTCAGTCTAACGCTCTCCCAACTGAGCTATTTTGGCTCCGTTGCATCACAGTTTGTGTGATTTTTTTTTCAGCAGAAGTGTCCTGTGCAGGCAAAGACTCATGATCTTTTCTGAGTCGTAGTAGCAGTGGTGTGTTGTCGGTGTGGTTAGAGGGTCTAAGGCGCTCCATGCAGGTTGCATGTGTCCTGTAGACTTGGGTTCAAATACCTTTCCTGACAATCATTTTTGAATTTTTTGCCCTCCTGCAGCTGTATTTATGAGTTCCCATAAGACAAACCTCCAATCTAGTACCTTTTATTCAGGTAAATGCAGCTGTATTTATGACTTCCCATGAGATAAATCTCCAATCTAGTACCTTTTATTCAAGTAAATTATCTACTCTATATGTGTCCTATATTTTCTTTGATATATATTCATTAAGAAATGTTTGTCTCTTTTAAGTTTACTGTATGTCCTCTTTTCTTGCAGTCTTGAAATATTTGATGTGACCAGAGGTATTGTGTTAAATCCATGTCTCTTTTTTGTCTGGTTCAATCAGGACATTTCTGTATTGAGAATCAGTTTATCTTGCCGAGTTTCGGGTGTAGTCTGAATTTGGCTTTATTTTACTAAGTTTTTTCTAACAATAAGATATCATGCCGAAACCCGAGATCGAACCAGGGACCTTTAGATCTTCAGTCTAACGCTCTCCCAACTGAGCTATTTCGGCTACATTGCTTTATAGTTTGTGTGATTTTTTTTTCAGCACAAGTGTCCTGTGCAGGCAAAGACTCATGATATTTTCTGAGTCGTAGTAGCAGCGGTGTGTTGTCGGTGTAGTTAGAGGGTCTAAGGCGTCCATGCAGGTTGCATGTGTCTTGTAGACTTGGGTTCAAATACCTTTCCTGACAATCATTTTTGAATTTTTTGCCCTCCTGCAGCTGTATTTATGAGTTCCCATAAGACAAACCTCCAATCTAGTACCTTTTATTCAGGTAAATGCAGCTGTATTTATGACTTCCCATGAGATAAATCTCCAATCTAGTACCTTTTATTCAGGTAAATTATCTACTCTATATGTGTCCTATATTTTCTTTGATATATATTCATTAAGAAATGTTTGTCTTTTTTAAGTTGACTGTATGTCCTCTTTTCTTGCAGTCTTGAAATATTTGATGTGACCAGAGGTATTGTGTTAAATCCATGTCTCTATTTTGTCTGGTTCAATCAGGACGTTTCTGTATTGAGAATCAGTTTATCTTGCCGAGTTCCGGGTGTAATCTGAATTTGGCTTTATTTTACTAAGTTTTTTCTAACAATAAGATATCATGCCGAAACCCGGGATCGAACCAGGGACCTTTAGATCTTCAGTCTAACGCTTTCCCAACTGAGCTATTTCGGCTACATTGCATCACAGTTTGTGTGATTTTTTTTTCAGCACAAGTGTCCTGTGCAGGCAAAGACTCATGATATTTTCTGAGTCGTAATAGCAGTGGTGCGTTGTCGGTGTGGTTAGAGGGTCTAAAGCGCTCCATGCAGGTTGCATGTGTCCTGTAGACTTGGGTTCAAATACCTTTCCTGAGAAACATTTTTGAATTTTTTGCCCTCCTGCAGCTGTATTTATGAGTTCCCATAAGACAAACCTCCAATCTAGTACCTTTTATTCAGGTAAATGCAGCTGTATTTATGACTTCCCATGAGATAAATCTCCAATCTAGTACCTTTTATTCAGGTAAATTATCTACTCTATATGTGTCCTATATTTTCTTTGATATATATTCATTAAGAAATGTTTGTCTCTTTTAAGTTGACTGTATGTCCTCTTTTCTTGCAGTCTTGAAATATTTGATGTGACCAGAGGTATTGTGTTAAATCCATGTCTCTATTTTGTCTGGTTCAATCAGGACGTTTCTGTATTGAGAATCAGTTTATCTTGCCGAGTTCCGGGTGTAGTCTGAATTTGGCTTTATTTTACTAAGTTTTTTCTAACAATAAGGTATCATGCCAGAACCCAGGATCGAACCAGGGACCTTTAGATCTTCAGTCTAACGCTCTCCCAACTGAGCTATTTTGGCTCCGTTGCATCACAGTTTGTGTGATTTTTTTTTCAGCAGAAGTGTCCTGTGCAGGCAAAGACTCATGATCTTTTCTGAGTCGTAGTAGCAGTGGTGTGTTGTCGGTGTGGTTAGAGGGTCTAAGGCGCTCCATGCAGGTTGCATGTGTCCTGTAGACTTGGGTTCAAATACCTTTCCTGACAATCATTTTTGAATTTTTTGCCCTCCTGCAGCTGTATTTATGAGTTCCCATAAGACAAACCTCCAATCTAGTACCTTTTATTCAGGTAAATGCAGCTGTATTTATGACTTCCCATGAGATAAATCTCCAATCTAGTACCTTTTATTCAAGTAAATTATCTACTCTATATGTGTCCTATATTTTCTTTGATATATATTCATTAAGAAATGTTTGTCTCTTTTAAGTTTACTGTATGTCCTCTTTTCTTGCAGTCTTGAAATATTTGATGTGACCAGAGGTATTGTGTTAAATCCATGTCTCTTTTCTGTCTGGTTCAATCAGGACATTTCTGTATTGAGAATCAGTTTATCTTGCCGAGTTCCGGGTGTAGTCTGAATTTGGCTTTATTTTACTAAGTTTTTTCTAACAATAAGATATCATGCCAAAACCCGGGATCAAACCAGGGACCTTTAGATCTTCAGTCTAACGCTCTCCCAACTGAGCTATTTCGGCTACATTGCTTTATAGTTTGTGTGATTTTTTTTTCAGCACAAGTGTCCTGTGCAGGCAAAGACTCATGATATTTTCTGAGTCGTAGTAGCAGTGGTGCGTTGTCGGTGTGGTTAGAGGGTCTAAGGCGCTCCATGCAGGTTGCATGTGTCCTGTAGACTTGGGTTCAAATACCTTTCCTGACAATCATTTTTGAATTTTTTGCCCTCCTGCAGCTGTATTTATGAGTTCCCATAAGACAAACCTCCAATCTAGTACCTTTTATTCAGGTAAATGCAGCTGTATTTATGACTTCCCATGAGATAAATCTCCAATCTAGTACCTTTTATTCAGGTAAATTATCTACTCTATATGTGTCCTATATTTTCTTTGATATATATTCATTAAGAAATGTTTGTCTCTTTTAAGTTGACTGTATGTCCTCTTTTCTTGCAGTCTTGAAATATTTGATGTGACCAGAGGTATTGTGTTAAATCCATGTCTCTATTTTGTCTGGTTCAATCAGGACATTTCTGTATTGAGAATCAGTTTATCTTGCCGAGTTCCGGGTGTAGTCTGAATTTGGCTTTATTTTACTACGTTTTTTCTAACAATAAGGTATCATGCCGGAACCCAGGATCGAACCAGGGACCTTTAGATCTTCAGTCTAACGCTCTCCCAACTGAGCTATTTTGGCTCCGTTGCATCACAGTTTGTGTGATTTTTTTTTCAGCAGAAGTGTCCTGTGCAGGCAAAGACTCATGATCTTTTCTGAGTCGTAGTAGCAGTGGTGTGTTGTCGGTGTGGTTAGAGGGTCTAAGGCGCTCCATGCAGGTTGCATGTGTCCTGTAGACTTGGGTTCAAACACCTTTCCTGACAATCATTTTTGAATTTTTTGCCCTCCTGCAGCTGTATTTATGAGTTCCCATAAGACAAACCTCCAATCTAGTACCTTTTATTCAGGTAAATGCAGCTGTATTTATGACTTCCCATGAGATAAATCTCCAATCTAGTACCTTTTATTCAAGTAAATTATCTACTCTATATGTGTCCTATATTTTCTTTGATATATATTCATTAAGAAATGTTTGTCTCTTTTAAGTTTACTGTATGTCCTCTTTTCTTGCAGTCTTGAAATATTTGATGTGACCAGAGGTATTGTGTTAAATCCATGTCTCTTTTCTGTCTGGTTCAATCAGGACATTTCTGTATTGAGAATCAGTTTATCTTGCCGAGTTCCGGGTGTAGTCTGAATTTGGCTTTATTTTACTAAGTTTTTTCTAACAATAAGATATCATGCCAAAACCCGGGATCGATCCAGGGACCTTTCGATCTTCAGTCTAACGCTCTCCCAACTGAGCTATTTCGGCTACATTGCTTTATAGTTTGTGTAATTTTTTTTTCAGCACAAGTGTCCTGTGCAGGCAAAGACTCATGATATTTTCTGAGTCGTAGTAGCAGCGGTGTGTTGTCGTTGTGGTTAGAGGGTCTAAGGCGCTCCATGCAGGTTGCATGTGTCTTGTAGACTTGGGTTCAAATACCTTTCCTGACAATCATTTTTGAATTTTTTGCCCTCCTGCAGCTGTATTTATGAGTTCCCATAAGACAAGCCTCCAATCTAGTACCTTTTATTCAGGTAAATGCAGCTGTATTTATGACTTCCCATGAGATAAATCTCGAAACTAGTACCTTTTATTCAGGTAAATTATCTACTCTATATGTGTCCTATATTTTCTTTGATATATATTCATTAAGAAATGTTTGTCTCTTTTAAGTTGACTGTATGTCCTCTTTTCTTGCAGTCTTGAAATATTTGATGTGACCAGAGGTATTGTGTTAAATCCATGTCTCTATTTTGTCTGGTTCAATCAGGACGTTTCTGTATTGAGAATCAGTTTATCTTGCCGAGTTCCGGGTGTAGTCTGAATTTGGCTTTATTTTACTACGTTTTTTCTAACAATAAGGTATCATGCCGGAACCCAGGATCGAACCAGGGACCTTTAGATCTTCAGTCTAACGCTCTCCCAACTGAGCTATTTTGGCTCCGTTGCATCACAGTTTGAGTGATTTTTTTTTCAGCAGAAGTGTCCTGTGCAGGCAAAGACTCATGATCTTTTCTGAGTCGTAGTAGCAGTGGTGTGTTGTCGGTGTGGTTAGAGGGTCTAAGGCGCTCCATGCAGGTTGCATGTGTCCTGTAGACTTGGGTTCAAATACCTTTCCTGACAATCATTTTTGAATTTTTTGCCCTCCTGCAGCTGTATTTATGAGTTCCCATAAGACAAACCTCCAATCTAGTACCTTTTATTCAGGTAAATGCAGCTGTATTTATGACTTCCCATGAGATAAATCTCCAATCTAGTACCTTTTATTCAAGTAAATTATCTACTCTATATGTGTCCTATATTTTCTTTGATATATATTCATTAAGAAATGTTTGTCTCTTTTAAGTTTACTGTATGTCCTCTTTTCTTGCAGTCTTGAAATATTTGATGTGACCAGAGGTATTGTGTTAAATCCATGTCTCTTTTCTGTCTGGTTCAATCAGGACATTTCTGTATTGAGAATCAGTTTATCTTGCCGAGTTCCGGGTGTAGTCTGAATTTGGCTTTATTTTACTAAGTTTTTTCTAACAATAAGATATCATGCCAAAACCCGGGATCGATCCAGGGACCTTTAGATCTTCAGTCTAACGCTCTCCCAACTGAGCTATTTCGGCTACATTGCTTTATAGTTTGTGTAATTTTTTTTTCAGCACAAGTGTCCTGTGCAGGCAAAGACTCATGATATTTTCTGAGTCGTAGTAGCAGCGGTGTGTTGTCGTTGTGGTTAGAGGGTCTAAGGCGCTCCATGCAGGTTGCATGTGTCTTGTAGACTTGGGTTCAAATACCTTTCCTGACAATCATTTTTGAATTTTTTGCCCTCCTGCAGCTGTATTTATGAGTTCCCATAAGACAAGCCTCCAATCTAGTACCTTTTATTCAGGTAAATGCAGCTGTATTTATGACTTCCCATGAGATAAATCTCCAATCTAGTACCTTTTATTCAGGTAAATTATCTACTCTATATGTGTCCTATATTTTCTTTGATATATATTCATTAAGAAATGTTTGTCTCTTTTAAGTTGACTGTATGTCCTCTTTTCTTGCAGTCTTGAAATATTTGATGTGACCAGAGGTATTGTGTTAAATCCATGTCTCTATTTTGTCTGGTTCAATCAGGACGTTTCTGTATTGAGAATCAGTTTATCTTGCCGAGTTCCGGGTGTAGTCTGAATTTGGCTTTATTTTACTAAGTTTTTTCTAACAATAAGATATCATGCCGAAACCCGGGATCAAACCAGGGACCTTTAGATCTTCAGTCTAACGCTCTCCCAACTGAGCTATTTCGGCTACATTGCTTTATAGTTTGTGTGATTTTTTTTTCAGCACAAGTGTCCTGTGCAGGCAAAGACTCATGATCTTTTCTGAGTCGTAGTAGCAGTGGTGTGTTGTCGGTGTGGTTAGAGGGTCTAAGGCGCTCCATGCAGGTTGCATGTGTCCTGTAGACTTGGGTTCAAATACCTTTCCTGACAATCATTTTTGAATTTTTTGCCCTCCTGCAGCTGTATTTATGAGTTCCCATAAGACAAACCTCCAATCTAGTACCTTTTATTCAGGTAAATGCAGCTGTATTTATGACTTCCCATGAGATAAATCTCCAATCTAGTACCTTTTATTCAGGTAAATTATCTACTCTATATGTGTCCTATATTTTCTTTGATATATATTCATTAAGAAATGTTTGTCTCTTTTAAGTTGACTGTATGTCCTCTTTTCTTGCAGTCTTGAAATATTTGATGTGACCAGAGGTATTGTGTTAAATCCATGTCTCTATTTTGTCTGGTTCAATCAGGACGTTTCTGTATTGAGAATCAGTTTATCTTGCCGAGTTCCGGGTGTAGTCTGAATTTGGCTTTATTTTACTACGTTTTTTCTAACAATAAGGTATCATGCCGGAACCCAGGATCGAACCAGGGACCTTTAGATCTTCAGTCTAACGCTCTCCCAACTGAGCTATCTTGGCTCCGTTGCATCACAGTTTGTGTGATTTTTTTTTCAGCAGAAGTGTCCTGTGCAGGCAAAGACTCATGATCTTTTCTGAGTCGTAGTACCAGCGGTGTGTTGTCGGTGTGGTTAGAGGGTCTAAGGCGCTCCATGCAGGTTGCATGTGTCCTGTAGACTTGGGTTCAAATACCTTTCCTGACAATCATTTTTGAATTTTTTGCCCTCCTGCAGCTGTATTTATGAGTTCCCATAAGACAAACCTCCAATCTAGTACCTTTTATTCAGGTAAATGCAGCTGTATTTATGACTTCCCATGAGATAAATCTCCAATCTAGTACCTTTTATTCAAGTAAATTATCTACTCTATATGTGTCCTATATTTTCTTTGATATATATTCATTAAGAAATGTTTGTCTCTTTTAAGTTTACTGTATGTCCTCTTTTCTTGCAGTCTTGAAATATTTGATGTGACCAGAGGTATTGTGTTAAATCCATGTCTCTTTTCTGTCTGGTTCAATCAGGACATTTCTGTATTGAGAATCAGTTTATCTTGCCGAGTTCCGGGTGTAGTCTGAATTTGGCTTTATTTTACTAAGTTTTTTCTAACAATAAGATATCATGCTGAAACCCGGGATCGATCCAGGGACCTTTAGATCTTCAGTCTAACGCTCTCCCAACTGAGCTATTTCGGCTACATTGCTTTATAGTTTGTGTGATTTTTTTTTCAGCACAAGTGTCCTGTGCAGGCAAAGACTCATGATATTTTCTGAGTCGTAGTAGCAGCGGTGTGTTGTCGTTGTGGTTAGAGGGTCTAAGGCGCTCCATGCAGGTTGCATGTGTCTTGTAGACTTGGGTTCAAATACCTTTCCTGACAATCATTTTTGAATTTTTTGCCCTCCTGCAGCTGTATTTATGAGTTCCCATAAGACAAGCCTCCAATCTAGTACCTTTTATTCAGGTAAATGCAGCTGTATTTATGACTTCCCATGAGATAAATCTCGAAACTAGTACCTTTTATTCAGGTAAATTATCTACTCTATATGTGTCCTATATTTTCTTTGATATATATTCATTAAGAAATGTTTGTCTCTTTTAAGTTGACTGTATGTCCTCTTTTCTTGCAGTCTTGAAATATTTGATGTGACCAGAGGTATTGTGTTAAATCCATGTCTCTATTTTGTCTGGTTCAATCAGGACGTTTCTGTATTGAGAATCAGTTTATCTTGCCGAGTTCCGGGTGTAGTCTGAATTTGGCTTTATTTTACTACGTTTTTTCTAACAATAAGGTATCATGCCGGAACCCAGGATCGAACCAGGGACCTTTAGATCTTCAGTCTAACGCTCTCCCAACTGAGCTATTTTGGCTCCGTTGCATCACAGTTTGAGTGATTTTTTTTTCAGCAGAAGTGTCCTGTGCAGGCAAAGACTCATGATCTTTTCTGAGTCGTAGTAGCAGTGGTGTGTTGTCGGTGTGGTTAGAGGGTCTAAGGCGCTCCATGCAGGTTGCATGTGTCCTGTAGACTTGGGTTCAAATACCTTTCCTGACAATCATTTTTGAATTTTTTGCCCTCCTGCAGCTGTATTTATGAGTTCCCATAAGACAAACCTCCAATCTAGTACCTTTTATTCAGGTAAATGCAGCTGTATTTATGACTTCCCATGAGATAAATCTCCAATCTAGTACCTTTTATTCAAGTAAATTATCTACTCTATATGTGTCCTATATTTTCTTTGATATATATTCATTAAGAAATGTTTGTCTCTTTTAAGTTTACTGTATGTCCTCTTTTCTTGCAGTCTTGAAATATTTGATGTGACCAGAGGTATTGTGTTAAATCCATGTCTCTTTTCTGTCTGGTTCAATCAGGACATTTCTGTATTGAGAATCAGTTTATCTTGCCGAGTTCCGGGTGTAGTCTGAATTTGGCTTTATTTTACTAAGTTTTTTCTAACAATAAGATATCATGCCAAAACCCGGGATCGATCCAGGGACCTTTAGATCTTCAGTCTAACGCTCTCCCAACTGAGCTATTTCGGCTACATTGCTTTATAGTTTGTGTGATTTTTTTTTCAGCACAAGTGTCCTGTGCAGGCAAAGACTCATGATATTTTCTGAGTCGTAGTAGCAGCGGTGTGTTGTCGTTGTGGTTAGAGGGTCTAAGGCGCTCCATGCAGGTTGCATGTGTCTTGTAGACTTGGGTTCAAATACCTTTCCTGACAATCATTTTTGAATTTTTTGCCCTCCTGCAGCTGTATTTATGAGTTCCCATAAGACAAGCCTCCAATCTAGTACCTTTTATTCAGGTAAATGCAGCTGTATTTATGACTTCCCATGAGATAAATCTCCAATCTAGTACCTTTTATTCAGGTAAATTATCTACTCTATATGTGTCCTATATTTTCTTTGATATATATTCATTAAGAAATGTTTGTCTCTTTTAAGTTGACTGTATGTCCTCTTTTCTTGCAGTCTTGAAATATTTGATGTGACCAGAGGTATTGTGTTAAATCCATGTCTCTATTTTGTCTGGTTCAATCAGGACGTTTCTGTATTGAGAATCAGTTTATCTTGCCGAGTTCCGGGTGTAGTCTGAATTTGGCTTTATTTTACTAAGTTTTTTCTAACAATAAGATATCATGCCGAAACCCGGGATCAAACCAGGGACCTTTAGATCTTCAGTCTAACGCTCTCCCAACTGAGCTATTTCGGCTACATTGCTTTATAGTTTGTGTGATTTTTTTTTCAGCACAAGTGTCCTGTGCAGGCAAAGACTCATGATATTTTCTGAGTCATAGTAGCAGTGGTGTGTTGTCGGTGTGGTTAGAGGGTCTAAGGCGCTCCATGCAGGTTGCATGTGTCCTGTAGACTTGGGTTCAAATACCTTTCCTGACTATCATTTTTGAATTTTTTGCCCTCCTGCAGCTGTATTTATGAGTTCCCATAAGACAAACCTCCAATCTAGTACCTTTTATTCAGGTAAATGCAGCTGTATTTATGACTTCCCATGAGATAAATCTCCAATCTAGTACCTTTTATTCAGGTAAATTATCTACTCTATATGTGTCCTATATTTTCTTTGATATATATTCATTAAGAAATGTTTGTCTCTTTTAAGTTGACTGTATGTCCTCTTTTCTTGCAGTCTTGAAATATTTGATGTGACCAGAGGTATTGTGTTAAATCCATGTCTCTATTTTGTCTGGTTCAATCAGGACGTTTCTGTATTGAGAATCAGTTTATCTTGCCGAGTTCCGGGTGTAGTCTGAATTTGGCTTTATTTTACTACGTTTTTTCTAACAATAAGGTATCATGCCGGAACCCAGGATCGAACCAGGGACCTTTAGATCTTCAGTCTAACGCTCTCCCAACTGAGCTATTTTGGCTCCGTTGCATCACAGTTTGTGTGATTTTTTTTTCAGCAGAAGTGTCCTGTGCAGGCAAAGACTCATGATCTTTTCTGAGTCGTAGTAGCAGTGGTGTGTTGTCGGTGTGGTTAGAGGGTCTAAGGCGCTCCATGCAGGTTGCATGTGTCCTGTAGACTTGGGTTCAAATACCTTTCCTGACAATCATTTTTGAATTTTTTGCCCTCCTGCAGCTGTATTTATGAGTTCCCATAAGACAAACCTCCAATCTAGTACCTTTTATTCAGGTAAATGCAGCTGTATTTATGACTTCCCATGAGATAAATCTCCAATCTAGTACCTTTTATTCAAGTAAATTATCTACTCTATATGTGTCCTATATTTTCTTTGATATATATTCATTAAGAAATGTTTGTCTCTTTTAAGTTTACTGTATGTCCTCTTTTCTTGCAGTCTTGAAATATTTGATGTGACCAGAGGTATTGTGTTAAATCCATGTCTCTTTTTTGTCTGGTTCAATCAGGACATTTCTGTATTGAGAATCAGTTTATCTTGCCGAGTTTCGGGTGTAGTCTGAATTTGGCTTTATTTTACTAAGTTTTTTCTAACAATAAGATATCATGCCGAAACCCGAGATCGAACCAGGGACCTTTAGATCTTCAGTCTAACGCTCTCCCAACTGAGCTATTTCGGCTACATTGCTTTATAGTTTGTGTGATTTTTTTTTCAGCACAAGTGTCCTGTGCAGGCAAAGACTCATGATATTTTCTGAGTCGTAGTAGCAGCGGTGTGTTGTCGGTGTAGTTAGAGGGTCTAAGGCGTCCATGCAGGTTGCATGTGTCTTGTAGACTTGGGTTCAAATACCTTTCCTGACAATCATTTTTGAATTTTTTGCCCTCCTGCAGCTGTATTTATGAGTTCCCATAAGACAAACCTCCAATCTAGTACCTTTTATTCAGGTAAATGCAGCTGTATTTATGACTTCCCATGAGATAAATCTCCAATCTAGTACCTTTTATTCAGGTAAATTATCTACTCTATATGTGTCCTATATTTTCTTTGATATATATTCATTAAGAAATGTTTGTCTTTTTTAAGTTGACTGTATGTCCTCTTTTCTTGCAGTCTTGAAATATTTGATGTGACCAGAGGTATTGTGTTAAATCCATGTCTCTATTTTGTCTGGTTCAATCAGGACGTTTCTGTATTGAGAATCAGTTTATCTTGCCGAGTTCCGGGTGTAATCTGAATTTGGCTTTATTTTACTAAGTTTTTTCTAACAATAAGATATCATGCCGAAACCCGGGATCGAACCAGGGACCTTTAGATCTTCAGTCTAACGCTTTCCCAACTGAGCTATTTCGGCTACATTGCATCACAGTTTGTGTGATTTTTTTTTCAGCACAAGTGTCCTGTGCAGGCAAAGACTCATGATATTTTCTGAGTCGTAGTAGCAGTGGTGCGTTGTCGGTGTGGTTAGAGGGTCTAAAGCGCTCCATGCAGGTTGCATGTGTCCTGTAGACTTGGGTTCAAATACCTTTCCTGAGAAACATTTTTGAATTTTTTGCCCTCCTGCAGCTGTATTTATGAGTTCCCATAAGACAAACCTCCAATCTAGTACCTTTTATTCAGGTAAATGCAGCTGTATTTATGACTTCCCATGAGATAAATCTCCAATCTAGTACCTTTTATTCAGGTAAATTATCTACTCTATATGTGTCCTATATTTTCTTTGATATATATTCATTAAGAAATGTTTGTCTCTTTTAAGTTGACTGTATGTCCTCTTTTCTTGCAGTCTTGAAATATTTGATGTGACCAGAGGTATTGTGTTAAATCCATGTCTCTATTTTGTCTGGTTCAATCAGGACGTTTCTGTATTGAGAATCAGTTTATCTTGCCGAGTTCCGGGTGTAGTCTGAATTTGGCTTTATTTTACTACGTTTTTTCTAACAATAAGGTATCATGCCGGAACCCAGGATCGAACCAGGGACCTTTAGATCTTCAGTCTAACGCTCTCCCAACTGAGCTATTTTGGCTCCGTTGCATCACAGTTTGTGTGATTTTTTTTTCAGCAGAAGTGTCCTGTGCAGGCAAAGACTCATGATCTTTTCTGAGTCGTAGTAGCAGTGGTGTGTTGTCGGTGTGGTTAGAGGGTCTAAGGCGCTCCATGCAGGTTGCATGTGTCCTGTAGACTTGGGTTCAAATACCTTTCCTGACAATCATTTTTGAATTTTTTGCCCTCCTGCAGCTGTATTTATGAGTTCCCATAAGACAAACCTCCAATCTAGTACCTTTTATTCAGGTAAATGCAGCTGTATTTATGACTTCCCATGAGATAAATCTCCAATCTAGTACCTTTTATTCAAGTAAATTATCTACTCTATATGTGTCCTATATTTTCTTTGATATATATTCATTAAGAAATGTTTGTCTCTTTTAAGTTTACTGTATGTCCTCTTTTCTTGCAGTCTTGAAATATTTGATGTGACCAGAGGTATTGTGTTAAATCCATGTCTCTTTTTTGTCTGGTTCAATCAGGACATTTCTGTATTGAGAATCAGTTTATCTTGCCGAGTTTCGGGTGTAGTCTGAATTTGGCTTTATTTTACTAAGTTTTTTCTAACAATAAGATATCATGCCGAAACCCGAGATCGAACCAGGGACCTTTAGATCTTCAGTCTAACGCTCTCCCAACTGAGCTATTTCGGCTACATTGCTTTATAGTTTGTGTGATTTTTTTTTCAGCACAAGTGTCCTGTGCAGGCAAAGACTCATGATATTTTCTGAGTCGTAGTAGCAGCGGTGTGTTGTCGGTGTAGTTAGAGGGTCTAAGGCGTCCATGCAGGTTGCATGTGTCTTGTAGACTTGGGTTCAAATACCTTTCCTGACAATCATTTTTGAATTTTTTGCCCTCCTGCAGCTGTATTTATGAGTTCCCATAAGACAAACCTCCAATCTAGTACCTTTTATTCAGGTAAATGCAGCTGTATTTATGACTTCCCATGAGATAAATCTCCAATCTAGTACCTTTTATTCAGGTAAATTATCTACTCTATATGTGTCCTATATTTTCTTTGATATATATTCATTAAGAAATGTTTGTCTTTTTTAAGTTGACTGTATGTCCTCTTTTCTTGCAGTCTTGAAATATTTGATGTGACCAGAGGTATTGTGTTAAATCCATGTCTCTATTTTGTCTGGTTCAATCAGGACGTTTCTGTATTGAGAATCAGTTTATCTTGCCGAGTTCCGGGTGTAATCTGAATTTGGCTTTATTTTACTAAGTTTTTTCTAACAATAAGATATCATGCCGAAACCCGGGATCGAACCAGGGACCTTTAGATCTTCAGTCTAACGCTTTCCCAACTGAGCTATTTCGGCTACATTGCATCACAGTTTGTGTGATTTTTTTTTCAGCACAAGTGTCCTGTGCAGGCAAAGACTCATGATATTTTCTGAGTCGTAGTAGCAGTGGTGCGTTGTCGGTGTGGTTAGAGGGTCTAAAGCGCTCCATGCAGGTTGCATGTGTCCTGTAGACTTGGGTTCAAATACCTTTCCTGAGAAACATTTTTGAATTTTTTGCCCTCCTGCAGCTGTATTTATGAGTTCCCATAAGACAAACCTCCAATCTAGTACCTTTTATTCAGGTAAATGCAGCTGTATTTATGACTTCCCATGAGATAAATCTCCAATCTAGTACCTTTTATTCAGGTAAATTATCTACTCTATATGTGTCCTATATTTTCTTTGATATATATTCATTAAGAAATGTTTGTCTCTTTTAAGTTGACTGTATGTCCTCTTTTCTTGCAGTCTTGAAATATTTGATGTGACCAGAGGTATTGTGTTAAATCCATGTCTCTATTTTGTCTGGTTCAATCAGGACGTTTCTGTATTGAGAATCAGTTTATCTTGCCGAGTTCCGGGTGTAGTCTGAATTTGGCTTTATTTTACTAAGTTTTTTCTAACAATAAGGTATCATGCCGGAACCCAGGATCGAACCAGGGACCTTTAGATCTTCAGTCTAACGCTCTCCCAACTGAGCTATTTTGGCTCCGTTGCATCACAGTTTGTGTGATTTTTTTTTCAGCAGAAGTGTCCTGTGCAGGCAAAGACTCATGATCTTTTCTGAGTCGTAGTAGCAGTGGTGTGTTGTCGGTGTGGTTAGAGGGTCTAAGGCGCTCCATGCAGGTTGCATGTGTCCTGTAGACTTGGGTTCAAATACCTTTCCTGACAATCATTTTTGAATTTTTTGCCCTCCTGCAGCTGTATTTATGAGTTCCCATAAGACAAACCTCCAATCTAGTACCTTTTATTCAGGTAAATGCAGCTGTATTTATGACTTCCCATGAGATAAATCTCCAATCTAGTACCTTTTATTCAAGTAAATTATCTACTCTATATGTGTCCTATATTTTCTTTGATATATATTCATTAAGAAATGTTTGTCTCTTTTAAGTTTACTGTATGTCCTCTTTTCTTGCAGTCTTGAAATATTTGATGTGACCAGAGGTATTGTGTTAAATCCATGTCTCTTTTCTGTCTGGTTCAATCAGGACATTTCTGTATTGAGAATCAGTTTATCTTGCCGAGTTCCGGGTGTAGTCTGAATTTGGCTTTATTTTACTAAGTTTTTTCTAACAATAAGATATCATGCCAAAACCCGGGATCAAACCAGGGACCTTTAGATCTTCAGTCTAACGCTCTCCCAACTGAGCTATTTCGGCTACATTGCTTTATAGTTTGTGTGATTTTTTTTTCAGCACAAGTGTCCTGTGCAGGCAAAGACTCATGATATTTTCTGAGTCGTAGTAGCAGTGGTGTGTTGTCGGTGTGGTTAGAGGGTCTAAGGCGCTCCATGCAGGTTGCATGTGTCCTGTAGACTTGGGTTCAAATACCTTTCCTGACAATCATTTTTGAATTTTTTGCCCTCCTGCAGCTGTATTTATGAGTTCCCATAAGACAAACCTCCAATCTAGTACCTTTTATTCAGGTAAATGCAGCTGTATTTATGACTTCCCATGAGATAAATCTCCAATCTAGTACCTTTTATTCAGGTAAATTATCTACTCTATATGTGTCCTATATTTTCTTTGATATATATTCATTAAGAAATGTTTGTCTCTTTTAAGTTGACTGTATGTCCTCTTTTCTTGCAGTCTTGAAATATTTGATGTGACCAGAGGTATTGTGTTAAATCCATGTCTCTATTTTGTCTGGTTCAATCAGGACATTTCTGTATTGAGAATCAGTTTATCTTGCCGAGTTCCGGGTGTAGTCTGAATTTGGCTTTATTTTACTACGTTTTTTCTAACAATAAGGTATCATGCCGGAACCCAGGATCGAACCAGGGACCTTTAGATCTTCAGTCTAACGCTCTCCCAACTGAGCTATTTTGGCTCCGTTGCATCACAGTTTGTGTGATTTTTTTTTCAGCAGAAGTGTCCTGTGCAGGCAAAGACTCATGATCTTTTCTGAGTCGTAGTAGCAGTGGTGTGTTGTCGGTGTGGTTAGAGGGTCTAAGGCGCTCCATGCAGGTTGCATGTGTCCTGTAGACTTGGGTTCAAATACCTTTCCTGACAATCATTTTTGAATTTTTTGCCCTCCTGCAGCTGTATTTATGAGTTCCCATAAGACAAACCTCCAATCTAGTACCTTTTATTCAGGTAAATGCAGCTGTATTTATGACTTCCCATGAGATAAATCTCCAATCTAGTACCTTTTATTCAAGTAAATTATCTACTCTATATGTGTCCTATATTTTCTTTGATATATATTCATTAAGAAATGTTTGTCTCTTTTAAGTTTACTGTATGTCCTCTTTTCTTGCAGTCTTGAAATATTTGATGTGACCAGAGGTATTGTGTTAAATCCATGTCTCTTTTCTGTCTGGTTCAATCAGGACATTTCTGTATTGAGAATCAGTTTATCTTGCCGAGTTCCGGGTGTAGTCTGAATTTGGCTTTATTTTACTAAGTTTTTTCTAACAATAAGATATCATGCCAAAACCCGGGATCGATCCAGGGACCTTTCGATCTTCAGTCTAACGCTCTCCCAACTGAGCTATTTCGGCTACATTGCTTTATAGTTTGTGTAATTTTTTTTTCAGCACAAGTGTCCTGTGCAGGCAAAGACTCATGATATTTTCTGAGTCGTAGTAGCAGCGGTGTGTTGTCGTTGTGGTTAGAGGGTCTAAGGCGCTCCATGCAGGTTGCATGTGTCTTGTAGACTTGGGTTCAAATACCTTTCCTGACAATCATTTTTGAATTTTTTGCCCTCCTGCAGCTGTATTTATGAGTTCCCATAAGACAAGCCTCCAATCTAGTACCTTTTATTCAGGTAAATGCAGCTGTATTTATGACTTCCCATGAGATAAATCTCGAAACTAGTACCTTTTATTCAGGTAAATTATCTACTCTATATGTGTCCTATATTTTCTTTGATATATATTCATTAAGAAATGTTTGTCTCTTTTAAGTTGACTGTATGTCCTCTTTTCTTGCAGTCTTGAAATATTTGATGTGACCAGAGGTATTGTGTTAAATCCATGTCTCTATTTTGTCTGGTTCAATCAGGACGTTTCTGTATTGAGAATCAGTTTATCTTGCCGAGTTCCGGGTGTAGTCTGAATTTGGCTTTATTTTACTACGTTTTTTCTAACAATAAGGTATCATGCCGGAACCCAGGATCGAACCAGGGACCTTTAGATCTTCAGTCTAACGCTCTCCCAACTGAGCTATTTTGGCTCCGTTGCATCACAGTTTGAGTGATTTTTTTTTCAGCAGAAGTGTCCTGTGCAGGCAAAGACTCATGATCTTTTCTGAGTCGTAGTAGCAGTGGTGTGTTGTCGGTGTGGTTAGAGGGTCTAAGGCGCTCCATGCAGGTTGCATGTGTCCTGTAGACTTGGGTTCAAATACCTTTCCTGACAATCATTTTTGAATTTTTTGCCCTCCTGCAGCTGTATTTATGAGTTCCCATAAGACAAACCTCCAATCTAGTACCTTTTATTCAGGTAAATGCAGCTGTATTTATGACTTCCCATGAGATAAATCTCCAATCTAGTACCTTTTATTCAAGTAAATTATCTACTCTATATGTGTCCTATATTTTCTTTGATATATATTCATTAAGAAATGTTTGTCTCTTTTAAGTTTACTGTATGTCCTCTTTTCTTGCAGTCTTGAAATATTTGATGTGACCAGAGGTATTGTGTTAAATCCATGTCTCTTTTCTGTCTGGTTCAATCAGGACATTTCTGTATTGAGAATCAGTTTATCTTGCCGAGTTCCGGGTGTAGTCTGAATTTGGCTTTATTTTACTAAGTTTTTTCTAACAATAAGATATCATGCCAAAACCCGGGATCGATCCAGGGACCTTTAGATCTTCAGTCTAACGCTCTCCCAACTGAGCTATTTCGGCTACATTGCTTTATAGTTTGTGTAATTTTTTTTTCAGCACAAGTGTCCTGTGCAGGCAAAGACTCATGATATTTTCTGAGTCGTAGTAGCAGCGGTGTGTTGTCGTTGTGGTTAGAGGGTCTAAGGCGCTCCATGCAGGTTGCATGTGTCTTGTAGACTTGGGTTCAAATACCTTTCCTGACAATCATTTTTGAATTTTTTGCCCTCCTGCAGCTGTATTTATGAGTTCCCATAAGACAAGCCTCCAATCTAGTACCTTTTATTCAGGTAAATGCAGCTGTATTTATGACTTCCCATGAGATAAATCTCCAATCTAGTACCTTTTATTCAGGTAAATTATCTACTCTATATGTGTCCTATATTTTCTTTGATATATATTCATTAAGAAATGTTTGTCTCTTTTAAGTTGACTGTATGTCCTCTTTTCTTGCAGTCTTGAAATATTTGATGTGACCAGAGGTATTGTGTTAAATCCATGTCTCTATTTTGTCTGGTTCAATCAGGACGTTTCTGTATTGAGAATCAGTTTATCTTGCCGAGTTCCGGGTGTAGTCTGAATTTGGCTTTATTTTACTAAGTTTTTTCTAACAATAAGATATCATGCCGAAACCCGGGATCAAACCAGGGACCTTTAGATCTTCAGTCTAACGCTCTCCCAACTGAGCTATTTCGGCTACATTGCTTTATAGTTTGTGTGATTTTTTTTTCAGCACAAGTGTCCTGTGCAGGCAAAGACTCATGATCTTTTCTGAGTCGTAGTAGCAGTGGTGTGTTGTCGGTGTGGTTAGAGGGTCTAAGGCGCTCCATGCAGGTTGCATGTGTCCTGTAGACTTGGGTTCAAATACCTTTCCTGACAATCATTTTTGAATTTTTTGCCCTCCTGCAGCTGTATTTATGAGTTCCCATAAGACAAACCTCCAATCTAGTACCTTTTATTCAGGTAAATGCAGCTGTATTTATGACTTCCCATGAGATAAATCTCCAATCTAGTACCTTTTATTCAGGTAAATTATCTACTCTATATGTGTCCTATATTTTCTTTGATATATATTCATTAAGAAATGTTTGTCTCTTTTAAGTTGACTGTATGTCCTCTTTTCTTGCAGTCTTGAAATATTTGATGTGACCAGAGGTATTGTGTTAAATCCATGTCTCTATTTTGTCTGGTTCAATCAGGACGTTTCTGTATTGAGAATCAGTTTATCTTGCCGAGTTCCGGGTGTAGTCTGAATTTGGCTTTATTTTACTACGTTTTTTCTAACAATAAGGTATCATGCCGGAACCCAGGATCGAACCAGGGACCTTTAGATCTTCAGTCTAACGCTCTCCCAACTGAGCTATCTTGGCTCCGTTGCATCACAGTTTGTGTGATTTTTTTTTCAGCAGAAGTGTCCTGTGCAGGCAAAGACTCATGATCTTTTCTGAGTCGTAGTAGCAGTGGTGTGTTGTCGGTGTGGTTAGAGGGTCTAAGGCGCTCCATGCAGGTTGCATGTGTCCTGTAGACTTGGGTTCAAATACCTTTCCTGACAATCATTTTTGAATTTTTTGCCCTCCTGCAGCTGTATTTATGAGTTCCCATAAGACAAACCTCCAATCTAGTACCTTTTATTCAGGTAAATGCAGCTGTATTTATGACTTCCCATGAGATAAATCTCCAATCTAGTACCTTTTATTCAAGTAAATTATCTACTCTATATGTGTCCTATATTTTCTTTGATATATATTCATTAAGAAATGTTTGTCTCTTTTAAGTTTACTGTATGTCCTCTTTTCTTGCAGTCTTGAAATATTTGATGTGACCAGAGGTATTGTGTTAAATCCATGTCTCTTTTCTGTCTGGTTCAATCAGGACATTTCTGTATTGAGAATCAGTTTATCTTGCCGAGTTCCGGGTGTAGTCTGAATTTGGCTTTATTTTACTAAGTTTTTTCTAACAATAAGATATCATGCTGAAACCCGGGATCGATCCAGGGACCTTTAGATCTTCAGTCTAACGCTCTCCCAACTGAGCTATTTCGGCTACATTGCTTTATAGTTTGTGTGATTTTTTTTTCAGCACAAGTGTCCTGTGCAGGCAAAGACTCATGATATTTTCTGAGTCGTAGTAGCAGCGGTGTGTTGTCGTTGTGGTTAGAGGGTCTAAGGCGCTCCATGCAGGTTGCATGTGTCTTGTAGACTTGGGTTCAAATACCTTTCCTGACAATCATTTTTGAATTTTTTGCCCTCCTGCAGCTGTATTTATGAGTTCCCATAAGACAAGCCTCCAATCTAGTACCTTTTATTCAGGTAAATGCAGCTGTATTTATGACTTCCCATGAGATAAATCTCGAAACTAGTACCTTTTATTCAGGTAAATTATCTACTCTATATGTGTCCTATATTTTCTTTGATATATATTCATTAAGAAATGTTTGTCTCTTTTAAGTTGACTGTATGTCCTCTTTTCTTGCAGTCTTGAAATATTTGATGTGACCAGAGGTATTGTGTTAAATCCATGTCTCTATTTTGTCTGGTTCAATCAGGACGTTTCTGTATTGAGAATCAGTTTATCTTGCCGAGTTCCGGGTGTAATCTGAATTTGGCTTTATTTTACTAAGTTTTTTCTAACAATAAGATATCATGCCGAAACCCGGGATCGAACCAGGGACCTTTAGATCTTCAGTCTAACGCTTTCCCAACTGAGCTATTTCGGCTACATTGCATCACAGTTTGTGTGATTTTTTTTTCAGCACAAGTGTCCTGTGCAGGCAAAGACTCATGATATTTTCTGAGTCGTAGTAGCAGTGGTGCGTTGTCGGTGTGGTTAGAGGGTCTAAAGCGCTCCATGCAGGTTGCATGTGTCCTGTAGACTTGGGTTCAAATACCTTTCCTGAGAAACATTTTTGAATTTTTTGCCCTCCTGCAGCTGTATTTATGAGTTCCCATAAGACAAACCTCCAATCTAGTACCTTTTATTCAGGTAAATGCAGCTGTATTTATGACTTCCCATGAGATAAATCTCCAATCTAGTACCTTTTATTCAGGTAAATTATCTACTCTATATGTGTCCTATATTTTCTTTGATATATATTCATTAAGAAATGTTTGTCTCTTTTAAGTTGACTGTATGTCCTCTTTTCTTGCAGTCTTGAAATATTTGATGTGACCAGAGGTATTGTGTTAAATCCATGTCTCTATTTTGTCTGGTTCAATCAGGACGTTTCTGTATTGAGAATCAGTTTATCTTGCCGAGTTCCGGGTGTAGTCTGAATTTGGCTTTATTTTACTAAGTTTTTTCTAACAATAAGGTATCATGCCGGAACCCAGGATCGAACCAGGGACCTTTAGATCTTCAGTCTAACGCTCTCCCAACTGAGCTATTTTGGCTCCGTTGCATCACAGTTTGTGTGATTTTTTTTTCAGCAGAAGTGTCCTGTGCAGGCAAAGACTCATGATCTTTTCTGAGTCGTAGTAGCAGTGGTGTGTTGTCGGTGTGGTTAGAGGGTCTAAGGCGCTCCATGCAGGTTGCATGTGTCCTGTAGACTTGGGTTCAAATACCTTTCCTGACAATCATTTTTGAATTTTTTGCCCTCCTGCAGCTGTATTTATGAGTTCCCATAAGACAAACCTCCAATCTAGTACCTTTTATTCAGGTAAATGCAGCTGTATTTATGACTTCCCATGAGATAAATCTCCAATCTAGTACCTTTTATTCAAGTAAATTATCTACTCTATATGTGTCCTATATTTTCTTTGATATATATTCATTAAGAAATGTTTGTCTCTTTTAAGTTTACTGTATGTCCTCTTTTCTTGCAGTCTTGAAATATTTGATGTGACCAGAGGTATTGTGTTAAATCCATGTCTCTTTTCTGTCTGGTTCAATCAGGACATTTCTGTATTGAGAATCAGTTTATCTTGCCGAGTTCCGGGTGTAGTCTGAATTTGGCTTTATTTTACTAAGTTTTTTCTAACAATAAGATATCATGCCAAAACCCGGGATCAAACCAGGGACCTTTAGATCTTCAGTCTAACGCTCTCCCAACTGAGCTATTTCGGCTACATTGCTTTATAGTTTGTGTGATTTTTTTTTCAGCACAAGTGTCCTGTGCAGGCAAAGACTCATGATATTTTCTGAGTCGTAGTAGCAGTGGTGCGTTGTCGGTGTGGTTAGAGGGTCTAAGGCGCTCCATGCAGGTTGCATGTGTCCTGTAGACTTGGGTTCAAATACCTTTCCTGACAATCATTTTTGAATTTTTTGCCCTCCTGCAGCTGTATTTATGAGTTCCCATAAGACAAACCTCCAATCTAGTACCTTTTATTCAGGTAAATGCAGCTGTATTTATGACTTCCCATGAGATAAATCTCCAATCTAGTACCTTTTATTCAGGTAAATTATCTACTCTATATGTGTCCTATATTTTCTTTGATATATATTCATTAAGAAATGTTTGTCTCTTTTAAGTTGACTGTATGTCCTCTTTTCTTGCAGTCTTGAAATATTTGATGTGACCAGAGGTATTGTGTTAAATCCATGTCTCTATTTTGTCTGGTTCAATCAGGACATTTCTGTATTGAGAATCAGTTTATCTTGCCGAGTTCCGGGTGTAGTCTGAATTTGGCTTTATTTTACTACGTTTTTTCTAACAATAAGGTATCATGCCGGAACCCAGGATCGAACCAGGGACCTTTAGATCTTCAGTCTAACGCTCTCCCAACTGAGCTATTTTGGCTCCGTTGCATCACAGTTTGTGTGATTTTTTTTTCAGCAGAAGTGTCCTGTGCAGGCAAAGACTCATGATCTTTTCTGAGTCGTAGTAGCAGTGGTGTGTTGTCGGTGTGGTTAGAGGGTCTAAGGCGCTCCATGCAGGTTGCATGTGTCCTGTAGACTTGGGTTCAAATACCTTTCCTGACAATCATTTTTGAATTTTTTGCCCTCCTGCAGCTGTATTTATGAGTTCCCATAAGACAAACCTCCAATCTAGTACCTTTTATTCAGGTAAATGCAGCTGTATTTATGACTTCCCATGAGATAAATCTCCAATCTAGTACCTTTTATTCAAGTAAATTATCTACTCTATATGTGTCCTATATTTTCTTTGATATATATTCATTAAGAAATGTTTGTCTCTTTTAAGTTTACTGTATGTCCTCTTTTCTTGCAGTCTTGAAATATTTGATGTGACCAGAGGTATTGTGTTAAATCCATGTCTCTTTTCTGTCTGGTTCAATCAGGACATTTCTGTATTGAGAATCAGTTTATCTTGCCGAGTTCCGGGTGTAGTCTGAATTTGGCTTTATTTTACTAAGTTTTTTCTAACAATAAGATATCATGCCAAAACCCGGGATCGATCCAGGGACCTTTCGATCTTCAGTCTAACGCTCTCCCAACTGAGCTATTTCGGCTACATTGCTTTATAGTTTGTGTAATTTTTTTTTCAGCACAAGTGTCCTGTGCAGGCAAAGACTCATGATATTTTCTGAGTCGTAGTAGCAGCGGTGTGTTGTCGTTGTGGTTAGAGGGTCTAAGGCGCTCCATGCAGGTTGCATGTGTCTTGTAGACTTGGGTTCAAATACCTTTCCTGACAATCATTTTTGAATTTTTTGCCCTCCTGCAGCTGTATTTATGAGTTCCCATAAGACAAGCCTCCAATCTAGTACCTTTTATTCAGGTAAATGCAGCTGTATTTATGACTTCCCATGAGATAAATCTCGAAACTAGTACCTTTTATTCAGGTAAATTATCTACTCTATATGTGTCCTATATTTTCTTTGATATATATTCATTAAGAAATGTTTGTCTCTTTTAAGTTGACTGTATGTCCTCTTTTCTTGCAGTCTTGAAATATTTGATGTGACCAGAGGTATTGTGTTAAATCCATGTCTCTATTTTGTCTGGTTCAATCAGGACGTTTCTGTATTGAGAATCAGTTTATCTTGCCGAGTTCCGGGTGTAGTCTGAATTTGGCTTTATTTTACTACGTTTTTTCTAACAATAAGGTATCATGCCGGAACCCAGGATCGAACCAGGGACCTTTAGATCTTCAGTCTAACGCTCTCCCAACTGAGCTATTTTGGCTCCGTTGCATCACAGTTTGAGTGATTTTTTTTTCAGCAGAAGTGTCCTGTGCAGGCAAAGACTCATGATCTTTTCTGAGTCGTAGTAGCAGTGGTGTGTTGTCGGTGTGGTTAGAGGGTCTAAGGCGCTCCATGCAGGTTGCATGTGTCCTGTAGACTTGGGTTCAAATACCTTTCCTGACAATCATTTTTGAATTTTTTGCCCTCCTGCAGCTGTATTTATGAGTTCCCATAAGACAAACCTCCAATCTAGTACCTTTTATTCAGGTAAATGCAGCTGTATTTATGACTTCCCATGAGATAAATCTCCAATCTAGTACCTTTTATTCAAGTAAATTATCTACTCTATATGTGTCCTATATTTTCTTTGATATATATTCATTAAGAAATGTTTGTCTCTTTTAAGTTTACTGTATGTCCTCTTTTCTTGCAGTCTTGAAATATTTGATGTGACCAGAGGTATTGTGTTAAATCCATGTCTCTTTTCTGTCTGGTTCAATCAGGACATTTCTGTATTGAGAATCAGTTTATCTTGCCGAGTTCCGGGTGTAGTCTGAATTTGGCTTTATTTTACTAAGTTTTTTCTAACAATAAGATATCATGCCAAAACCCGGGATCGATCCAGGGACCTTTAGATCTTCAGTCTAACGCTCTCCCAACTGAGCTATTTCGGCTACATTGCTTTATAGTTTGTGTGATTTTTTTTTCAGCACAAGTGTCCTGTGCAGGCAAAGACTCATGATATTTTCTGAGTCGTAGTAGCAGCGGTGTGTTGTCGTTGTGGTTAGAGGGTCTAAGGCGCTCCATGCAGGTTGCATGTGTCTTGTAGACTTGGGTTCAAATACCTTTCCTGACAATCATTTTTGAATTTTTTGCCCTCCTGCAGCTGTATTTATGAGTTCCCATAAGACAAGCCTCCAATCTAGTACCTTTTATTCAGGTAAATGCAGCTGTATTTATGACTTCCCATGAGATAAATCTCCAATCTAGTACCTTTTATTCAGGTAAATTATCTACTCTATATGTGTCCTATATTTTCTTTGATATATATTCATTAAGAAATGTTTGTCTCTTTTAAGTTGACTGTATGTCCTCTTTTCTTGCAGTCTTGAAATATTTGATGTGACCAGAGGTATTGTGTTAAATCCATGTCTCTATTTTGTCTGGTTCAATCAGGACGTTTCTGTATTGAGAATCAGTTTATCTTGCCGAGTTCCGGGTGTAGTCTGAATTTGGCTTTATTTTACTAAGTTTTTTCTAACAATAAGATATCATGCCGAAACCCGGGATCAAACCAGGGACCTTTAGATCTTCAGTCTAACGCTCTCCCACCTGAGCTATTTCGGCTACATTGCTTTATAGTTTGTGTGATTTTTTTTTCAGCACAAGTGTCCTGTGCAGGCAAAGACTCATGATATTTTCTGAGTCATAGTAGCAGTGGTGTGTTGTCGGTGTGGTTAGAGGGTCTAAGGCGCTCCATGCAGGTTGCATGTGTCCTGTAGACTTGGGTTCAAATACCTTTCCTGACTATCATTTTTGAATTTTTTGCCCTCCTGCAGCTGTATTTATGAGTTCCCATAAGACAAACCTCCAATCTAGTACCTTTTATTCAGGTAAATGCAGCTGTATTTATGACTTCCCATGAGATAAATCTCCAATCTAGTACCTTTTATTCAGGTAAATTATCTACTCTATATGTGTCCTATATTTTCTTTGATATATATTCATTAAGAAATGTTTGTCTCTTTTAAGTTGACTGTATGTCCTCTTTTCTTGCAGTCTTGAAATATTTGATGTGACCAGAGGTATTGTGTTAAATCCATGTCTCTATTTTGTCTGGTTCAATCAGGACGTTTCTGTATTGAGAATCAGTTTATCTTGCCGAGTTCCGGGTGTAGTCTGAATTTGGCTTTATTTTACTACGTTTTTTCTAACAATAAGGTATCATGCCGGAACCCAGGATCGAACCAGGGACCTTTAGATCTTCAGTCTAACGCTCTCCCAACTGAGCTATTTTGGCTCCGTTGCATCACAGTTTGTGTGATTTTTTTTTCAGCAGAAGTGTCCTGTGCAGGCAAAGACTCATGATCTTTTCTGAGTCGTAGTAGCAGTGGTGTGTTGTCGGTGTGGTTAGAGGGTCTAAGGCGCTCCATGCAGGTTGCATGTGTCCTGTAGACTTGGGTTCAAATACCTTTCCTGACAATCATTTTTGAATTTTTTGCCCTCCTGCAGCTGTATTTATGAGTTCCCATAAGACAAACCTCCAATCTAGTACCTTTTATTCAGGTAAATGCAGCTGTATTTATGACTTCCCATGAGATAAATCTCCAATCTAGTACCTTTTATTCAAGTAAATTATCTACTCTATATGTGTCCTATATTTTCTTTGATATATATTCATTAAGAAATGTTTGTCTCTTTTAAGTTTACTGTATGTCCTCTTTTCTTGCAGTCTTGAAATATTTGATGTGACCAGAGGTATTGTGTTAAATCCATGTCTCTTTTTTGTCTGGTTCAATCAGGACATTTCTGTATTGAGAATCAGTTTATCTTGCCGAGTTTCGGGTGTAGTCTGAATTTGGCTTTATTTTACTAAGTTTTTTCTAACAATAAGATATCATGCCGAAACCCGAGATCGAACCAGGGACCTTTAGATCTTCAGTCTAACGCTCTCCCAACTGAGCTATTTCGGCTACATTGCTTTATAGTTTGTGTGATTTTTTTTTCAGCACAAGTGTCCTGTGCAGGCAAAGACTCATGATATTTTCTGAGTCGTAGTAGCAGCGGTGTGTTGTCGGTGTAGTTAGAGGGTCTAAGGCGTCCATGCAGGTTGCATGTGTCTTGTAGACTTGGGTTCAAATACCTTTCCTGACAATCATTTTTGAATTTTTTGCCCTCCTGCAGCTGTATTTATGAGTTCCCATAAGACAAACCTCCAATCTAGTACCTTTTATTCAGGTAAATGCAGCTGTATTTATGACTTCCCATGAGATAAATCTCCAATCTAGTACCTTTTATTCAGGTAAATTATCTACTCTATATGTGTCCTATATTTTCTTTGATATATATTCATTAAGAAATGTTTGTCTTTTTTAAGTTGACTGTATGTCCTCTTTTCTTGCAGTCTTGAAATATTTGATGTGACCAGAGGTATTGTGTTAAATCCATGTCTCTATTTTGTCTGGTTCAATCAGGACGTTTCTGTATTGAGAATCAGTTTATCTTGCCGAGTTCCGGGTGTAATCTGAATTTGGCTTTATTTTACTAAGTTTTTTCTAACAATAAGATATCATGCCGAAACCCGGGATCGAACCAGGGACCTTTAGATCTTCAGTCTAACGCTTTCCCAACTGAGCTATTTCGGCTACATTGCATCACAGTTTGTGTGATTTTTTTTTCAGCACAAGTGTCCTGTGCAGGCAAAGACTCATGATATTTTCTGAGTCGTAGTAGCAGTGGTGCGTTGTCGGTGTGGTTAGAGGGTCTAAAGCGCTCCATGCAGGTTGCATGTGTCCTGTAGACTTGGGTTCAAATACCTTTCCTGAGAAACATTTTTGAATTTTTTGCCCTCCTGCAGCTGTATTTATGAGTTCCCATAAGACAAACCTCCAATCTAGTACCTTTTATTCAGGTAAATGCAGCTGTATTTATGACTTCCCATGAGATAAATCTCCAATCTAGTACCTTTTATTCAGGTAAATTATCTACTCTATATGTGTCCTATATTTTCTTTGATATATATTCATTAAGAAATGTTTGTCTCTTTTAAGTTGACTGTATGTCCTCTTTTCTTGCAGTCTTGAAATATTTGATGTGACCAGAGGTATTGTGTTAAATCCATGTCTCTATTTTGTCTGGTTCAATCAGGACGTTTCTGTATTGAGAATCAGTTTATCTTGCCGAGTTCCGGGTGTAGTCTGAATTTGGCTTTATTTTACTAAGTTTTTTCTAACAATAAGATATCATGCCAAAACCCGGGATCGATCCAGGGACCTTTCGATCTTCAGTCTAACGCTCTCCCAACTGAGCTATTTCGGCTACATTGCTTTATAGTTTGTGTAATTTTTTTTTCAGCACAAGTGTCCTGTGCAGGCAAAGACTCATGATATTTTCTGAGTCGTAGTAGCAGCGGTGTGTTGTCGTTGTGGTTAGAGGGTCTAAGGCGCTCCATGCAGGTTGCATGTGTCTTGTAGACTTGGGTTCAAATACCTTTCCTGACAATCATTTTTGAATTTTTTGCCCTCCTGCAGCTGTATTTATGAGTTCCCATAAGACAAGCCTCCAATCTAGTACCTTTTATTCAGGTAAATGCAGCTGTATTTATGACTTCCCATGAGATAAATCTCGAAACTAGTACCTTTTATTCAGGTAAATTATCTACTCTATATGTGTCCTATATTTTCTTTGATATATATTCATTAAGAAATGTTTGTCTCTTTTAAGTTGACTGTATGTCCTCTTTTCTTGCAGTCTTGAAATATTTGATGTGACCAGAGGTATTGTGTTAAATCCATGTCTCTATTTTGTCTGGTTCAATCAGGACGTTTCTGTATTGAGAATCAGTTTATCTTGCCGAGTTCCGGGTGTAGTCTGAATTTGGCTTTATTTTACTACGTTTTTTCTAACAATAAGGTATCATGCCGGAACCCAGGATCGAACCAGGGACCTTTAGATCTTCAGTCTAACGCTCTCCCAACTGAGCTATTTTGGCTCCGTTGCATCACAGTTTGAGTGATTTTTTTTTCAGCAGAAGTGTCCTGTGCAGGCAAAGACTCATGATCTTTTCTGAGTCGTAGTAGCAGTGGTGTGTTGTCGGTGTGGTTAGAGGGTCTAAGGCGCTCCATGCAGGTTGCATGTGTCCTGTAGACTTGGGTTCAAATACCTTTCCTGACAATCATTTTTGAATTTTTTGCCCTCCTGCAGCTGTATTTATGAGTTCCCATAAGACAAACCTCCAATCTAGTACCTTTTATTCAGGTAAATGCAGCTGTATTTATGACTTCCCATGAGATAAATCTCCAATCTAGTACCTTTTATTCAAGTAAATTATCTACTCTATATGTGTCCTATATTTTCTTTGATATATATTCATTAAGAAATGTTTGTCTCTTTTAAGTTTACTGTATGTCCTCTTTTCTTGCAGTCTTGAAATATTTGATGTGACCAGAGGTATTGTGTTAAATCCATGTCTCTTTTCTGTCTGGTTCAATCAGGACATTTCTGTATTGAGAATCAGTTTATCTTGCCGAGTTCCGGGTGTAGTCTGAATTTGGCTTTATTTTACTAAGTTTTTTCTAACAATAAGATATCATGCCAAAACCCGGGATCGATCCAGGGACCTTTAGATCTTCAGTCTAACGCTCTCCCAACTGAGCTATTTCGGCTACATTGCTTTATAGTTTGTGTGATTTTTTTTTCAGCACAAGTGTCCTGTGCAGGCAAAGACTCATGATATTTTCTGAGTCGTAGTAGCAGCGGTGTGTTGTCGTTGTGGTTAGAGGGTCTAAGGCGCTCCATGCAGGTTGCATGTGTCTTGTAGACTTGGGTTCAAATACCTTTCCTGACAATCATTTTTGAATTTTTTGCCCTCCTGCAGCTGTATTTATGAGTTCCCATAAGACAAGCCTCCAATCTAGTACCTTTTATTCAGGTAAATGCAGCTGTATTTATGACTTCCCATGAGATAAATCTCCAATCTAGTACCTTTTATTCAGGTAAATTATCTACTCTATATGTGTCCTATATTTTCTTTGATATATATTCATTAAGAAATGTTTGTCTCTTTTAAGTTGACTGTATGTCCTCTTTTCTTGCAGTCTTGAAATATTTGATGTGACCAGAGGTATTGTGTTAAATCCATGTCTCTATTTTGTCTGGTTCAATCAGGACGTTTCTGTATTGAGAATCAGTTTATCTTGCCGAGTTCCGGGTGTAGTCTGAATTTGGCTTTATTTTACTAAGTTTTTTCTAACAATAAGATATCATGCCGAAACCCGGGATCAAACCAGGGACCTTTAGATCTTCAGTCTAACGCTCTCCCACCTGAGCTATTTCGGCTACATTGCTTTATAGTTTGTGTGATTTTTTTTTCAGCACAAGTGTCCTGTGCAGGCAAAGACTCATGATATTTTCTGAGTCATAGTAGCAGTGGTGTGTTGTCGGTGTGGTTAGAGGGTCTAAGGCGCTCCATGCAGGTTGCATGTGTCCTGTAGACTTGGGTTCAAATACCTTTCCTGACTATCATTTTTGAATTTTTTGCCCTCCTGCAGCTGTATTTATGAGTTCCCATAAGACAAACCTCCAATCTAGTACCTTTTATTCAGGTAAATGCAGCTGTATTTATGACTTCCCATGAGATAAATCTCCAATCTAGTACCTTTTATTCAGGTAAATTATCTACTCTATATGTGTCCTATATTTTCTTTGATATATATTCATTAAGAAATGTTTGTCTCTTTTAAGTTGACTGTATGTCCTCTTTTCTTGCAGTCTTGAAATATTTGATGTGACCAGAGGTATTGTGTTAAATCCATGTCTCTATTTTGTCTGGTTCAATCAGGACGTTTCTGTATTGAGAATCAGTTTATCTTGCCGAGTTCCGGGTGTAGTCTGAATTTGGCTTTATTTTACTACGTTTTTTCTAACAATAAGGTATCATGCCGGAACCCAGGATCGAACCAGGGACCTTTAGATCTTCAGTCTAACGCTCTCCCAACTGAGCTATTTTGGCTCCGTTGCATCACAGTTTGTGTGATTTTTTTTTCAGCAGAAGTGTCCTGTGCAGGCAAAGACTCATGATCTTTTCTGAGTCGTAGTAGCAGTGGTGTGTTGTCGGTGTGGTTAGAGGGTCTAAGGCGCTCCATGCAGGTTGCATGTGTCCTGTAGACTTGGGTTCAAATACCTTTCCTGACAATCATTTTTGAATTTTTTGCCCTCCTGCAGCTGTATTTATGAGTTCCCATAAGACAAACCTCCAATCTAGTACCTTTTATTCAGGTAAATGCAGCTGTATTTATGACTTCCCATGAGATAAATCTCCAATCTAGTACCTTTTATTCAAGTAAATTATCTACTCTATATGTGTCCTATATTTTCTTTGATATATATTCATTAAGAAATGTTTGTCTCTTTTAAGTTTACTGTATGTCCTCTTTTCTTGCAGTCTTGAAATATTTGATGTGACCAGAGGTATTGTGTTAAATCCATGTCTCTTTTTTGTCTGGTTCAATCAGGACATTTCTGTATTGAGAATCAGTTTATCTTGCCGAGTTTCGGGTGTAGTCTGAATTTGGCTTTATTTTACTAAGTTTTTTCTAACAATAAGATATCATGCCGAAACCCGAGATCGAACCAGGGACCTTTAGATCTTCAGTCTAACGCTCTCCCAACTGAGCTATTTCGGCTACATTGCTTTATAGTTTGTGTGATTTTTTTTTCAGCACAAGTGTCCTGTGCAGGCAAAGACTCATGATATTTTCTGAGTCGTAGTAGCAGCGGTGTGTTGTCGGTGTAGTTAGAGGGTCTAAGGCGTCCATGCAGGTTGCATGTGTCTTGTAGACTTGGGTTCAAATACCTTTCCTGACAATCATTTTTGAATTTTTTGCCCTCCTGCAGCTGTATTTATGAGTTCCCATAAGACAAACCTCCAATCTAGTACCTTTTATTCAGGTAAATGCAGCTGTATTTATGACTTCCCATGAGATAAATCTCCAATCTAGTACCTTTTATTCAGGTAAATTATCTACTCTATATGTGTCCTATATTTTCTTTGATATATATTCATTAAGAAATGTTTGTCTTTTTTAAGTTGACTGTATGTCCTCTTTTCTTGCAGTCTTGAAATATTTGATGTGACCAGAGGTATTGTGTTAAATCCATGTCTCTATTTTGTCTGGTTCAATCAGGACGTTTCTGTATTGAGAATCAGTTTATCTTGCCGAGTTCCGGGTGTAATCTGAATTTGGCTTTATTTTACTAAGTTTTTTCTAACAATAAGATATCATGCCGAAACCCGGGATCGAACCAGGGACCTTTAGATCTTCAGTCTAACGCTTTCCCAACTGAGCTATTTCGGCTACATTGCATCACAGTTTGTGTGATTTTTTTTTCAGCACAAGTGTCCTGTGCAGGCAAAGACTCATGATATTTTCTGAGTCGTAGTAGCAGTGGTGCGTTGTCGGTGTGGTTAGAGGGTCTAAAGCGCTCCATGCAGGTTGCATGTGTCCTGTAGACTTGGGTTCAAATACCTTTCCTGAGAAACATTTTTGAATTTTTTGCCCTCCTGCAGCTGTATTTATGAGTTCCCATAAGACAAACCTCCAATCTAGTACCTTTTATTCAGGTAAATGCAGCTGTATTTATGACTTCCCATGAGATAAATCTCCAATCTAGTACCTTTTATTCAGGTAAATTATCTACTCTATATGTGTCCTATATTTTCTTTGATATATATTCATTAAGAAATGTTTGTCTCTTTTAAGTTGACTGTATGTCCTCTTTTCTTGCAGTCTTGAAATATTTGATGTGACCAGAGGTATTGTGTTAAATCCATGTCTCTATTTTGTCTGGTTCAATCAGGACGTTTCTGTATTGAGAATCAGTTTATCTTGCCGAGTTCCGGGTGTAGTCTGAATTTGGCTTTATTTTACTAAGTTTTTTCTAACAATAAGGTATCATGCCGGAACCCAGGATCGAACCAGGGACCTTTAGATCTTCAGTCTAACGCTCTCCCAACTGAGCTATTTTGGCTCCGTTGCATCACAGTTTGTGTGATTTTTTTTTCAGCAGAAGTGTCCTGTGCAGGCAAAGACTCATGATCTTTTCTGAGTCGTAGTAGCAGTGGTGTGTTGTCGGTGTGGTTAGAGGGTCTAAGGCGCTCCATGCAGGTTGCATGTGTCCTGTAGACTTGGGTTCAAATACCTTTCCTGACAATCATTTTTGAATTTTTTGCCCTCCTGCAGCTGTATTTATGAGTTCCCATAAGACAAACCTCCAATCTAGTACCTTTTATTCAGGTAAATGCAGCTGTATTTATGACTTCCCATGAGATAAATCTCCAATCTAGTACCTTTTATTCAAGTAAATTATCTACTCTATATGTGTCCTATATTTTCTTTGATATATATTCATTAAGAAATGTTTGTCTCTTTTAAGTTTACTGTATGTCCTCTTTTCTTGCAGTCTTGAAATATTTGATGTGACCAGAGGTATTGTGTTAAATCCATGTCTCTTTTCTGTCTGGTTCAATCAGGACATTTCTGTATTGAGAATCAGTTTATCTTGCCGAGTTCCGGGTGTAGTCTGAATTTGGCTTTATTTTACTAAGTTTTTTCTAACAATAAGATATCATGCCAAAACCCGGGATCAAACCAGGGACCTTTAGATCTTCAGTCTAACGCTCTCCCAACTGAGCTATTTCGGCTACATTGCTTTATAGTTTGTGTGATTTTTTTTTCAGCACAAGTGTCCTGTGCAGGCAAAGACTCATGATATTTTCTGAGTCGTAGTAGCAGTGGTGTGTTGTCGGTGTGGTTAGAGGGTCTAAGGCGCTCCATGCAGGTTGCATGTGTCCTGTAGACTTGGGTTCAAATACCTTTCCTGACAATCATTTTTGAATTTTTTGCCCTCCTGCAGCTGTATTTATGAGTTCCCATAAGACAAACCTCCAATCTAGTACCTTTTATTCAGGTAAATGCAGCTGTATTTATGACTTCCCATGAGATAAATCTCCAATCTAGTACCTTTTATTCAGGTAAATTATCTACTCTATATGTGTCCTATATTTTCTTTGATATATATTCATTAAGAAATGTTTGTCTCTTTTAAGTTGACTGTATGTCCTCTTTTCTTGCAGTCTTGAAATATTTGATGTGACCAGAGGTATTGTGTTAAATCCATGTCTCTATTTTGTCTGGTTCAATCAGGACATTTCTGTATTGAGAATCAGTTTATCTTGCCGAGTTCCGGGTGTAGTCTGAATTTGGCTTTATTTTACTACGTTTTTTCTAACAATAAGGTATCATGCCGGAACCCAGGATCGAACCAGGGACCTTTAGATCTTCAGTCTAACGCTCTCCCAACTGAGCTATTTTGGCTCCGTTGCATCACAGTTTGTGTGATTTTTTTTTCAGCAGAAGTGTCCTGTGCAGGCAAAGACTCATGATCTTTTCTGAGTCGTAGTAGCAGTGGTGTGTTGTCGGTGTGGTTAGAGGGTCTAAGGCGCTCCATGCAGGTTGCATGTGTCCTGTAGACTTGGGTTCAAATACCTTTCCTGACAATCATTTTTGAATTTTTTGCCCTCCTGCAGCTGTATTTATGAGTTCCCATAAGACAAACCTCCAATCTAGTACCTTTTATTCAGGTAAATGCAGCTGTATTTATGACTTCCCATGAGATAAATCTCCAATCTAGTACCTTTTATTCAAGTAAATTATCTACTCTATATGTGTCCTATATTTTCTTTGATATATATTCATTAAGAAATGTTTGTCTCTTTTAAGTTTACTGTATGTCCTCTTTTCTTGCAGTCTTGAAATATTTGATGTGACCAGAGGTATTGTGTTAAATCCATGTCTCTTTTCTGTCTGGTTCAATCAGGACATTTCTGTATTGAGAATCAGTTTATCTTGCCGAGTTCCGGGTGTAGTCTGAATTTGGCTTTATTTTACTAAGTTTTTTCTAACAATAAGATATCATGCCAAAACCCGGGATCGATCCAGGGACCTTTCGATCTTCAGTCTAACGCTCTCCCAACTGAGCTATTTCGGCTACATTGCTTTATAGTTTGTGTAATTTTTTTTTCAGCACAAGTGTCCTGTGCAGGCAAAGACTCATGATATTTTCTGAGTCGTAGTAGCAGCGGTGTGTTGTCGTTGTGGTTAGAGGGTCTAAGGCGCTCCATGCAGGTTGCATGTGTCTTGTAGACTTGGGTTCAAATACCTTTCCTGACAATCATTTTTGAATTTTTTGCCCTCCTGCAGCTGTATTTATGAGTTCCCATAAGACAAGCCTCCAATCTAGTACCTTTTATTCAGGTAAATGCAGCTGTATTTATGACTTCCCATGAGATAAATCTCGAAACTAGTACCTTTTATTCAGGTAAATTATCTACTCTATATGTGTCCTATATTTTCTTTGATATATATTCATTAAGAAATGTTTGTCTCTTTTAAGTTGACTGTATGTCCTCTTTTCTTGCAGTCTTGAAATATTTGATGTGACCAGAGGTATTGTGTTAAATCCATGTCTCTATTTTGTCTGGTTCAATCAGGACGTTTCTGTATTGAGAATCAGTTTATCTTGCCGAGTTCCGGGTGTAGTCTGAATTTGGCTTTATTTTACTACGTTTTTTCTAACAATAAGGTATCATGCCGGAACCCAGGATCGAACCAGGGACCTTTAGATCTTCAGTCTAACGCTCTCCCAACTGAGCTATTTTGGCTCCGTTGCATCACAGTTTGAGTGATTTTTTTTTCAGCAGAAGTGTCCTGTGCAGGCAAAGACTCATGATCTTTTCTGAGTCGTAGTAGCAGTGGTGTGTTGTCGGTGTGGTTAGAGGGTCTAAGGCGCTCCATGCAGGTTGCATGTGTCCTGTAGACTTGGGTTCAAATACCTTTCCTGACAATCATTTTTGAATTTTTTGCCCTCCTGCAGCTGTATTTATGAGTTCCCATAAGACAAACCTCCAATCTAGTACCTTTTATTCAGGTAAATGCAGCTGTATTTATGACTTCCCATGAGATAAATCTCCAATCTAGTACCTTTTATTCAAGTAAATTATCTACTCTATATGTGTCCTATATTTTCTTTGATATATATTCATTAAGAAATGTTTGTCTCTTTTAAGTTTACTGTATGTCCTCTTTTCTTGCAGTCTTGAAATATTTGATGTGACCAGAGGTATTGTGTTAAATCCATGTCTCTTTTCTGTCTGGTTCAATCAGGACATTTCTGTATTGAGAATCAGTTTATCTTGCCGAGTTCCGGGTGTAGTCTGAATTTGGCTTTATTTTACTAAGTTTTTTCTAACAATAAGATATCATGCCAAAACCCGGGATCGATCCAGGGACCTTTAGATCTTCAGTCTAACGCTCTCCCAACTGAGCTATTTCGGCTACATTGCTTTATAGTTTGTGTAATTTTTTTTTCAGCACAAGTGTCCTGTGCAGGCAAAGACTCATGATATTTTCTGAGTCGTAGTAGCAGCGGTGTGTTGTCGTTGTGGTTAGAGGGTCTAAGGCGCTCCATGCAGGTTGCATGTGTCTTGTAGACTTGGGTTCAAATACCTTTCCTGACAATCATTTTTGAATTTTTTGCCCTCCTGCAGCTGTATTTATGAGTTCCCATAAGACAAGCCTCCAATCTAGTACCTTTTATTCAGGTAAATGCAGCTGTATTTATGACTTCCCATGAGATAAATCTCCAATCTAGTACCTTTTATTCAGGTAAATTATCTACTCTATATGTGTCCTATATTTTCTTTGATATATATTCATTAAGAAATGTTTGTCTCTTTTAAGTTGACTGTATGTCCTCTTTTCTTGCAGTCTTGAAATATTTGATGTGACCAGAGGTATTGTGTTAAATCCATGTCTCTATTTTGTCTGGTTCAATCAGGACGTTTCTGTATTGAGAATCAGTTTATCTTGCCGAGTTCCGGGTGTAGTCTGAATTTGGCTTTATTTTACTAAGTTTTTTCTAACAATAAGATATCATGCCGAAACCCGGGATCAAACCAGGGACCTTTAGATCTTCAGTCTAACGCTCTCCCAACTGAGCTATTTCGGCTACATTGCTTTATAGTTTGTGTGATTTTTTTTTCAGCACAAGTGTCCTGTGCAGGCAAAGACTCATGATCTTTTCTGAGTCGTAGTAGCAGTGGTGTGTTGTCGGTGTGGTTAGAGGGTCTAAGGCGCTCCATGCAGGTTGCATGTGTCCTGTAGACTTGGGTTCAAATACCTTTCCTGACAATCATTTTTGAATTTTTTGCCCTCCTGCAGCTGTATTTATGAGTTCCCATAAGACAAACCTCCAATCTAGTACCTTTTATTCAGGTAAATGCAGCTGTATTTATGACTTCCCATGAGATAAATCTCCAATCTAGTACCTTTTATTCAGGTAAATTATCTACTCTATATGTGTCCTATATTTTCTTTGATATATATTCATTAAGAAATGTTTGTCTCTTTTAAGTTGACTGTATGTCCTCTTTTCTTGCAGTCTTGAAATATTTGATGTGACCAGAGGTATTGTGTTAAATCCATGTCTCTATTTTGTCTGGTTCAATCAGGACGTTTCTGTATTGAGAATCAGTTTATCTTGCCGAGTTCCGGGTGTAGTCTGAATTTGGCTTTATTTTACTACGTTTTTTCTAACAATAAGGTATCATGCCGGAACCCAGGATCGAACCAGGGACCTTTAGATCTTCAGTCTAACGCTCTCCCAACTGAGCTATCTTGGCTCCGTTGCATCACAGTTTGTGTGATTTTTTTTTCAGCAGAAGTGTCCTGTGCAGGCAAAGACTCATGATCTTTTCTGAGTCGTAGTACCAGCGGTGTGTTGTCGGTGTGGTTAGAGGGTCTAAGGCGCTCCATGCAGGTTGCATGTGTCCTGTAGACTTGGGTTCAAATACCTTTCCTGACAATCATTTTTGAATTTTTTGCCCTCCTGCAGCTGTATTTATGAGTTCCCATAAGACAAACCTCCAATCTAGTACCTTTTATTCAGGTAAATGCAGCTGTATTTATGACTTCCCATGAGATAAATCTCCAATCTAGTACCTTTTATTCAAGTAAATTATCTACTCTATATGTGTCCTATATTTTCTTTGATATATATTCATTAAGAAATGTTTGTCTCTTTTAAGTTTACTGTATGTCCTCTTTTCTTGCAGTCTTGAAATATTTGATGTGACCAGAGGTATTGTGTTAAATCCATGTCTCTTTTCTGTCTGGTTCAATCAGGACATTTCTGTATTGAGAATCAGTTTATCTTGCCGAGTTCCGGGTGTAGTCTGAATTTGGCTTTATTTTACTAAGTTTTTTCTAACAATAAGATATCATGCTGAAACCCGGGATCGATCCAGGGACCTTTAGATCTTCAGTCTAACGCTCTCCCAACTGAGCTATTTCGGCTACATTGCTTTATAGTTTGTGTGATTTTTTTTTCAGCACAAGTGTCCTGTGCAGGCAAAGACTCATGATATTTTCTGAGTCGTAGTAGCAGCGGTGTGTTGTCGTTGTGGTTAGAGGGTCTAAGGCGCTCCATGCAGGTTGCATGTGTCTTGTAGACTTGGGTTCAAATACCTTTCCTGACAATCATTTTTGAATTTTTTGCCCTCCTGCAGCTGTATTTATGAGTTCCCATAAGACAAGCCTCCAATCTAGTACCTTTTATTCAGGTAAATGCAGCTGTATTTATGACTTCCCATGAGATAAATCTCCAATCTAGTACCTTTTATTCAGGTAAATTATCTACTCTATATGTGTCCTATATTTTCTTTGATATATATTCATTAAGAAATGTTTGTCTTTTTTAAGTTGACTGTATGTCCTCTTTTCTTGCAGTCTTGAAATATTTGATGTGACCAGAGGTATTGTGTTAAATCCATGTCTCTATTTTGTCTGGTTCAATCAGGACGTTTCTGTATTGAGAATCAGTTTATCTTGCCGAGTTCCGGGTGTAGTCTGAATTTGGCTTTATTTTACTAAGTTTTTTCTAACAATAAGATATCATGCCAAAACCCGGGATCGAACCAGGGACCTTTAGATCTTCAGTCTAACGCTCTCCCAACTGAGCTATTTCGGCTAAATTGCATCACAGTTTGTGTGATTTTTTTTTCAGCACAAGTGTCCTGTGCAGGCAAAGACTCATGATATTTTCTGAGTCGTAGTAGCAGTGGTGCGTTGTCGGTGTGGTTAGAGGGTCTAAGGCGCTCCATGCAGGTTGCATGTGTCCTGTAGACTTGGGTTCAAATACCTTTCCTGAGAAACATTTTTGAATTTTTTGCCCTCCTGCAGCTGTATTTATGAGTTCCCATAAGACAAACCTCCAATCTAGTACCTTTTATTCAGGTAAATGCAGCTGTATTTATGACTTCCCATGAGATTAATCTCCAATCTAGTACCTTTTATTCAGGTAAATTATCTACTCTATATGTGTCCTATATTTTCTTTGATATATATTCATTAAGAAATGTTTGTCTCTTTTAAGTTGACTGTATGTCCTCTTTTCTTGCAGTCTTGAAATATTTGATGTGACCAGAGGTATTGTGTTAAATCCATCTCTCTATTTTGTCTGGTTCAATCAGGACGTTTCTGTATTGAGAATCAGTTTATCTTGCCGAGTTCCGGGTGTAGTCTGAATTTGGCTTTATTTTACTAAGTTTTTTCTAACAATAAGATATCATGCCGAAACCCGGGATTGAACCAGGGACCTTTAGATCTTCAGTCTAACGCTCTCCCAACTGAGCTATTTCGGCTACATTGCATCACAGTTTGTGTGATTTTTTTTTCAGCACAAGTGTCCCGTGCAGGAAAAGACTCATGATATTTTATGAGTTGTAGTAGCAGTGGTGTGTTGTCGGTGTGGTTAGAGGGTCTAAGGTGCTCCATGCAGGTTGCATGTGTCCTGTAGACTTGGGTTCAAATACCTTTCCTGAGAAACATTTTTGAATTTTTTGCCCTCCTGCAGCTGTATTTATGAGTTCCCATAAGACAAACCTCCAATCTAGTACCTTTTATTCAGGTAAATGCAGCTGTATTTATGACTTCCCATGAGATAAATCTCCAATCTAGTACCTTTTATTCAGGTAAATTATCTACTCTATATGTGTCCTATATTTTCTTTGATATATATTCATTAAGAAATGTTTGTCTCTTTTAAGTTAACTGTATGTCCTCTTTTCTTGCAGTCTTGAAATATTTGATGTGACCAGAGGTATTGTGTTAAATACATGTCTCTATTTTGTCTGGTTCAATCAGGACGTTTCTGTATTGAGAATCAGTTTATCTTGCCGAGTTCCGGGTGTAGTCTGAATTTGGCTTTATTTTACTAAGTTTTTTCTAACAATAAGATATCATGCCGAAACCCGGGATCGAACCAGGGACCTTTAGATCTTCAGTCTAACGCTCTCCCAACTGAGCTATTTCGGCGACATTGCATCACAGTTTGTGTGATTTTTTTTTCAGCACAAGTGTCCTGTGCAGGCAAAGACTCATGATATTTTCTGAGTCGTAGTAGCAGTGGTGCGTTGTCGGTGTGGTTAGAGGGTCTAAGGCGCTCCATGCAGGTTGCATGTGTCCTGTAGACTTGGGTTCAAATACCTTTCCTGAGAAACATTTTTGAATTTTTTGCCCTCCTGCAGCTGTATTTATGAGTTCCCATAAGACAAACCTCCAATCTAGTACCTTTTATTCAGGTAAATGCAGCTGTATTTATGACTTCCCATGAGATAAATCTCCAATCTAGTACCTTTTATTCAGGTAAATTATCTACTCTATATGTGTCCTATATTTTCTTTGATATATATTCATTAAGAAATGTTAGTCTCTTTTAAGTTGACTGTATGTCCTCTTTTCTTGCAGTCTTGAAATATTTGATGTGACCAGAGGTATTGTGTTAAATCCATGTCTCTTTTTTGTCTGGTTCAATCAGGACATTTCTGTATTGAGAATCAGTTTATCTTGCCGAGTTTCGGGTGTAGTCTGAATTTGGCTTTATTTTACTAAGTTTTTTCTAACAATAAGATATCATGCCGAAACCCGGGATCGAACCAGGGACCTTTAGATCTTCAGTCTAACGCTCTCCCAACTGAGCTATTTCGGCTACATTGCTTTATAGTTTGTGTGATTTTTTTTTCAGCACAAGTGTCCTGTGCAGGCAAAGACTCATGATATTTTCTGAGTCGTAGTAGCAGCGGTGTGTTGTCGGTGTGGTTAGAGGGTCTAAGGCGCTCCATGCAGGTTGCATGTGTCTTGTAGACTTGGGTTCAAATACCTTTCCTGACAATCATTTTTTAATTTTTTGCCCTCCTGCAGCTGTATTTATGAGTTCCCATAAGACAAACCTCCAATCTAGTACCTTTTATTCAGGTAAATGCAGCTGTATTTATGACTTCCCATGAGATAAATCTCCAATCTAGTACCTTTTATTCAGGTAAATTATCTACTCTATATGTGTCCTATATTTTCTTTGATATATATTCATTAAGAAATGTTTGTCTTTTTTAAGTTGACTGTATGTCCTCTTTTCTTGCAGTCTTGAAATATTTGATGTGACCAGAGGTATTGTGTTAAATCCATGTCTCTATTTTGTCTGGTTCAATAAGGACGTTTCTGTATTGAGAATCAGTTTATCTTGCCGAGTTCCGGGTGTAGTCTGAATTTGGCTTTATTTTACTAAGTTTTTTCTAACAATAAGATATCATGCCAAAACCCGGGATCGAACCAGGGACCTTTAGATCTTCAGTCTAACGCTCTCCCAACTGAGCTATTTTGGCTACATTGCATCACAGTTTGTGTGATTTTTTTTTCAGCACAAGTGTCCTGTGCAGGCAAAGACTCATGATATTTTCTGAGTCGTAGTAGCAGTGGTGCGTTGTCGGTGTGGTTAGAGGGTCTAAGGTGCTCCATGCAGGTTGCATGTGTCCTGTAGACTTGGGTTCAAATACCTTTCCTGAGAAACATTTTTGAATTTTTTGCCCTCCTGCAGCTGTATTTATGAGTTCCCATAAGACAAACCTCCAATCTAGTACCTTTTATTCAGGTAAATGCAGCTGTATTTATGACTTCCCATGAGATAAATCTCCAATCTAGTACCTTTTATTCAGGTAAATTATCTACTCTATATGTGTCCTATATTTTCTTTGATATATATTCATTAAGAAATGTTTGTCTCTTTTAAGTTGACTGTATGTCCTCTTTTCTTGCAGTCTTGAAATATTTGATGTGACCAGAGGTATTGTGTTAAATCCATGTCTCTATTTTGTCTGGTTCAATCAGGACGTTTCTGTATTGAGAATCAGTTTATCTTGCCGAGTTCCGGGTGTAGTCTGAATTTGGCTTTATTTTACTAAGTTTTTTCTAACAATAAGATATCATGCCAAAACCCGGGATCGAACCAGGGACCTTTAGATCTTCAGTCTAACGCTCTCCCAACTGAGCTATTTCAGCTACATTGCATCACAGTTTGTGTGATTTTTTTTTCAGCACAAGTGTCCTGTGCAGGCAAAGACTCATGATATTTTCTGAGTCGTAGTAGCAGTGGTGCGTTGTCGGTGTGGTTAGAGGGTCTAAGGCGCTCCATGCAGGTTGCATGTGTCCTGTAGACTTGGGTTCAAATACCTTTCCTGAGAAACATTTTTGAATTTTTTGCCCTCCTGCAGCTGTATTTATGAGTTCCCATAAGACAAACCTCCAATCTAGTACCTTTTATTCAGGTAAATGCAGCTGTATTTATGACTTCCCATGAGATAAATCTCCAATCTAGTACCTTTTATTCAGGTAAATTATCTACTCTATATGTGTCCTATATTTTCTTTGATATATATTCATTAAGAAATGTTTGTCTCTTTTAAGTTGACTGTATGTCCTCTTTTCTTGCAGTCTTGAAATATTTGATGTGACCAGAGGTATTGTGTTAAATCCATGTCTCTATTTTGTCTGGTTCAATCAGGACGTTTCTGTATTGAGAATCAGTTTATCTTGCCGAGTTCCGGGTGTAGTCTGAATTTGGCTTTATTTTACTAAGTTTTTTCTAACAATAAGATATCATGCCGAAACCCGGGATCGAACCAGGGACCTTTAGATCTTCAGTCTAACGCTCTCCCAACTGAGCTATTTTGGCTACATTGCATCACAGTTTGTGTGATTTTTTTTTCAGCACAAGTGTCCTGTGCAGGCAAAGACTCATGATATTTTCTGAGTCGTAGTAGCAGTGGTGCGTTGTCGGTGTGGTTAGAGGGTCTAAGGTGCTCCATGCAGGTTACATGTGTCCTGTAGACTTGGGTTCAAATACCTTTCCTGAGAAACATTTTTGAATTTTTTGCCCTCCTGCAGCTGTATTTATGAGTTCCCATAAGACAAACCTCCAATCTAGTACCTTTTATTCAGGTAAATGCAGCTGTATTTATGACTTCCCATGAGATAAATCTCCAATCTAGTACCTTTTATTCAGGTAAATTATCTACTCTATATGTGTCCTATATTTTCTTTGATATATATTCATTAAGAAATGTTTGTCTCTTTTAAGTTGACTGTATGTCCTCTTTTCTTGCAGTCTTGAAATATTTGATGTGACCAGAGGTATTGTGTTAAATCCATGTCTCTATTTTGTCTGGTTCAATCAGGACGTTTCTGTATTGAGAATCAGTTTATCTTGCCGAGTTCCGGGTGTAGTCTGAATTTGGCTTTATTTTACTAAGTTTTTTCTAACAATAAGATATCATGCCAAAACCCGGGATCGAACCAGGGACCTTTAGATCTTCAGTCTAACGCTCTCCCAACTGAGCTATTTCAGCTACATTGCATCACAGTTTGTGTGATTTTTTTTTCAGCACAAGTGTCCTGTGCAGGCAAAGACTCATGATATTTTCTGAGTCGTAGTAGCAGTGGTGCGTTGTCGGTGTGGTTAGAGGGTCTAAGGCGCTCCATGCAGGTTGCATGTGTCCTGTAGACTTGGGTTCAAATACCTTTCCTGAGAAACATTTTTGAATTTTTTGCCCTCCTGCAGCTGTATTTATGAGTTCCCATAAGACAAACCTCCAATCTAGTACCTTTTATTCAGGTAAATGCAGCTGTATTTATGACTTCCCATGAGATAAATCTCCAATCTAGTACCTTTTATTCAGGTAAATTATCTACTCTATATGTGTCCTATATTTTCTTTGATATATATTCATTAAGAAATGTTTGTCTCTTTTAAGTTGACTGTATGTCCTCTTTTCTTGCAGTCTTGAAATATTTGATGTGACCAGAGGTATTGTGTTAAATCCATGTCTCTATTTTGTCTGGTTCAATCAGGACGTTTCTGTATTGAGAATCAGTTTATCTTGCCGAGTTCCGGGTGTAGTCTGAATTTGGCTTTATTTTACTAAGTTTTTTCTAACAATAAGATATCATGCCAAAACCCGGGATCGAACCAGGGACCTTTAGATCTTCAGTCTAACGCTCTCCCAACTGAGCTATTTCGGCTACATTGCATCACGGTTTGTGTGATTTTTTTTTCAGCACAAGTGTCATGTGCAGGCAAAGACTCATGATATTTTCTGAGTCGTAGTAGCAGTGGTGTGTTGTCGGTGTGGTTAGAGGGTCTAAGGCGCTCCATGCAGGTTGCATGTGTCCTGTAGACTTGGGTTCAAATACCTTTCCTGAGAAACATTTTTGAATTTTTTGCCCTCCTGCAGCTGTATTTATGAGTTCCCATAAGACAAACCTCCAATCTAGTACCTTTTATTCAGGTAAATGCAGCTGTATTTATGACTTCCCATGAGATAAATCTCCAATCTAGTACCTTATTCAGGTAAATTATCTACTCTATATGTGTCCTATATTTTCTTTGATATATATTCATTAAGAAATGTTTGTCTCTTTTAAGTTGACTGTATGTCCTCTTTTCTTGCAGTCTTGAAATATTTGATGTGACCAGAGGTATTGTGTTAAATCCATGTCTCTATTTTGTCTGGTTCAATCAGGACGTTTCTGTATTGAGAATCAGTTTATCTTGCCGAGTTCCGGGTGTAGTCTGAATTTGGCTTTATTTTACTAAGTTTTTTCTAACAATAAGATATCATGCCAAAACCCAGGATCGAACCAGGGACCTTTAGATCTTCAGTCTAACGCTCTCCCAACTGAGCTATTTCAGCTACATTGCATCACAGTTTGTGTGATTTTTTTTTCAGCACAAGTGTCCTGTGCAGGCAAAGACTCATGATATTTTCTGAGTCGTAGTAGCAGTGGTGCGTTGTCGGTGTGGTTAGAGGGTCTAAGGCGCTCCATGCAGGTTGCATGTGTCCTGTAGACTTGGGTTCAAATACCTTTCCTGAGAAACATTTTTGAATTTTTTGCCCTCCTGCAGCTGTATTTATGAGTTCCCATAAGACAAACCTCCAATCTAGTACCTTTTATTCAGGTAAATGCAGCTGTATTTATGACTTCCCATGAGATAAATCTCCAATCTAGTACCTTTTATTCAGGTAAATTATCTACTCTATATGTGTCCTATATTTTCTTTGATATATATTCATTAAGAAATGTTTGTCTCTTTTAAGTTGACTGTATGTCCTCTTTTCTTGCAGTCTTGAAATATTTGATGTGACCAGAGGTATTGTGTTAAATCCATGTCTCTATTTTGTCTGGTTCAATCAGGACGTTTCTGTATTGAGAATCAGTTTATCTTGCCGAGTTCCGGGTGTAGTCTGAATTTGGCTTTATTTTACTAAGTTTTTTCTAACAATAAGATATCATGCCAAAACCCGGGATCAAACCAGGGACCTTTAGATCTTCAGTCTAACGCTCTCCCAACTGAGCTATTTCGGCTACATTGCATCACAGTTTGTGTGATTTTTTTTTCAGCACAAGTGTCATGTGCAGGCAAAGACTCATGATATTTTCTGAGTCGTAGTAGCAGTGGTGTGTTGTCGGTGTGGTTAGAGGGTCTAAGGCGCTCCATGCAGGTTGCATGTGTCCTGTAGACTTGGGTTCAAATACCTTTCCTGAGAAACATTTTTGAATTTTTTGCCCTCCTGCAGCTGTATTTATGAGTTCCCATAAGACAAACCTCCAATCTAGTACCTTTTATTCAGGTAAATGCAGCTGTATTTATGACTTCCCATGAGATAAATCTCCAATCTAGTACCTTTTATTCAGGTAAATTATCTACTCTATATGTGTCCTATATTTTCTTTGATATATATTCATTAAGAAATGTTTGTCTCTTTTAAGTTGACTGTATGTCCTCTTTTCTTGCAGTCTTGAAATATTTGATGTGACCAGAGGTATTGTGTTAAATCCATGTCTCTATTTTGTCTGGTTCAATCAGGACGTTTCTGTATTGAGAATCAGTTTATCTTGCCGAGTTCCGGGTGTAGTCTGAATTTGGCTTTATTTTACTAAGTTTTTTCTAACAATAAGATATCATGCCGAAACCCAGGATCGAACCAGGGACCTTTTGATCTTCAGTCTAACGCTCTCCCAACTGAGCTATTTCGGCTACATTGCATCACAGTTTGTGTGATTTTTTTTTCAGCACAAGTGTCCTGTGCAGGCAAAGACTCATGATATTTTCTGAGTCGTAGTAGCAGTGGTGCGTTGTCGGTGTGGTTAGAGGGTCTAAGGCGCTCCATGCAGGTTGCATGTGTCCTGTAGACTTGGGTTCAAATACCTTTCCTGAGAAACATTTTTGAATTTTTTGCCCTCCTGCAGCTGTATTTATGAGTTCCCATAAGACAAACCTCCAATCTAGTACCTTTTATTCAGGTAAATGCAGCTGTATTTATGACTTCCCATGAGATAAATCTCCAATCTAGTACCTTTTATTCAGGTAAATTATCTACTCTATATGTGTCCTATATTTTCTTTGATATATATTCATTAAGAAATGTTTGTCTCTTTTAAGTTGACTGTATGTCCTCTTTTCTTGCAGTCTTGAAATATTTGATGTGACCAGAGGTATTGTGTTAAATCCATGTCTCTATTTTGTCTGGTTCAATCAGGACGTTTCTGTATTGAGAATCAGTTTATCTTGCCGAGTTCCGGGTGTAGTCTGAATTTGGCTTTATTTTACTAAGTTTTTTCTAACAATAAGATATCATGCCAAAACCCGGGATCAAACCAGGGACCTTTAGATCTTCAGTCTAACGCTCTCCCAACTGAGCTATTTCGGCTAAATTGCTTTACAGTTTGTGTGATTTTTTTTTCAGCACAAGTGTCCTGTGCAGGCAAAGACTCATGATATTTTCTGAGTCGTAGTAGCGGTGGTGTGTTGTCGGTGTGGTTAGAGGGTCTAAGGCGCTCCATGCAGGTTGCATGTGTCCTGTAGACTTGGGTTCAAATACCTTTCCTGACAATCATTTTTGAATTTTTTGCCCTCCTGCAGCTGTATTTATGAGTTCCCATAAGACAAACCTCCAATCTAGTACCTTTTATTCAGGTAAATGCAGCTGTATTTATGACTTCCCATGAGATAAATCTCCAATCTAGTACCTTTTATTCAGGTAAATTATCTACTCTATATGTGTCCTATATTTTCTTTGATATATATTCATTAAGAAATGTTTGTCTCTTTTAAGTTGACTGTATGTCCTCTTTTCTTGCAGTCTTGAAATATTTGATGTGACCAGAGGTATTGTGTTAAATCCATGTCTCTATTTTGTCTGGTTCAATCAGGACGTTTCTGTATTGAGAATCAGTTTATCTTGCCGAGTTCCGGGTGTAGTCTGAATTTGGCTTTATTTTACTACGTTTTTTCTAACAATAAGGTATCATGCCGGAACCCGGGATCGAACCAGGGACCTTTAGATCTTCAGTCTAACGCTCTCCCAACTGAGCTATTTTGGCTCCGTTGCATCACCGTTTGTGTGATTTTTTTTTTCAGCAGAAGTGTCCTGTGCAGGCAAAGACTCATGATCTTTTCTGAGTCGTAGTAGCAGTGGTGTGTTGTCGGTGTGGTTAGAGGGTCTAAGGCGCTCCATGCAGGTTGCATGTGTCCTGTAGACTTGGGTTCAAATACCTTTCCTGACAATCATTTTTGAATTTTTTGCCCTCCTGCAGCTGTATTTATGAGTTCCCATAAGACAAACCTCCAATCTAGTACCTTTTATTCAGGTAAATGCAGCTGTATTTATGACTTCCCATGAGATAAATATCCAATCTAGTACCTTTTATTCAAGTAAATTATCTACTCTATATGTGTCCTATATTTTCTTTGATATATATTCATTAAGAAATGTTTGTCTCTTTTAAGTTGACTGTATGTCCTCTTTTCTTGCAGTCTTGAAATATTTGATGTGACCAGAGGTATTGTGTTAAATCCATGTCTCTTTTCTGTCTGGTTCAATCAGGACATTTCTGTATTGAGAATCAGTTTATCTTGCCGAGTTCCGGGTGTAGTCTGAATTTGGCTTTATTTTACTAAGTTTTTTCTAACAATAAGATATCATGCCGAAACCCAGGATCGATCCAGGGACCTTTAGATCTTCAGTCTAACGCTCTCCCAACTGAGCTATTTCGGCTACATTGCTTTATAGTTTGTGTGATTTTTTTTTCAGCACAAGTGTCCTGTGCAGGCAAAGACTCATGATATTTTCTGAGTCGTAGTAGCAGCGGTGTGTTATCGTTGTGGTTAGAGGGTCTAAGGCGCTCCATGCAGGTTGCATGTGTCTTGTAGACTTGGGTTCAAATACCTTTCCTGACAATCATTTTTGAATTTTTTGCCCTCCTGCAGCTGTATTTATGAGTTCCCATAAGACAAACCTCCAATCTAGTACCTTTTATTCAGGTAAATGCAGCTGTATTTATGACTTCCCATGAGATAAATCTCCAATCTAGTACCTTTTATTCAGGTAAATTATCTACTCTATATGTGTCCTATTTTTTTTTTGATATATATTCATTAAGAAATGTTTGTCTTTTTTAAGTTGACTGTATGTCCTCTTTTCTTGCAGTCTTGAAATATTTGATGTGACCAGAGGTATTGTGTTAAATCCATGTCTCTATTTTGTCTGGTTCAATCAGGACGTTTCTGTATTGAGAATCAGTTTATCTTGCCGAGTTCCGGGTGTAGTCTGAATTTGGCTTTATTTTACTAAGTTTTTTCTAACAGTAAGATATCATGCCGAAACCCGGGATCGAACCAGGGACCTTTAGATCTTCAGTCTAACGCTCTCCCAACTGAGCTATTTCGGCTACATTGCATCACAGTTTGTGTGATTTTTTTTCAGCACAAGTGTCCCGTGCAGGAAAAGACTCATGATATTTTATGAGTTGTAGTAGCAGTGGTGTGTTGTCGGTGTGGTTAGAGGGTCTAAGGTGCTCCATGCAGGTTGCATGTGTCCTGTAGACTTGGGTTCAAATACCTTTCCTGAGAAACATTTTTGAATTTTTTGCCCTCCTGCAGCTGTATTTATGAGTTCCCATAAGACAAACCTCCAATCTAGTACCTTTTATTCAGGTAAATGCAGCTGTATTTATGACTTCCCATGAGATAAATCTCCAATCTAGTACCTTTTATTCAGGTAAATTATCTACTCTATATGTGTCCTATATTTTCTTTGATATATATTCATTAAGAAATGTTTGTCTCTTTTAAGTTGACTGTATGTCCTCTTTTCTTGCAGTCTTGAAATATTTGATGTGACCAGAGGTATTGTGTTAAATCCATGTCTCTATTTTGTCTGGTTCAATCAGGACGTTTCTGTATTGAGAATCAGTTTATCTTGCCGAGTTCCGGGTGTAGTCTGAATTTGGCTTTATTTTACTAAGTTTTTTCTAACAATAAGATATCATGCCGAAACCCGGGATCGAACCAGGGACCTTTAGATCTTCAGTCTAACGCTCTCCCAACTGAGCTATTTTGGCTACATTGCATCACAGTTTGTGTGATTTTTTTTTCAGCACAAGTGTCCTGTGCAGGCAAAGACTCATGATATTTTCTGAGTCGTAGTAGCAGTGGTGCGTTGTCGGTGTGGTTAGAGGGTCTAAGGTGCTCCATGCAGGTTGCATGTGTCCTGTAGACTTGGGTTCAAATACCTTTCCTGAGAAACATTTTTGAATTTTTTGCCTTCCTGCAGCTGTATTTATGAGTTCCCATAAGACAAACCTCCAATCTAGTACCTTTTATTCAGGTAAATGCAGCTGTATTTATGACTTCCCATGAGATAAATCTCCAATCTAGTACCTTTTATTCAGGTAAATTATCTACTCTATATGTGTCCTATATTTTCTTTGATATATATTCATTAAGAAATGTTCATCTCTTTTAAGTTGACTGTATGTCCTCTTTTCTTGCAGTCTTGAAATATTTGATGTGACCAGAGGTATTGTGTTAAATCCATGTCTCTATTTTGTCTGGTTCAATCAGGACGTTTCTGTATTGAGAATCAGTTTATCTTGCCGAGTTCCGGGTGTAGTCTGAATTTGGCTTTATTTTACTAAGTTTTTTCTAACAATAAGATATCATGCCGAAACCCGGGATCGAACCAGGGACCTTTAGATCTTCAGTCTAACGCTCTCCCAACTGAGCTATTTCGGCTACATTGCATCACAGTTTGTGTGATTTTTTTTCAGCACAAGTGTCCCGTGCAGGAAAAGACTCATGATATTTTATGAGTTGTAGTAGCAGTGGTGTGTTGTCGGTGTGGTTAGAGGGTCTAAGGCGCTCCATGCAGGTTGCATGTTTCCTGTAGACTTGGGTTCAAATACCTTTCCTGAGAAACATTTTTGAATTTTTTGCCCTCCTGCAGCTGTATTTATGAGTTCCCATAAGACAAACCTCCAATCTAGTACCTTTTATTCAGGTAAATGCAGCTGTATTTATGACTTCCCATGAGATAAATCTCCAATCTAGTACCTTTTATTCAGGTAAATTATCTACTCTATATGTGTCCTATATTTTCTTTGATATATATTCATTATGAAATGTTTGTCTCTTTTAAGTTGACTGTATGTCCTCTTTTCTTGCAGTCTTGAAATATTTGATGTGACCAGAGGTATTGTGTTAAATCCATGTCTCTATTTTGTCTGGTTCAATCAGGACGTTTCTGTATTGAGAATCAGTTTATCTTGCCGAGTTCCGGGTGTAGTCTGAATTTGGCTTTATTTTACTAAGTTTTTTCTAACAATAAGATATCATGCCAAAACCCGGGATCGAACCAGGGACCTTTAGATCTTCAGTCTAACGCTCTCCCAACTGAGCTATTTCGGCTACATTGCATCACAGTTTGTGTGATTTTTTTTTCAGCACAAGTGTCCTGTGCAGGCAAAGACTCATGATATTTTCTGAGTCGTAGTAGCAGTGGTGCGTTGTCGGTGTGGTTAGAGGGTCTAAGGCGCTCCATGCAGGTTGCATGTGTCCTGTAGACTTGGGTTCAAATACCTTTCCTGAGAAACATTTTTGAATTTTTTGCCCTCCTGCAGCTGTATTTATGAGTTCCCATAAGACAAACCTCCAATCTAGTACCTTTTATTCAGGTAAATGCAGCTGTATTTATGACTTCCCATGAGATAAATCTCCAATCTAGTACCTTTTATTCAGGTAAATGCAGCTGTATTTATGACTTCCCATGAGATAAATCTCCAATCTAGTACCTTTTATTCAGGTAAATTATCTACTCTATATGTGTCCTATATTTTCTTTGATATATATTCATTAAGAAATGTTTGTCTCTTTTAAGTTGACTGTATGTCCTCTTTTCTTGCAGTCTTGAAATATTTAATGACCAGAGGTATTGTGTTAAATCCATGTCTCTATTTTGTCTGGTTCAATCAGGACGTTTCTGTATTGAGAATCAGTTTATCTTGCCGAGTTCCGGGTGTAGTCTGAATTTGGCTTTATTTTACTAAGTTTTTTCTAACAATAAGATATCATGCCGAAACCCGGGATCGAACCAGGGACCTTTAGATCTTCAGTCTAACGCTCTCCCAACTGAGCTATTTCGGCTACATTGCATCACAGTTTGTGTGATTTTTTTTTCAGCACAAGTGTCCTGTGCAGGCAAAGACTCATGATATTTTCTGAGTCGTAGTAGCAGTGGTGCGTTGTCGGTGTGGTTAGAGGGTCTAAGGCGCTCCATGCAGGTTGCATGTGTCCTGTAGACTTGGGTTCAAATACCTTTCCTGAGAAACATTTTTGAATTTTTTGCCCTCCTGCAGCTGTATTTATGAGTTCCCATAAGACAAACCTCCAATCTAGTACCTTTTATTCAGGTAAATGCAGCTGTATTTATGACTTCCCATGAGATAAATCTCCAATCTAGTACCTTTTATTCAGGTAAATTATCTACTCTATATGTGTCCTATATTTTCTTTAATATATATTCATTAAGAAATGTTTGTCTCTTTTAAGTTGACTGTATGTCCTCTTTTCTTGCAGTCTTGAAATATTTGATGTGACCAGAGGTATTGTGTTAAATCCATGTCTCTATTTTGTCTGGTTCAATCAGGACGTTTCTGTATTGAGAATCAGTTTATCTTGCCGAGTTCCGGGTGTAGTCTGAATTTGGCTTTATTTTACTAATTTTTTTCTAACAATAAGATATCATGCCGAAACCCGGGATCGAACCAGGGACCTTTAGATCTTCAGTCTAACGCTCTCCCAACTGCGCTATTTCGGCTACATTGCATCACAGTTTGTGTGATTTTTTTTCAGCACAAGTGTCCCGTGCAGGAAAAGACTCATGATATTTTATGAGTTGTAGTAGCAGTGGTGTGTTGTCGGTGTGGTTAGAGGGTCTAAGGTGCTCCATGCAGGTTGCATGTGTCCTGTAGACTTGGGTTCTAATACCTTTCCTGAGAAACATTTTTGAATTTTTTGCCCTCCTGCAGCTGTATTTATGAGTTCCCATAAGACAAACCTCCAATCTAGTACCTTTTATTCAGGTAAATGCAGCTGTATTTATGACTTCCCATGAGATAAATCTCCAATCTAGTACCTTTTATTCAGGTAAATTATCTACTCTATATGTGTCCTATATTTTCTTTGATATATATTCATTAAGAAATGTTTGTCTCTTTTAAGTTGACTGTATGTCCTCTTTTCTTGCAGTCTTGAAATATTTGATGTGACCAGAGGTATTGTGTTAAATCCATGTCTCTATTTTGTCTGGTTCAATCAGGACGTTTCTGTATTGAGAATCAGTTTATCTTGCCGAGTTCCGGGTGTAGTCTGAATTTGGCTTTATTTTACTAAGTTTTTTCTAACAATAAGATATCATGCCGAAACCCGGGATCGAACCAGGGACCTTTAGATCTTCAGTCTAACGCTCTACCAACTGAGCTATTTTGGCTACATTGCATCACAGTTTGTGTGATTTTTTTTTCAGCACAAGTGTCCTGTGCAGGCAAAGACTCATGATATTTTCTGAGTCGTAGTAGCAGTGGTGCGTTGTCGGTGTGGTTAGAGGGTCTAAGGTGCTCCATGCAGGTTGCATGTGTCCTGTAGACTTGGGTTCAAATACCTTTCCTGAGAAACATTTTTGAATTTTTTGCCCTCCTGCAGCTGTATTTATGAGTTCCCATAAGACAAACCTCCAATCTAGTACCTTTTATTCAGGTAAATGCAGCTGTATTTATGACTTCCCATGAGATAAATCTCCAATCTAGTACCTTTTATTCAGGTAAATTATCTACTCTATATGTGTCCTATATTTTCTTTGATATATATTCATTAAGAAATGTTTGTCTCTTTTAAGTTGACTGTATGTCCTCTTTTCTTGCAGTCTTGAAATATTTGATGACCAGAGGTATTGTGTTAAATCCATGTCTCTATTTTGTCTGGTTCAATCAGGACGTTTCTGTATTGAGAATCAGTTTATCTTGCCGAGTTCCGGGTGTAGTCTGAATTTGGCTTTATTTTACTACGTTTTTTCTAACAATAAGGTATCATGCCGGAACCCGGGATCGAACCAGGGACCTTTAGATCTTCAGTCTAACGCTCTCCCAACTGAGCTATATTCATTAAGAAATGTTTGTCTCTTTTAAGTTGACTGTATGTCCTCTTTTCTTGCAGTCTTGAAATATTTGATGACCAGAGGTATTGTGTTAAATCCATGTCTCTATTTTGTCTGGTTCAATCAGGACGTTTCTGTATTGAGAATCAGTTTATCTTGCCGAGTTCCGGGTGTAGTCTGAATTTGGCTTTATTTTACTACGTTTTTTCTAACAATAAGGTATCATGCCGGAACCCGGGATCGAACCAGGGACCTTTAGATCTTCAGTCTAACGCTCTCCCAACTGAGCTATTTCGGCTACATTGCATCACAGTTTGTGTGATTTTTTTTTCAGCACAAGTGTCCTGTGCAGGCAAAGACTCATGATATTTTCTGAGTCGTAGTAGCAGTGGTGCGTTGTCGGTGTGGTTAGAGGGTCTAAGGTGCTCCATGCAGGTTGCATGTGTCCTGTAGACTTGGGTTCAAATACCTTTCCTGAGAAACATTTTTGAATTTTTTGCCCTCCTGCAGCTGTATTTATGAGTTCCCATAAGACAAACCTCCAATCTAGTACCTTTTATTCAGGTAAATGCAGGTGTATTTATGACTTCCCATGAGATAAATCTCCAATCTAGTACCTTTTATTCAGGTAAATTATCTACTCTATATGTGTCCTATATTTTCTTTGATATATATTCATTAAGAAATGTTTGTCTCTTTTAAGTTGACTGTATGTCCTCTTTTCTTGCAGTCTTGAAATATTTGATGACCAGAGGTATTGTGTTAAATCCATGTCTCTATTTTGTCTGGTTCAATCAGGACGTTTCTGTATTGAGAATCAGTTTATCTTGCCGAGTTCCGGGTGTAGTCTGAATTTGGCTTTATTTTACTAAGTTTTTTCTAACAATAAGATATCATGCCGAAACCCGGGATCGAACCAGGGACCTTTAGATCTTCAGTCTAACGCTCTCCCAACTGAGCTATTTCGGCTACATTGCATCACAGTTTGTGTGATTTTTTTTTCAGCACAAGTGTCCTGTGCAGGCAAAGACTCATGATATTTTCTGAGTCGTAGTAGCAGTGGTGCGTTGTCGGTGTGGTTAGAGGGTCTAAGGCGCTCCATGCAGATTGCATGTGTCCTGTAGACTTGGGTTCAAATACCTTTCCTGAGAAACATTTTTGAATTTTTTGCCCTCCTGCAGCTGTATTTATGAGTTCCCATAAGACAAACCTCCAATCTAGTACCTTTTATTCAGGTAAATGCAGCTGTATTTATGACTTCCCATGAGATAAATCTCCAATCTAGTACCTTTTATTCAGGTAAATTATCTACTCTATATGTGTCCTATATTTTCTTTGATATATATTCATTAAGAAATGTTTGTCTCTTTTAAGTTGACTGTATGTCCTCTTTTCTTGCAGTCTTGAAATATTTGATGTGACCAGAGGTATTGTGTTAAATCCATGTCTCTATTTTGTCTGGTTCAATCAGGACGTTTCTGTATTGAGAATCAGTTTATCTTGCCGAGTTCCGGGTGTAGTCTGAATTTGGCTTTATTTTACTAAGTTTTTTCTAACAATAAGATATCATGCCGAAACCCGGGATCGAACCAGGGACCTTTAGATCTTCAGTCTAACGCTCTCCCAACTGAGCTATTTCGGCTACATTGCATCACAGTTTGTGTGATTTTTTTTCAGCACAAGTGTCCCGTGCAGGAAAAGACTCATGATATTTTATGAGTTGTAGTAGCAGTGGTTTGTTGTCGGTGTGGTTAGAGGGTCTAAGGCGCTCCATGCAGGTTGCATGTGTCCTGTAGACTTGGGTTCAAATACCTTTCCTGAGAAACATTTTTGAATTTTTTGCCCTCCTGCAGCTGTATTTATGAGTTCCCATAAGACAAACCTCCAATCTAGTACCTTTTATTCAGGTAAATGCAGCTGTATTTATGACTTCCCATGAGATAAATCTCCAATCTAGTACCTTTTATTCAGGTAAATTATCTACTCTATATGTGTCCTATATTTTCTTTGATATATATTCATTAAGAAATGTTTGTCTCTTTTAAGTTGACTGTATGTCCTCTTTTCTTGCAGTCTTGAAATATTTGATGACCAGAGGTATTGTGTTAAATCCATGTCTCTATTTTGTCTGGTTCAATCAGGACGTTTCTGTATTGAGAATCAGTTTATCTTGCCGAGTTCCGGGTGTAGTCTGAATTTGGCTTTATTTTACTACGTTTTTTCTAACAATAAGTTATCATGCCGGAACCCGGGATCGAACCAGGGACCTTTAGATCTTCAGTCTAACGCTCTCCCAACTGAGCTATTTTGGCTCCGTTGCATCACAGTTTGTGTGATTTTTTTTTCAGCAGAAGTGTCCTGTGCAGGCAAAGACTCATGATCTTTTCTGAGTCGTAGTAGCAGTGGTGTGTTGTCGGTGTGGTTAGAGGGTCTAAGGCGCTCCATGCAGGTTGCATGTGTCCTGTAGACTTGGGTTCAAATACCTTTCCTGACAATCATTTTTGAATTTTTTGCCCTCCTGCAGCTGTATTTATGAGTTCCCATAAGACAAACCTCCAATCTAGTACCTTTTATTCAGGTAAATGCAGCTGTATTTATGACTTCCCATGAGATAAATCTCCAATCTAGTACCTTTTATTCAAGTAAATTATCTACTCTATATGTGTCCTATATTTTCTTTGATATATATTCATTAAGAAATGTTTGTCTCTTTTAAGTTGACTGTATGTCCTCTTTTCTTGCAGTCTTGAAATATTTGATGTGACCAGAGGTATTGTGTTAAATCCATGTCTCTTTTCTGTCTGGTTCAATCAGGACATTTCTGTATTGAGAATCAGTTTATCTTGCCGAGTTCCGGGTGTAGTCTGAATTTGGCTTTATTTTACTAAGTTTTTTCTAACAATAAGATATCATGCCGAAACCCGGGATCGATCCAGGGACCTTTAGATCTTCAGTCTAACGCTCTCCCAACTGAGCTATTTCGGCTACATTGCTTTATAGTTTGTGTGATTTTTTTTTCAGCACAAGTGTCCTGTGCAGGCAAAGACTCATGATATTTTCTGAGTCGTAGTAGCAGCGGTGTGTTATCGTTGTGGTTAGAGGGTCTAAGGCGCTCCATGCAGGTTGCATGTGTCTTGTAGACTTGGGTTCAAATACCTTTCCTGACAATCATTTTTGAATTTTTTGCCCTCCTGCAGCTGTATTTATGAGTTCCCATAAGACAAACCTCCAATCTAGTACCTTTTATTCAGGTAAATGCAGCTGTATTTATGACTTCCCATGAGATAAATCTCCAATCTAGTACCTTTTATTCAGGTAAATGCAGCTGTATTTATGACTTCCCATGAGATAAATCTCCAATCTAGTACCTTTTATTCAGGTAAATTATCTACTCTATATGTGTCCTATATTTTCTTTGATATATATTCATTAAGAAATGTTTGTCTCTTTTAAGTTGACTGTATGTCCTCTTTTCTTGCAGTCTTGAAATATTTGATGACCAGAGGTATTGTGTTAAATCCATGTCTCTATTTTGTCTGGTTCAATCAGGACGTTTCTGTATTGAGAATCAGTTTATCTTGCCGAGTTCCGGGTGTAGTCTGAATTTGGCTTTATTTTACTAAGTTTTTTCTAACAATAAGATATCATGCCGAAACCCGGGATCGAACCAGGGACCTTTAGATCTTCAGTCTAACGCTCTCCCAACTGAGCTATTTCGGCTACATTGCATCACAGTTTGTGTGATTTTTTTTTCAGCACAAGTGTCCTGTGCAGGCAAAGACTCATGATATTTTCTGAGTCGTAGTAGCAGTGGTGCGTTGTCGGTGTGGTTAGAGGGTCTAAGGCGCTCCATGCAGATTGCATGTGTCCTGTAGACTTGGGTTCAAATACCTTTCCTGAGAAACATTTTTGAATTTTTTGCCCTCCTGCAGCTGTATTTATGAGTTCCCATAAGACAAACCTCCAATCTAGTACCTTTTATTCAGGTAAATGCAGCTGTATTTATGACTTCCCATGAGATAAATCTCCAATCTAGTACCTTTTATTCAGGTAAATTATCTACTCTATATGTGTCCTATATTTTCTTTGATATATATTCATTAAGAAATGTTTGTCTCTTTTAAGTTGACTGTATGTCCTCTTTTCTTGCAGTCTTGAAATATTTGATGTGACCAGAGGTATTGTGTTAAATCCATGTCTCTATTTTGTCTGGTTCAATCAGGACGTTTCTGTATTGAGAATCAGTTTATCTTGCCGAGTTCCGGGTGTAGTCTGAATTTGGCTTTATTTTACTAAGTTTTTTCTAACAATAAGATATCATGCCGAAACCCGGGATCGAACCAGGGACCTTTAAATCTTCAGTCTAACGCTCTCCCAACTGAGCTATTTCGGCTACATTGCATCACAGTTTGTGTGATTTTTTTTCAGCACAAGTGTCCCGTGCAGGAAAAGACTCATGATATTTTATGAGTTGTAGTAGCAGTGGTGTGTTGTCGGTGTGGTTAGAGGGTCTAAGGCGCTCCATGCAGGTTGCATGTGTCCTGTAGACTTGGGTTCAAATACCTTTCCTGAGAAACATTTTTGAGTTTTTTGCCCTCCTGCAGCTGTATTTATGAGTTCCCATAAGACAAACCTCCAATCTAGTACCTTTTATTCAGGTAAATGCAGCTGTATTTATGACTTCCCATGAGATAAATCTCCAATCTAGTACCTTTTATTCAGGTAAATTATCTACTCTATATGTGTCCTATATTTTGTTTGATATATATTCATTAAGAAATGTTTGTCTCTTTTAAGTTGACTGTATGTCCTCTTTTCTTGCAGTCTTGAAATATTTGATGACCAGAGGTATTGTGTTAAATCCATGTCTCTATTTTGTCTGGTTCAATCAGGACGTTTCTGTATTGAGAATCAGTTTATCTTGCCGAGTTCCGGGTGTAGTCTGAATTTGGCTTTATTTTACTACGTTTTTTCTAACAATAAGGTATCATGCCGGAACCCGGGATCGAACCAGGGACCTTTAGATCTTCAGTCTAACGCTCTCCCAACTGAGCTATTTTGGCTCCGTTGCATCACAGTTTGTGTGATTTTTTTTTCAGCAGAAGTGTCCTGTGCAGGCAAAGACTCATGATCTTTTCTGAGTCGTAGTAGCAGTGGTGTGTTGTCGGTGTGGTTAGAGGGTCTAAGGCGCTCCATGCAGGTTGCATGTGTCCTGTAGACTTGGGTTCAAATACCTTTCCTGACAATCATTTTTGAATTTTTTGCCCTCCTGCAGCTGTATTTATGAGTTCCCATAAGACAAACCTCCAATCTAGTACCTTTTATTCAGGTAAATGCAGCTGTATTTATGACTTCCCATGAGATAAATATCCAATCTAGTACCTTTTATTCAAGTAAATTATCTACTCTATATGTGTCCTATATTTTCTTTGATATATATTCATTAAGAAATGTTTGTCTCTTTTAAGTTGACTGTATGTCCTCTTTTCTTGCAGTCTTGAAATATTTGATGTGACCAGAGGTATTGTGTTAAATCCATGTCTCTTTTCTGTCTGGTTCAATCAGGACATTTCTGTATTGAGAATCAGTTTATCTTGCCGAGTTCCGGGTGTAGTCTGAATTTGGCTTTATTTTACTAAGTTTTTTCTAACAATAAGATATCATGCCGAAACCCGGGATCGATCCAGGGACCTTTAGATCTTCAGTCTAACGCTCTCCCAACTGAGCTATTTCGGCTACATTGCTTTATAGTTTGTGTGATTTTTTTTTCAGCACAAGTGTCCTGTGCAGGCAAAGACTCATGATATTTTCTGAGTCGTAGTAGCAGCGGTGTGTTATCGTTGTGGTTAGAGGGTCTAAGGCGCTCCATGCAGGTTGCATGTGTCTTGTAGACTTGGGTTCAAATACCTTTCCTGACAATCATTTTTGAATTTTTTGCCCTCCTGCAGCTGTATTTATGAGTTCCCATAAGACAAACCTCCAATCTAGTACCTTTTATTCAGGTAAATGCAGCTGTATTTATGACTTCCCATGAGATAAATCTCCAATCTAGTACCTTTTATTCAGGTAAATTATCTACTCTATATGTGTCCTATTTTTTTTTTGATATATATTCATTAAGAAATGTTTGTCTTTTTTAAGTTGACTGTATGTCCTCTTTTCTTGCAGTCTTGAAATATTTGATGTGACCAGAGGTATTGTGTTAAATCCATGTCTCTATTTTGTCTGGTTCAATCAGGACGTTTCTGTATTGAGAATCAGTTTATCTTGCCGAGTTCCGGGTGTAGTCTGAATTTGGCTTTATTTTACTAAGTTTTTTCTAACAATAAGATATCATGCCGAAACCCGGGATCGAACCAGGGACCTTTAGATCTTCAGTCTAACGCTCTCCCAACTGAGCTATTTCGGCTACATTGCATCACAGTTTGTGTGATTTTTTTTCAGCACAAGTGTCCCGTGCAGGAAAAGACTCATGATATTTTATGAGTTGTAGTAGCAGTGGTGTGTTGTCGGTGTGGTTAGAGGGTCTAAGGTGCTCCATGCAGGTTGCATGTGTCCTGTAGACTTGGGTTCAAATACCTTTCCTGAGAAACATTTTTGAATTTTTTGCCCTCCTGCAGCTGTATTTATGAGTTCCCATAAGACAAACCTCCAATCTAGTACCTTTTATTCAGGTAAATGCAGCTGTATTTATGACTTCCCATGAGATAAATCTCCAATCTAGTACCTTTTATTCAGGTAAATTATCTACTCTATATGTGTCCTATATTTTCTTTGATATATATTCATTAAGAAATGTTTGTCTCTTTTAAGTTGACTGTATGTCCTCTTTTCTTGCAGTCTTGAAATATTTGATGTGACCAGAGGTATTGTGTTAAATCCATGTCTCTATTTTGTCTGGTTCAATCAGGACGTTTCTGTATTGAGAATCAGTTTATCTTGCCGAGTTCCGGGTGTAGTCTGAATTTGGCTTTATTTTACTAAGTTTTTTCTAACAATAAGATATCATGCCGAAACCCGGGATCGAACCAGGGACCTTTAGATCTTCAGTCTAACGCTCTCCCAACTGAGCTATTTCGGCTACATTGCATCACAGTTTGTGTGATTTTTTTTCAGCACAAGTGTCCCGTGCAGGAAAAGACTCATGATATTTTATGAGTTGTAGTAGCAGTGGTGTGTTGTCGGTGTGGTTAGAGGGTCTAAGGTGCTCCATGCAGGTTGCATGTGTCCTGTAGACTTGGGTTCAAATACCTTTCCTGAGAAACATTTTTGAATTTTTTGCCCTCCTGCAGCTGTATTTATGAGTTCCCATAAGACAAACCTCCAATCTAGTACCTTTTATTCAGGTAAATGCAGCTGTATTTATGACTTCCCATGAGATAAATCTCCAATCTAGTACCTTTTATTCAGGTAAATTATCTACTCTATATGTGTCCTATATTTTGTTTGATATATATTCATTAAGAAATGTTTGTCTCTTTTAAGTTGACTGTATGTCCTCTTTTCTTGCAGTCTTGAAATATTTGATGACCAGAGGTATTGTGTTAAATCCATGTCTCTATTTTGTCTGGTTCAATCAGGACGTTTCTGTATTGAGAATCAGTTTATCTTGCCGAGTTCCGGGTGTAGTCTGAATTTGGCTTTATTTTACTACGTTTTTTCTAACAATAAGGTATCATGCCGGAACCCGGGATCGAACCAGGGACCTTTAGATCTTCAGTCTAACGCTCTCCCAACTGAGCTATTTTGGCTCCGTTGCATCACAGTTTGTGTGATTTTTTTTTCAGCAGAAGTGTCCTGTGCAGGCAAAGACTCATGATCTTTTCTGAGTCGTAGTAGCAGTGGTGTGTTGTCGGTGTGGTTAGAGGGTCTAAGGCGCTCCATGCAGGTTGCATGTGTCCTGTAGACTTGGGTTCAAATACCTTTCCTGACAATCATTTTTGAATTTTTTGCCCTCCTGCAGCTGTATTTATGAGTTCCCATAAGACAAACCTCCAATCTAGTACCTTTTATTCAGGTAAATGCAGCTGTATTTATGACTTCCCATGAGATAAATCTCCAATCTAGTACCTTTTATTCAAGTAAATTATCTACTCTATATGTGTCCTATATTTTCTTTGATATATATTCATTAAGAAATGTTTGTCTCTTTTAAGTTGACTGTATGTCCTCTTTTCTTGCAGTCTTGAAATATTTGATGTGACCAGAGGTATTGTGTTAAATCCATGTCTCTTTTCTGTCTGGTTCAATCAGGACATTTCTGTATTGAGAATCAGTTTATCTTGCCGAGTTCCGGGTGTAGTCTGAATTTGGCTTTATTTTACTAAGTTTTTTCTAACAATAAGATATCATGCCGAAACCCGGGATCGATCCAGGGACCTTTAGATCTTCAGTCTAACGCTCTCCCAACTGAGCTATTTCGGCTACATTGCTTTATAGTTTGTGTGATTTTTTTTTCAGCACAAGTGTCCTGTGCAGGCAAAGACTCATGATATTTTCTGAGTCGTAGTAGCAGCGGTGTGTTATCGTTGTGGTTAGAGGGTCTAAGGCGCTCCATGCAGGTTGCATGTGTCTTGTAGACTTGGGTTCAAATACCTTTCCTGACAATCATTTTTGAATTTTTTGCCCTCCTGCAGCTGTATTTATGAGTTCCCATAAGACAAACCTCCAATCTAGTACCTTTTATTCAGGTAAATGCAGCTGTATTTATGACTTCCCATGAGATAAATCTCCAATCTAGTACCTTTTATTCAGGTAAATTATCTACTCTATATGTGTCCTATTTTTTTTTTGATATATATTCATTAAGAAATGTTTGTCTTTTTTAAGTTGACTGTATGTCCTCTTTTCTTGCAGTCTTGAAATATTTGATGTGACCAGAGGTATTGTGTTAAATCCATGTCTCTATTTTGTCTGGTTCAATCAGGACGTTTCTGTATTGAGAATCAGTTTATCTTGCCGAGTTCCGGGTGTAGTCTGAATTTGGCTTTATTTTACTAAGTTTTTTCTAACAATAAGATATCATGCCGAAACCCGGGATCGAACCAGGGACCTTTAGATCTTCAGTCTAACGCTCTCCCAACTGAGCTATTTCGGCTACATTGCATCACAGTTTGTGTGATTTTTTTTTCAGCACAAGTGTCCCGTGCAGGAAAAGACTCATGATATTTTATGAGTTGTAGTAGCAGTGGTGTGTTGTCGGTGTGGTTAGAGGGTCTAAGGTGCTCCATGCAGGTTGCATGTGTCCTGTAGACTTGGGTTCAAATACCTTTCCTGAGAAACATTTTTGAATTTTTTGCCCTCCTGCAGCTGTATTTATGAGTTCCCATAAGACAAACCTCCAATCTAGTACCTTTTATTCAGGTAAATGCAGCTGTATTTATGACTTCCCATGAGATAAATCTCCAATCTAGTACCTTTTATTCAGGTAAATTATCTACTCTATATGTGTCCTATATTTTCTTTGATATATATTCATTAAGAAATGTTTGTCTTTTTTAAGTTGACTGTATGTCCTCTTTTCTTGCAGTCTTGAAATATTTGATGTGACCAGAGGTATTGTGTTAAATCCATGTCTCTATTTTGTCTGGTTCAATCAGGACGTTTCTGTATTGAGAATCAGTTTATCTTGCCGAGTTCCGGGTGTAGTCTGAATTTGGCTTTATTTTACTAAGTTTTTTCTAACAATAAGATATCATGCCGAAACCCGGGATCGAACCAGGGACCTTTAGATCTTCAGTCTAACGCTCTCCCAACTGAGCTATTTCGGCTACATTGCATCACAGTTTGTGTGATTTTTTTTTCAGCACAAGTGTCCTGTGCAGGCAAAGACTCATGATATTTTCTGAGTCGTAGTAGCAGTGGTGTGTTGTCGGTGTGGTTAGAGGGTCTAAGGCGCTCCATGCAGATTGCATGTGTCCTGTAGACTTGGGTTCAAATACCTTTCCTGAGAAACATTTTTGAATTTTTTGCCCTCCTGCAGCTGTATTTATGAGTTCCCATAAGACAAACCTCCAATCTAGTACCTTTTATTCAGGTAAATGCAGCTGTATTTATGACTTCCCATGAGATAAATCTCCAATCTAGTACCTTTTATTCAGGTAAATTATCTACTCTATATGTGTCCTATATTTTCTTTGATATATATTCATTAAGAAATGTTTGTCTCTTTTAAGTTGACTGTATGTCCTCTTTTCTTGCAGTCTTGAAATATTTGATGTGACCAGAGGTATTGTGTTAAATCCATGTCTCTATTTTGTCTGGTTCAATCAGGACGTTTCTGTATTGAGAATCAGTTTATCTTGCCGAGTTCCGGGTGTAGCCTGAATTTGGCTTTATTTTACTAAGTTTTTTCTAACAATAAGATATCATGCCGAAACCCGGGATCGAACCAGGGACCTTTAGATCTTCAGTCTAACGCTCTCCCAACTGAGCTATTTCGGCTACATTGCATCACAGTTTGTGTGATTTTTTTTCAGCACAAGTGTCCCGTGCAGGAAAAGACTCATGATATTTTATGAGTTGTAGTAGCAGTGGTGTGTTGTCGGTGTGGTTAGAGGGTCTAAGGTGCTCCATGCAGGTTGCATGTGTCCTGTAGACTTGGGTTCAAATACCTTTCCTGAGAAACATTTTTGAATTTTTTGCCCTCCTGCAGCTGTATTTATGAGTTCCCATAAGACAAACCTCCAATCTAGTACCTTTTATTCAGGTAAATGCAGCTGTATTTATGACTTCCCATGAGATAAATCTCCAATCTAGTACCTTTTATTCAGGTAAATTATCTACTCTATATGTGTCCTATATTTTGTTTGATATATATTCATTAAGAAATGTTTGTCTCTTTTAAGTTGACTGTATGTCCTCTTTTCTTGCAGTCTTGAAATATTTGATGACCAGAGGTATTGTGTTAAATCCATGTCTCTATTTTGTCTGGTTCAATCAGGACGTTTCTGTATTGAGAATCAGTTTATCTTGCCGAGTTCCGGGTGTAGTCTGAATTTGGCTTTATTTTACTACGTTTTTTCTAACAATAAGGTATCATGCCGGAACCCGGGATCGAACCAGGGACCTTTAGATCTTCAGTCTAACGCTCTCCCAACTGAGCTATTTTGGCTCCGTTGCATCACAGTTTGTGTGATTTTTTTTTCAGCAGAAGTGTCCTGTGCAGGCAAAGACTCATGATCTTTTCTGAGTCGTAGTAGCAGTGGTGTGTTGTCGGTGTGGTTAGAGGGTTTAAGGCGCTCCATGCAGGTTGCATGTGTCCTGTAGACTTGGGTTCAAATACCTTTCCTGACAATCATTTTTGAATTTTTTGCCCTCCTGCAGCTGTATTTATGAGTTCCCATAAGACAAACCTCCAATCTAGTACCTTTTATTCAGGTAAATGCAGCTGTATTTATGACTTCCCATGAGATAAATCTCCAATCTAGTACCTTTTATTCAAGTAAATTATCTACTCTATATGTGTCCTATATTTTCTTTGATATATATTCATTAAGAAATGTTTGTCTCTTTTAAGTTGACTGTATGTCCTCTTTTCTTGCAGTCTTGAAATATTTGATGTGACCAGAGGTATTGTGTTAAATCCATGTCTCTTTTCTGTCTGGTTCAATCAGGACATTTCTGTATTGAGAATCAGTTTATTCAGGTAAATGATCTACTCTATATGTGTCCTATATTTTCTTTGATATATATTCATTAAGAAATGTTTGTCTCTTTTAAGTTGACTGTATGTCCTCTTTTCTTGCAGTCTTGAAATATTTGATGACCAGAGGTATTGTGTTAAATCCATGTCTCTATTTTGTCTGGTTCAATCAGGACGTTTCTGTATTGAGAATCAGTTTATCTTGCCGAGTTCCGGGTGTAGTCTGAATTTGGCTTTATTTTACTAAGTTTTTTCTAACAATAAGATATCATTGCGAAACCCGGGATCGAACCAGGGACCTTTAGATCTTCAGTCTAACGCTCTCCCAACTGAGCTATTTCAGCTACATTGCATCACAGTTTGTGTGATTTTTTTTTCAGCACAAGTGTCCTGTGCAGGCAAAGACTCATGATATTTTCTGAGTCGTAGTAGCAGTGGTGCGTTGTCGGTGTGGTTAGAGGGTCTAAGGCGCTCCATGCAGGTTGCATGTGTCCTGTAGACTTGGGTTCAAATACCTTTCCTGAGAAACATTTTTGAATTTTTTGCCCTCCTGCAGCTGTATTTATGAGTTCCCATAAGACAAACCTCCAATCTAGTACCTTTTATTCAGGTAAATGCAGCTGTATTTATGACTTCCCATGAGATAAATCTCCAATCTAGTACCTTTTATTCAGGTAAATTATCTACTCTATATGTGTCCTATATTTTCTTTGATATATATTCATTAAGAAATGTTTGTCTCTTTTAAGTTGACTGTATGTCCTCTTTTCTTGCAGTCTTGAAATATTTGATGTGACCAGAGGTATTGTGTTAAATCCATGTCTCTATTTTGTCTGGTTCAATCAGGACGTTTCTGTATTGAGAATCAGTTTATCTTGCCGAGTTCCGGGTGTAGTCTGAATTTGGCTTTATTTTACTAAGTTTTTTCTAACAATAAGATATCATGCCGAAACCCGGGATCGAACCAGGGACCTTTAGATCTTCAGTCTAACGCTCTCCCAACTGAGCTATTTCGGCTACATTGCTTTATAGTTTGTGTGATTTTTTTTTCAGCACAAGTGTCCTGTGCAGGCAAAGACTCATGATATTTTCTGAGTCGTAGTAGCTGCGGTGTGTTGTCGGTGTGGTTAGAGGGTCTAAGGCGCTCCATGCAGGTTGCATGTGTCTTGTAGACTTGGGTTCAAATACCTTTCCTGAGAAACATTTTTGAATTTTTTGCCCTCCTGCAGCTGTATTTATGAGTTCCCATAAGACAAACCTCCAATCTAGTACCTTTTATTCAGGTAAATGCAGCTGTATTTATGACTTCCCATGAGATAAATCTCCAATCTAGTACCTTTTATTCAGGTAAATTATCTACTCTATATGTGTCCTATATTTTCTTTGATATATATTCATTAAGAAATGTTTGTCTCTTTTAAGTTGACTGTATGTCCTCTTTTCTTGCAGTCTTGAAATATTTGATGTGACCAGAGGTATTGTGTTAAATCCATGTCTCTATTTTGTCTGGTTCAATCAGGACGTTTCTGTATTGAGAATCAGTTTATCTTGCCGAGAGCCGGGTGTAGTCTGAATTTGGCTTTATTTTACTAAGTTTTTTCTAACAATAAGATATCATGCCGAAACCCGGGATCGAACCAGGGGCCTTTAGATCTTCAGTCTATCGCTCTACCAACTGAGCTATTTCGGCTACATTGCATCACAGTTTGTGTGATTTTTTTTTCAGCACAAGTGTCCTGTGCAGGCAAAGACTCATGATATTTTCTGAGTCGTAGTAGCAGTGGTGCGTTGTCGGTGTGGTTAGAGGGTCTAAGGCGCTCCATGCAGGTTGCATGTGTCCTGTAGACTTGGGTTCAAATACCTTTCCTGAGAAACATTTTTGAATTTTTTGCCCTCCTGCAGCTGTATTTATGAGTTCCCATAAGACAAACCTCCAATCTAGTACCTTTTATTCAGGTAAATGCAGCTGTATTTATGACTTCCCATGAGATAAATCTCCAATCTAGTACCTTTTATTCAGGTAAATTATCTACTCTATATGTGTCCTATATTTTCTTTGATATATATTCATTAAGAAATGTTTGTCTCTTTTAAGTTGACTGTATGTCCTCTTTTCTTGCAGTCTTGAAATATTTGATGTGACCAGAGGTATTGTGTTAAATCCATGTCTCTATTTTGTCTGGTTCAATCAGGACGTTTCTGTATTGAGAATCAGTTTATCTTGCCGAGTTCCGGGTGTAGTCTGAATTTGGCTTTATTTTACTAAGTTTTTTCTAACAATAAGATATCATGCCGAAACCCGGGATCGAACCAGGGACCTTTAGATCTTCAGTCTAACGCTCTCCCAACTGAGCTATTTCGGCTACATTGCTTTATAGTTTGTGTGATTTTTTTTTCAGCACAAGTGTCCTGTGCAGGCAAAGACTCATGATATTTTCTGAGTCGTAGTAGCTGCGGTGTGTTGTCGGTGCGGTTAGAGGGTCTAAGGCGCTCCATGCAGGTTGCATGTGTCTTGTAGACTTGGGTTCAAATACCTTTCCTGACAATCATTTTTGAATTTTTTGCCCTCCTGCAGCTGTATTTATGAGTTCCCATAAGACAAACCTCCAATCTAGTACCTTTTATTCAGGTAAATGCAGCTGTATTTATGACTTCCCATGAGATAAATCTCCAATCTAGTACCTTTTATTCAGGTAAATTATCTACTCTATATGTGTCCTATATTTTCTTTGATATATATTCATTAAGAAATGTTTGTCTCTTTTAAGTTGACTGTATGTCCTCTTTTCTTGCAGTCTTGAAATATTTGATGTGACCAGAGGTATTGTGTTAAATCCATGTCTCTATTTTGTCTGGTTCAATCAGGACGTTTCTGTATTGAGAATCAGTTTATCTTGCCGAGAGCCGGGTGTAGTCTGAATTTGGCTTTATTTTACTAAGTTTTTTCTAACAATAAGATATCATGCCGAAACCCGGGATCGAACCAGGGGCCTTTAGATCTTCAGTCTATCGCTCTACCAACTGAGCTATTTCGGCTACATTGCATCACAGTTTGTGTGATTTTTTTTTCAGCACAAGTGTCCTGTGCAGGCAAAGACTCATGATATTTTCTGAGTCGTAGTAGCAGTGGTGCGTTGTCGGTGTGGTTAGAGGGTCTAAGGCGCTCCATGCAGGTTGCATGTGTCCTGTAGACTTGGGTTCAAATACATTTCCTGAGAAACATTTTTGAATTTTTTGCCCTCCTGCAGCTGTATTTATGAGTTCCCATAAGACAAACCTCCAATCTAGTACCTTTTTTCAGGTAAATGCAGCTGTATTTATGACTTCCCATGAGATAAATCTCCAATCTAGTACCTTTTATTCAGGTAAATTATCTACTCTATATGTGTCCTATATTTTCTTTGATATATATTCATTAAGAAATGTTTGTCTCTTTTAAGTTGACTGTATGTCCTCTTTTCTTGCAGTCTTGAAATATTTGATGTGACCAGAGGTATTGTGTTAAATCCATGTCTCTATTTTGTCTGGTTCAATCAGGACGTTTCTGTATTGAGAATCAGTTTATCTTGCCGAGTTCCGGGTGTAGTCTGAATTTGGCTTTATTTTACTAAGTTTTTTCTAACAATAAGATATCATGCCGAAACCCGGGATCGAACCAGGGACCTTTAGATCTTCAGTCTAACGCTCTCCCAACTGAGCTATTTCGGCTACATTGCTTTATAGTTTGTGTGATTTTTTTTTCAGCACAAGTGTCCTGTGCAGGCAAAGACTCATGATATTTTCTGAGTCGTAGTAGCTGCGGTGTGTTGTCGGTGCGGTTAGAGGGTCTAAGGCGCTCCATGCAGGTTGCATGTGTCTTGTAGACTTGGGTTCAAATACCTTTCCTGACAATCATTTTTGAATTTTTTGCCCTCCTGCAGCTGTATTTATGAGTTCCCATAAGACAAACCTCCAATCTAGTACCTTTTATTCAGGTAAATGCAGCTGTATTTATGACTTCCCATAAGATAAATCTCCAATCTAGTACCTTTTATTCAGGTAAATTATCTACTCTATATGTGTCCTATATTTTCTTTGATATATATTCATTAAGAAATGTTTGTCTTTTTTAAGTTGACTGTATGTCCTCTTTTCTTGCAGTCTTGAAATATTTGATGTGACCAGAGGTATTGTGTTAAATCCATGTCTCTATTTTGTCTGGTTCAATCAGGACGTTTCTGTATTGAGAATCAGTTTATCTTGCCGAGTTCCGGGTGTAGTCTGAATTTGGCTTTATTTTACTAAGTTTTTTCTAACAATAAGATATCATGCCGAAACCCGGGATCGAACCAGGGACCTTTAGATCTTCAGTCTAACGCTCTCCCAACTAAGCTATTTCGGCTACATTGCATCACAGTTTGTGTGATTTTTTTTCAGCACAAGTGTCCCGTGCAGGAAAAGACTCATGATATTTTATGAGTTGTAGTAGCAGTGGTGTGTTGTCGGTGTGGTTAGAGGGTCTAAGGTGCTCCATGCAGGTTGCATGTGTCCTGTAGACTTGGGTTCAAATACCTTTCCTGAGAAACATTTTTGAATTTTTTGCCCTCCTGCAGCTGTATTTATGAGTTCCCATAAGACAAACCTCCAATCTAGTACCTTTTATTCAGGTAAATGCAGCTGTATTTATGACTTCCCATGAGATAAATCTCCAATCTAGTACCTTTTATTCAGGTAAATTATCTACTCTATATGTGTCCTATATTTTCTTTGATATATATTCATTAAGAAATGTTTGTCTCTTTTAAGTTGACTGTATGTCCTCTTTTCCTGCAGTCTTGAAATATTTGATGTGACCAGAGGTATTGTGTTAAATCCATGTCTCTATTTTGTCTGGTTCAATCAGGACGTTTCTGTATTGAGAATCAGTTTATCTTGCCGAGTTCCGGGTGTAGTCTGAATTTGGCTTTATTTTACTAAGTTTTTTCTAACAATAAGATATCATGCCAAAACCCGGGATCGAACCAGGGACCTTTAGATCTTCAGTCTAACGCTCTCCCAACTGAGCTATTTCGGCTACATTGCATCACAGTTTGTGTGATTTTTTTTTCAGCACAAGTGTCCTGTGCAGGCAAAGACTCATGATATTTTCTGAGTCGTAGTAGCAGTGGTGCATTGTCGGTGTGGTTAGAGGGTCTAAGGCGCTCCATGCAGGTTGCATGTGTCCTGTAGACTTGGGTTCAAATACCTTTCCTGAGAAACATTTTTGAATTTTTTGCCCTCCTGCAGCTGTATTTATGAGTTCCCATAAGACAAACCTCCAATCTAGTACCTTTTATTCAGGTAAATGCAGCTGTATTTATGACTTCCCATGAGATAAATCTCCAATCTAGTACCTTTTATTCAGGTAAATGCAGCTGTATTTATGACTTCCCATGAGATAAATCTCCAATCTAGTACCTTTTATTCAGGTAAATGATCTACTCTATATGTGTCCTATATTTTCTTTGATATATATTCATTAAGAAATGTTTGTCTCTTTTAAGTTGACTGTATGTCCTCTTTTCTTGCAGTCTTGAAATATTTGATGACCAGAGGTATTGTGTTAAATCCATGTCTCTATTTTGTCTGGTTCAATCAGGACGTTTCTGTATTGAGAATCAGTTTATCTTGCCGAGTTCCGGGTGTAGTCTGAATTTGGCTTTATTTTACTAAGTTTTTTCTAACAATAAGATATCATGCCGAAACCCGGGATCGAACCAGGGACCTTTAGATCTTCAGTCTAACGCTCTCCCAACTGAGCTATTTCGGCTACATTGCATCACAGTTTGTGTGATTTTTTTTTCAGCACAAGTGTCCTGTGCAGGCAAAGACTCATGATATTTTCTGAGTCGTAGTAGCAGTGGTGCGTTGTCGGTGTGGTTAGAGGGTCTAAGGCGCTCCATGCAGGTTGCATGTGTCCTGTAGACTTGGGTTCAAATACCTTTCCTGAGAAACATTTTTGAATTTTTTGCCCTCCTGCAGCTGTATTTATGAGTTCCCATAAGACAAACCTCCAATCTAGTACCTTTTATTCAGGTAAATGCAGCTGTATTTATGACTTCCCATGAGATAAATCTCCAATCTAGTACCTTTTATTCAGGTAAATTATCTACTCTATATGTGTCCTATATTTTCTTTGATATATATTCATTAAGAAATGTTTGTCTCTTTTATGTTGACTGTATGTCCTCTTTTCTTGCAGTCTTGAAATATTTGATGTGACCAGAGGTATTGTGTTAAATCCATGTCTCTATTTTGTCTGGTTCAATCAGGACGTTTCTGTATTGAGAATCAGTTTATCTTGCCGAGTTCCGGGTGTAGTCTGAATTTGGCTTTATTTTACTAAGTTTTTTCTAACAATAAGATATCATGCCAAAACCCGGGATCGAACCAGGGACCTTTAGATCTTCAGTCTAACGCTCTCCCAACTGAGCTATTTCGGCTACATTGCATCACAGTTTGTGTGATTTTTTTTTCAGCACAAGTGTCCTGTGCAGGCAAAGACTCATGATATTTTCTGAGTCGTAGTAGCAGTGGCGCGTTGTCGGTGTGGTTAGAGGGTCTAAGGCGCTCCATGCAGGTTGCATGTGTCCTGTAGACTTGGGTTCAAATACCTTTCCTGAGAAACATTTTTGAATTTTTTGCCCTCCTGCAGCTGTATTTATGAGTTCCCATAAGACAAACCTCCAATCTAGTACCTTTTATTCAGGTAAATGCAGCTGTATTTATGACTTCCCATGAGATAAATCTCCAATCTAGTACCTTTTATTCAGGTAAATTATCTACTCTATATGTGTCCTATATTTTCTTTGATATATATTCATTAAGAAATGTTTGTCTCTTTTAAGTTGACTGTATGTCCTCTTTTCTTGCAGTCTTGAAATATTTGATGTGACCAGAGGTATTGTGTTAAATCCATGTCTCTATTTTGTCTGGTTCAATCAGGACGTTTCTGTATTGAGAATCAGTTTATCTTGCCGAGTTCCGGGTGTAGTCTGAATTTGGCTTTATTTTACTAAGTTTTTTCTAACAATAAGATATCATGCCGAAACCCGGGATCGAACCAGGGACCTTTAGATCTTCAGTCTAACGCTCTCCCAACTGAGCTATTTCGGCTACATTGCTTTATAGTTTGTGTGATTTTTTTTTCAGCACAAGTGTCCTGTGCAGGCAAAGACTCATGATATTTTCTGAGTCGTAGTAGCAGCGGTGTGTTGTCGGTGAGGTTAGAGGGTCTAAGGCGCTCCATGCAGGTTGCATGTGTCTTGTAGACTTGGGTTCAAATACCTTTCCTGACAATCATTTTTGAATTTTTTGCCCTCCTGCAGCTGTATTTATGAGTTCCCATAAGACAAACCTCCAATCTAGTACCTTTTATTCAGGTAAATGCAGCAGTATTTATGACTTCCCATGAGATAAATCTCCAATCTAGTACCTTTTATTCAGGTAAATTATCTACTCTATATGTGTCCTATATTTTCTTTGATATATATTCATTAAGAAATGTTTGTCTTTTTTAAGTTGACTGTATGTCCTCTTTTCTTGCAGTCTTGAAATATTTGATGTGACCAGAGGTATTGTGTTAAATCCATGTCTCTATTTTGTCTGGTTCAATCAGGACGTTTCTGTATTGAGAATCAGTTTATCTTGCCGAGTTCCGGGTGTAGTCTGAATTTGGCTTTATTTTACTAAGTTTTTTCTAACAATAAGATATCATGCCGAAACCCGGGATCGAACCAGGGACCTTTAGATCTTCAGTCTAACGCTCTCCCAACTGAGCTATTTTGGCTACATTGCATCACAGTTTGTGTGATTTTTTTTTCAGCACAAGTGTCCTGTGCAGGCAAAGACTCATGATATTTTCTGAGTCGTACTAGCAGTGGTGCGTTGTCGGTGTGGTTAGAGGGACTAAGGTGCTCCATGCAGGTTGCATGTGTCCTGTAGACTTGGGTTCAAATACCTTTCCTGAGAAACATTTTTGAATTTTTTGCCCTCCTGCAGCTGTATTTATGAGTTCCCATAAGACAAACCTCCAATCTAGTACCTTTTATTCAGGTAAATGCAGCTGTATTTATGACTTCCCATGAGATAAATCTCCAATCTAGTACCTTTTATTCAGGTAAATTATCTACTCTATATGTGTCCTATATTTTCTTTGATATATATTCATTAACCAGCTGAGCGGTCTGGACGAGCTCAGCTCGTCCAACACCGCCAGCGGCTGCCGCTCAGGCCCTGCTGGGCCGATTTTAACGAAATAAAAAGCAGCACACGCAGCCGGCACTTTGCCAGCCGCGTGTGCTGCCTGATCGCCGCCGCTCTGCGGCGATTCGCCGCGAGCAGCGGCGAAAGAGGGCCCCCCTAGCCGCCTGAGCCCAGCGTAGCCGGAACAAAAAGTTCCGGCCAGCGCTAAGGGCTGGATCGGAGGCGGCTGACGTCAGGACGTCGGCTGACGTCGATGACGTCACTCCGCTCGTCGCTATGGCGACGATATAAGCGAAACAAGGAAGGCCGCTCATTGCGGCCTTCCTTGTTTATTCTGGGCGCCGGAGGCGATCGGAAGATCGCCTCCGGAGCGCCCTCTAGTGGGCTTTCATGCAGCCAACTTTCAGTTGGCTGCATGAAATAGTTTTTTTTTTATTTAAAAAAAACCCTCCCGCAGCCACCCTGGCGATTTAATCAGAACGCCAGGGTGGTTAAGAAATGTTTGTCTCTTTTAAGTTGACTGTATGTCCTCTTTTCTTGCAGTCTTGAAATATTTGATGACCAGAGGTATTGTGTTAAATCCATGTCTCTATTTTGTCTGGTTCAATCAGGACGTTTCTGTATTGAGAATCAGTTTATCTTGCCGAGTTCCGGGTGTAGTCTGAATTTGGCTTTATTTTAATAAGTTTTTTCTAACAATAAGATATCATGCCAAAACCCGGGATCGAACCAGGGACCTTTAGATCTTCAGTCTAACGCTCTCCCAACTGAGCTATTTCGGCTACATTGCATCACAGTTTGTGTGATTTTTTTTTCAGCACAAGTGTCCTGTGCAGGCAAAGACTCATGATATTTTCTGAGTCGTAGTAGCAGTGGTGCGTTGTCGGTGTGGTTAGAGGGTCTAAGGCGCTCCATGCAGGTTGCATGTGTCCTGTAGACTTGGGTTCAAATACCTTTCCTGAGAAACATTTTTGAATTTTTTGCCCTCCTGCAGCTGTATTTATGAGTTCCCATAAGACAAACCTCCAATCTAGTACCTTTTATTCAGGTAAATGCAGCTGTATTTATGACTTCCCATGAGATAAATCTCCAATCTAGTACCTTTTATTCAGGTAAATGCAGCTGTATTTATGACTTCCCATGAGATAAATCTCCAATCTAGTACCTTTTATTCAGGTAAATTATCTACTCTATATGTGTCCTATATTTTCTTTGATATATATTCATTAAGAAATGTTTGTCTCTTTTAAGTTGACTGTATGTCCTCTTTTCTTGCAGTCTTGAAATATTTGATGACCAGAGGTATTGTGTTAAATCCATGTCTCTATTTTGTCTGGTTCAATCAGGACGTTTCTGTATTGAGAATCAGTTTATCTTGCCGAGTTCCGGGTGTAGTCTGAATTTGGCTTTATTTTACTAAGTTTTTTCTAACAATAAGATATCATGCCAAAACCCGGGATCGAACCAGGGACCTTTAGATCTTCAGTCTAACGCTCTCCCAACTGAGCTATTTCGGCTACATTGCATCACAGTTTGTGTGATTTTTTTTTCAGCACAAGTGTCCTGTGCAGGCAAAGACTCATGATATTTTCTGAGTCGTAGTAGCAGTGGTGCGTTGTCGGTGTGGTTAGAGGGTCTAAGGCGCTCCATGCAGGTTGCATGTGTCCTGTAGACTTGGGTTCAAATACCTTTCCTGAGAAACATTTTTGAATTTTTTGCCCTCCTGCAGCTGTATTTATGAGTTCCCATGAGATAAATCTCCAATCTAGTACCTTTTATTCAGGTAAATGCAGCTGTATTTATGACTTCCCATGAGATAAATCTCCAATCTAGTACCTTTTATTCAGGTAAATTATCTACTCTATATGTGTCCTATATTTTCTTTGATATATATTCATTAAGAAATGTTTGTCTCTTTTAAGTTGACTGTATGTCCTCTTTTCTTGCAGTCTTGAAATATTTGATGACCAGAGGTATTGTGTTAAATCCATGTCTCTATTTTGTCTGGTTCAATCAGGACGTTTCTGTATTGAGAATCAGTTTATCTTGCCGAGTTCCGGGTGTAGTCTGAATTTGGCTTTATTTTACTAAGTTTTTTCTAACAATAAGATATCATGCCAAAACCCGGGATCGAACCAGGGACCTTTAGATCTTCAGTCTAACGCTCTCCCAACTGAGCTATTTCAGCTACATTGCATCACAGTTTGTGTGATTTTTTTTTTTCAGCACAAGTGTCCTGTGCAGGCAAAGACTCATGATATTTTCTGAGTCGTAGTAGCAGTGGTGCGTTGTCGGTGTGGTTAGAGGGTCTAAGGCGCTCCATGCAGGTTGCATGTGTCCTGTAGACTTGGGTTCAAATACCTTTCCTGAGAAACATTTTTGAATTTTTTGCCCTCCTGCAGCTGTATTTATGAGTTCCCATAAGACAAACCTCCAATCTAGTACCTTTTATTCAGGTAAATGCAGCTGTATTTATGACTTCCCATGAGATAAATCTCCAATCTAGTACCTTTTATTCAGGTAAATTATCTACTCTATATGTGTCCTATATTTTCTTTGATATATATTCATTAAGAAATGTTTGTCTCTTTTAAGTTGACTGTATGTCCTCTTTTCTTGCAGTCTTGAAATATTTGATGTGACCAGAGGTATTGTGTTAAATCCATGTCTCTATTTTGTCTGGTTCAATCAGGACGTTTCTGTATTGAGAATCAGTTTATCTTGCCGACTTCCGGGTGTAGTCTGAATTTGGCTTTATTTTACTAAGTTTTTTCTAACAATAAGATATCATGCCGAAACCCGGGATCGAACCAGGGACCTTTAGATCTTCAGTCTAACGCTCTCCCAACTGAGCTATTTCGGCTACATTGCATCACAGTTTGTGTGATTTTTTTTTCAGCACAAGTGTCCTGTGCAGGCAAAGACTCATGATATTTTCTGAGTCGTAGTAGCAGTGGTGCGTTGTCGGTGTGGTTAGAGGGTCTAAGGCGCTCCATGCAGGTTGCATGTGTCCTGTAGACTTGGGTTCAAATACCTTTCCTGAGAAACATTTTTGAATTTTTTGCCCTCCTGCAGCTGTATTTATGAGTTCCCATAAGACAAACCTCCAATCTAGTACCTTTTATTCAGGTAAATGCAGCTGTATTTATGACTTCCCATGAGATAAATCTCCAATCTAGTACCTTTTATTCAGGTAAATTATCTACTCTATATGTGTCCTATATTTTCTTTGATATATATTCATTAAGAAATGTTTGTCTCTTTTAAGTTGACTGTATGTCCTCTTTTCTTGCAGTCTTGAAATATTTGATGTGACCAGAGGTATTGTGTTAAATCCATGTCTCTATTTTGTCTGGTTCAATCAGGACGTTTCTGTATTGAGAATCAGTTTATCTTGCCGAGTTCCGGGTGTAGTCTGAATTTGGCTTTATTTTACTAAGTTTTTTCTAACAATAAGATATCATGCCGAAACCCGGGATCGAACCAGGGACCTTTAGATCTTCAGTCTAACGCTCTCCCAACTGAGCTATTTCGGCTACATTGCATCACAGTTTGTGTGATTTTTTTTCAGCACAAGTGTCCCGTGCAGGAAAAGACTCATGATATTTTATGAGTTGTAGTAGCAGTGGTGTGTTGTCGGTGTGGTTAGAGGGTCTAAGGTGCTCCATGCAGGTTGCATGTGTCCTGTAGACTTGGGTTCAAATACCTTTCCTGAGAAACATTTTTGAATTTTTTGCCCTCCTGCAGCTGTATTTATGAGTTCCCATAAGACAAACCTCCAATCTAGTACCTTTTATTCAGGTAAATGCAGCTGTATTTATGACTTCCCATGAGATAAATCTCCAATCTAGTACCTTTTATTCAGGTAAATTATCTACTCTATATGTGTCCTATATTTTCTTTGATATATATTCATTAAGAAATGTTTGTCTCTTTTAAGTTGACTGTATGTCCTCTTTTCTTGCAGTCTTGAAATATTTGATGTGACCAGAGGTATTGTGTTAAATCCATGTCTCTATTTTGTCTGGTTCAATCAGGACGTTTCTGTATTGAGAATCAGTTTATCTTGCCGAGTTCCGGGTGTAGTCTGAATTTGGCTTTATTTTACTAAGTTTTTTCTAACAATAAGATATCATGCCAAAACCCGGGATCGAACCAGGGACCTTTAGATCTTCAGTCTAACGCTCTCCCAACTGAGCTATTTCGGCTACATTGCATCACAGTTTGTGTGATTTTTTTTTCAGCACAAGTGTCCTGTGCAGGCAAAGACTCATGATATTTTCTGAGTCGTAGTAGCAGTGGTGCGTTGTCGGTGTGGTTAGAGGGTCTAAGGCGCTCCATGCAGGTTGCATGTGTCCTGTAGACTTGGGTTCAAATACCTTTCCTGAGAAACATTTTTGAATTTTTTGCCCTCCTGCAGCTGTATTTATGAGTTCCCATAAGACAAACCTCCAATCTAGTACCTTTTATTCAGGTAAATGCAGCAGTATTTATGACTTCCCATGAGATAAATCTCCAATCTAGTACCTTTTATTCAGGTAAATTATCTACTCTATATGTGTCCTATATTTTCTTTGATATATATTCATTAAGAAATGTTTGTCTTTTTTAAGTTGACTGTATGTCCTCTTTTCTTGCAGTCTTGAAATATTTGATGTGACCAGAGGTATTGTGTTAAATCCATGTCTCTATTTTGTCTGGTTCAATCAGGACGTTTCTGTATTGAGAATCAGTTTATCTTGCCGAGTTCCGGGTGTAGTCTGAATTTGGCTTTATTTTACTAAGTTTTTTCTAACAATAAGATATCATGCCGAAACCCGGGATCGAACCAGGGACCTTTAGATCTTCAGTCTAACGCTCTCCCAACTAAGCTATTTCGGCTACATTGCATCACAGTTTGTGTGATTTTTTTTCAGCACAAGTGTCCCGTGCAGGAAAAGACTCATGATATTTTATGAGTTGTAGTAGCAGTGGTGTGTTGTCGGTGTGGTTAGAGGGTCTAAGGTGCTCCATGCAGGTTGCATGTGTCCTGTAGACTTGGGTTCAAATACCTTTCCTGAGAAACATTTTTGAATTTTTTGCCCTCCTGCAGCTGTATTTATGAGTTCCCATAAGACAAACCTCCAATCTAGTACCTTTTATTCAGGTAAATGCAGCTGTATTTATGACTTCCCATGAGATAAATCTCCAATCTAGTACCTTTTATTCAGGTAAATTATCTACTCTATATGTGTCCTATATTTTCTTTGATATATATTCATTAAGAAATGTTTGTCTCTTTTAAGTTGACTGTATGTCCTCTTTTCCTGCAGTCTTGAAATATTTGATGTGACCAGAGGTATTGTGTTAAATCCATGTCTCTATTTTGTCTGGTTCAATCAGGACGTTTCTGTATTGAGAATCAGTTTATCTTGCCGAGTTCCGGGTGTAGTCTGAATTTGGCTTTATTTTACTAAGTTTTTTCTAACAATAAGATATCATGCCAAAACCCGGGATCGAACCAGGGACCTTTAGATCTTCAGTCTAACGCTCTCCCAACTGAGCTATTTCGGCTACATTGCATCACAGTTTGTGTGATTTTTTTTTCAGCACAAGTGTCCTGTGCAGGCAAAGACTCATGATATTTTCTGAGTCGTAGTAGCAGTGGTGCATTGTCGGTGTGGTTAGAGGGTCTAAGGCGCTCCATGCAGGTTGCATGTGTCCTGTAGACTTGGGTTCAAATACCTTTCCTGAGAAACATTTTTGAATTTTTTGCCCTCCTGCAGCTGTATTTATGAGTTCCCATAAGACAAACCTCCAATCTAGTACCTTTTATTCAGGTAAATGCAGCTGTATTTATGACTTCCCATGAGATAAATCTCCAATCTAGTACCTTTTATTCAGGTAAATGCAGCTGTATTTATGACTTCCCATGAGATAAATCTCCAATCTAGTACCTTTTATTCAGGTAAATGATCTACTCTATATGTGTCCTATATTTTCTTTGATATATATTCATTAAGAAATGTTTGTCTCTTTTAAGTTGACTGTATGTCCTCTTTTCTTGCAGTCTTGAAATATTTGATGACCAGAGGTATTGTGTTAAATCCATGTCTCTATTTTGTCTGGTTCAATCAGGACGTTTCTGTATTGAGAATCAGTTTATCTTGCCGAGTTCCGGGTGTAGTCTGAATTTGGCTTTATTTTACTAAGTTTTTTCTAACAATAAGATATCATGCCGAAACCCGGGATCGAACCAGGGACCTTTAGATCTTCAGTCTAACGCTCTCCCAACTGAGCTATTTCGGCTACATTGCATCACAGTTTGTGTGATTTTTTTTTCAGCACAAGTGTCCTGTGCAGGCAAAGACTCATGATATTTTCTGAGTCGTAGTAGCAGTGGTGCGTTGTCGGTGTGGTTAGAGGGTCTAAGGCGCTCCATGCAGGTTGCATGTGTCCTGTAGACTTGGGTGCAAATACCTTTCCTGAGAAACATTTTTGAATTTTTTGCCCTCCTGCAGCTGTATTTATGAGTTCCCATAAGACAAACCTCCAATCTAGTACCTTTTATTCAGGTAAATGCAGCTGTATTTATGACTTCCCATGAGATAAATCTCCAATCTAGTACCTTTTATTCAGGTAAATTATCTACTCTATATGTGTCCTATATTTTCTTTGATATATATTCATTAAGAAATGTTTGTCTCTTTTATGTTGACTGTATGTCCTCTTTTCTTGCAGTCTTGAAATATTTGATGTGACCAGAGGTATTGTGTTAAATCCATGTCTCTATTTTGTCTGGTTCAATCAGGACGTTTCTGTATTGAGAATCAGTTTATCTTGCCGAGTTCCGGGTGTAGTCTGAATTTGGCTTTATTTTACTAAGTTTTTTCTAACAATAAGATATCATGCCAAAACCCGGGATCGAACCAGGGACCTTTAGATCTTCAGTCTAACGCTCTCCCAACTGAGCTATTTCGGCTACATTGCATCACAGTTTGTGTGATTTTTTTTTCAGCACAAGTGTCCTGTGCAGGCAAAGACTCATGATATTTTCTGAGTCGTAGTAGCAGTGGCGCGTTGTCGGTGTGGTTAGAGGGTCTAAGGCGCTCCATGCAGGTTGCATGTGTCCTGTAGACTTGGGTTCAAATACCTTTCCTGAGAAACATTTTTGAATTTTTTGCCCTCCTGCAGCTGTATTTATGAGTTCCCATAAGACAAACCTCCAATCTAGTACCTTTTATTCAGGTAAATGCAGCTGTATTTATGACTTCCCATGAGATAAATCTCCAATCTAGTACCTTTTATTCAGGTAAATTATCTACTCTATATGTGTCCTATATTTTCTTTGATATATATTCATTAAGAAATGTTTGTCTCTTTTAAGTTGACTGTATGTCCTCTTTTCTTGCAGTCTTGAAATATTTGATGTGACCAGAGGTATTGTGTTAAATCCATGTCTCTATTTTGTCTGGTTCAATCAGGACGTTTCTGTATTGAGAATCAGTTTATCTTGCCGAGTTCCGGGTGTAGTCTGAATTTGGCTTTATTTTACTAAGTTTTTTCTAACAATAAGATATCATGCCGAAACCCGGGATCGAACCAGGGACCTTTAGATCTTCAGTCTAACGCTCTCCCAACTGAGCTATTTCGGCTACATTGCTTTATAGTTTGTGTGATTTTTTTTTCAGCACAAGTGTCCTGTGCAGGCAAAGACTCATGATATTTTCTGAGTCGTAGTAGCAGCGGTGTGTTGTCGGTGAGGTTAGAGGGTCTAAGGCGCTCCATGCAGGTTGCATGTGTCTTGTAGACTTGGGTTCAAATACCTTTCCTGACAATCATTTTTGAATTTTTTGCCCTCCTGCAGCTGTATTTATGAGTTCCCATAAGACAAACCTCCAATCTAGTACCTTTTATTCAGGTAAATGCAGCAGTATTTATGACTTCCCATGAGATAAATCTCCAATCTAGTACCTTTTATTCAGGTAAATTATCTACTCTATATGTGTCCTATATTTTCTTTGATATATATTCATTAAGAAATGTTTGTCTTTTTTAAGTTGACTGTATGTCCTCTTTTCTTGCAGTCTTGAAATATTTGATGTGACCAGAGGTATTGTGTTAAATCCATGTCTCTATTTTGTCTGGTTCAATCAGGACGTTTCTGTATTGAGAATCAGTTTATCTTGCCGAGTTCCGGGTGTAGTCTGAATTTGGCTTTATTTTACTAAGTTTTTTCTAACAATAAGATATCATGCCGAAACCCGGGATCGAACCAGGGACCTTTAGATCTTCAGTCTAACGCTCTCCCAACTGAGCTATTTTGGCTACATTGCATCACAGTTTGTGTGATTTTTTTTTCAGCACAAGTGTCCTGTGCAGGCAAAGACTCATGATATTTTCTGAGTCGTACTAGCAGTGGTGCGTTGTCGGTGTGGTTAGAGGGACTAAGGTGCTCCATGCAGGTTGCATGTGTCCTGTAGACTTGGGTTCAAATACCTTTCCTGAGAAACATTTTTGAATTTTTTGCCCTCCTGCAGCTGTATTTATGAGTTCCCATAAGACAAACCTCCAATCTAGTACCTTTTATTCAGGTAAATGCAGCTGTATTTATGACTTCCCATGAGATAAATCTCCAATCTAGTACCTTTTATTCAGGTAAATTATCTACTCTATATGTGTCCTATATTTTCTTTGATATATATTCATTAAGAAATGTTTGTCTCTTTTAAGTTGACTGTATGTCCTCTTTTCTTGCAGTCTTGAAATATTTGATGACCAGAGGTATTGTGTTAAATCCATGTCTCTATTTTGTCTGGTTCAATCAGGACGTTTCTGTATTGAGAATCAGTTTATCTTGCCGAGTTCCGGGTGTAGTCTGAATTTGGCTTTATTTTAATAAGTTTTTTCTAACAATAAGATATCATGCCAAAACCCGGGATCGAACCAGGGACCTTTAGATCTTCAGTCTAACGCTCTCCCAACTGAGCTATTTCGGCTACATTGCATCACAGTTTGTGTGATTTTTTTTTCAGCACAAGTGTCCTGTGCAGGCAAAGACTCATGATATTTTCTGAGTCGTAGTAGCAGTGGTGCGTTGTCGGTGTGGTTAGAGGGTCTAAGGCGCTCCATGCAGGTTGCATGTGTCCTGTAGACTTGGGTTCAAATACCTTTCCTGAGAAACATTTTTGAATTTTTTGCCCTCCTGCAGCTGTATTTATGAGTTCCCATAAGACAAACCTCCAATCTAGTACCTTTTATTCAGGTAAATGCAGCTGTATTTATGACTTCCCATGAGATAAATCTCCAATCTAGTACCTTTTATTCAGGTAAATGCAGCTGTATTTATGACTTCCCATGAGATAAATCTCCAATCTAGTACCTTTTATTCAGGTAAATTATCTACTCTATATGTGTCCTATATTTTCTTTGATATATATTCATTAAGAAATGTTTGTCTCTTTTAAGTTGACTGTATGTCCTCTTTTCTTGCAGTCTTGAAATATTTGATGACCAGAGGTATTGTGTTAAATCCATGTCTCTATTTTGTCTGGTTCAATCAGGACGTTTCTGTATTGAGAATCAGTTTATCTTGCCGAGTTCCGGGTGTAGTCTGAATTTGGCTTTATTTTACTAAGTTTTTTCTAACAATAAGATATCATGCCGAAACCCGGGATCGAACCAGGGACCTTTAGATCTTCAGTCTAACGCTCTCCCAACTGAGCTATTTCGGCTACATTGCATCACAGTTTGTGTGATTTTTTTTTCAGCACAAGTGTCCTGTGCAGGCAAAGACTCATGATATTTTCTGAGTCGTAGTAGCAGTGGTGCGTTGTCGGTGTGGTTAGAGGGTCTAAGGCGCTCCATGCAGGTTGCATGTGTCCTGTAGACTTGGGTTCAAATACCTTTCCTGAGAAACATTTTTGAATTTTTTGCCCTCCTGCAGCTGTATTTATGAGTTCCCATGAGATAAATCTCCAATCTAGTACCTTTTATTCAGGTAAATGCAGCTGTATTTATGACTTCCCATGAGATAAATCTCCAATCTAGTACCTTTTATTCAGGTAAATTATCTACTCTATATGTGTCCTATATTTTCTTTGATATATATTCATTAAGAAATGTTTGTCTCTTTTAAGTTGACTGTATGTCCTCTTTTCTTGCAGTCTTGAAATATTTGATGACCAGAGGTATTGTGTTAAATCCATGTCTCTATTTTGTCTGGTTCAATCAGGACGTTTCTGTATTGAGAATCAGTTTATCTTGCCGAGTTCCGGGTGTAGTCTGAATTTGGCTTTATTTTACTAAGTTTTTTCTAACAATAAGATATCATGCCAAAACCCGGGATCGAACCAGGGACCTTTAGATCTTCAGTCTAACGCTCTCCCAACTGAGCTATTTCAGCTACATTGCATCACAGTTTGTGTGATTTTTTTTTTTCAGCACAAGTGTCCTGTGCAGGCAAAGACTCATGATATTTTCTGAGTCGTAGTAGCAGTGGTGCGTTGTCGGTGTGGTTAGAGGGTCTAAGGCGCTCCATGCAGGTTGCATGTGTCCTGTAGACTTGGGTTCAAATACCTTTCCTGAGAAACATTTTTGAATTTTTTGCCCTCCTGCAGCTGTATTTATGAGTTCCCATAAGACAAACCTCCAATCTAGTACCTTTTATTCAGGTAAATGCAGCTGTATTTATGACTTCCCATGAGATAAATCTCCAATCTAGTACCTTTTATTCAGGTAAATTATCTACTCTATATGTGTCCTATATTTTCTTTGATATATATTCATTAAGAAATGTTTGTCTCTTTTAAGTTGACTGTATGTCCTCTTTTCTTGCAGTCTTGAAATATTTGATGTGACCAGAGGTATTGTGTTAAATCCATGTCTCTATTTTGTCTGGTTCAATCAGGACGTTTCTGTATTGAGAATCAGTTTATCTTGCCGACTTCCGGGTGTAGTCTGAATTTGGCTTTATTTTACTAAGTTTTTTCTAACAATAAGATATCATGCCGAAACCCGGGATCGAACCAGGGACCTTTAGATCTTCAGTCTAACGCTCTCCCAACTGAGCTATTTCGGCTACATTGCATCACAGTTTGTGTGATTTTTTTTTCAGCACAAGTGTCCTGTGCAGGCAAAGACTCATGATATTTTCTGAGTCGTAGTAGCAGTGGTGCGTTGTCGGTGTGGTTAGAGGGTCTAAGGCGCTCCATGCAGGTTGCATGTGTCCTGTAGACTTGGGTTCAAATACCTTTCCTGAGAAACATTTTTGAATTTTTTGCCCTCCTGCAGCTGTATTTATGAGTTCCCATAAGACAAACCTCCAATCTAGTACCTTTTATTCAGGTAAATGCAGCTGTATTTATGACTTCCCATGAGATAAATCTCCAATCTAGTACCTTTTATTCAGGTAAATTATCTACTCTATATGTGTCCTATATTTTCTTTGATATATATTCATTAAGAAATGTTTGTCTCTTTTAAGTTGACTGTATGTCCTCTTTTCTTGCAGTCTTGAAATATTTGATGTGACCAGAGGTATTGTGTTAAATCCATGTCTCTATTTTGTCTGGTTCAATCAGGACGTTTCTGTATTGAGAATCAGTTTATCTTGCCGAGTTCCGGGTGTAGTCTGAATTTGGCTTTATTTTACTAAGTTTTTTCTAACAATAAGATATCATGCCGAAACCCGGGATCGAACCAGGGACCTTTAGATCTTCAGTCTAACGCTCTCCCAACTGAGCTATTTCGGCTACATTGCATCACAGTTTGTGTGATTTTTTTTCAGCACAAGTGTCCCGTGCAGGAAAAGACTCATGATATTTTATGAGTTGTAGTAGCAGTGGTGTGTTGTCGGTGTGGTTAGAGGGTCTAAGGTGCTCCATGCAGGTTGCATGTGTCCTGTAGACTTGGGTTCAAATACCTTTCCTGAGAAACATTTTTGAATTTTTTGCCCTCCTGCAGCTGTATTTATGAGTTCCCATAAGACAAACCTCCAATCTAGTACCTTTTATTCAGGTAAATGCAGCTGTATTTATGACTTCCCATGAGATAAATCTCCAATCTAGTACCTTTTATTCAGGTAAATTATCTACTCTATATGTGTCCTATATTTTCTTTGATATATATTCATTAAGAAATGTTTGTCTCTTTTAAGTTGACTGTATGTCCTCTTTTCTTGCAGTCTTGAAATATTTGATGTGACCAGAGGTATTGTGTTAAATCCATGTCTCTATTTTGTCTGGTTCAATCAGGACGTTTCTGTATTGAGAATCAGTTTATCTTGCCGAGTTCCGGGTGTAGTCTGAATTTGGCTTTATTTTACTAAGTTTTTTCTAACAATAAGATATCATGCCAAAACCCGGGATCGAACCAGGGACCTTTAGATCTTCAGTCTAACGCTCTCCCAACTGAGCTATTTCGGCTACATTGCATCACAGTTTGTGTGATTTTTTTTTCAGCACAAGTGTCCTGTGCAGGCAAAGACTCATGATATTTTCTGAGTCGTAGTAGCAGTGGTGCGTTGTCGGTGTGGTTAGAGGGTCTAAGGCGCTCCATGCAGGTTGCATGTGTCCTGTAGACTTGGGTTCAAATACCTTTCCTGAGAAACATTTTTGAATTTTTTGCCCTCCTGCAGCTGTATTTATGAGTTCCCATAAGACAAACCTCCAATCTAGTACCTTTTATTCAGGTAAATGCAGCTGTATTTATGACTTCCCATGAGATAAATCTCCAATCTAGTACCTTTTATTCAGGTAAATTATCTACTCTATATGTGTCCTATATTTTCTTTGATATATATTCATTAAGAAATGTTTGTCTCTTTTAAGTTGACTGTATGTCCTCTTTTCTTGCAGTCTTGAAATATTTGATGTGACCAGAGGTATTGTGTTAAATCCATGTCTCTATTTTGTCTGGTTCAATCAGGACGTTTCTGTATTGAGAATCAGTTTATCTTGCCGAGTTCCGGGTGTAGTCTGAATTTGGCTTTATTTTACTAAGTTTTTTCTAACAATAAGATATCATGCCGAAACCCGGGATCGAACCAGGGACCTTTAGATCTTCAGTCTAACGCTCTCCCAACTGAGCTATTTCGGCTACATTGCATCACAGTTTGTGTGATTTTTTTTCAGCACAAGTGTCCCGTGCAGGAAAAGACTCATGATATTTTATGAGTTGTAGTAGCAGTGGTGTGTTGTCGGTGTGGTTAGAGGGTCTAAGGTGCTCCATGCAGGTTGCATGTGTCCTGTAGACTTGGGTTCAAATACCTTTCCTGAGAAACATTTTTGAATTTTTTGCCCTCCTGCAGCTGTATTTATGAGTTCCCATAAGACAAACCTCCAATCTAGTACCTTTTATTCAGGTAAATGCAGCTGTATTTATGACTTCCCATGAGATAAATCTCCAATCTAGTACCTTTTATTCAGGTAAATTATCTACTCTATATGTGTCCTATATTTTCTTTGATATATATTCATTAAGAAATGTTTGTCTCTTTTAAGTTGACTGTATGTCCTCTTTTCTTGCAGTCTTGAAATATTTGATGTGACCAGAGGTATTGTGTTAAATCCATGTCTCTATTTTGTCTGGTTCAATCAGGACGTTTCTGTATTGAGAATCAGTTTATCTTGCCGAGTTCCGGGTGTAGTCTGAATTTGGCTTTATTTTACTAAGTTTTTTCTAACAATAAGATATCATGCCAAAACCCGGGATCGAACCAGGGACCTTTAGATCTTCAGTCTAACGCTCTCCCAACTGAGCTATTTCGGCTACATTGCATCACAGTTTGTGTGATTTTTTTTTCAGCACAAGTGTCCTGTGCAGGCAAAGACTCATGATATTTTCTGAGTCGTAGTAGCAGTGGTGCGTTGTCGGTGTGGTTAGAGGGTCTAAGGCGCTCCATGCAGGTTGCATGTGTCCTGTAGACTTGGGTTCAAATACCTTTCCTGAGAAACATTTTTGAATTTTTTGCCCTCCTGCAGCTGTATTTATGAGTTCCCATAAGACAAACCTCCAATCTAGTACCTTTTATTCAGGTAAATGCAGCAGTATTTATGACTTCCCATGAGATAAATCTCCAATCTAGTACCTTTTATTCAGGTAAATTATCTACTCTATATGTGTCCTATATTTTCTTTGATATATATTCATTAAGAAATGTTTGTCTTTTTTAAGTTGACTGTATGTCCTCTTTTCTTGCAGTCTTGAAATATTTGATGTGACCAGAGGTATTGTGTTAAATCCATGTCTCTATTTTGTCTGGTTCAATCAGGACGTTTCTGTATTGAGAATCAGTTTATCTTGCCGAGTTCCGGGTGTAGTCTGAATTTGGCTTTATTTTACTAAGTTTTTTCTAACAATAAGATATCATGCCGAAACCCGGGATCGAACCAGGGACCTTTAGATCTTCAGTCTAACGCTCTCCCAACTGAGCTATTTTGGCTACATTGCATCACAGTTTGTGTGATTTTTTTTTCAGCACAAGTGTCCTGTGCAGGCAAAGACTCATGATATTTTCTGAGTCGTACTAGCAGTGGTGCGTTGTCGGTGTGGTTAGAGGGACTAAGGTGCTCCATGCAGGTTGCATGTGTCCTGTAGACTTGGGTTCAAATACCTTTCCTGAGAAACATTTTTGAATTTTTTGCCCTCCTGCAGCTGTATTTATGAGTTCCCATAAGACAAACCTCCAATCTAGTACCTTTTATTCAGGTAAATGCAGCTGTATTTATGACTTCCCATGAGATAAATCTCCAATCTAGTACCTTTTATTCAGGTAAATTATCTACTCTATATGTGTCCTATATTTTCTTTGATATATATTCATTAAGAAATGTTTGTCTCTTTTAAGTTGACTGTATGTCCTCTTTTCTTGCAGTCTTGAAATATTTGATGACCAGAGGTATTGTGTTAAATCCATGTCTCTATTTTGTCTGGTTCAATCAGGACGTTTCTGTATTGAGAATCAGTTTATCTTGCCGAGTTCCGGGTGTAGTCTGAATTTGGCTTTATTTTAATAAGTTTTTTCTAACAATAAGATATCATGCCAAAACCCGGGATCGAACCAGGGACCTTTAGATCTTCAGTCTAACGCTCTCCCAACTGAGCTATTTCGGCTACATTGCATCACAGTTTGTGTGATTTTTTTTTCAGCACAAGTGTCCTGTGCAGGCAAAGACTCATGATATTTTCTGAGTCGTAGTAGCAGTGGTGCGTTGTCGGTGTGGTTAGAGGGTCTAAGGCGCTCCATGCAGGTTGCATGTGTCCTGTAGACTTGGGTTCAAATACCTTTCCTGAGAAACATTTTTGAATTTTTTGCCCTCCTGCAGCTGTATTTATGAGTTCCCATAAGACAAACCTCCAATCTAGTACCTTTTATTCAGGTAAATGCAGCTGTATTTATGACTTCCCATGAGATAAATCTCCAATCTAGTACCTTTTATTCAGGTTAATGCAGCTGTATTTATGACTTCCCATGAGATAAATCTCCAATCTAGTACCTTTTATTCAGGTAAATTATCTACTCTATATGTGTCCTATATTTTCTTTGATATATATTCATTAAGAAATGTTTGTCTCTTTTAAGTTGACTGTATGTCCTCTTTTCTTGCAGTCTTGAAATATTTGATGACCAGAGGTATTGTGTTAAATCCATGTCTCTATTTTGTCTGGTTCAATCAGGACGTTTCTGTATTGAGAATCAGTTTATCTTGCCGAGTTCCGGGTGTAGTCTGAATTTGGCTTTATTTTACTAAGTTTTTTCTAACAATAAGATATCATGCCAAAACCCGGGATCGAACCAGGGACCTTTAGATCTTCAGTCTAACGCTCTCCCAACTGAGCTATTTCGGCTACATTGCATCACAGTTTGTGTGATTTTTTTTTCAGCACAAGTGTCCTGTGCAGGCAAAGACTCATGATATTTTCTGAGTCGTAGTAGCAGTGGTGCGTTGTCGGTGTGGTTAGAGGGTCTAAGGCGCTCCATGCAGGTTGCATGTGTCCTGTAGACTTGGGTTCAAATACCTTTCCTGAGAAACATTTTTGAATTTTTTGCCCTCCTGCAGCTGTATTTATGAGTTCCCATGAGATAAATCTCCAATCTAGTACCTTTTATTCAGGTAAATGCAGCTGTATTTATGACTTCCCATGAGATAAATCTCCAATCTAGTACCTTTTATTCAGGTAAATTATCTACTCTATATGTGTCCTATATTTTCTTTGATATATATTCATTAAGAAATGTTTGTCTCTTTTAAGTTGACTGTATGTCCTCTTTTCTTGCAGTCTTGAAATATTTGATGACCAGAGGTATTGTGTTAAATCCATGTCTCTATTTTGTCTGGTTCAATCAGGACGTTTCTGTATTGAGAATCAGTTTATCTTGCCGAGTTCCGGGTGTAGTCTGAATTTGGCTTTATTTTACTAAGTTTTTTCTAACAATAAGATATCATGCCAAAACCCGGGATCGAACCAGGGACCTTTAGATCTTCAGTCTAACGCTCTCCCAACTGAGCTATTTCAGCTACATTGCATCACAGTTTGTGTGATTTTTTTTTTCAGCACAAGTGTCCTGTGCAGGCAAAGACTCATGATATTTTCTGAGTCGTAGTAGCAGTGGTGCGTTGTCGGTGTGGTTAGAGGGTCTAAGGCGCTCCATGCAGGTTGCATGTGTCCTGTAGACTTGGGTTCAAATACCTTTCCTGAGAAACATTTTTGAATTTTTTGCCCTCCTGCAGCTGTATTTATGAGTTCCCATAAGACAAACCTCCAATCTAGTACCTTTTATTCAGGTAAATGCAGCTGTATTTATGACTTCCCATGAGATAAATCTCCAATCTAGTACCTTTTATTCAGGTAAATTATCTACTCTATATGTGTCCTATATTTTCTTTGATATATATTCATTAAGAAATGTTTGTCTCTTTTAAGTTGACTGTATGTCCTCTTTTCTTGCAGTCTTGAAATATTTGATGTGACCAGAGGTATTGTGTTAAATCCATGTCTCTATTTTGTCTGGTTCAATCAGGACGTTTCTGTATTGAGAATCAGTTTATCTTGCCGACTTCCGGGTGTAGTCTGAATTTGGCTTTATTTTACTAAGTTTTTTCTAACAATAAGATATCATGCCGAAACCCGGGATCGAACCAGGGACCTTTAGATCTTCAGTCTAACGCTCTCCCAACTGAGCTATTTCGGCTACATTGCATCACAGTTTGTGTGATTTTTTTTCAGCACAAGTGTCCTGTGCAGGCAAAGACTCATGATATTTTCTGAGTCGTAGTAGCAGTGGTGCGTTGTCGGTGTGGTTAGAGGGTCTAAGGCGCTCCATGCAGGTTGCATGTGTCCTGTAGACTTGGGTTCAAATACCTTTCCTGAGAAACATTTTTGAATTTTTTGCCCTCCTGCAGCTGTATTTATGAGTTCCCATAAGACAAACCTCCAATCTAGTACCTTTTATTCAGGTAAATGCAGCTGTATTTATGACTTCCCATGAGATAAATCTCCAATCTAGTACCTTTTATTCAGGTAAATTATCTACTCTATATGTGTCCTATATTTTCTTTGATATATATTCATTAAGAAATGTTTGTCTCTTTTAAGTTGACTGTATGTCCTCTTTTCTTGCAGTCTTGAAATATTTGATGTGACCAGAGGTATTGTGTTAAATCCATGTCTCTATTTTGTCTGGTTCAATCAGGACGTTTCTGTATTGAGAATCAGTTTATCTTGCCGAGTTCCGGGTGTAGTCTGAATTTGGCTTTATTTTACTAAGTTTTTTCTAACAATAAGATATCATGCCGAAACCCGGGATCGAACCAGGGACCTTTAGATCTTCAGTCTAACGCTCTCCCAACTGAGCTATTTCGGCTACATTGCATCACAGTTTGTGTGATTTTTTTTCAGCACAAGTGTCCCGTGCAGGAAAAGACTCATGATATTTTATGAGTTGTAGTAGCAGTGGTGTGTTGTCGGTGTGGTTAGAGGGTCTAAGGCGCTCCATGCAGGTTGCATGTGTCCTGTAGACTTGGGTTCAAATACCTTTCCTGAGAAACATTTTTGAATTTTTTGCCCTCCTGCAGCTGTATTTATGAGTTCCCATAAGACAAACCTCCAATCTAGTACCTTTTATTCAGGTAAATGCAGCTGTATTTATGACTTCCCATGAGATAAATCTCCAATCTAGTACCTTTTATTCAGGTAAATTATCTACTCTATATGTGTCCTATATTTTCTTTGATATATATTCATTAAGAAATGTTTGTCTCTTTTAAGTTGACTGTATGTCCTCTTTTCTTGCAGTCTTGAAATATTTGATGTGACCAGAGGTATTGTGTTAAATCCATGTCTCTATTTTGTCTGGTTCAATCAGGACGTTTCTGTATTGAGAATCAGTTTATCTTGCCGAGTTCCGGGTGTAGTCTGAATTTGGCTTTATTTTACTAAGTTTTTTCTAACAATAAGATATCATGCCAAAACCCGGGATCGAACCAGGGACCTTTAGATCTTCAGTCTAACGCTCTCCCAACTGAGCTATTTCGGCTACATTGCATCACAGTTTGTGTGATTTTTTTTTTCAGCACAAGTGTCCTGTGCAGGCAAAGACTCATGATATTTTCTGAGTCGTAGTAGCAGTGGTGCGTTGTCGGTGTGGTTAGAGGGTCTAAGGCGCTCCATGCAGGTTGCATGTGTCCTGTAGACTTGGGTTCAAATACCTTTCCTGAGAAACATTTTTGAATTTTTTGCCCTCCTGCAGCTGTATTTATGAGTTCCCATAAGACAAACCTCCAATCTAGTACCTTTTATTCAGGTAAATGCAGCTGTATTTATGACTTCCCATGAGATAAATCTCCAATCTAGTACCTTTTATTCAGGTAAATTATCTACTCTATATGTGTCCTATATTTTCTTTGATATATATTCATTAAGAAATGTTTGTCTCTTTTAAGTTGACTGTATGTCCTCTTTTCTTGCAGTCTTGAAATATTTGATGTGACCAGAGGTATTGTGTTAAATCCATGTCTCTATTTTGTCTGGTTCAATCAGGACGTTTCTGTATTGAGAATCAGTTTATCTTGCCGACTTCCGGGTGTAGTCTGAATTTGGCTTTATTTTACTAAGTTTTTTCTAACAATAAGATATCATGCCGAAACCCGGGATCGAACCAGGGACCTTTAGATCTTCAGTCTAACGCTCTCCCAACTGAGCTATTTCGGCTACATTGCATCACAGTTTGTGTGATTTTTTTTTCAGCACAAGTGTCCTGTGCAGGCAAAGACTCATGATATTTTCTGAGTCGTAGTAGCAGTGGTGCGTTGTCGGTGTGGTTAGAGGGTCTAAGGCGCTCCATGCAGGTTGCATGTGTCCTGTAGACTTGGGTTCAAATACCTTTCCTGAGAAACATTTTTGAATTTTTTGCCCTCCTGCAGCTGTATTTATGAGTTCCCATAAGACAAACCTCCAATCTAGTACCTTTTATTCAGGTAAATGCAGCTGTATTTATGACTTCCCATGAGATAAATCTCCAATCTAGTACCTTTTATTCAGGTAAATTATCTACTCTATATGTGTCCTATATTTTCTTTGATATATATTCATTAAGAAATGTTTGTCTCTTTTAAGTTGACTGTATGTCCTCTTTTCTTGCAGTCTTGAAATATTTGATGTGACCAGAGGTATTGTGTTAAATCCATGTCTCTATTTTGTCTGGTTCAATCAGGACGTTTCTGTATTGAGAATCAGTTTATCTTGCCGAGTTCCGGGTGTAGTCTGAATTTGGCTTTATTTTACTAAGTTTTTTCTAACAATAAGATATCATGCCGAAACCCGGGATCGAACCAGGGACCTTTAGATCTTCAGTCTAACGCTCTCCCAACAGAGCTATTTCGGCTACATTGCATCACAGTTTGTGTGATTTTTTTTTTCAGCACAAGTGTCCTGTGCAGGCAAAGACTCATGATATTTTCTGAGTCGTAGTAGCAGTGGTGCGTTGTCGGTGTGGTTAGAGGGTCTAAGGCGCTCCATGCAGGTTGCATGTGTCCTGTAGACTTGGGTTCAAATACCTTTCCTGAGAAACATTTTTGAATTTTTTGCCCTCCTGCAGCTGTATTTATGAGTTCCCATAAGACAAACCTCCAATCTAGTACCTTTTATTCAGGTAAATGCAGCTGTATTTATGACTTCCCATGAGATAAATCTCCAATCTAGTACCTTTTATTCAGGTAAATTATCTACTATATATGTGTCCAATATTTTCTTTGATATATATTCATTAAGAAATGTTTGTCTCTTTTAAGTTGACTGTATGTCCTCTTTTCTTGCAGTCTTGAAATATTTGATGTGACCAGAGGTATTGTGTTAAATCCATGTCTCTATTTTGTCTGGTTCAATCAGGACGTTTCTGTATTGAGAATCAGTTTATCTTGCCGACTTCCGGGTGTAGTCTGAATTTGGCTTTATTTTACTAAGTTTTTTCTAACAATAAGATATCATGCCGAAACCCGGGATCGAACCAGGGACCTTTAGATCTTCAGTCTAACGCTCTCCCAACTGAGCTATTTCGGCTACATTGCATCACAGTTTGTGTGATTTTTTTTCAGCACAAGTGTCCCGTGCAGGAAAAGACTCATGATATTTTATGAGTTGTAGTAGCAGTGGTGTGTTGTCGGTGTGGTTAGAGGGTCTAAGGCGCTCCATGCAGGTTGCATGTGTCCTGTAGACTTGGGTTCAAATACCTTTCCTGAGAAACATTTTTGAATTTTTTGCCCTCCTGCAGCTGTATTTATGAGTTCCCATAAGACAAACCTCCAATCTAGTACCTTTTATTCAGGTAAATGCAGCTGTATTTATGACTTCCCATGAGATAAATCTCCAATCTAGTACCTTTTATTCAGGTAAATTATCTACTCTATATGTGTCCTATATTTTCTTTGATATATATTCATTAAGAAATGTTTGTCTCTTTTAAGTTGACTGTATGTCCTCTTTTCTTGCAGTCTTGAAATATTTGATGTGACCAGAGGTATTGTGTTAAATCCATGTCTCTATTTTGTCTGGTTCAATCAGGACGTTTCTGTATTGAGAATCAGTTTATCTTGCCGAGTTCCGGGTGTAGTCTGAATTTGGCTTTATTTTACTAAGTTTTTTCTAACAATAAGATATCATGCCAAAACCCGGGATCGAACCAGGGACCTTTAGATCTTCAGTCTAACGCTCTCCCAACTGAGCTATTTCGGCTACATTGCATCACAGTTTGTGTGATTTTTTTTTTTCAGCACAAGTGTCCTGTGCAGGCAAAGACTCATGATATTTTCTGAGTCGTAGTAGCAGTGGTGCGTTGTCGGTGTGGTTAGAGGGTCTAAGGCGCTCCATGCAGGTTGCATGTGTCCTGTAGACTTGGGTTCAAATACCTTTCCTGAGAAACATTTTTGAATTTTTTGCCCTCCTGCAGCTGTATTTATGAGTTCCCATAAGACAAACCTCCAATCTAGTACCTTTTATTCAGGTAAATGCAGCTGTATTTATGACTTCCCATGAGATAAATCTCCAATCTAGTACCTTTTATTCAGGTAAATTATCTACTCTATATGTGTCCTATATTTTCTTTGATATATATTCATTAAGAAATGTTTGTCTCTTTTAAGTTGACTGTATGTCCTCTTTTCTTGCAGTCTTGAAATATTTGATGTGACCAGAGGTATTGTGTTAAATCCATGTCTCTATTTTGTCTGGTTCAATCAGGACGTTTCTGTATTGAGAATCAGTTTATCTTGCCGGCTTCCGGGTGTAGTCTGAATTTGGCTTTATTTTACTAAGTTTTTTCTAACAATAAGATATCATGCCGAAACCCGGGATCGAACCAGGGACCTTTAGATCTTCAGTCTAACGCTCTCCCAACTGAGCTATTTCGGCTACATTGCATCACAGTTTGTGTGATTTTTTTTTCAGCACAAGTGTCCTGTGCAGGCAAAGACTCATGATATTTTCTGAGTCGTAGTAGCAGTGGTGCGTTGTCGGTGTGGTTAGAGGGTCTAAGGCGCTCCATGCAGGTTGCATGTGTCCTGTAGACTTGGGTTCAAATACCTTTCCTGAGAAACATTTTTGAATTTTTTGCCCTCCTGCAGCTGTATTTATGAGTTCCCATAAGACAAACCTCCAATCTAGTACCTTTTATTCAGGTAAATGCAGCTGTATTTATGACTTCCCATGAGATAAATCTCCAATCTAGTACCTTTTATTCAGGTAAATTATCTACTCTATATGTGTCCTATATTTTCTTTGATATATATTCATTAAGAAATGTTTGTCTCTTTTAAGTTGACTGTATGTCCTCTTTTCTTGCAGTCTTGAAATATTTGATGTGACCAGAGGTATTGTGTTAAATCCATGTCTCTATTTTGTCTGGTTCAATCAGGACGTTTCTGTATTGAGAATCAGTTTATCTTGCCGAGTTCCGGGTGTAGTCTGAATTTGGCTTTATTTTACTAAGTTTTTTCTAACAATAAGATATCATGCCGAAACCCGGGATCGAACCAGGGACCTTTAGATCTTCAGTCTAACGCTCTCCCAACTGAGCTATTTCGGCTACATTGCATCACAGTTTGTGTGATTTTTTTTCAGCACAAGTGTCCCGTGCAGGAAAAGACTCATGATATTTTATGAGTTGTAGTAGCAGTGGTGTGTTGTCGGTGTGGTTAGAGGGTCTAAGGCGCTCCATGCAGGTTGCATGTGTCCTGTAGACTTGGGTTCAAATACCTTTCCTGAGAAACATTTTTGAATTTTTTGCCCTCCTGCAGCTGTATTTATGAGTTCCCATAAGACAAACCTCCAATCTAGTACCTTTTATTCAGGTAAATGCAGCTGTATTTATGACTTCCCATGAGATAAATCTCCAATCTAGTACCTTTTATTCAGGTAAATTATCTACTCTATATGTGTCCTATATTTTCTTTGATATATATTCATTAAGAAATGTTTGTCTCTTTTAAGTTGACTGTATGTCCTCTTTTCTTGCAGTCTTGAAATATTTGATGTGACCAGAGGTATTGTGTTAAATCCATGTCTCTATTTTGTCTGGTTCAATCAGGACGTTTCTGTATTGAGAATCAGTTTATCTTGCCGAGTTCCGGGTGTAGTCTGAATTTGGCTTTATTTTACTAAGTTTTTTCTAACAATAAGATATCATGCCAAAACCCGGGATCGAACCAGGGACCTTTAGATCTTCAGTCTAACGCTCTCCCAACTGAGCTATTTCGGCTACATTGCATCACAGTTTGTGTGATTTTTTTTTTCAGCACAAGTGTCCTGTGCAGGCAAAGACTCATGATATTTTCTGAGTCGTAGTAGCAGTGGTGCGTTGTCGGTGTGGTTAGAGGGTCTAAGGCGCTCCATGCAGGTTGCATGTGTCCTGTAGACTTGGGTTCAAATACCTTTCCTGAGAAACATTTTTGAATTTTTTGCCCTCCTGCAGCTGTATTTATGAGTTCCCATAAGACAAACCTCCAATCTAGTACCTTTTATTCAGGTAAATGCAGCTGTATTTATGACTTCCCATGAGATAAATCTCCAATCTAGTACCTTTTATTCAGGTAAATTATCTACTCTATATGTGTCCTATATTTTCTTTGATATATATTCATTAAGAAATGTTTGTCTCTTTTAAGTTGACTGTATGTCCTCTTTTCTTGCAGTCTTGAAATATTTGATGTGACCAGAGGTATTGTGTTAAATCCATGTCTCTATTTTGTCTGGTTCAATCAGGACGTTTCTGTATTGAGAATCAGTTTATCTTGCCGACTTCCGGGTGTAGTCTGAATTTGGCTTTATTTTACTAAGTTTTTTCTAACAATAAGATATCATGCCGAAACCCGGGATCGAACCAGGGACCTTTAGATCTTCAGTCTAACGCTCTCCCAACTGAGCTATTTCGGCTACATTGCATCACAGTTTGTGTGATTTTTTTTTCAGCACAAGTGTCCTGTGCAGGCAAAGACTCATGATATTTTCTGAGTCGTAGTAGCAGTGGTGCGTTGTCGGTGTGGTTAGAGGGTCTAAGGCGCTCCATGCAGGTTGCATGTGTCCTGTAGACTTGGGTTCAAATACCTTTCCTGAGAAACATTTTTGAATTTTTTGCCCTCCTGCAGCTGTATTTATGAGTTCCCATAAGACAAACCTCCAATCTAGTACCTTTTATTCAGGTAAATGCAGCTGTATTTATGACTTCCCATGAGATAAATCTCCAATCTAGTACCTTTTATTCAGGTAAATTATCTACTCTATATGTGTCCTATATTTTCTTTGATATATATTCATTAAGAAATGTTTGTCTCTTTTAAGTTGACTGTATGTCCTCTTTTCTTGCAGTCTTGAAATATTTGATGTGACCAGAGGTATTGTGTTAAATCCATGTCTCTATTTTGTCTGGTTCAATCAGGACGTTTCTGTATTGAGAATCAGTTTATCTTGCCGAGTTCCGGGTGTAGTCTGAATTTGGCTTTATTTTACTAAGTTTTTTCTAACAATAAGATATCATGCCAAAACCCGGGATCGAACCAGGGACCTTTAGATCTTCAGTCTAACGCTCTCCCAACAGAGCTATTTCGGCTACATTGCATCACAGTTTGTGTGATTTTTTTTTTCAGCACAAGTGTCCTGTGCAGGCAAAGACTCATGATATTTTCTGAGTCGTAGTAGCAGTGGTGCGTTGTCGGTGTGGTTAGAGGGTCTAAGGCGCTCCATGCAGGTTGCATGTGTCCTGTAGACTTGGGTTCAAATACCTTTCCTGAGAAACATTTTTGAATTTTTTGCCCTCCTGCAGCTGTATTTATGAGTTCCCATAAGACAAACCTCCAATCTAGTACCTTTTATTCAGGTAAATGCAGCTGTATTTATGACTTCCCATGAGATAAATCTCCAATCTAGTACCTTTTATTCAGGTAAATTATCTACTCTATATGTGTCCTATATTTTCTTTGATATATATTCATTAAGAAATGTTTGTCTCTTTTAAGTTGACTGTATGTCCTCTTTTCTTGCAGTCTTGAAATATTTGATGTGACCAGAGGTATTGTGTTAAATCCATGTCTCTATTTTGTCTGGTTCAATCAGGACGTTTCTGTATTGAGAATCAGTTTATCTTGCCGACTTCCGGGTGTAGTCTGAATTTGGCTTTATTTTACTAAGTTTTTTCTAACAATAAGATATCATGCCGAAACCCGGGATCGAACCAGGGACCTTTAGATCTTCAGTCTAACGCTCTCCCAACTGAGCTATTTCGGCTACATTGCATCACAGTTTGTGTGATTTTTTTTCAGCACAAGTGTCCCGTGCAGGAAAAGACTCATGATATTTTATGAGTTGTAGTAGCAGTGGTGTGTTGTCGGTGTGGTTAGAGGGTCTAAGGCGCTCCATGCAGGTTGCATGTGTCCTGTAGACTTGGGTTCAAATACCTTTCCTGAGAAACATTTTTGAATTTTTTGCCCTCCTGCAGCTGTATTTATGAGTTCCCATAAGACAAACCTCCAATCTAGTACCTTTTATTCAGGTAAATGCAGCTGTATTTATGACTTCCCATGAGATAAATCTCCAATCTAGTACCTTTTATTCAGGTAAATTATCTACTCTATATGTGTCCTATATTTTCTTTGATATATATTCATTAAGAAATGTTTGTCTCTTTTAAGTTGACTGTATGTCCTCTTTTCTTGCAGTCTTGAAATATTTGATGTGACCAGAGGTATTGTGTTAAATCCATGTCTCTATTTTGTCTGGTTCAATCAGGACGTTTCTGTATTGAGAATCAGTTTATCTTGCCGAGTTCCGGGTGTAGTCTGAATTTGGCTTTATTTTACTAAGTTTTTTCTAACAATAAGATATCATGCCAAAACCCGGGATCGAACCAGGGACCTTTAGATCTTCAGTCTAACGCTCTCCCAACTGAGCTATTTCGGCTACATTGCATCACAGTTTGTGTGATTTTTTTTTTTCAGCACAAGTGTCCTGTGCAGGCAAAGACTCATGATATTTTCTGAGTCGTAGTAGCAGTGGTGCGTTGTCGGTGTGGTTAGAGGGTCTAAGGCGCTCCATGCAGGTTGCATGTGTCCTGTAGACTTGGGTTCAAATACCTTTCCTGAGAAACATTTTTGAATTTTTTGCCCTCCTGCAGCTGTATTTATGAGTTCCCATAAGACAAACCTCCAATCTAGTACCTTTTATTCAGGTAAATGCAGCTGTATTTATGACTTCCCATGAGATAAATCTCCAATCTAGTACCTTTTATTCAGGTAAATTATCTACTCTATATGTGTCCTATATTTTCTTTGATATATATTCATTAAGAAATGTTTGTCTCTTTTAAGTTGACTGTATGTCCTCTTTTCTTGCAGTCTTGAAATATTTGATGTGACCAGAGGTATTGTGTTAAATCCATGTCTCTATTTTGTCTGGTTCAATCAGGACGTTTCTGTATTGAGAATCAGTTTATCTTGCCGAGTTCCGGGTGTAGTCTGAATTTGGCTTTATTTTACTAAGTTTTTTCTAACAATAAGATATCATGCCAAAACCCAGGATCGAACCAGGGACCTTTAGATCTTCAGTCTAACGCTCTCCCAACTGAGCTATTTCGGCTACATTGCATCACAGTTTGTGTGATTTTTTTTTTCAGCACAAGTGTCCTGTGCAGGCAAAGACTCATGATATTTTCTGAGTCGTAGTAGCAGTGGTGCGTTGTCGGTGTGGTTAGAGGGTCTAAGGCGCTCCATGCAGGTTGCATGTGTCCTGTAGACTTGGGTTCAAATACCTTTCCTGAGAAACATTTTTGAATTTTTTGCCCTCCTGCAGCTGTATTTATGAGTTCCCATAAGACAAACCTCCAATCTAGTACCTTTTATTCAGGTAAATGCAGCTGTATTTATGACTTCCCATGAGATAAATCTCCAATCTAGTACCTTTTATTCAGGTAAATTATCTACTCTATATGTGTCCTATATTTTCTTTGATATATATTCATTAAGAAATGTTTGTCTCTTTTAAGTTGACTGTATGTCCTCTTTTCTTGCAGTCTTGAAATATTTGATGTGACCAGAGGTATTGTGTTAAATCCATGTCTCTATTTTGTCTGGTTCAATCAGGACGTTTCTGTATTGAGAATCAGTTTATCTTGCCGGCTTCCGGGTGTAGTCTGAATTTGGCTTTATTTTACTAAGTTTTTTCTAACAATAAGATATCATGCCGAAACCCGGGATCGAACCAGGGACCTTTAGATCTTCAGTCTAACGCTCTCCCAACTGAGCTATTTCGGCTACATTGCATCACAGTTTGTGTGATTTTTTTTTCAGCACAAGTGTCCTGTGCAGGCAAAGACTCATGATATTTTCTGAGTCGTAGTAGCAGCGGTGTGTTGTCGTTGTGGTTAGAGGGTTTAAGGCGCTCCATGCAGGTTGCATGTGTCTTGTAGACTTGGGTTCAAATACCTTTCCTGACAATCATTTTTGAATTTTTTGCCCTCCTGCAGCTGTATTTATGAGTTCCCATAAGACAAACCTCCAATCTAGTACCTTTTATTCAGGTAAATGCAGCTGTATTTATGACTTCCCATGAGATAAATCTCCAATCTAGTACCTTTTATTCAGGTAAATTATCTACTCTATATGTGTCCTATATTTTCTTTGATATATATTCATTAAGAAATGTTTGTTTTTTTTAAGTTGACTGTATGTCCTCTTTTCTTGCAGTCTTGAAATATTTGATGTGACCAGAGGTATTGTGTTAAATCCATGTCTCTATTTTGTCTGGTTCAATCAGGACGTTTCTGTATTGAGAATCAGTTTATCTTGCCGAGTTCCGGGTGTAGTCTGAATTTGGCTTTATTTTACTAAGTTTTTTCTAACAATAAGATATCATGCCGAAACCCGGGATCAAACCAGGGACCTTTAGATCTTCAGTCTCACGCTCTCCCAACTGAGCTATTTTGGCTACATTGCATCACAGTTTGTGTGATTTTTTTTTCAGCACAAGTGTCCTGTGCAGGCAAAGACTCATGATATTTTCTGAGTCGTAGTAGCAGTGGTGCGTTGTCGGTGTGGTTAGAGGGTCTAAGGTGCTCCATGCAGGTTGCATGTGTCCTGTAGACTTGGGTTCAAATACCTTTCCTGAGAAACATTTTTGAATTTTTTGCCCTCCTGCAGCTGTATTTATGAGTTCCCATAAGACAAACCTCCAATCTAGTACCTTTTATTCAGGTAAATGCAGCTGTATTTATGACTTCCCATGAGATAAATCTCCAATCTAGTACCTTTTATTCAGGTAAATTATCTACTCTATATGTGTCCTATATTTTCTTTGATATATATTCATTAAGAAATCTTTGTCTCTTTTAAGTTGACTGTATGTCCTCTTTTCTTGCAGTCTTGAAATATTTGATGACCAGAGGTATTGTGTTAAATCCATGTCTCTATTTTGTCTGGTTCAATCAGGACATTTCTGTATTGAGAATCAGTTTATCTTGCCGAGTTCCGGGTGTAGTCTGAATTTGGCTTTATTTTACTAAGTTTTTTCTAACAATAAGATATCATGCCGAAACCCGGGATCGAACCAGGGACCTTTAGATCTTCAGTCTAACGCTCTCCCAACTGAGCTATTTCGGCTACATTGCATCACAGTTTGTGTGATTTTTTTTTCAGCACAAGTGTCCTGTGCAGGCAAAGACTCATGATATTTTCTGAGTCGTAGTAGCAGTGGTGCATTGTCGGTGTGGTTAGAGGGTCTAAGGCGCTCCATGCAGGTTGCATGTGTCCTGTAGACTTGGGTTCAAATACCTTTCCTGAGAAACATTTTTGAATTTTTTGCCCTCCTGCAGCTGTATTTATGAGTTCCCATAAGACAAACCTCCAATCTAGTACCTTTTATTCAGGTAAATGCAGCTGTATTTATGACTTCCCATGAGATAAATCTCCAATCTAGTACCTTTTATTCAGGTAAATTATCTACTCTATATGTGTCCTATATTTTCTTTGATATATATTCATTAAGAAATCTTTGTCTCTTTTAAGTTGACTGTATGTCCTCTTTTCTTGCAGTCTTGAAATATTTGATGTGACCAGAGGTATTGTGTTAAATCCATGTCTCTATTTTGTCTGGTTCAATCAGGACGTTTCTGTATTGAGAATCAGTTTATCTTGCCGAGTTCCGGGTGTAGTCTGAATTTGGCTTTATTTTACTAAGTTTTTTCTAACAATAAGATATCATGCCAAAACCCGGGATCGAACCAGGGACCTTTAGATCTTCAGTCTTACGCTCTCCTAACTGAGCTATTTCGGCTACATTACATCACAGTTTGTGTGATTTTTTTTTCAGCACAAGTGTCCTGTGCAGGCAAAGACTCATGATATTTTCTGAGTCGTAGTAGCAGTGGTGCGTTGTCGGTGTGATTAGAGGGTCTAAGGCGCTCCATGCAGGTTGCATGTGTCCTGTAGACTTGGGTTCAAATACCTTTCCTGAGAAACATTTTTGAATTTTTTGCCCTCCTGCAGCTGTATTTATGAGTTCCCATAAGACAAACCTCCAATCTAGTACCTTTTATTCAGGTAAATGCAGCTGTATTTATGACTTCCCATGAGATAAATCTCCAATCTAGTACCTTTTATTCAGGTAAATTATCTACTCTATATGTGTCCTATATTTTCTTTGATATATATTCATTAAGAAATGTTTGTCTCTTTTAAGTTGACTGTATGTCCTCTTTTCTTGCAGTCTTGAAATATTTGATGTGACCAGAGGTATTGTGTTAAATCCATGTCTCTATTTTGTCTGGTTCAATCAGGACGTTTCTGTATTGAGAATCAGTTTATCTTGCCGAGTTCCGGGTGTAGTCTGAATTTGGCTTTATTTTACTAAGTTTTTTCTAACAATAAGATATCATGCCGAAACCCGGGATCGAACCAGGGACCTTTAGATCTTCAGTCTAACGCTCTCCCATCTGAGCTATTTCGGCTACATTGCATCACAGTTTGTGTGATTTTTTTTCAGCACAAGTGTCCCGTGCAGGAAAAGACTCATGATATTTTATGAGTTGTAGTAGCAGTGGTGTGTTGTCGGTGTGGTTAGAGGGTCTAAGGTGCTCCATGCAGATTGCATGTGTCCTGTAGACTTGGGTTCAAATACCTTTCCTGAGAAACATTTTTGAATTTTTTGCCCTCCTGCAGCTGTATTTATGAGTTCCCATAAGACAAACCTCCAATCTAGTACCTTTTATTCAGGTAAATGCAGCTGTATTTATGACTTCCCATGAGATAAATCTCCAATCTAGTACCTTTTATTCAGGTAAATGCAGCTGTATTTATGACTTCCCATGAGATAAATCTCCAATCTAGTACCTTTTATTCAGGTAAATTATCTACTCTATATGTGTCCTATATTTTCTTTGATATATATTCATTAAGAAATGTTTGTCTCTTTTAAGTTGACTGTATGTCCTCTTTTCTTGCAGTCTTGAAATATTTGATGTGACCAGAGGTATTGTGTTAAATCCATGTCTCTATTTTGTCTGGTTCAATCAGGACGTTTCTGTATTGAGAATCAGTTTATCTTGCCGAGTTCCGGGTGTAGTCTGAATTTGGCTTTATTTTACTAAGTTTTTTCTAACAATAAGATATCATGCCAAAACCCGGGATCGAACCAGGGACCTTTAGATCTTCAGTCTAACGCTCTCCCAACTGAGCTATTTCGGCTACATTGCATCACAGTTTGTGTGATTTTTTTTTTCAGCACAAGTGTCCTGTGCAGGCAAAGACTCATGATATTTTCTGAGTCGTAGTAGCAGTGGTGCGTTGTCGGTGTGGTTAGAGGGTCTAAGGCGCTCCATGCAGGTTGCATGTGTCCTGTAGACTTGGGTTCAAATACCTTTCCTGAGAAACATTTTTGAATTTTTTGCCCTCCTGCAGCTGTATTTATGAGTTCCCATAAGACAAACCTCCAATCTAGTACCTTTTATTCAGGTAAATGCAGCTGTATTTATGACTTCCCATGAGATAAATCTCCAATCTAGTACCTTTTATTCAGGTAAATTATCTACTCTATATGTGTCCTATATTTTCTTTGATATATATTCATTAAGAAATGTTTGTCTCTTTTAAGTTGACTGTATGTCCTCTTTTCTTGCAGTCTTGAAATATTTGATGTGACCAGAGGTATTGTGTTAAATCCATGTCTCTATTTTGTCTGGTTCAATCAGGACGTTTCTGTATTGAGAATCAGTTTATCTTGCCGACTTCCGGGTGTAGTCTGAATTTGGCTTTATTTTACTAAGTTTTTTCTAACAATAAGATATCATGCCGAAACCCGGGATCGAACCAGGGACCTTTAGATCTTCAGTCTAACGCTCTCCCAACTGAGCTATTTCGGCTACATTGCATCACAGTTTGTGTGATTTTTTTTTCAGCACAAGTGTCCTGTGCAGGCAAAGACTCATGATATTTTCTGAGTCGTAGTAGCAGTGGTGCGTTGTCGGTGTGGTTAGAGGGTCTAAGGCGCTCCATGCAGGTTGCATGTGTCCTGTAGACTTGGGTTCAAATACCTTTCCTGAGAAACATTTTTGAATTTTTTGCCCTCCTGCAGCTGTATTTATGAGTTCCCATAAGACAAACCTCCAATCTAGTACCTTTTATTCAGGTAAATGCAGCTGTATTTATGACTTCCCATGAGATAAATCTCCAATCTAGTACCTTTTATTCAGGTAAATTATCTACTCTATATGTGTCCTATATTTTCTTTGATATATATTCATTAAGAAATGTTTGTCTCTTTTAAGTTGACTGTATGTCCTCTTTTCTTGCAGTCTTGAAATATTTGATGTGACCAGAGGTATTGTGTTAAATCCATGTCTCTATTTTGTCTGGTTCAATCAGGACGTTTCTGTATTGAGAATCAGTTTATCTTGCCGAGTTCCGGGTGTAGTCTGAATTTGGCTTTATTTTACTAAGTTTTTTCTAACAATAAGATATCATGCCAAAACCCGGGATCGAACCAGGGACCTTTAGATCTTCAGTCTAACGCTCTCCCAACAGAGCTATTTCGGCTACATTGCATCACAGTTTGTGTGATTTTTTTTTTCAGCACAAGTGTCCTGTGCAGGCAAAGACTCATGATATTTTCTGAGTCGTAGTAGCAGTGGTGCGTTGTCGGTGTGGTTAGAGGGTCTAAGGCGCTCCATGCAGGTTGCATGTGTCCTGTAGACTTGGGTTCAAATACCTTTCCTGAGAAACATTTTTGAATTTTTTGCCCTCCTGCAGCTGTATTTATGAGTTCCCATAAGACAAACCTCCAATCTAGTACCTTTTATTCAGGTAAATGCAGCTGTATTTATGACTTCCCATGAGATAAATCTCCAATCTAGTACCTTTTATTCAGGTAAATTATCTACTCTATATGTGTCCTATATTTTCTTTGATATATATTCATTAAGAAATGTTTGTCTCTTTTAAGTTGACTGTATGTCCTCTTTTCTTGCAGTCTTGAAATATTTGATGTGACCAGAGGTATTGTGTTAAATCCATGTCTCTATTTTGTCTGGTTCAATCAGGACGTTTCTGTATTGAGAATCAGTTTATCTTGCCGACTTCCGGGTGTAGTCTGAATTTGGCTTTATTTTACTAAGTTTTTTCTAACAATAAGATATCATGCCGAAACCCGGGATCGAACCAGGGACCTTTAGATCTTCAGTCTAACGCTCTCCCAACTGAGCTATTTCTGCTACATTGCATCACAGTTTGTGTGATTTTTTTTCAGCACAAGTGTCCCGTGCAGGAAAAGACTCATGATATTTTATGAGTTGTAGTAGCAGTGGTGTGTTGTCGGTGTGGTTAGAGGGTCTAAGGCGCTCCATGCAGGTTGCATGTGTCCTGTAGACTTGGGTTCAAATACCTTTCCTGAGAAACATTTTTGAATTTTTTGCCCTCCTGCAGCTGTATTTATGAGTTCCCATAAGACAAACCTCCAATCTAGTACCTTTTATTCAGGTAAATGCAGCTGTATTTATGACTTCCCATGAGATAAATCTCCAATCTAGTACCTTTTATTCAGGTAAATTATCTACTCTATATGTGTCCTATATTTTCTTTGATATATATTCATTAAGAAATGTTTGTCTCTTTTAAGTTGACTGTATGTCCTCTTTTCTTGCAGTCTTGAAATATTTGATGTGACCAGAGGTATTGTGTTAAATCCATGTCTCTATTTTGTCTGGTTCAATCAGGACGTTTCTGTATTGAGAATCAGTTTATCTTGCCGAGTTCCGGGTGTAGTCTGAATTTGGCTTTATTTTACTAAGTTTTTTCTAACAATAAGATATCATGCCAAAACCCGGGATCGAACCAGGGACCTTTAGATCTTCAGTCTAACGCTCTCCCAACTGAGCTATTTCGGCTACATTGCATCACAGTTTGTGTGATTTTTTTTTTTCAGCACAAGTGTCCTGTGCAGGCAAAGACTCATGATATTTTCTGAGTCGTAGTAGCAGTGGTGCGTTGTCGGTGTGGTTAGAGGGTCTAAGGCGCTCCATGCAGGTTGCATGTGTCCTGTAGACTTGGGTTCAAATACCTTTCCTGAGAAACATTTTTGAATTTTTTGCCCTCCTGCAGCTGTATTTATGAGTTCCCATAAGACAAACCTCCAATCTAGTACCTTTTATTCAGGTAAATGCAGCTGTATTTATGACTTCCCATGAGATAAATCTCCAATCTAGTACCTTTTATTCAGGTAAATTATCTACTCTATATGTGTCCTATATTTTCTTTGATATATATTCATTAAGAAATGTTTGTCTCTTTTAAGTTGACTGTATGTCCTCTTTTCTTGCAGTCTTGAAATATTTGATGTGACCAGAGGTATTGTGTTAAATCCATGTCTCTATTTTGTCTGGTTCAATCAGGACGTTTCTGTATTGAGAATCAGTTTATCTTGCCGGCTTCCGGGTGTAGTCTGAATTTGGCTTTATTTTACTAAGTTTTTTCTAACAATAAGATATCATGCCGAAACCCGGGATCGAACCAGGGACCTTTAGATCTTCAGTCTAACGCTCTCCCAACTGAGCTATTTCGGCTACATTGCATCACAGTTTGTGTGATTTTTTTTTCAGCACAAGTGTCCTGTGCAGGCAAAGACTCATGATATTTTCTGAGTCGTAGTAGCAGCGGTGTGTTGTCGTTGTGGTTAGAGGGTTTAAGGCGCTCCATGCAGGTTGCATGTGTCTTGTAGACTTGGGTTCAAATACCTTTCCTGACAATCATTTTTGAATTTTTTGCCCTCCTGCAGCTGTATTTATGAGTTCCCATAAGACAAACCTCCAATCTAGTACCTTTTATTCAGGTAAATGCAGCTGTATTTATGACTTCCCATGAGATAAATCTCCAATCTAGTACCTTTTATTCAGGTAAATTATCTACTCTATATGTGTCCTATATTTTCTTTGATATATATTCATTAAGAAATGTTTGTTTTTTTTAAGTTGACTGTATGTCCTCTTTTCTTGCAGTCTTGAAATATTTGATGTGACCAGAGGTATTGTGTTAAATCCATGTCTCTATTTTGTCTGGTTCAATCAGGACGTTTCTGTATTGAGAATCAGTTTATCTTGCCGAGTTCCGGGTGTAGTCTGAATTTGGCTTTATTTTACTAAGTTTTTTCTAACAATAAGATATCATGCCGAAACCCGGGATCAAACCAGGGACCTTTAGATCTTCAGTCTCACGCTCTCCCAACTGAGCTATTTTGGCTACATTGCATCACAGTTTGTGTGATTTTTTTTTCAGCACAAGTGTCCTGTGCAGGCAAAGACTCATGATATTTTCTGAGTCGTAGTAGCAGTGGTGCGTTGTCGGTGTGGTTAGAGGGTCTAAGGTGCTCCATGCAGGTTGCATGTGTCCTGTAGACTTGGGTTCAAATACCTTTCCTGAGAAACATTTTTGAATTTTTTGCCCTCCTGCAGCTGTATTTATGAGTTCCCATAAGACAAACCTCCAATCTAGTACCTTTTATTCAGGTAAATGCAGCTGTATTTATGACTTCCCATGAGATAAATCTCCAATCTAGTACCTTTTATTCAGGTAAATTATCTACTCTATATGTGTCCTATATTTTCTTTGATATATATTCATTAAGAAATCTTTGTCTCTTTTAAGTTGACTGTATGTCCTCTTTTCTTGCAGTCTTGAAATATTTGATGACCAGAGGTATTGTGTTAAATCCATGTCTCTATTTTGTCTGGTTCAATCAGGACATTTCTGTATTGAGAATCAGTTTATCTTGCCGAGTTCCGGGTGTAGTCTGAATTTGGCTTTATTTTACTAAGTTTTTTCTAACAATAAGATATCATGCCGAAACCCGGGATCGAACCAGGGACCTTTAGATCTTCAGTCTAACGCTCTCCCAACTGAGCTATTTCGGCTACATTGCATCACAGTTTGTGTGATTTTTTTTTCAGCACAAGTGTCCTGTGCAGGCAAAGACTCATGATATTTTCTGAGTCGTAGTAGCAGTGGTGCATTGTCGGTGTGGTTAGAGGGTCTAAGGCGCTCCATGCAGGTTGCATGTGTCCTGTAGACTTGGGTTCAAATACCTTTCCTGAGAAACATTTTTGAATTTTTTGCCCTCCTGCAGCTGTATTTATGAGTTCCCATAAGACAAACCTCCAATCTAGTACCTTTTATTCAGGTAAATGCAGCTGTATTTATGACTTCCCATGAGATAAATCTCCAATCTAGTACCTTTTATTCAGGTAAATTATCTACTCTATATGTGTCCTATATTTTCTTTGATATATATTCATTAAGAAATCTTTGTCTCTTTTAAGTTGACTGTATGTCCTCTTTTCTTGCAGTCTTGAAATATTTGATGTGACCAGAGGTATTGTGTTAAATCCATGTCTCTATTTTGTCTGGTTCAATCAGGACGTTTCTGTATTGAGAATCAGTTTATCTTGCCGAGTTCCGGGTGTAGTCTGAATTTGGCTTTATTTTACTAAGTTTTTTCTAACAATAAGATATCATGCCAAAACCCGGGATCGAACCAGGGACCTTTAGATCTTCAGTCTTACGCTCTCCTAACTGAGCTATTTCGGCTACATTACATCACAGTTTGTGTGATTTTTTTTTCAGCACAAGTGTCCTGTGCAGGCAAAGACTCATGATATTTTCTGAGTCGTAGTAGCAGTGGTGCGTTGTCGGTGTGGTTAGAGGGTCTAAGGCGCTCCATGCAGGTTGCATGTGTCCTGTAGACTTGGGTTCAAATACCTTTCCTGAGAAACATTTTTGAATTTTTTGCCCTCCTGCAGCTGTATTTATGAGTTCCCATAAGACAAACCTCCAATCTAGTACCTTTTATTCAGGTAAATGCAGCTGTATTTATGACTTCCCATGAGATAAATCTCCAATCTAGTACCTTTTATTCAGGTAAATTATCTACTCTATATGTGTCCTATATTTTCTTTGATATATATTCATTAAGAAATGTTTGTCTCTTTTAAGTTGACTGTATGTCCTCTTTTCTTGCAGTCTTGAAATATTTGATGTGACCAGAGGTATTGTGTTAAATCCATGTCTCTATTTTGTCTGGTTCAATCAGGACGTTTCTGTATTGAGAATCAGTTTATCTTGCCGAGTTCCGGGTGTAGTCTGAATTTGGCTTTATTTTACTAAGTTTTTTCTAACAATAAGATATCATGCCGAAACCCGGGATCGAACCAGGGACCTTTAGATCTTCAGTCTAACGCTCTCCCATCTGAGCTATTTCGGCTACATTGCATCACAGTTTGTGTGATTTTTTTTCAGCACAAGTGTCCCGTGCAGGAAAAGACTCATGATATTTTATGAGTTGTAGTAGCAGTGGTGTGTTGTCGGTGTGGTTAGAGGGTCTAAGGTGCTCCATGCAGATTGCATGTGTCCTGTAGACTTGGGTTCAAATACCTTTCCTGAGAAACATTTTTGAATTTTTTGCCCTCCTGCAGCTGTATTTATGAGTTCCCATAAGACAAACCTCCAATCTAGTACCTTTTATTCAGGTAAATGCAGCTGTATTTATGACTTCCCATGAGATAAATCTCCAATCTAGTACCTTTTATTCAGGTAAATGCAGCTGTATTTATGACTTCCCATGAGATAAATCTCCAATCTAGTACCTTTTATTCAGGTAAATTATCTACTCTATATGTGTCCTATATTTTCTTTGATATATATTCATTAAGAAATGTTTGTCTCTTTTAAGTTGACTGTATGTCCTCTTTTCTTGCAGTCTTGAAATATTTGATGTGACCAGAGGTATTGTGTTAAATCCATGTCTCTATTTTGTCTGGTTCAATCAGGACGTTTCTGTATTGAGAATCAGTTTATCTTGCCGAGTTCCGGGTGTAGTCTGAATTTGGCTTTATTTTACTAAGTTTTTTCTAACAATAAGATATCATGCCAAAACCCAGTATCGAACCAGGGACCTTTAGATCTTCAGTCTAACGCTCTCCCAACTGAGCTATTTCGGCTACATTGCATCACAGTTTGTGTGATTTTTTTTTCAGCACAAGTGTCCTGTGCAGGCAAAGACTCATGATATTTTCTGAGTCGTAGTAGCAGTGGTGCGTTGTCGGTGTGGTTAGAGGGTCTAAGGCGCTCCATGCAGGTTGCATGTGTCCTGTAGACTTGGGTTCAAATACCTTTCCTGAGAAACATTTTTGAATTTTTTGCCCTCCTGCAGCTGTATTTATGAGTTCCCATAAGACAAACGTCCAATCTAGTACCTTTTATTCAGGTAAATGCAGCTGTATTTATGACTTCCCATGAGATAAATCTCCAATCTAGTACCTTTTATTCAGGTAAATGCAGCTGTATTTATGACTTCCCATGAGATAAATCTCCAATCTAGTACCTTTTATTCAGGTAAATTATCTACTCTATATGTGTCCTATATTTTCTTTGATATATATTCATTAAGAAATGTTTGTCTCTTTTAAGTTGACTGTATGTCCTCTTTTCTTGCAGTCTTGAAATATTTGATGACCAGTGGTATTGTGTTAAATCCATGTCTCTATTTTGTCTGGTTCAATCAGGACGTTTCTGTATTGAGAATCAGTTTATCTTGCCGAGTTCCGGGTGTAGTCTGAATTTGGCTTTATTTTACTAAGTTTTTTCTAACAATAAGATATCATGCCGAAACCCGGGATCGAACCAGGGACCTTTAGATCTTTAGTCTAGCGCTCTCCCAACTGAGCTATTTCGACTACATTGCATCACAGTTTGTGTGATTTTTTTTTCAGCACAAGTGTCCTGTGCAGGCAAAGACTCATGATATTTTCTGAGTCGTAGTAGCAGTGGTGCGTTATCGGTGTGGTTAGAGGGTCTAAGGCGCTCCATGCAGGTTGCATGTGTCCTGTAGACTTGGGTTCAAATACCTTTCCTGAGAAACATTTTTGAATTTTTTGCCCTCCTGCAGCTGTATTTATGAGTTCCCATAAGACAAACCTCCAATCTAGTACCTTTTATTCAGGTAAATGCAGCTGTATTTATGACTTCCCATGAGATAAATCTCCAATCTAGTACCTTTTATTCAGGTAAATTATCTACTCTATATGTGTCCTATATTTTCTTTGATATATATTCATTAAGAAATGTTTGTCTCTTTTAAGTTGACTGTATGTCCTCTTTTCTTGCAGTCTTGAAATATTTGATGACCAGAGGTATTGTGTTAAATCCATGTCTCTATTTTGTCTGGTTCAATCAGGACGTTTCTGTATTGAGAATCAGTTTATCTTGCCGAGTTCCGGGTGTAGTCTGAATTTGGCTTTATTTTACTAAGTTTTTTCTAACAATAAGATATCATGCCGAAACCCGGGATCGAACCAGGGACCTTTAGATCTTCAGTCTAACGCTCTCCCAACTGAGCTATTTCGGCTACATTGCATCACAGTTTGTGTGATTTTTTTTTCAGCACAAGTGTCCTGTGCAGGCAAAGACTCATGATATTTTCTGAGTCGTAGTAGCAGTGGTGCGTTGTCGGTGTGGTTAGAGGGTCTAAGGCGCTCCATGCAGGTTGCATGTGTCCTGTAGACTTGGGTTCAAATACCTTTCCTGAGAAACATTTTTGAATTTTTTGCCCTCCTGCAGCTGTATTTATGAGTTCCCATAAGACAAACCTCCAATCTAGTACCTTTTATTCAGGTAAATGCAGCTGTATTTATGACTTCCCATGAGATAAATCTCCAATCTAGTACCTTTTATTCAGGTAAATTATCTACTCTATATGTGTCCTATATTTTCTTTGATATATATTCATTAAGAAATGTTTGTCTCTTTTAAGTTGACTGTATGTCCTCTTTTCTTGCAGTCTTGAAATATTTGATGACCAGAGGTATTGTGTTAAATCCATGTCTCTATTTTGTCTGGTTCAATCAGGACGTTTCTGTATTGAGAATCAGTTTATCTTGCCGAGTTCCGGGTGTAGTCTGAATTCGGCTTTATTTTACTAAGTTTTTTCTAACAATAAGATATCATGCCGAAACCCGGGATCGAACCAGGGACCTTTAGATCTTCAGTCTAACGCTCTCCCAACTGAGCTATTTCGGCTACATTGCATCACAGTTTGTGTGATTTTTTTTTCAGCACAAGTGTCCTGTGCAGGCAAAGACTCATGATATTTTCTGAGTCGTAGTAGCAGTGGTGCGTTATCAGTGTAGTTAGAGGGTCTAAGGCGCTCCATGCAGGTTGCATGTGTCCTGTAGACTTGGGTTCAAATACCTTTCCTGAGAAACATTTTTGAATTTTTTGCCCTCCTGCAGCTGTATTTATGAGTTCCCATAAGACAAACCTCCAATCTAGTACCTTTTATTCAGGTAAATGCAGCTGTATTTATGACTTCCCATGAGATAAATCTCCAATCTAGTACCTTTTATTCAGGTAAATTATCTACTCTATATGTGTCCTATATTTTCTTTGATATATATTCATTAAGAAATGTTTGTCTCTTTTAAGTTGACTGTATGTCCTCTTTTCTTGCAGTCTTGAAATATTTGATGACCAGAGGTATTGTGTTAAATCCATGTCTCTATTTTGTCTGGTTCAATCAGGACGTTTCTGTATTGAGAATCAGTTTATCTTGCCGAGTTCCGGGTGTAGTCTGAATTCGGCTTTATTTTACTAAGTTTTTTCTAACAATAAGATATCATGCCGAAACCCGGGATCGAACCAGGGACCTTTAGATCTTCAGTCTAACGCTCTCCCAACTGAGCTATTTCGGCTACATTGCATCACAGTTTGTGTGATTTTTTTTTCAGCACAAGTGTCCTGTGCAGGCAAAGACTCATGATATTTTCTGAGTCGTAGTAGCAGTGGTGCGTTATCGGTGTGGTTAGAGGGTCTAAGGCGCTCCATGCAGGTTGCATGTGTCCTGTAGACTTGGGTTCAAATACCTTTCCTGAGAAACATTTTGGAATTTTTTGCCCTCCTGCAGCTGTATTTATGAGTTCCCATAAGACAAACCTCCAATCTAGTACCTTTTATTCAGGTAAATGCAGCTGTATTTATGACTTCCCATGAGATAAATCTCCAATCTAGTACCTTTTATTCAGGTAAATGCAGCTGTATTTATGACTTCCCATGAGATAAATCTCCAATCTAGTACCTTTTATTCAGGTAAATTATCTACTCTATATGTGTCCTATATTTTCTTTGATATATATTCATTAAGAAATGTTTGTCTCTTTTAAGTTGACTGTATGTCCTCTTTTCTTGCAGTCTTGAAATATTTGATGACCAGAGGTATTGTGTTAAATCCATGTCTCTATTTTGTCTGGTTCAATCAGGACGTTTCTGTATTGAGAATCAGTTTATCTTGCCGAGTTCCGGGTGTAGTCTGAATTCGGCTTTATTTTACTAAGTTTTTTCTAACAATAAGATATCATGCCGAAACCCGGGATCGAACCAGGGACCTTTAGATCTTCAGTCTAACGCTCTCCCAACTGAGCTATTTCGGCTACATTGCATCACAGTTTGTGTGATTTTTTTTTCAGCACAAGTGTCCTGTGCAGGCAAAGACTCATGATATTTTCTGAGTCGTAGTAGCAGTGGTGCGTTATCGGTGTGGTTAGAGGGTCTAAGGCGCTCCATGCAGGTTGCATGTGTCCTGTAGACTTGGGTTCAAATACCTTTCCTGAGAAACATTTTGGAATTTTTTGCCCTCCTGCAGCTGTATTTATGAGTTCCCATAAGACAAACCTCCAATCTAGTACCTTTTATTCAGGTAAATGCAGCTGTATTTATGACTTCCCATGAGATAAATCTCCAATCTAGTACCTTTTATTCAGGTAAATGCAGCTGTATTTATGACTTCCCATGAGATAAATCTCCAATCTAGTACCTTTTATTCAGGTAAATTATCTACTCTATATGTGTCCTATATTTTCTTTGATATATATTCATTAAGAAATGTTTGTCTCTTTTAAGTTGACTGTATGTCCTCTTTTCTTGCAGTCTTGAAATATTTGATGACCAGAGGTATTGTGTTAAATCCATGTCTCTATTTTGTCTGGTTCAATCAGGACGTTTCTGTATTGAGAATCAGTTTATCTTGCCGAGTTCCGGGTGTAGTCTGAATTTGGCTTTATTTTACTAAGTTTTTTCTAACAATAAGATATCATGCCGAAACCCAGGATCGAACCAGGGACCTTTAGATCTTCAGTCTAACGCTCTCCCAACTGAGCTATTTCGGCTACATTGCATCACAGTTTGTGTGATTTTTTTTTCAGCACAAGTGTCCTGTGCAGGCAAAGACTCATGATATTTTCTGAGTCGTAGTAGCAGTGGTGCGTTATCAGTGTAGTTAGAGGGTCTAAGGCGCTCCATGCAGGTTGCATGTGTCCTGTAGACTTGGGTTCAAATACCTTTCCTGAGAAACATTTTTGAATTTTTTGCCCTCCTGCAGCTGTATTTATGAGTTCCCATAAGACAAACCTCCAATCTAGTACCTTTTATTCAGGTAAATGCAGCTGTATTTATGACTTCCCATGAGATAAATCTCCAATCTAGTACCTTTTATTCAGGTAAATTATCTACTCTATATGTGTCCTATATTTTCTTTGATATATATTCATTAAGAAATGTTTGTCTCTTTTAAGTTGACTGTATGTCCTCTTTTCTTGCAGTCTTGAAATATTTGATGACCAGAGGTATTGTGTTAAATCCATGTCTCTATTTTGTCTGGTTCAATCAGGACGTTTCTGTATTGAGAATCAGTTTATCTTGCCGAGTTCCGGGTGTAGTCTGAATTCGGCTTTATTTTACTAAGTTTTTTCTAACAATAAGATATCATGCCGAAACCCGGGATCGAACCAGGGACCTTTAGATCTTCAGTCTAACGCTCTCCCAACTGAGCTATTTCGGCTACATTGCATCACAGTTTGTGTGATTTTTTTTTCAGCACAAGTGTCCTGTGCAGGCAAAGACTCATGATATTTTCTGAGTCGTAGTAGCAGTGGTGCGTTATCGGTGTGGTTAGAGGGTCTAAGGCGCTCCATGCAGGTTGCATGTGTCCTGTAGACTTGGGTTCAAATACCTTTCCTGAGAAACATTTTTGAATTTTTTGCCCTCCTGCAGCTGTATTTATGAGTTCCCATAAGACAAACCTCCAATCTAGTACCTTTTATTCAGGTAAATGCAGCTGTATTTATGACTTCCCATGAGATAAATCTCCAATCTAGTACCTTTTATTCAGGTAAATTATCTACTCTATATGTGTCCTATATTTTCTTTGATATATATTCATTAAGAAATGTTTGTCTCTTTTAAGTTGACTGTATGTCCTCTTTTCTTGCAGTCTTGAAATATTTGATGACCAGAGGTATTGTGTTAAATCCATGTCTCTATTTTGTCTGGTTCAATCAGGACGTTTCTGTATTGAGAATCAGTTTATCTTGCCGAGTTCCGGGTGTAGTCTGAATTCGGCTTTATTTTACTAAGTTTTTTCTAACAATAAGATATCATGCCGAAACCCGGGATCGAACCAGGGACCTTTAGATCTTCAGTCTAACGCTCTCCCAACTGAGCTATTTCGGCTACATTGCATCACAGTTTGTGTGATTTTTTTTTCAGCACAAGTGTCCTGTGCAGGCAAAGACTCATTATATTTTCTGAGTCGTAGTAGCAGTGGTGCGTTATCGGTGTGGTTAGAGGGTCTAAGGCGCTCCATGCAGGTTGCATGTGTCCTGTAGACTTGGGTTCAAATACCTTTCCTGAGAAACATTTTGGAATTTTTTGCCCTCCTGCAGCTGTATTTATGAGTTCCCATAAGACAAACCTCCAATCTAGTACCTTTTATTCAGGTAAATGCAGCTGTATTTATGACTTCCCATGAGATAAATCTCCAATCTAGTACCTTTTATTCAGGTAAATTATCTACTCTATATGTGTCCTATATTTTCTTTGATATATATTCATTAAGAAATGTTTGTCTCTTTTAAGTTGACTGTATGTCCTCTTTTCTTGCAGTCTTGAAATATTTGATGACCAGAGGTATTGTGTTAAATCCATGTCTCTATTTTGTCTGGTTCAATCAGGACGTTTCTGTATTGAGAATCAGTTTATCTTGCCGGCTTCCGGGTGTAGTCTGAATTTGGCTTTATTTTACTAAGTTTTTTCTAACAATAAGATATCATGCCGAAACCCGGGATCGAACCAGGGACCTTTAGATCTTCAGTCTAACGCTCTCCCAACTGAGCTATTTCGGCTACATTGCATCACAGTTTGTGTGATTTTTTTTTCAGCACAAGTGTCCTGTGCAGGCAAAGACTCATGATATTTTCTGAGTCGTAGTAGCAGTGGTGCGTTGTCGGTGTGGTTAGAGGGTCTAAGGCGCTCCATGCAGGTTGCATGTGTCCTGTAGACTTGGGTTCAAATACCTTTCCTGAGAAACATTTTTGAATTTTTTGCCCTCCTGCAGCTGTATTTATGAGTTCCCATAAGACAAACCTCCAATCTAGTACCTTTTATTCAGGTAAATGCAGCTGTATTTATGACTTCCCATGAGATAAATCTCCAATCTAGTACCTTTTATTCAGGTAAATTATCTACTCTATATGTGTCCTATATTTTCTTTGATATATATTCATTAAGAAATGTTTGTCTCTTTTAAGTTGACTGTATGTCCTCTTTTCTTGCAGTCTTGAAATATTTGATGTGACCAGAGGTATTGTGTTAAATCCATGTCTCTATTTTGTCTGGTTCAATCAGGACGTTTCTGTATTGAGAATCAGTTTATCTTGCCGAGTTCCGGGTGTAGTCTGAATTTGGCTTTATTTTACTAAGTTTTTTCTAACAATAAGATATCATGCCAAAACCCGGGATCGAACCAGGGACCTTTAGATCTTCAGTCTAACGCTCTCCCAACTGAGCTATTTCGGCTACATTACATCACAGTTTGTGTGATTTTTTTTTCAGCACAAGTGTCCTGTGCAGGCAAAGACTCATGATATTTTCTGAGTCGTAGTAGCAGTGGTGCGTTGTCGGTGTGGTTAGAGGGTCTAAGGCGCTCCATGCAGGTTGCATGTGTCCTGTAGACTTGGGTTCAAATACCTTTCCTGAGAAACATTTTTGAATTTTTTGCCCTCCTGCAGCTGTATTTATGAGTTCCCATAAGACAAACCTCCAATCTAGTACCTTTTATTCAGGTAAATGCAGCTGTATTTATGACTTCCCATGAGATAAATCTCCAATCTAGTACCTTTTATTCAGGTAAATTATCTACTCTATATGTGTCCTATATTTTCTTTGATATATATTCATTAAGAAATGTTTGTCTCTTTTAAGTTGACTGTATGTCCTCTTTTCTTGCAGTCTTGAAATATTTGATGTGACCAGAGGTATTGTGTTAAATCCATGTCTCTATTTTGTCTGGTTCAATCAGGACGTTTCTGTATTGAGAATCAGTTTATCTTGCCGAGTTCCGGGTGTAGTCTGAATTTGGCTTTATTTTACTAAGTTTTTTCTAACAATAAGATATCATGCCGAAACCCGGGACCGAACCAGGGACCTTTAGATCTTCAGTCTAACGCTCTCCCATCTGAGCTATTTCAGCTACATTGCATCACAGTTTGTGTGATTTTTTTTCAGCACAAGTGTCCCGTGCAGGAAAAGACTCATGATATTTTATGAGTTGTAGTAGCAGTGGTGTGTTGTCGGTGTGGTTAGAGGGTCTAAGGCGCTCCATGCAGGTTGCATGTGTCCTGTAGACTTGGGTTCAAATACGTTTCCTGAGAAACATTTTTGAATTTTTTGCCCTCCTGCAGCTGTATTTATGAGTTCCCATAAGACAAACCTCCAATCTAGTACCTTTTATTCAGGTAAATGCAGCTGTATTTATGACTTCCCATGAGATAAATCTCCAATCTAGTACCTTTTATTCAGGTAAATTATCTACTCTATATGTGTCCTATATTTTCTTTGATATATTCATTAAGAAATGTTTGTCTCTTTTAAGTTGACTGTATGTCCTCTTTTCTTGCAATCTTGAAATATTTGATGTGACCAGAGGTATTGTGTTAAATCCATGTCTCTATTTTGTCTGGTTCAATCAGGACGTTTCTGTATTGAGAATCAGTTTATCTTGCCGAGTTCCGGGTGTAGTCTGAATTTTGCTTTATTTTACTAAGTTTTTTCTAACAATAAGATATCATGCCAAAACCCGGGATCGAACCAGAGACCTTTAGATCTTCAGTTTAACGCTCTCCCAACTGAGCTATTTCGGCTACATTGCATCACAGTTTGTGTGATTTTTTTTTCAGCACAAGTGTCCTGTGCAGGCAAAGACTCATGATATTTTCTGAGTCATAGTAGCAGTGGTGCGTTGTCGGTGTGGTTAGAGGGTCTAAGGCGCTCCATGCAGGTTGCATGTGTCCTGTAGACTTGGGTTCAAATACCTTTCCTGAGAAACATTTTTGAATTTTTTGCCCTCCTGCAGCTGTATTTATGAGTTCCCATAAGACAAACCTCCAATCTAGTACCTTTTATTCAGGTAAATGCAGCTGTATTTATGACTTCCCATGAGATAAATCTCCAATCTAGTACCTTTTATTCAGGTAAATTATCTACTCTATATGTGTCCTATATTTTCTTTGATATATATTCATTAAGAAATGTTTGTCTCTTTTAAGTTGACTGTATGTCCTCTTTTCTTGCAGTCTTGAAATATTTGATGTGACCAGAGGTATTGTGTTAAATCCATGTCTCTATTTTGTCTGGTTCAATCAGGACGTTTCTGTATTGAGAATCAGTTTATCTTGCCGAGTTCCGGGTGTAGTCTGAATTTTGCTTTATTTTACTAAGTTTTTTCTAACAATAAGATATCATGCCAAAACCCGGGATCGAACCAGAGACCTTTAGATCTTCAGTTTAACGCTCTCCCAACTGAGCTATTTCGGCTACATTGCATCACAGTTTGTGTGATTTTTTTTTCAGCACAAGTGTCCTGTGCAGGCAAAGACTCATGATATTTTCTGAGTCATAGTAGCAGTGGTGCGTTGTCGGTGTGGTTAGAGGGTCTAAGGCGCTCCATGCAGGTTGCATGTGTCCTGTAGACTTGGGTTCAAATACCTTTCCTGAGAAACATTTTTGAATTTTTTGCCCTCCTGCAGCTGTATTTATGAGTTCCCATAAGACAAACCTCCAATCTAGTACCTTTTATTCAGGTAAATGCAGCTGTATTTATGACTTCCCATGAGATAAATCTCCAATCTAGTACCTTTTATTCAGGTAAATTATCTACTCTATATGTGTCCTATATTTTCTTTGATATATATTCATTAAGAAATGTTTGTCTCTTTTAAGTTGACTGTATGTCCTCTTTTCTTGCAGTCTTGAAATATTTGATGTGACCAGAGGTATTGTGTTAAATCCATGTCTCTATTTTGTCTGGTTCAATCAGGACGTTTCTGTATTGAGAATCAGTTTATCTTGCCGAGTTCCGGGTGTAGTCTGAATTTGGCTTTATTTTACTAAGTTTTTTCTAACAATAAGATATCATGCCGAAACCCGGGATCAAACCAGGGACCTTTAGATCTTCAGTCTAACGCTCTCCCATCTGAGCTATTTCGGCTACATTGCATCACAGTTTGTGTGATTTTTTTTCAGCACAAGTGTCCCGTGCAGGAAAAGACTCATGATATTTTATGAGTTGTAGTAGCAGTGGTGTGTTGTCGGTGTGGTTAGAGGGTCTAAGGTGCTCCATGCAGGTTGCATGTGTCCTGTAGACTTGGGTTCAAATACGTTTCCTGAGAAACATTTTTGAATTTTTTGCCCTCCTGCAGCTGTATTTATGAGTTCCCATAAGACAAACCTCCAATCTAGTACCTTTTATTCAGGTAAATGCAGCTGTATTTATGACTTCCCATGAGATAAATCTCCAATCTAGTACCTTTTATTCAGGTAAATTATCTACTCTATATGTGTCCTATATTTTCTTTGATATATATTCATTAAGAAATGTTTGTCTCTTTTAAGTTGACTGTATGTCCTCTTTTCTTGCAGTCTTGAAATATTTGATGTGACTAGAGGTATTGTGTTAAATCCATGTCTCTATTTTGTCTGGTTCAATCAGGACGTTTCTGTATTGAGAATCAGTTTATCTTGCCGAGTTCCGGGTGTAGTCTGAATTTGGCTTTATTTTACTAAGTTTTTTCTAACAATAAGATATCATGCCAAAACCCAGGATCGAACCAGGGACCTTTAGATCTTCAGTCTAACGCTCTCCCAACTGAGCTATTTCGGCTACATTGCATCACAGTTTGTGTGATTTTTTTTTCAGCACAAGTGTCCTGTGCAGGCAAAGACTCATGATATTTTCTGAGTCGTAGTAGCAGTGGTGCGTTGTCGGTGTGGTTAGAGGGTCTAAGGCGCTCCATGCAGGTTGCATGTGTCCTGTAGACTTGGGTTCAAATACCTTTCCTGAGAAACATTTTTGAATTTTTTGCCCTCCTGCAGCTGTATTTATGAGTTCCCATAAGACAAACGTCCAATCTAGTACCTTTTATTCAGGTAAATGCAGCTGTATTTATGACTTCCCATGAGATAAATCTCCAATCTAGTACCTTTTATTCAGGTAAATGCAGCTGTATTTATGACTTCCCATGAGATAAATCTCCAATCTAGTACCTTTTATTCAGGTAAATTATCTACTCTATATGTGTCCTATACTTTCTTTGATATATATTCATTAAGAAATGTTTGTCTCTTTTAAGTTGACTGTATGTCCTCTTTTCTTGCAGTCTTGAAATATTTGATGACCAGTGGTATTGTGTTACATCCATGTCTCTATTTTGTCTGGTTCAATCAGGACGTTTCTGTATTGAGAATCAGTTTATCTTGCCGAGTTCCGGGTGTAGTCTGAATTTGGCTTTATTTTACTAAGTTTTTTCTAACAATAAGATATCATGCCGAAACCCGGGATCGAACCAGGGACCTTTAGATCTTCAGTCTAACGCTCTCCCAACTGAGCTATTTCGACTACATTGCATCACAGTTTGTGTGATTTTTTTTTCAGCACAAGTGTCCTGTGCAGGCAAAGACTCATGATATTTTCTGAGTCGTAGTAGCCATGGTGCGTTATCGGTGTGGTTAGAGGGTCTAAGGCGCTCCATGCAGGTTGCATGTGTCCTGTAGACTTGGGTTCAAATACCTTTCCTGAGAAACATTTTTGAATTTTTTGCCCTCCTGCAGCTGTATTTATGAGTTCCCATAAGACAAACCTCCAATCTAGTACCTTTTATTCAGGTAAATGCAGCTGTATTTATGACTTCCCATGAGATAAATCTCCAATCTAGTACCTTTTATTCAGGTAAATGCAGCTGTATTTATGACTTCCCATGAGATAAATCTCCAATCTAGTACCTTTTATTCAGGTAAATTATCTACTCTATATGTGTCCTATATTTTCTTTGATATATATTCATTAAGAAATGTTTGTCTCTTTTAAGTTGACTGTATGTCCTCTTTTCTTGCAGTCTTGAAATATTTGATGTGACCAGAGGTATTGTGTTAAATCCATGTCTCTATTTTGTCTGGTTCAATCAGGACGTTTCTGTATTGAGAATCAGTTTATCTTGCCGAGTTCCGGGTGTAGTCTGAATTTGGCTTTATTTTACTAAGTTTTTTCTAACAATAAGATATCATGCCAAAACCCAGGATCGAACCAGGGACCTTTAGATCTTCAGTCTAACGCTCTCCCAACTGAGCTATTTCGGCTACATTGCATCACAGTTTGTGTGATTTTTTTTTCAGCACAAGTGTCCTGTGCAGGCAAAGACTCATGATATTTTCTGAGTCGTAGTAGCAGTGGTGCGTTGTCGGTGTGGTTAGAGGGTCTAAGGCGCTCCATGCAGGTTGCATGTGTCCTGTAGACTTGGGTTCAAATACCTTTCCTGAGAAACATTTTTGAATTTTTTGCCCTCCTGCAGCTGTATTTATGAGTTCCCATAAGACAAACGTCCAATCTAGTACCTTTTATTCAGGTAAATGCAGCTGTATTTATGACTTCCCATGAGATAAATCTCCAATCTAGTACCTTTTATTCAGGTAAATGCAGCTGTATTTATGACTTCCCATGAGATAAATCTCCAATCTAGTACCTTTTATTCAGGTAAATTATCTACTCTATATGTGTCCTATATTTTCTTTGATATATATTCATTAAGAAATGTTTGTCTCTTTTAAGTTGACTGTATGTCCTCTTTTCTTGCAGTCTTGAAATATTTGATGACCAGTGGTATTGTGTTAAATCCATGTCTCTATTTTGTCTGGTTCAATCAGGACGTTTCTGTATTGAGAATCAGTTTATCTTGCCGAGTTCCGGGTGTAGTCTGAATTTGGCTTTATTTTACTAAGTTTTTTCTAACAATAAGATATCATGCCGAAACCCAGGATCGAACCAGGGACCTTTAGATCTTCAGTCTAACGCTCTCCCAACTGAGCTATTTCGACTACATTGCATCACAGTTTGTGTGATTTTTTTTTCAGCACAAGTGTCCTGTGCAGGCAAAGACTCATGATATTTTCTGAGTCGTAGTAGCAGTGGTGCGTTATCGGTGTGGTTAGAGGGTCTAAGGCGCTCCATGCAGGTTGCATGTGTCCTGTAGACTTGGGTTCAAATACCTTTCCTGAGAAACATTTTTGAATTTTTTGCCCTCCTGCAGCTGTATTTATGAGTTCCCATAAGACAAACCTCCAATCTAGTACCTTTTATTCAGGTAAATGCAGCTGTATTTATGACTTCCCATGAGATAAATCTCCAATCTAGTACCTTTTATTCAGGTAAATTATCTACTCTATATGTGTCCTATATTTTCTTTGATATATATTCATTAAGAAATGTTTGTCTCTTTTAAGTTGACTGTATGTCCTCCTTTCTTGCAGTCTTGAAATATTTGATGACCAGAGGTATTGTGTTAAATCCATGTCTCTATTTTGTCTGGTTCAATCAGGACGTTTCTGTATTGAGAATCAGTTTATCTTGCCGAGTTCCGGGTGTAGTCTGAATTTGGCTTTATTTTACTAAGTTTTTTCTAACAATAAGATATCATGCCGAAACCCGGGATCGAACCAGGGACCTTTAGATCTTCAGTCTAACGCTCTCCCAACTGAGCTATTTCGGCTACATTGCATCACAGTTTGTGTGATTTTTTTTTCAGCACAAGTGTCCTGTGCAGGCAAAGACTCATGATATTTTCTGAGTCGTAGTAGCAGTGGTGCGTTGTCGGTGTGGTTAGAGGGTCTAAGGCGCTCCATGCAGGTTGCATGTGTCCTGTAGACTTGGGTTCAAATACCTTTCCTGAGAAACATTTTTGAATTTTTTGCCCTCCTGCAGCTGTATTTATGAGTTCCCATAAGACAAACCTCCAATCTAGTACCTTTTATTCAGGTAAATGCAGCTGTATTTATGACTTCCCATGAGATAAATCTCCAATCTAGTACCTTTTATTCAGGTAAATGCAGCTGTATTTATGACTTCCCATGAGATAAATCTCCAATCTAGTACCTTTTATTCAGGTAAATTATCTACTCTATATGTGTCCTATATTTTCTTTGATATATATTCATTAAGAAATGTTTGTCTCTTTTAAGTTGACTGTATGTCCTCTTTTCTTGCAGTCTTGAAATATTTGATGACCAGAGGTATTGTGTTAAATCCATGTCTCTATTTTGTCTGGTTCAATCAGGACGTTTCTGTATTGAGAATCAGTTTATCTTGCCGAGTTCCGGGTGTAGTCTGAATTTGGCTTTATTTTACTAAGTTTTTTCTAACAATAAGATATCATGCCGAAACCCGGGATCGAACCAGGGACCTTTATATCTTCAGTCTAACGCTCTCCCAACTGAGCTATTTCGGCTACATTGCATCACAGTTTGTGTGATTTTTTTTTCAGCACAAGTGTCCTGTGCAGGCAAAGACTCATGATATTTTCTGAGTCGTAGTAGCAGTGGTGCGTTATCGGTGTGGTTAGAGGGTCTAAGGCGCTCCATGCAGGTTGCATGTGTCCTGTAGACTTGGGTTCAAATACCTTTCCTGAGAAACATTTTTGAATTTTTTGCCCTCCTGCAGCTGTATTTATGAGTTCCCATAAGACAAACCTCCAATCTAGTACCTTTTATTCAGGTAAATGCAGCTGTATTTATGACTTCCCATGAGATAAATCTCCAATCTAGTACCTTTTATTCAGGTAAATTATCTACTCTATATGTGTCCTATATTTTCTTTGATATATATTCATTAAGAAATGTTTGTCTCTTTTAAGTTGACTGTATGTCCTCTTTTCTTGCAGTCTTGAAATATTTGATGACCAGAGGTATTGTGTTAAATCCATGTCTCTATTTTGTCTGGTTCAATCAGGACGTTTCTGTATTGAGAATCAGTTTATCTTGCCGAGTTCCGGGTGTAGTCTGAATTCGGCTTTATTTTACTAAGTTTTTTCTAACAATAAGATATCATGCCGAAACCCGGGATCGAACCAGGGACCTTTAGATCTTCAGTCTAACGCTCTCCCAACTGAGCTATTTCGGCTACATTGCATCACAGTTTGTGTGATTTTTTTTTCAGCACAAGTGTCCTGTGCAGGCAAAGACTCATGATATTTTCTGAGTCGTAGTAGCAGTGGTGCGTTATCGGTGTGGTTAGAGGGTCTAAGGCGCTCCATGCAGGTTGCATGTGTCCTGTAGACTTGGGTTCAAATACCTTTCCTGAGAAACATTTTTGAATTTTTTGCCCTCCTGCAGCTGTATTTATGAGTTCCCATAAGACAAACCTCCAATCTAGTACCTTTTATTCAGGTAAATGCAGCTGTATTTATGACTTCCCATGAGATAAATCTCCAATCTAGTACCTTTTATTCAGGTAAATTATCTACTCTATATGTGTCCTATATTTTCTTTGATATATATTCATTAAGAAATGTTTGTCTCTTTTAAGTTGACTGTATGTCCTCTTTTCTTGCAGTCTTCAAATATTTGATGACCAGAGGTATTGTGTTAAATCCATGTCTCTATATTGTCTGGTTCAATCAGGACGTTTCTGTATTGAGAATCAGTTTATCTTGCCGAGTTCCGGGTGTAGTCTGAATTTGGCTTTATTTTACTACGTTTTTTCTAACAATAAGATATCATGCCAAAACCCGGGATCGAACCAGGGACCTTTAGATCTTCAGTCTAACGCAGTCTAACGCTCTCCCAACTGAGCTATTTCGAACCAGGGACCTTTAGATCTTCAGTCTAACGCTCTCCCAACTGAGCTATTTCGACTACATTGCATCACAGTTTGTGTGATTTTTTTTTCAGCACAAGTGTCCTGTGCAGGCAAAGACTCATGATATTTTCTGAGTCGTAGTAGCTGTGGTGCGTTATCGGTGTGGTTAGAGGGTCTAAGGCGCTCCATGCAGGTTGCATGTGTCCTGTAGACTTGGGTTCAAATACCTTTCCTGAGAAACATTTTTGAATTTTTTGCCCTCCTGCAGCTGTATTTATGAGTTCCCATAAGACAAACCTCCAATCTAGTACCTTTTATTCAGGTAAATGCAGCTGTATTTATGACTTCCCATGAGATAAATCTCCAATCTAGTACCTTTTATTCAGGTAAATGCAGCTGTATTTATGACTTCCCATGAGATAAATCTCCAATCTAGTACCTTTTATTCAGGTAAATTATCTACTCTATATGTGTCCTATATTTTCTTTGATATATATTCATTAAGAAATGTTTGTCTCTTTTAAGTTGACTGTATGTCCTCTTTTCTTGCAGTCTTGAAATATTTGATGTGACCAGAGGTATTGTGTTAAATCCATGTCTCTATTTTGTCTGGATCAATCAGGACGTTTCTGTATTGAGAATCAGTTTATCTTGCCGAGTTCCGGGTGTAGTCTGAATTTGGCTTTATTTTACTACGTTTTTTCTAACAATAAGATATCATGCCAAAACCCAGGATCGAACCAGGGACCTTTAGATCTTCAGTCTAACGCTCTCCCAACTGAGCTATTTCGGCTACATTGCATCACAGTTTGTGTGATTTTTTTTTCAGCACAAGTGTCCTGTGCAGGCAAAGACTCATGATATTTTCTGAGTCGTAGTAGCAGTGGTGCGTTGTCGGTGTGGTTAGAGGGTCTAAGGCGCTCCATGCAGGTTGCATGTGTCCTGTAGACTTGGGTTCAAATACCTTTCCTGAGAAACATTTTTGAATTTTTTGCCCTCCTGCAGCTGTATTTATGAGTTCCCATAAGACAAACGTCCAATCTAGTACCTTTTATTCAGGTAAATGCAGCTGTATTTATGACTTCCCATGAGATAAATCTCCAATCTAGTACCTTTTATTCAGGTAAATGCAGCTGTATTTATGACTTCCCATGAGATAAATCTCCAATCTAGTACCTTTTATTCAGGTAAATTATCTACTCTATATGTGTCCTATATTTTCTTTGATATATATTCATTAAGAAATGTTTGTCTCTTTTAAGTTGACTGTATGTCCTCTTTTCTTGCAGTCTTGAAATATTTGATGTGACCAGAGGTATTGTGTTAAATCCATGTCTCTATTTTGTCTGGTTCAATCAGGACGTTTCTGTATTGAGAATCAGTTTATCTTGCCGAGTTCCGGGTGTAGTCTGAATTTGGCTTTATTTTACTAAGTTTTTTCTAACAATAAGATATCATGCCGAAACCCGGGATCGAACCAGGGACCTTTAGATCTTCAGTCTAACGCTCTCCCAACTGAGCTATTTCGACTACATTGCATCACAGTTTGTGTGATTTTTTTTTCAGCACAAGTGTCCTGTGCAGGCAAAGACTCATGATATTTTCTGAGTCGTAGTAGCAGTGGTGCGTTATCGGTGTGGTTAGAGGGTCTAAGGCGCTCCATGCAGGTTGCATGTGTCCTGTAGACTTGGGTTCAAATACCTTTCCTGAGAAACATTTTTGAATTTTTTGCCCTCCTGCAGCTGTATTTATGAGTTCCCATAAGACAAACCTCCAATCTAGTACCTTTTATTCAGGTAAATGCAGCTGTATTTATGACTTCCCATGAGATAAATCTCCAATCTAGTACCTTTTATTCAGGTAAATGCAGCTGTATTTATGACTTCCCATGAGATAAATCTCCAATCTAGTACCTTTTATTCAGGTAAATTATCTACTCTATATGTGTCCTATATTTTCTTTGATATATATTCATTAAGAAATGTTTGTCTCTTTTAAGTTGACTGTATGTCCTCTTTTCTTGCAGTCTTGAAATATTTGATGACCAGAGGTATTGTGTTAAATCCATGTCTCTATTTTGTCTGGTTCAATCAGGACGTTTCTGTATTGAGAATCAGTTTATCTTGCCGAGTTCCGGGTGTAGTCTGAATTTGGCTTTATTTTACTAAGTTTTTTCTAACAATAAGATATCATGCCGAAACCCGGGATCGAACCAGGGACCTTTAGATCTTCAGTCTAACGCTCTCCCAACTGAGCTATTTCGGCTACATTGCATCACAGTTTGTGTGATTTTTTTTTCAGCACAAGTGTCCTGTGCAGGCAAAGACTCATGATATTTTCTGAGTCGTAGTAGCAGTGGTGCGTTGTCGGTGTGGTTAGAGGGTCTAAGGCGCTCCATGCAGGTTGCATGTGTCCTGTAGACTTGGGTTCAAATACCTTTCCTGAGAAACATTTTTGAATTTTTTGCCCTCCTGCAGCTGTATTTATGAGTTCCCATAAGACAAACCTCCAATCTAGTACCTTTTATTCAGGTAAATGCAGCTGTATTTATGACTTCCCATGAGATAAATCTCCAATCTAGTACCTTTTATTCAGGTAAATGCAGCTGTATTTATGACTTCCCATGAGATAAATCTCCAATCTAGTACCTTTTATTCAGGTAAATTATCTACTCTATATGTGTCCTATATTTTCTTTGATATATATTCATTAAGAAATGTTTGTCTCTTTTAAGTTGACTGTATGTCCTCTTTTCTTGCAGTCTTGAAATATTTGATGACCAGAGGTATTGTGTTAAATCCATGTCTCTATTTTGTCTGGTTCAATCAGGACGTTTCTGTATTGAGAATCAGTTTATCTTGCCGAGTTCCGGGTGTAGTCTGAATTTGGCTTTATTTTACTAAGTTTTTTCTAACAATAAGATATCATGCCGAAACCCGGGATCGAACCAGGGACCTTTAGATCTTCAGTCTAACGCTCTCCCAACTGAGCTATTTCGGCTACATTGCATCACAGTTTGTGTGATTTTTTTTTCAGCACAAGTGTCCTGTGCAGGCAAAGACTCATGATATTTTCTGAGTCGTAGTAGCAGTGGTGCGTTATCGGTGTGGTTAGAGGGTCTAAGGCGCTCCATGCAGGTTGCATGTGTCCTGTAGACTTGGGTTCAAATACCTTTCCTGAGAAACATTTTTGAATTTTTTGCCCTCCTGCAGCTGTATTTATGAGTTCCCATAAGACAAACCTCCAATCTAGTACCTTTTATTCAGGTAAATGCAGCTGTATTTATGACTTCCCATGAGATAAATCTCCAATCTAGTACCTTTTATTCAGGTAAATTATCTACTCTATATGTGTCCTATATTTTCTTTGATATATATTCATTAAGAAATGTTTGTCTCTTTTAAGTTGACTGTATGTCCTCTTTTCTTGCAGTCTTGAAATATTTGATGACCAGAGGTATTGTGTTAAATCCATGTCTCTATTTTGTCTGGTTCAATCAGGACGTTTCTGTATTGAGAATCAGTTTATCTTGCCGAGTTCCGGGTGTAGTCTGAATTCGGCTTTATTTTACTAAGTTTTTTCTAACAATAAGATATCATGCCGAAACCCGGGATCGAACCAGGGACCTTTAGATCTTCAGTCTAACGCTCTCCCAACTGAGCTATTTCGGCTACATTGCATCACAGTTTGTGTGATTTTTTTTTCAGCACAAGTGTCCTGTGCAGGCAAAGACTCATGATATTTTCTGAGTCGTAGTAGCAGTGGTGCGTTATCGGTGTGGTTAGAGGGTCTAAGGCGCTCCATGCAGGTTGCATGTGTCCTGTAGACTTGGGTTCAAATACCTTTCCTGAGAAACATTTTTGAATTTTTTGCCCTCCTGCAGCTGTATTTATGAGTTCCCATAAGACAAACCTCCAATCTAGTACCTTTTATTCAGGTAAATGCAGCTGTATTTATGACTTCCCATGAGATAAATCTCCAATCTAGTACCTTTTATTCAGGTAAATTATCTACTCTATATGTGTCCTATATTTTCTTTGATATATATTCATTAAGAAATGTTTGTCTCTTTTAAGTTGACTGTATGTCCTCTTTTCTTGCAGTCTTCAAATATTTGATGACCAGAGGTATTGTGTTAAATCCATGTCTCTATTTTGTCTGGTTCAATCAGGACGTTTCTGTATTGAGAATCAGTTTATCTTGCCGAGTTCCGGGTGTAGTCTGAATTTGGCTTTATTTTACTACGTTTTTTCTAACAATAAGATATCATGCCAAAACCCGGGATCGAACCAGGGACCTTTAGATCTTCAGTCTAACGCAGTCTAACGCTCTCCCAACTGAGCTATTTCGAACCAGGGACCTTTAGATCTTCAGTCTAACGCTCTCCCAACTGAGCTATTTCGACTACATTGCATCACAGTTTGTGTGATTTTTTTTTCAGCACAAGTGTCCTGTGCAGGCAAAGACTCATGATATTTTCTGAGTCGTAGTAGCCGTGGTGCGTTATCGGTGTGGTTAGAGGGTCTAAGGCGCTCCATGCAGGTTGCATGTGTCCTGTAGACTTGGGTTCAAATACCTTTCCTGAGAAACATTTTTGAATTTTTTGCCCTCCTGCAGCTGTATTTATGAGTTCCCATAAGACAAACCTCCAATCTAGTACCTTTTATTCAGGTAAATGCAGCTGTATTTATGACTTCCCATGAGATAAATCTCCAATCTAGTACCTTTTATTCAGGTAAATGCAGCTGTATTTATGACTTCCCATGAGATAAATCTCCAATCTAGTACCTTTTATTCAGGTAAATTATCTACTCTATATGTGTCCTATATTTTCTTTGATATATATACATTAAGAAATGTTTGTCTCTTTTAAGTTGACTGTATGTCCTCTTTTCTTGCAGTCTTGAAATATTTGATGTGACCAGAGGTATTGTGTTAAATCCATGTCTCTATTTTGTCTGGATCAATCAGGACGTTTCTGTATTGAGAATCAGTTTATCTTGCCGAGTTCCGGGTGTAGTCTGAATTTGGCTTTATTTTACTACGTTTTTTCTAACAATAAGATATCATGCCAAAACCCAGGATCGAACCAGGGACCTTTAGATCTTCAGTCTAACGCTCTCCCAACTGAGCTATTTCGGCTACATTGCATCACAGTTTGTGTGATTTTTTTTTCAGCACAAGTGTCCTGTGCAGGCAAAGACTCATGATATTTTCTGAGTCGTAGTAGCAGTGGTGCGTTGTCGGTGTGGTTAGAGGGTCTAAGGCGCTCCATGCAGGTTGCATGTGTCCTGTAGACTTGGGTTCAAATACCTTTCCTGAGAAACATTTTTGAATTTTTTGCCCTCCTGCAGCTGTATTTATGAGTTCCCATAAGACAAACGTCCAATCTAGTACCTTTTATTCAGGTAAATGCAGCTGTATTTATGACTTCCCATGAGATAAATCTCCAATCTAGTACCTTTTATTCAGGTAAATGCAGCTGTATTTATGACTTCCCATGAGATAAATCTCCAATCTAGTACCTTTTATTCAGGTAAATTATCTACTCTATATGTGTCCTATATTTTCTTTGATATATATTCATTAAGAAATGTTTGTCTCTTTTAAGTTGACTGTATGTCCTCTTTTCTTGCAGTCTTGAAATATTTGATGTGACCAGAGGTATTGTGTTAAATCCATGTCTCTATTTTGTCTGGTTCAATCAGGACGTTTCTGTATTGAGAATCAGTTTATCTTGCCGAGTTCCGGGTGTAGTCTGAATTTGGCTTTATTTTACTAAGTTTTTTCTAACAATAAGATATCATGCCGAAACCCGGGATCGAACCAGGGACCTTTAGATCTTCAGTCTAACGCTCTCCCAACTGAGCTATTTCGACTACATTGCATCACAGTTTGTGTGATTTTTTTTTCAGCACAAGTGTCCTGTGCAGGCAAAGACTCATGATATTTTCTGAGTCGTAGTAGCAGTGGTGCGTTATCGGTGTGGTTAGAGGGTCTAAGGCGCTCCATGCAGGTTGCATGTGTCCTGTAGACTTGGGTTCAAATACCTTTCCTGAGAAACATTTTTGAATTTTTTGCCCTCCTGCAGCTGTATTTATGAGTTCCCATAAGACAAACCTCCAATCTAGTACCTTTTATTCAGGTAAATGCAGCTGTATTTATGACTTCCCATGAGATAAATCTCCAATCTAGTACCTTTTATTCAGGTAAATTATCTACTCTATATGTGTCCTATATTTTCTTTGATATATATTCATTAAGAAATGTTTGTCTCTTTTAAGTTGACTGTATGTCCTCTTTTCTTGCAGTCTTGAAATATTTGATGACCAGAGGTATTGTGTTAAATCCATGTCTCTATTTTGTCTGGTTCAATCAGGACGTTTCTGTATTGAGAATCAGTTTATCTTGCCGAGTTCCGGGTGTAGTCTGAATTTGGCTTTATTTTACTAAGTTTTTTCTAACAATAAGATATCATGCCGAAACCCAGGATCGAACCAGGGACCTTTAGATCTTCAGTCTAACGCTCTCCCAACTGAGCTATTTCGGCTACATTGCATCACAGTTTGTGTGATTTTTTTTTCAGCACAAGTGTCCTGTGCAGGCAAAGACTCATGATATTTTCTGAGTCGTAGTAGCAGTGGTGCGTTATCGGTGTGGTTAGAGGGTCTAAGGCGCTCCATGCAGGTTGCATGTGTCCTGTAGACTTGGGTTCAAATACCTTTCCTGAGAAACATTTTTGAATTTTTTGCCCTCCTGCAGCTGTATTTATGAGTTCCCATAAGACAAACCTCCAATCTAGTACCTTTTATTCAGGTAAATGCAGCTGTATTTATGACTTCCCATGAGATAAATCTCCAATCTAGTACCTTTTATTCAGGTAAATTATCTACTCTATATGTGTCCTATATTTTCTTTGATATATATTCATTAAGAAATGTTTGTCTCTTTTAAGTTGACTGTATGTCCTCTTTTCTTGCAGTCTTGAAATATTTGATGACCAGAGGTATTGTGTTAAATCCATGTCTCTATTTTGTCTGGTTCAATCAGGACGTTTCTGTATTGAGAATCAGTTTATCTTGCCGAGTTCCGGGTGTAGTCTGAATTCGGCTTTATTTTACTAAGTTTTTTCTAACAATAAGATATCATGCCGAAACCCGGGATCGAACCAGGGACCTTTAGATCTTCAGTCTAACGCTCTCCCAACTGAGCTATTTCGGCTACATTGCATCACAGTTTGTGTGATTTTTTTTTCAGCACAAGTGTCCTGTGCAGGCAAAGACTCATGATATTTTCTGAGTCGTAGTAGCAGTGGTGCGTTATCGGTGTGGTTAGAGGGTCTAAGGCGCTCCATGCAGGTTGCATGTGTCCTGTAGACTTGGGTTCAAATACCTTTCCTGAGAAACATTTTTGAATTTTTTGCCCTCCTGCAGCTGTATTTATGAGTTCCCATAAGACAAACCTCCAATCTAGTACCTTTTATTCAGGTAAATGCAGCTGTATTTATGACTTCCCATGAGATAAATCTCCAATCTAGTACCTTTTATTCAGGTAAATTATCTACTCTATATGTGTCCTATATTTTCTTTGATATATATTCATTAAGAAATGTTTGTCTCTTTTAAGTTGACTGTATGTCCTCTTTTCTTGCAGTCTTCAAATATTTGATGACCAGAGGTATTGTGTTAAATCCATGTCTCTATTTTGTCTGGTTCAATCAGGACGTTTCTGTATTGAGAATCAGTTTATCTTGCCGAGTTCCGGGTGTAGTCTGAATTTGGCTTTATTTTACTAAGTTTTTTCTAACAATAAGATATCATGCCGAAACCCGGGATCGAACCAGGGACCTTTAGATCTTCAGTCTAACGCTCTCCCAACTGAGCTATTTCGGCTACATTGCATCACAGTTTGTGTGATTTTTTTTTCAGCACAAGTGTCCTGTGCAGGCAAAGACTCATGATATTTTCTGAGTCGTAGTAGCAGTGGTGCGTTGTCGGTGTGGTTAGAGGGTCTAAGGCGCTCCATGCAGGTTGCATGTGTCCTGTAGACTTGGGTTCAAATACCTTTCCTGAGAAACATTTTTGAATTTTTTGCCCTCCTGCAGCTGTATTTATGAGTTCCCATAAGACAAACCTCCAATCTAGTACCTTTTATTCAGGTAAATGCAGCTGTATTTATGACTTCCCATGAGATAAATCTCCAATCTAGTACCTTTTATTCAGGTAAATTATCTACTCTATATGTGTCCTATATTTTCTTTGATATATATTCATTAAGAAATGTTTGTCTCTTTTAAGTTGACTGTATGTCCTCTTTTCTTGCAGTCTTAAAATATTTGATGTGACCAGAGGTATTGTGTTAAATCCATGTCTCTATTTTGTCTGGTTCAATCAGGACGTTTCTGTATTGAGAATCAGTTTATCTTGCCGAGTTCCGGGTGTAGTCTGAATTTGGCTTTATTTTACTAAGTTTTTTCTAACAATAAGATATCATGCCGAAACCCGGGATCGAACCAGGGACCTTTAGATCTTCAGTCTAACGCTCTCCCAATTGAGCTATTTCGGCTACATTGCATCACAGTTTGTGTGATTTTTTTTCAGCACAAGTGTCCCGTGCAGGAAAAGACTCATGATATTTTATGAGTTGTAGTAGCAGTGGTGTGTTGTCGGTGTGGTTAGAGGGTCTAAGGCGCTCCATGCAGGTTGCATGTGTCCTGTAGACTTGGGTTCAAATACCTTTCCTGAGAAACATTTTTGAATTTTTTGCCCTCCTGCAGCTGTATTTATGAGTTCCCATAAGACAAACCTCCAATCTAGTACCTTTTATTCAGGTAAATGCAGCTGTATTTATGACTTCCCATGAGATAAATCTCCAATCTAGTACCTTTTATTCAGGTAAATTATCTACTCTATATGTGTCCTATATTTTCTTTGATATATATTCATTAAGAAATGTTGGTCTCTTTTAAGTTGACTGTATGTCCTCTTTTCTTGCAGTCTTGAAATATTTGATGTGACCAGAGGTATTGTGTTAAATCCATGTCTCTATTTTGTCTGGTTCAATCAGGACGTTTCTGTATTGAGAATCAGTTTATCTTGCCGAGTTCCGGGTGTAGTCTGAATTTGGCTTTATTTTACTAAGTTTTTTCTAACAATAAGATATCATGCCAAAACCCGGGATCGAACCAGGGACCTTTAGATCTTCAGTCTAACGCTCTCCCAACTGAGCTATTTCGGCTACATTGCATCACAGTTTGTGTGATTTTTTTTTCAGCACAAGTGTCCTGTGCAGGCAAAGACTCATGATATTTTCTGAGTCGTAGTGGCAGTGGTGCGTTGTCGGTGTGGTTAGAGGGTCTAAGGCGCTCCAGGCAGGTTGCATGTGTCCTGTAGACTTGGGTTCAAATACCTTTCCTGAGAAACATTTTTGAATTTTTTGCCCTCCTGCAGCTGTATTTATGAGTTCCCATAAGACAAACCTCCAATCTAGTACCTTTTATTCAGGTAAATGCAGCTGTATTTATGACTTCCCATGAGATAAATCTCCAATCTAGTACCTTTTATTCAGATAAATTATCTACTCTATATGTGTCCTATATTTTCTTTGATATATATTCATTAAGAAATGTTTGTCTCTTTTAAGTTGACTGTATGTCCTCTTTTCTTGCAGTCTTAAAATATTTGATGTGACCAGAGGTATTGTGTTAAATCCATGTCTCTATTTTGTCTGGTTCAATCAGGACGTTTCTGTATTGAGAATCAGTTTATCTTGCCGAGTTCCGGGTGTAGTCTGAATTTGGCTTTATTTTACTAAGTTTTTTCTAACAATAAGATATCATGCCGAAACCCGGGATCGAACCAGGGACCTTTAGATCTTCAGTCTAACGCTCTCCCAACTGAGCTATTTCGGCTACATTGCATCACAGTTTGTGTGATTTTTTTTCAGCACAAGTGTCCCGTGCAGGAAAAGACTCATGATATTTTATGAGTTGTAGTAGCAGTGGTGTGTTGTCGGTGTGGTTAGAGGGTCTAAGGCGCTCCATGCAGGTTGCATGTGTCCTGTAGACTTGGGTTCAAATACCTTTCCTGAGAAACATTTTTGAATTTTTTGCCCTCCTGCAGCTGTATTTATGAGTTCCCATAAGACAAACCTCCAATCTAGTACCTTTTATTCAGGTAAATGCAGCTGTATTTATGACTTCCCATGAGATAAATCTCCAATCTAGTACCTTTTATTCAGGTAAATTATCTACTCTATATGTGTCCTATATTTTCTTTGATATATATTCATTAAGAAATGTTTGTCTCTTTTAAGTTGACTGTATGTCCTCTTTTCTTGCAGTCTTAAAATATTTGATGTGACCAGAGGTATTGTGTTAAATCCATGTCTCTATTTTGTCTGGTTCAATCAGGACGTTTCTGTATTGAGAATCAGTTTATCTTGCCGAGTTCCGGGTGTAGTCTGAATTTGGCTTTATTTTACTAAGTTTTTTCTAACAATAAGATATCATGCCGAAACCCGGGATCGAACCAGGGACCTTTAGATCTTCAGTCTAACGCTCTCCCAACTGAGCTATTTCGGCTACATTGCATCACAGTTTGTGTGATTTTTTTTCAGCACAAGTGTCCCGTGCAGGAAAAGACTCATGATATTTTATGAGTTGTAGTAGCAGTGGTGTGTTGTCGGTGTGGTTAGAGGGTCTAAGGCGCTCCATGCAGGTTGCATGTGTCCTGTAGACTTGGGTTCAAATACCTTTCCTGAGAAACATTTTTGAATTTTTTGCCCTCCTGCAGCTGTATTTATGAGTTCCCATAAGACAAACCTCCAATCTAGTACCTTTTATTCAGGTAAATGCAGCTGTATTTATGACTTCCCATGAGATAAATCTCCAATCTAGTACCTTTTATTCAGGTAAATTATCTACTCTATATGTGTCCTATATTTTCTTTGATATATATTCATTAAGAAATGTTTGTCTCTTTTAAGTTGACTGTATGTCCTCTTTTCTTGCAGTCTTGAAATATTTGATGTGACCAGAGGTATTGTGTTAAATCCATGTCTCTATTTTGTCTGGTTCAATCAGGACGTTTCTGTATTGAGAATCAGTTTATCTTGCCGAGTTCTGGGTGTAGTCTGAATTTGGCTTTATTTTACTAAGTTTTTTCTAACAATAAGATATCATGCCAAAACCCGGGATCGAACCAGGGACCTTTAGATCTTCAGTCTAACGCTCTCCCAACTGAGCTATTTCGGCTACATTGCATCACAGTTTGTGTGATTTTTTTTTCAGCACAAGTGTCCTGTGCAGGCAAAGACTCATGATATTTTCTGAGTCGTAGTGGCAGTGGTGCGTTGTCGGTGTGGTTAGAGGGTCTAAGGCGCTCCATGCAGGTTGTATGTGTCCTGTAGACTTGGGTTCAAATACCTTTCCTGAGAAACATTTTTGAATTTTTTGCCCTCCTGCAGCTGTATTTATGAGTTCCCATAAGACAAACCACCAATCTAGTACCTTTTATTCAGGTAAATGCAGCTGTATTTATGACTTCCCATGAGATAAATCTCCAATCTAGTACCTTTTATTCAGGTAAATTATCTACTCTATATGTGTCCTATATTTTCTTTGATATATATTCATTAAGAAATGTTTGTCTCTTTTAAGTTGACTGTATGTCCTCTTTTCTTGCAGTCTTGAAATATTTGATGTGACCAGAGGTATTGTGTTAAATCCATGTCTCTATTTTGTCTGGTTCAATCAGGACGTTTCTGTATTGAGAATCAGTTTATCTTGCCGAGTTCCGGGTGTAGTCTGAATTTGGCTTTATTTTACTACGTTTTTTCTAACAATAAGATATCATGCCAAAACCCGGGATCGAACCAGGGACCTTTAGATCTTCAGTCTAACGCTCTCCCAACTGAGCTATTTCGGCTACATTGCATCACAGTTTGTGTGATTTTTTTTCAGCACAAGTGTCCTGTGCAGGCAAAGACTCATGATATTTTCTGAGTCGTAGTAGCAGTGGTGCGTTGTCGGTGTGGTTAGAGGGTCTAAGGCGCTCCATGCAGGTTGCATGTGTCCTGTAGACTTGGGTTCAAATACCTTTCCTGAGAAACATTTTTTGAATTTTTTGCCCTCCTGCAGCTGTATTTATGAGTTCCCATAAGACAAACCTCCAATCTAGTACCTTTTATTCAGGTAAATGCAGCTGTATTTATGACTTCCCATGAGATAAATCTCCAATCTAGTACCTTTTATTCAGGTAAATTATCTACTCTATATGTGTCCTATATTTTCTTTGATATATATTCATTAAGAAATGTTTGTCTCTTTTAAGTTGACTGTATGTCCTCTTTTCTTGCAGTCTTGAAATATTTGATGTGACCAGAGGTATTGTGTTAAATCCATGTCTCTATTTTGTCTGGTTCAATCAGGACGTTTCTGTATTGAGAATCAGTTTATCTTGCCGAGTTCCGGGTGTAGTCTGAATTTGGCTTTATTTTACTAAGTTTTTTCTAACAATAAGATATCATGCCGAAACCCGGGATCGAACCAGGGACCTTTAGATCTTCAGTCTAACGCTCTCCCAACTGAGCTATTTCAGCTACATTGCATCACAGTTTGTGTGATTTTTTTTTCAGCACAAGTGTCCTGTGCAGGCAAAGACTCATGATATTTTCTGAGTCGTAGTAGCAGTGGTGCGTTGTCGGTGTGGTTAGAGGGTCTAAGGCGCTCCATGCAGGTTGCATGTGTCCTGTAGACTTGGGTTCAAATACCTTTCCTGAGAAACATTTTTGAATTTTTTGCCCTCCTGCAGCTGTATTTATGAGTTCCCATAAGACAAACCTCCAATCTAGTACCTTTTATTCAGGTAAATGCAGCTGTATTTATGACTTCCCATGAGATAAATCTCCAATCTAGTACCTTTTATTCAGGTAAATTATCTACTCTATATGTGTCCTATATTTTCTTTGATATATATTCATTAAGAAATGTTTGTCTCTTTTAAGTTGACTGTATGTCCTCTTTTCTTGCAGTCTTAAAATATTTGATGTGACCAGAGGTATTGTGTTAAATCCATGTCTCTATTTTGTCTGGTTCAATCAGGACGTTTCTGTATTGAGAATCAGTTTATCTTGCCGAGTTCCGGGTGTAGTCTGAATTTGGCTTTATTTTACTAAGTTTTTTCTAACAATAAGATATCATGCCGAAACCCGGGATCGAACCAGGGACCTTTAGATCTTCAGTCTAACGCTCTCCCAACTGAGCTATTTCGGCTACATTGCATCACAGTTTGTGTGATTTTTTTTCAGCACAAGTGTCCCGTGCAGGAAAAGACTCATGATATTTTATGAGTTGTAGTAGCAGTGGTGTGTTGTCGGTGTGGTTAGAGGGTCTAAGGCGCTCCATGCAGGTTGCATGTGTCCTGTAGACTTGGGTTCAAATACCTTTCCTGAGAAACATTTTTGAATTTTTTGCCCTCCTGCAGCTGTATTTATGAGTTCCCATAAGACAAACCTCCAATCTAGTACCTTTTATTCAGGTAAATGCAGCTGTATTTATGACTTCCCATGAGATAAATCTCCAATCTAGTACCTTTTATTCAGGTAAATTATCTACTCTATATGTGTCCTATATTTTCTTTGATATATATTCATTAAGAAATGTTTGTCTCTTTTAAGTTGACTGTATGTCCTCTTTTCTTGCAGTCTTGAAATATTTGATGTGACCAGAGGTATTGTGTTAAATCCATGTCTCTATTTTGTCTGGTTTAATCAGGACGTTTCTGTATTGAGAATCAGTTTATCTTGCCGAGTTCCGGGTGTAGTCTGAATTTGGCTTTATTTTACTACGTTTTTTCTAACAATAAGATATCATGCCAAAACCCGGGATCGAACCAGGGACCTTTAGATCTTCAGTCTAACGCTCTCCCAACTGAGCTATTTCGGCTACATTGCATCACAGTTTGTGTGATTTTTTTTTCAGCACAAGTGTCCTGTGCAGGCAAAGACTCATGATATTTTCTGAGTCGTAGTAGCAGTGGTGCGTTGTCGGTGTGGTTAGAGGGTCTAAGGCGCTCCATGCAGGTTGCATGTGTCCTGTAGACTTGGGTTCAAATACCTTTCCTGAGAAACATTTTTGAATTTTTTGCCCTCCTGCAGCTGTATTTATGAGTTCCCATAAGACAAACCTCCAATCTAGTACCTTTTATTCAGGTAAATGCAGCTGTATTTATGACTTCCCATGAGATAAATCTCCAATCTAGTACCTTTTATTCAGGTAAATTATCTACTCTATATGTGTCCTATATTTTCTTTGATATATATTCATTAAGAAATGTTTGTCTCTTTTAAGTTGACTGTATGTCCTCTTTTCTTGCAGTCTTGAAATATTTGATGTGACCAGAGGTATTGTGTTAAATCCATGTCTCTATTTTGTCTGGTTCAATCAGGACGTTTCTGTATTGAGAATCAGTTTATCTTGCCGAGTTCCGGGTGTAGTCTGAATTTGGCTTTATTTTACTAAGTTTTTTCTAACAATAAGATATCATGCCGAAACCCGGGATCGAACCAGGGACCTTTAGATCTTCAGTCTAACGCTCTCCCAACTGAGCTATTTCGGCTACATTGCATCACAGTTTGTGTGATTTTTTTTTCAGCACAAGTGTCCTGTGCAGGCAAAGACTCATGATATTTTCTGAGTCGTAGTAGCAGTGGTGTGGTGTGTTGTCAGTGTGGTTAGAGGGTCTAAGGTGCTCCATGCAGGTTGCATGTGTCCTGTAGACTTGGGTTCAAATACCTTTCCTGACAATCATTTTTGAATTTTTTGCCCTCCTGCAGCTGTATTTATGAGTTACCATAAGACAAACCTCCAATCTAGTACCTTTTATTCAGGTAAATGCAGCTGTATTTATGACTTCCCATGAGATACATCTCCAATCTAGTACCTTTTATTCAGGTAAATTATCTACTCTATATGTGTCCTATATTTTCTTTGATATATATTCATTAAGAAATGTTTGTCTCTTTTAAGTTGACTGTATGTCCTCTTTTCTTGCAGTCTTGAAATATTTGATGTGACCAGAGGTATTGTGTAAAATCCATGTCTCTATTTTGTCTGGTTCAATCAGGACGTTTCTGTATTGAGAATGAGTTTATCTTGCCGAGTTCCGGGTGTAGTCTGAATTTGGCTTTATTTTACTAAGTTTTTTCTAACAATAAGATATCATGCCGAAACCCGGGATCGAACCAGGGACCTTTAGATCTTCAGTCTAACGCTCTCCCAACTGAGCTATTTCGGCTACATTGCATCACAGTTTGTGTGTTTTTTTTTCAGCACAAGTGTCCTGTGCAGGCAAAGACTCATGATATTTTCAGAGTCGTAGTAGTGGTGGTGTGGTTAGAGGGTCTAAGGCGCTCCATGCAGGTTGCATGTGTCTTGTAGACTTGGGTTCAAATACCTTTCCTGACAATCATTTTTGAATTTTTTGCCCTCCTGCAGCTGTATTTATGAGTTCCCATAAGACAAACCTCCAATCTAGTACCTTTTATTCAGGTAAATGCAGCTGTATTTATGACTTCCCATGAGATAAATCTCCAATCTAGTACCTTTTATTCAGGTAAATTATCTACTCTATATGTGTCCTATATTTTCTTTGATATATATTCATTAAGAAATGTTTGTCTCTTTTAAGTTGACTGTATGTCCTCTTTTCTTGCAGTCTTGAAATATTTGATGTGACCAGAGGTATTGTGTAAAATCCATGTCTCTATTTGGTCTGGTTCAATCAGGACGTTTCTGTATTGAGAATCAGTTTATCTTGCCGAGTTCCGGGTGTAGTCTGAATTTGGCTTTATTTTACTAAGTTTTTTCTAACAATAAGATATCATGCCGAAACCCGGGATCGAACCAGGGACCTTTAGATCTTCAGTCTAACAGCTCTCCCAACTGAGCTATTTCGGCTACATTGCAGCACAGTTTGTGTGATTTTTTTTCAGCACAAGTGTCCTATGCAGGCAAAGACTCATGATATTTTCTGAGTCGTAGTAGCAGTGGTGTGTTGTCGGTGTGGTTAGAGGGTCTAAGGCGCTCCATGCAGGTTGCATGTGTCCTGTAGACTTGGGTTCAAATACCTTTCCTGACAATCATTTTTGAATTTTTTTCCCTCCTGCAGCTGTATTTATGAGTTCCCATAAGACAAACCTCCAATCTAGTACCTTTTATTCAGGTAAATGCAGCTGTATTTATGACTTCCCATGAGATAAATCTCCAATCTAGTACCTTTTATTCAGGTAAATTATCTACTCTATATGTGTCCTATATTTTCTTTGATATATATTCATTAAGAAATGTTTGTCTCTTTTAAGTTGACTGTATGTCCTCTTTTCTTGCAGTCTTGAAATATTTGATGTGACCAGAGGTATTGTGTTAAATCCATGTCTCTATTTTGTCTGGTTCAATCAGGACGTTTCTGTATTGAGAATCAGTTTATCTTGCCGACTTCCGGGTGTAGTCTGAATTTGGCTTTATTTTACTAAGTTTTTTCTAACAATAAGATATCATGCCGAAACCCGGGATCGAACCAGGGACCTTTAGATCTTCAGTCTAACAGCTCTCCCAACTGAGCTATTTCGGCTACATTGCATCACAGTTTGTGTGATTTTTTTTCAGCACAAGTGTCCTGTGCAGGCAAAGACTCATGATATTTTCTGAGTCGTAGTAGCAGTGGTGTGTTGTCGGTGTGGTTAGAGGGTCTAAGGCGCTCCATGCAAGTTGCATGTGTCCTGTAGACTTGGGTTCAAATACCTTTCCTGACAATCATTTTTGAATTTTTTTCCCTCCTGCAGCTGTATTTATGAGTTCCCATAAGACAAACCTCAAATCTAGTACCTTTTATTCAGGTAAATGCAGCTGTATTTATGACTTCCCATGAGATAAATCTCCAATCTAGTACCTTTTATTCAGGTAAATTATCTACTCTATATGTGTCCTATATTTTCTTTGATATATATTCATTAAGAAATGTTTGTCTCTTTTAAGTTGACTGTATGTCCTCTTTTCTTGCAGTCTTGAAATATTTGATGTGACCAGAGGTATTGTGTTAAATCCATGTCTCTATTTTGTCTGGTTCAATCAGGACGTTTCTGTATTGAGAATCAGTTTATCTTGCCGACTTCCGGGTGTAGTCTGAATTTGGCTTTATTTTACTAAGTTTTTTCTAACAATAAGATATCATAACGAAACCCGGGATCGAACCAGGGACCTTTAGATCTTCAGTCTAACGCTCTCCCAACTGAGCTATTTCAGCTACAATGCATCATAGTTTGTGTGATTTTTTTTTCAGCACAAGTGTCCTGTGCAGGCAAAGACTCATGATATTTTCGGAGTCGTAGTAGCAGTGGTGTGTTGTCGGTGTGGTTAGAGGGTCTAAGGCGCTCCATGCAAGTTGCATGTGTCTTGTAGACTTGGGTTCAAATACCTTTCCTGACAATCATTTTTGAATTTTTTGCCCTCCTGCAGCTGTATTTATGAGTTCCCATAAGACAAACCTCCAATCTAGTACCTTTTATTCAGGTAAATGCAGCTGTATTTATGACTTCCCATGAGATAAATCTCCAATCTAGTACCTTTTATTCAGGTAAATTATCTACTCTATATGTGTCCTATATTTTCTTTGATATATATTCATTAAGAAATGTTTGTCTCTTTTAAGTTGACTGTATGTCCTCTTTTCTTGCAGTCTTGAAATATTTGATGTGACCAGAGGTATTGTGTTAAATCCATGTCTCTATTTTGTCTGGTTCAATCAGGACGTTTCTGTATTGAGAATCAGTTTATCTTGCCGAGTTCCAGGTGTAGTCTGAATTTGGCTTTATTTTACTAAGTTTTTTCTAACAATAAGATATCATGCCGAAACCCGGGATCGAACCAGGGACCTTTAGATCTTCAGTCTAACGCTCTCCCAACTGAGCTATTTCGGCTACATTGCATCACAGTTTGTGTGATTTTTTTTTCAGCAGAAGTGTCCTGTGCAGGCTAAGACTCATGATATTTTCGGAGTCGTAGTAGCAGTGGTGTGTTGTCGGTGTGGATAGAGGGTCTAAGGCGCTCCATGCAGGTTGCATGTGTCTTGTAGACTTGGGTTCAAATACCTTTCCTGACAATCATTTTTGAATTTTTTGCCCTCCTGCAGCTGTATTTATGAGTTCCCATAAGACAAACCTCCAATCTAGTACCTTTTATTCAGGTAAATGCAGCTGTATTTATGACTTCCCATGAGATAAATCTCCAATCTAGTACCTTTTATTCAGGTAAATTATCTACTCTATATGTGTCCTATATTTTCTTTGATATATATTCATTAAGAAATGTTTGTCTCTTTTAAGTTGACTGTATGTCCTCTTTTCTTGCAGTCTTGAAATATTTGATGTGACCAGAGGTATTGTGTTAAATCCATGTCTCTATTTTGTCTGGTTCAATCAGGACGTTTCTGTATTGAGAATCAGTTTATCTTGCCGAGTTCCGGGTGTAGTCTGAATTTGGCTTTATTTTACTAAGTTTTTTCTAACAATAAGATATCATGCCGAAACCCGGGATCGAACCAGGGACCTTTAGATCTTCAGTCTAACGCTCTCCCAACTGAGCTATTTCGGCTACATTGCATCACAGTTTGTGTGATTTTTTTTCAGCACAAGTGTCCCGTGCAGGAAAAGACTCATGATATTTTATGAGTTGTAGTAGCAGTGGTGTGTTGTCGGTGTGGTTAGAGGGTCTAAGGCGCTCCATGCAGGTTGCATGTGTCCTGTAGACTTGGGTTCAAATACCTTTCCTGAGAAACATTTTTGAATTTTTTGCCCTCCTGCAGCTGTATTTATGAGTTCCCATAAGACAAACCTCCAATCTAGTACCTTTTATTCAGGTAAATGCAGCTGTATTTATGACTTCCCATGAGATAAATCTCCAATCTAGTACCTTTTATTCAGGTAAATTATCTACTCTATATGTGTCCTATATTTTCTTTGATATATATTCATTAAGAAATGTTTGTCTCTTTTAAGTTGACTGTATGTCCTCTTTTCTTGCAGTCTTGAAATATTTGATGTGACCAGAGGTATTGTGTTAAATCCATGTCTCTATTTTGTCTGGTTTAATCAGGACGTTTCTGTATTGAGAATCAGTTTATCTTGCCGAGTTCCGGGTGTAGTCTGAATTTGGCTTTATTTTACTACGTTTTTTCTAACAATAAGATATCATGCCAAAACCCGGGATCGAACCAGGGACCTTTAGATCTTCAGTCTAACGCTCTCCCAACTGAGCTATTTCGGCTACATTGCATCACAGTTTGTGTGATTTTTTTTTCAGCACAAGTGTCCTGTGCAGGCAAAGACTCATGATATTTTCTGAGTCGTAGTAGCAGTGGTGCGTTGTCGGTGTGGTTAGAGGGTCTAAGGCGCTCCATGCAGGTTGCATGTGTCCTGTAGACTTGGGTTCAAATACCTTTCCTGAGAAACATTTTTGAATTTTTTGCCCTCCTGCAGCTGTATTTATGAGTTCCCATAAGACAAACCTCCAATCTAGTACCTTTTATTCAGGTAAATGCAGCTGTATTTATGACTTCCCATGAGATAAATCTCCAATCTAGTACCTTTTATTCAGGTAAATTATCTACTCTATATGTGTCCTATATTTTCTTTGATATATATTCATTAAGAAATGTTTGTCTCTTTTAAGTTGACTGTATGTCCTCTTTTCTTGCAGTCTTGAAATATTTGATGTGACCAGAGGTATTGTGTTAAATCCATGTCTCTATTTTGTCTGGTTCAATCAGGACGTTTCTGTATTGAGAATCAGTTTATCTTGCCGAGTTCCGGGTGTAGTCTGAATTTGGCTTTATTTTACTAAGTTTTTTCTAACAATAAGATATCATGCCGAAACCCGGGATCGAACCAGGGACCTTTAGATCTTCAGTCTAACGCTCTCCCAACTGAGCTATTTCGGCTACATTGCATCACAGTTTGTGTGATTTTTTTTTCAGCACAAGTGTCCTGTGCAGGCAAAGACTCATGATATTTTCTGAGTCGTAGTAGCAGTGGTGTGGTGTGTTGTCAGTGTGGTTAGAGGGTCTAAGGTGCTCCATGCAGGTTGCATGTGTCCTGTAGACTTGGGTTCAAATACCTTTCCTGACAATCATTTTTGAATTTTTTGCCCTCCTGCAGCTGTATTTATGAGTTACCATAAGACAAACCTCCAATCTAGTACCTTTTATTCAGGTAAATGCAGCTGTATTTATGACTTCCCATGAGATACATCTCCAATCTAGTACCTTTTATTCAGGTAAATTATCTACTCTATATGTGTCCTATATTTTCTTTGATATATATTCATTAAGAAATGTTTGTCTCTTTTAAGTTGACTGTATGTCCTCTTTTCTTGCAGTCTTGAAATATTTGATGTGACCAGAGGTATTGTGTAAAATCCATGTCTCTATTTTGTCTGGTTCAATCAGGACGTTTCTGTATTGAGAATGAGTTTATCTTGCCGAGTTCCGGGTGTAGTCTGAATTTGGCTTTATTTTACTAAGTTTTTTCTAACAATAAGATATCATGCCGAAACCCGGGATCGAACCAGGGACCTTTAGATCTTCAGTCTAACGCTCTCCCAACTGAGCTATTTCGGCTACATTGCATCACAGTTTGTGTGTTTTTTTTTCAGCACAAGTGTCCTGTGCAGGCAAAGACTCATGATATTTTCAGAGTCGTAGTAGTGGTGGTGTGGTTAGAGGGTCTAAGGCGCTCCATGCAGGTTGCATGTGTCTTGTAGACTTGGGTTCAAATACCTTTCCTGACAATCATTTTTGAATTTTTTGCCCTCCTGCAGCTGTATTTATGAGTTCCCATAAGACAAACCTCCAATCTAGTACCTTTTATTCAGGTAAATGCAGCTGTATTTATGACTTCCCATGAGATAAATCTCCAATCTAGTACCTTTTATTCAGGTAAATTATCTACTCTATATGTGTCCTATATTTTCTTTGATATATATTCATTAAGAAATGTTTGTCTCTTTTAAGTTGACTGTATGTCCTCTTTTCTTGCAGTCTTGAAATATTTGATGTGACCAGAGGTATTGTGTAAAATCCATGTCTCTATTTGGTCTGGTTCAATCAGGACGTTTCTGTATTGAGAATCAGTTTATCTTGCCGAGTTCCGGGTGTAGTCTGAATTTGGCTTTATTTTACTAAGTTTTTTCTAACAATAAGATATCATGCCGAAACCCGGGATCGAACCAGGGACCTTTAGATCTTCAGTCTAACAGCTCTCCCAACTGAGCTATTTCGGCTACATTGCAGCACAGTTTGTGTGATTTTTTTTCAGCACAAGTGTCCTATGCAGGCAAAGACTCATGATATTTTCTGAGTCGTAGTAGCAGTGGTGTGTTGTCGGTGTGGTTAGAGGGTCTAAGGCGCTCCATGCAGGTTGCATGTGTCCTGTAGACTTGGGTTCAAATACCTTTCCTGACAATCATTTTTGAATTTTTTTCCCTCCTGCAGCTGTATTTATGAGTTCCCATAAGACAAACCTCCAATCTAGTACCTTTTATTCAGGTAAATGCAGCTGTATTTATGACTTCCCATGAGATAAATCTCCAATCTAGTACCTTTTATTCAGGTAAATTATCTACTCTATATGTGTCCTATATTTTCTTTGATATATATTCATTAAGAAATGTTTGTCTCTTTTAAGTTGACTGTATGTCCTCTTTTCTTGCAGTCTTGAAATATTTGATGTGACCAGAGGTATTGTGTTAAATCCATGTCTCTATTTTGTCTGGTTCAATCAGGACGTTTCTGTATTGAGAATCAGTTTATCTTGCCGACTTCCGGGTGTAGTCTGAATTTGGCTTTATTTTACTAAGTTTTTTCTAACAATAAGATATCATGCCGAAACCCGGGATCGAACCAGGGACCTTTAGATCTTCAGTCTAACAGCTCTCCCAACTGAGCTATTTCGGCTACATTGCATCACAGTTTGTGTGATTTTTTTTCAGCACAAGTGTCCTGTGCAGGCAAAGACTCATGATATTTTCTGAGTCGTAGTAGCAGTGGTGTGTTGTCGGTGTGGTTAGAGGGTCTAAGGCGCTCCATGCAAGTTGCATGTGTCCTGTAGACTTGGGTTCAAATACCTTTCCTGACAATCATTTTTGAATTTTTTTCCCTCCTGCAGCTGTATTTATGAGTTCCCATAAGACAAACCTCAAATCTAGTACCTTTTATTCAGGTAAATGCAGCTGTATTTATGACTTCCCATGAGATAAATCTCCAATCTAGTACCTTTTATTCAGGTAAATTATCTACTCTATATGTGTCCTATATTTTCTTTGATATATATTCATTAAGAAATGTTTGTCTCTTTTAAGTTGACTGTATGTCCTCTTTTCTTGCAGTCTTGAAATATTTGATGTGACCAGAGGTATTGTGTTAAATCCATGTCTCTATTTTGTCTGGTTCAATCAGGACGTTTCTGTATTGAGAATCAGTTTATCTTGCCGACTTCCGGGTGTAGTCTGAATTTGGCTTTATTTTACTAAGTTTTTTCTAACAATAAGATATCATAACGAAACCCGGGATCGAACCAGGGACCTTTAGATCTTCAGTCTAACGCTCTCCCAACTGAGCTATTTCAGCTACAATGCATCATAGTTTGTGTGATTTTTTTTTCAGCACAAGTGTCCTGTGCAGGCAAAGACTCATGATATTTTCGGAGTCGTAGTAGCAGTGGTGTGTTGTCGGTGTGGTTAGAGGGTCTAAGGCGCTCCATGCAAGTTGCATGTGTCTTGTAGACTTGGGTTCAAATACCTTTCCTGACAATCATTTTTGAATTTTTTGCCCTCCTGCAGCTGTATTTATGAGTTCCCATAAGACAAACCTCCAATCTAGTACCTTTTATTCAGGTAAATGCAGCTGTATTTATGACTTCCCATGAGATAAATCTCCAATCTAGTACCTTTTATTCAGGTAAATTATCTACTCTATATGTGTCCTATATTTTCTTTGATATATATTCATTAAGAAATGTTTGTCTCTTTTAAGTTGACTGTATGTCCTCTTTTCTTGCAGTCTTGAAATATTTGATGTGACCAGAGGTATTGTGTTAAATCCATGTCTCTATTTTGTCTGGTTCAATCAGGACGTTTCTGTATTGAGAATCAGTTTATCTTGCCGAGTTCCAGGTGTAGTCTGAATTTGGCTTTATTTTACTAAGTTTTTTCTAACAATAAGATATCATGCCAAAACCCGGGATCGAACCAGGGACCTTTAGATCTTCAGTCTAACGCTCTCCCAAACTGAGCTATTTCGGCTACATTGCATCACAATTGGTGTGATTTTTTTTTTCAGCAGAAGTGTCCTGTGCAGGCTAAGACTCATGATATTTTCGGAGTCGTAGTAGCAGTGGTGTGTTGTCGGTGTGGATAGAGGGTCTAAGGCGCTCCATGCAGGTTGCATGTGTCTTGTAGACTTGGGTTCAAATACCTTTCCTGACAATCATTTTTGAATTTTTTGCCCTCCTGCAGCTGTATTTATGAGTTCCCATAAGACAAACCTCCAATCTAGTACCTTTTATTCAGGTAAATGCAGCTGTATTTATGACTTCCCATGAGATAAATCTCCAATCTAGTACCTTTTATTCAGGTAAATTATCTACTCTATATGTGTCCTATATTTTCTTTGATATATATTCATTAAGAAATGTTTGTCTCTTTTAAGTTGACTGTATGTCCTCTTTTCTTGCAGTCTTGAAATATTTGATGTGACCAGAGGTATTGTGTTAAATCCATGTCTGTATTTTGTCTGGTTCAATCAGGACGTTTCTGTATTGAGAATCAGTTTATCTTGCCGACTTCCGGGTGTAGTCTGAATTTGGCTTTATTTTACTAAGTTTTTTCTAACAATAAGATATCATGCCGAAACCCAGGATCGAACCAGGGACCTTTAGATCTTCAGTCTAACGCTCTCCCAACTGAGCTATTTCAGCTACAATGCATCATAGTTTGTGTGATTTTTTTTTCAGCACAAGTGTCCTGTGCAGGCAAAGACTCATGATATTTTCGGAGTCGTAGTAGCAGTGGTGTGTTGTCGGTGTGGTTAGAGGGTCTAAGGCGCTCCATGCAAGTTGCATGTGTCTTGTAGACTTGGGTTCAAATACCTTTCCTGACAATCATTTTTGAATTTTTTGCCCTCCTGCAGCTGTATTTATGAGTTCCCATAAGACAAACCTCCAATCTAGTACCTTTTATTCAGGTAAATGCAGCTGTATTTATGACTTCCCATGAGATAAATCTCCAATCTAGTACCTTTTATTCAGGTAAATTATCTACTCTATATGTGTCCTATATTTTCTTTGATATATATTCATTAAGAAATGTTTGTCTCTTTTAAGTTGACTGTATGTCCTCTTTTCTTGCAGTCTTGAAATATTTGATGTGACCAGAGGTATTGTGTTAAATCCATGTCTCTATTTTGTCTGGTTCAATCAGGACGTTTCTGTATTGAGAATCAGTTTATCTTGCCGAGTTCCAGGTGTAGTCTGAATTTGGCTTTATTTTACTAAGTTTTTTCTAACAATAAGATATCATGCCAAAACCCGGGATCGAACCAGGGACCTTTAGATCTTCAGTCTAACGCTCTCCCAAACTGAGCTATTTCGGCTACATTGCATCACAGTTGGTGTGATTTTTTTTTCAGCAGAAGTGTCCTGTGCAGGCTAAGACTCATGATATTTTCGGAGTCGTAGTAGCAGTGGTGTGTTGTCGGTGTGGTTAGAGGGTCTAAGGCGCTCCATGCAGGTTGCATGTGTCTTGTAGACTTGGGTTCAAATACCTTTCCTGACAATCATTTTTGAATTTTTTGCCCTCCTGCAGCTGTATTTATGAGTTCCCATAAGACAAACCTCCAATCTAGTACCTTTTATTCAGGTAAATGCAGCTGTATTTATGACTTCCCATGAGATAAATCTCCAATCTAGTACCTTTTATTCAGGTAAATTATCTACTCTATATGTGTCCTATATTTTCTTTGATATATATTCATTAAGAAATGTTTGTCTCTTTTAAGTTGACTGTATGTCCTCTTTTCTTGCAGTCTTGAAATATTTGATGTGACCAGAGGTATTGTGTTAAATCCATGTCTCTATTTTGTCTGGTTCAATCAGGACGTTTCTGTATTGAGAATCAGTTTATCTTGCCGACTTCCGGGTGTAGTCTGAATTTGGCTTTATTTTACTAAGTTTTTTCTAACAATAAGATATCATGCCGAAACCCGGGATCGAACCAGGGACCTTTAGATCTTCAGTCTAACAGCTCTCCCAACTGAGCTATTTCGGCTACATTGCATCACAGTTTGTGTGATTTTTTTTCAGCACAAGTGTCCTGTGCAGGCAAAGACTCATGATATTTTCTGAGTCGTAGTAGCAGTGGTGTGTTGTCGGTGTGGTTAGAGGGTCTAAGGCGCTCCATGCAAGTTGCATGTGTCCTGTAGACTTGGGTTCAAATACCTTTCCTGACAATCATTTTTGAATTTTTTTCCCTCCTGCAGCTGTATTTATGAGTTCCCATAAGACAAACCTCCAATCTAGTACCTTTTATTCAGGTAAATGCAGCTGTATTTATGACTTCCCATGAGATAAATCTCCAATCTAGTACCTTTTATTCAGGTAAATTATCTACTCTATATGTGTCCTATATTTTCTTTGATATATATTCATTAAGAAATGTTTGTCTCTTTTAAGTTGACTGTATGCCCTCTTTTCTTGCAGTCTTGAAATATTTGATGTGACCAGAGGTATTGTGTTAAATCCATGTCTCTATTTTGTCTGGTTCAATCAGGACGTTTCTGTATTGAGAATCAGTTTATCTTGCCGACTTCCGGGTGTAGTCTGAATTTGGCTTTATTTTACTAAGTTTTTTCTAACAATAAGATATCATGCCGAAACCCGGGATCGAACCAGGGACCTTTAGATCTTCAGTCTAACGCTCTCCCAAACTGAGCTATTTCGGCTACATTGCATCACAGTTGGTGTGATTTTTTTTTCAGCAGAAGTGTCCTGTGCAGGCAAAGACTCATGATATTTTCTGAGTCGTAGTAGCAGTGGTGTGTTGTCGGTGTGGTTAGAGGGTCTAAGGCGCTCCATGCAGGTTGCATGTGTCTTGTAGACTTGGGTTCAAATACCTTTCCTGACAATCATTTTTGAATTTTTTGCCCTCCTGCAGCTGTATTTATGAGTTCCCATAAGACAAACCTCCAATCTAGTACCTTTTATTCAGGTAAATGCAGCTGTATTTATGACTTCCCATGAGATAAATCTCCAATCTAGTACCTTTTATTCAGGTAAATTATCTACTCTATATGTGTCCTATATTTTCTTTGATATATATTCATTAAGAAATGTTTGTCTCTTTTAAGTTGACTGTATGTCCTCTTTTCTTGCAGTCTTGAAATATTTGATGTGACCAGAGGTATTGTGTTAAATCCATGTCTCTATTTTGTCTGGTTCAATCAGGACGTTTCTGTATTGAGAATCAGTTTATCTTGCCGACTTCCGGGTGTAGTCTGAATTTGGCTTTATTTTACTAAGTTTTTTCTAACAATAAGATATCATGCCGAAACCCGGGATCGAACCAGGGACCTTTAGACCTTCAGTCTAACAGCTCTCCCAACTGAGCTATTTCGGCTACATTGCATCACAGTTTGTGTGATTTTTTTTCAGCACAAGTGTCCTGTGCAGGCAAAGACTCATGATATTTTCTGAGTCGTAGTAGCAGTGGTGTGTTGTCGGTGTGGTTAGAGGGTCTAAGGCGCTCCATGCAAGTTGCATGTGTCCTGTAGACTTGGGTTCAAATACCTTTCCTGACAATCATTTTTGAATTTTTTTCCCTCCTGCAGCTGTATTTATGAGTTCCCATAAGACAAACCTCAAATCTAGTACCTTTTATTCAGGTAAATGCAGCTGTATTTATGACTTCCCATGAGATAAATCTCCAATCTAGTACCTTTTATTCAGGTAAATTATCTACTCTATATGTGTCCTATATTTTCTTTGATATATATTCATTAAGAAATGTTTGTCTCTTTTAAGTTGACTGTATGTCCTCTTTTCTTGCAGTCTTGAAATATTTGATGTGACCAGAGGTATTGTGTTAAATCCATGTCTCTATTTTGTCTGGTTCAATCAGGACGTTTCTGTATTGAGAATCAGTTTATCTTGCCGACTTCCGGGTGTAGTCTGAATTTGGCTTTATTTTACTAAGTTTTTTCTAACAATAAGATATCATAACGAAACCCGGGATCGAACCAGGGACCTTTAGATCTTCAGTCTAACGCTCTCCCAACTGAGCTATTTCAGCTACAATGCATCATAGTTTGTGTGATTTTTTTTTCAGCACAAGTGTCCTGTGCAGGCAAAGACTCATGATATTTTCGGAGTCGTAGTAGCAGTGGTGTGTTGTCGGTGTGGTTAGAGGGTCTAAGGCGCTCCATGCAAGTTGCATGTGTCTTGTAGACTTGGGTTCAAATACCTTTCCTGACAATCATTTTTGAATTTTTTGCCCTCCTGCAGCTGTATTTATGAGTTCCCATAAGACAAACCTCCAATCTAGTACCTTTTATTCAGGTAAATGCAGCTGTATTTATGACTTCCCATGAGATAAATCTCCAATCTAGTACCTTTTATTCAGGTAAATTATCTACTCTATATGTGTCCTATATTTTCTTTGATATATATTCATTAAGAAATGTTTGTCTCTTTTAAGTTGACTGTATGTCCTCTTTTCTTGCAGTCTTGAAATATTTGATGTGACCAGAGGTATTGTGTTAAATCCATGTCTCTATTTTGTCTGGTTCAATCAGGACGTTTCTGTATTGAGAATCAGTTTATCTTGCCGAGTTCCAGGTGTAGTCTGAATTTGGCTTTATTTTACTAAGTTTTTTCTAACAATAAGATATCATGCCAAAACCCGGGATCGAACCAGGGACCTTTAGATCTTCAGTCTAACGCTCTCCCAAACTGAGCTATTTCGGCTACATTGCATCACAATTGGTGTGATTTTTTTTTTCAGCAGAAGTGTCCTGTGCAGGCTAAGACTCATGATATTTTCGGAGTCGTAGTAGCAGTGGTGTGTTGTCGGTGTGGATAGAGGGTCTAAGGCGCTCCATGCAGGTTGCATGTGTCTTGTAGACTTGGGTTCAAATACCTTTCCTGACAATCATTTTTGAATTTTTTGCCCTCCTGCAGCTGTATTTATGAGTTCCCATAAGACAAACCTCCAATCTAGTACCTTTTATTCAGGTAAATGCAGCTGTATTTATGACTTCCCATGAGATAAATCTCCAATCTAGTACCTTTTATTCAGGTAAATTATCTACTCTATATGTGTCCTATATTTTCTTTGATATATATTCATTAAGAAATGTTTGTCTCTTTTAAGTTGACTGTATGTCCTCTTTTCTTGCAGTCTTGAAATATTTGATGTGACCAGAGGTATTGTGTTAAATCCATGTCTGTATTTTGTCTGGTTCAATCAGGACGTTTCTGTATTGAGAATCAGTTTATCTTGCCGACTTCCGGGTGTAGTCTGAATTTGGCTTTATTTTACTAAGTTTTTTCTAACAATAAGATATCATGCCGAAACCCAGGATCGAACCAGGGACCTTTAGATCTTCAGTCTAACGCTCTCCCAACTGAGCTATTTCAGCTACAATGCATCATAGTTTGTGTGATTTTTTTTTCAGCACAAGTGTCCTGTGCAGGCAAAGACTCATGATATTTTCGGAGTCGTAGTAGCAGTGGTGTGTTGTCGGTGTGGTTAGAGGGTCTAAGGCGCTCCATGCAAGTTGCATGTGTCTTGTAGACTTGGGTTCAAATACCTTTCCTGACAATCATTTTTGAATTTTTTGCCCTCCTGCAGCTGTATTTATGAGTTCCCATAAGACAAACCTCCAATCTAGTACCTTTTATTCAGGTAAATGCAGCTGTATTTATGACTTCCCATGAGATAAATCTCCAATCTAGTACCTTTTATTCAGGTAAATTATCTACTCTATATGTGTCCTATATTTTCTTTGATATATATTCATTAAGAAATGTTTGTCTCTTTTAAGTTGACTGTATGTCCTCTTTTCTTGCAGTCTTGAAATATTTGATGTGACCAGAGGTATTGTGTTAAATCCATGTCTCTATTTTGTCTGGTTCAATCAGGACGTTTCTGTATTGAGAATCAGTTTATCTTGCCGAGTTCCAGGTGTAGTCTGAATTTGGCTTTATTTTACTAAGTTTTTTCTAACAATAAGATATCATGCCAAAACCCGGGATCGAACCAGGGACCTTTAGATCTTCAGTCTAACGCTCTCCCAAACTGAGCTATTTCGGCTACATTGCATCACAGTTGGTGTGATTTTTTTTTCAGCAGAAGTGTCCTGTGCAGGCTAAGACTCATGATATTTTCGGAGTCGTAGTAGCAGTGGTGTGTTGTCGGTGTGGTTAGAGGGTCTAAGGCGCTCCATGCAGGTTGCATGTGTCTTGTAGACTTGGGTTCAAATACCTTTCCTGACAATCATTTTTGAATTTTTTGCCCTCCTGCAGCTGTATTTATGAGTTCCCATAAGACAAACCTCCAATCTAGTACCTTTTATTCAGGTAAATGCAGCTGTATTTATGACTTCCCATGAGATAAATCTCCAATCTAGTACCTTTTATTCAGGTAAATTATCTACTCTATATGTGTCCTATATTTTCTTTGATATATATTCATTAAGAAATGTTTGTCTCTTTTAAGTTGACTGTATGTCCTCTTTTCTTGCAGTCTTGAAATATTTGATGTGACCAGAGGTATTGTGTTAAATCCATGTCTCTATTTTGTCTGGTTCAATCAGGACGTTTCTGTATTGAGAATCAGTTTATCTTGCCGACTTCCGGGTGTAGTCTGAATTTGGCTTTATTTTACTAAGTTTTTTCTAACAATAAGATATCATGCCGAAACCCGGGATCGAACCAGGGACCTTTAGATCTTCAGTCTAACAGCTCTCCCAACTGAGCTATTTCGGCTACATTGCATCACAGTTTGTGTGATTTTTTTTCAGCACAAGTGTCCTGTGCAGGCAAAGACTCATGATATTTTCTGAGTCGTAGTAGCAGTGGTGTGTTGTCGGTGTGGTTAGAGGGTCTAAGGCGCTCCATGCAAGTTGCATGTGTCCTGTAGACTTGGGTTCAAATACCTTTCCTGACAATCATTTTTGAATTTTTTTCCCTCCTGCAGCTGTATTTATGAGTTCCCATAAGACAAACCTCCAATCTAGTACCTTTTATTCAGGTAAATGCAGCTGTATTTATGACTTCCCATGAGATAAATCTCCAATCTAGTACCTTTTATTCAGGTAAATTATCTACTCTATATGTGTCCTATATTTTCTTTGATATATATTCATTAAGAAATGTTTGTCTCTTTTAAGTTGACTGTATGCCCTCTTTTCTTGCAGTCTTGAAATATTTGATGTGACCAGAGGTATTGTGTTAAATCCATGTCTCTATTTTGTCTGGTTCAATCAGGACGTTTCTGTATTGAGAATCAGTTTATCTTGCCGACTTCCGGGTGTAGTCTGAATTTGGCTTTATTTTACTAAGTTTTTTCTAACAATAAGATATCATGCCGAAACCCGGGATCGAACCAGGGACCTTTAGATCTTCAGTCTAACGCTCTCCCAAACTGAGCTATTTCGGCTACATTGCATCACAGTTGGTGTGATTTTTTTTTCAGCAGAAGTGTCCTGTGCAGGCAAAGACTCATGATATTTTCTGAGTCGTAGTAGCAGTGGTGTGTTGTCGGTGTGGTTAGAGGGTCTAAGGCGCTCCATGCAGGTTGCATGTGTCTTGTAGACTTGGGTTCAAATACCTTTCCTGACAATCATTTTTGAATTTTTTGCCCTCCTGCAGCTGTATTTATGAGTTCCCATAAGACAAACCTCCAATCTAGTACCTTTTATTCAGGTAAATGCAGCTGTATTTATGACTTCCCATGAGATAAATCTCCAATCTAGTACCTTTTATTCAGGTAAATTATCTACTCTATATGTGTCCTATATTTTCTTTGATATATATTCATTAAGAAATGTTTGTCTCTTTTAAGTTGACTGTATGTCCTCTTTTCTTGCAGTCTTGAAATATTTGATGTGACCAGAGGTATTGTGTTAAATCCATGTCTCTATTTTGTCTGGTTCAATCAGGACGTTTCTGTATTGAGAATCAGTTTATCTTGCCGACTTCCGGGTGTAGTCTGAATTTGGCTTTATTTTACTAAGTTTTTTCTAACAATAAGATATCATGCCGAAACCCGGGATCGAACCAGGGACCTTTAGACCTTCAGTCTAACAGCTCTCCCAACTGAGCTATTTCGGCTACATTGCATCACAGTTTGTGTGATTTTTTTTCAGCACAAGTGTCCTGTGCAGGCAAAGACTCATGATATTTTCTGAGTCGTAGTAGCAGTGGTGTGTTGTCGGTGTGGTTAGAGGGTCTAAGGCGCTCCATGCAAGTTGCATGTGTCCTGTAGACTTGGGTTCAAATACCTTTCCTGACAATCATTTTTGAATTTTTTTCCCTCCTGCAGCTGTATTTATGAGTTCCCATAAGACAAACCTCCAATCTAGTACCTTTTATTCAGGTAAATGCAGCTGTATTTATGACTTCCCATGAGATAAATCTCCAATCTAGTACCTTTTATTCAGGTAAATTATCTACTCTATATGTGTCCTATATTTTCTTTGATATATATTCATTAAGAAATGTTTGTCTCTTTTAAGTTGACTGTATGTCCTCTTTTCTTGCAGTCTTGAAATATTTGATGTGACCAGAGGTATTGTGTTAAATCCATGTCTCTATTTTGTCTGGTTCAATCAGGACGTTTCTGTATTGAGAATCAGTTTATCTTGCCGACTTCCGGGTGTAGTCTGAATTTGGCTTTATTTTACTAAGTTTTTTCTAACAATAAGATATCATGCCGAAACCCGGGATCGAACCAGGGACCTTTAGATCTTCAGTCTAACGCTCTCCCAACTGAGCTATTTCAGCTACATTGCATCATAGTTTGTGTGATTTTTTTTTCAGCACAAGTGTCCTGTGCAGGCAAAGACTCATGATATTTTCGGAGTCGTAGTAGCAGTGGTGTGTTGTCGGTGTGGTTAGAGGGTCTAAGGCGCTCCATGCAGGTTGCATGTGTCTTGTAGACTTGGGTTCAAATACCTTTCCTGACAATCATTTTTGAATTTTTTGCCCTCCTGCAGCTGTATTTATGAGTTCCCATAAGACAAACCTCCACTCTAGTACCTTTTATTCAGGTAAATGCAGCTGTATTTATGACTTCCCATGAGATAAATCTCCAATCTAGTACCTTTTATTCAGGTAAATTATCTACTCTATATGTGTCCTATATTTTCTTTGATATATATTCATTAAGAAATGTTTGTCTCTTTTAAGTTGACTGTATGTCCTCTTTTCTTGCAGTCTTGAAATATTTGATGTGACCAGAGGTATTGTGTTAAATCCATGTCTCTATTTTGTCTGGTTCAATCAGGACGTTTCTGTATTGAGAATCAGTTTATCTTGCCGAGTTCCAGGTGTAGTCTGAATTTGGCTTTATTTTACTAAGTTTTTTCTAACAATAAGATATCATGCCAAAACCCGGGATCGAACCAGGGACCTTTAGATCTTCAGTCTAACGCTCTCCCAAACTGAGCTATTTCGGCTACATTGCATCACAGTTGGTGTGATTTTTTTTTCAGCAGAAGTGTCCCGTGCAGGCAAAGACTCATGATATTTTCGGAGTCGTAGGAGCAGTGGTGTGTTGTCGGTGTGGTTAGAGGGTCTAAGGCGCTCCATGCAGGTTGCATGTGTCCTGTAGACTTGGGTTCAAATACCTTTCCTGACAATCATTTTTGAATTTTTTTCCCTCCTGCAGCTGTATTTATGAGTTCCCATAAGACAAACCTCCAATCTAGTACCTTTTATTCAGGTAAATGCAGCTGTATTTATGACTTCCCATGAGATAAATCTCCAATCTAGTACCTTTTATTCAGGTAAATTATCTACTCTATATGTGTCCTATATTTTCTTTGATATATATTCATTAAGAAATGTTTGTCTCTTTTAAGTTGACTGTATGTCCTCTTTTCTTGCAGTCTTGAAATATTTGATGTGACCAGAGGTATTGTGTTAAATCCATGTCTCTATTTTGTCTGGTTCAATCAGGACGTTTCTGTATTGAGAATCAGTTTATCTTGCCGACTTCCGGGTGTAGTCTGAATTTGGCTTTATTTTACTAAGTTTTTTCTAACAATAAGATATCATGCCGAAACCCGGGATCGAACCAGGGACCTTTAGATCTTCAGTCTAACGCTCTCCCAACTGAGCTATTTCAGCTACATTGCATCATAGTTTGTGTGATTTTTTTTTCAGCACAAGTGTCCTGTGCAGGCAAAGACTCATGATATTTTCGGAGTCGTAGTAGCAGTGGTGTGTTGTCGGTGTGTTGTCGGTGTGGTTAGAGGGTCTAAGGCGCTCCATGCAGGTTGCATGTGTCTTGTAGACTTGGGTTCAAATACCTTTCCTGACAATCATTTTTGAATTTTTTGCCCTCCTGCAGCTGTATTTATGAGTTCCCATAAGACAAACCTCCAATCTAGTAACTTTTATTCAGGTAAATGCAGCTGTATTTATGACTTCCCATGAGATAAATCTCCAATCTAGTACCTTTTATTCAGGTAAATTATCTACTCTATATGTGTCCTATATTTTCTTTGATATATATTCATTAAGAAATGTTTGTCTCTTTTAAGTTGACTGTATGTCCTCTTTTCTTGCAGTCTTGAAATATTTGATGTGACCAGAGGTATTGTGTTAAATCCATGTCTCTATTTTGTCTGGTTCAATCAGGACGTTTCTGTATTGAGAATCAGTTTATCTTGCCGAGTTCCGGGTGTAGTCTGAATTTGGCTTTATTTTACTAAGTTTTTTCTAACAATAAGATATCATGCCAAAACCCGGGATCGAACCAGGGACCTTTAGATCTTCAGTCTAACGCTCTCCCAAACTGAGCTATTTCGGCTACATTGCATCACAGTTGGTGTGATTTTTTTTTCAGCAGAAGTGTCCTGTGCAGGCAAAGACTCATGATATTTTCGGAGTCGTAGTAGCGGTGGTGTGTTGTCGGTGTGGTTAGAGGGTCTAAGGCGCTCCATGCAGGTTGCATGTGTCCTGTAGACTTGGGTTGAAATACCTTTCCTGACAATCATTTTTGAATTTTTTGCCCTCCTGCAGCTGTATTTATGAGTTCCCATAAGACAAACCTCCAATCTAGTACCTTTTATTCAGGTAAATGCAGCTGTATTTATGACTTCCCATGAGATAAATCTCCAATCTAGTACCTTTTATTCAGGTAAATTATCTACTCTATATGTGTCCTATATTTTCTTTGATATATATTCATTAAGAAATATTTGTCTCTTTTAAGTTGACTGTATGTCCTCTTTTCTTGCAGTCTTGAAATATTTGATGTGACCAGAGGTATTGTGTTAAATCCATGTCTCTATTTTGTCTGGTTCAATCAGGACGTTTCTGTATTGAGAATCAGTTTATCTTGCCGACTTCCGGGTGTAGTCTGACTTTGGCTTTATTTTACTAAGTTTTTTCTAACAATAAGATATCATGCCAAAACCCGGGATCGAACCAGGGACCTTTAGATCTTCAGTCTAACGCTCTCCCAACTGAGCTATTTCGGCTACATTGCATCATAGTTTGTTTGATTTTTTTTTCAGCACAAGTGTCCTGTGCAGGCAAAGACTCATGATATTTTCGGAGTCGTAGTAGCAGTGGTGTGTTGTCGGTGTGATTAGAGGGTCTAAGGCGCTCCATGCAGGTTGCATGTGTCTTGTAGAATTGCGTTCAAATACCTTTCCTGACAATCATTTTTGAATTTTTTGCCCTCCTGCAGCTGTATTTATGAGTTCCCATAAGACAAACCTCCAATCTAGTACCTTTTATTCAGGTAAATGCAGCTGTATTTATGACTTCCCATGAGATAAATCTCCAATCTAGTACCTTTTATTCAGGTAAATTATCTACTCTATATGTGTCCTATATTTTCTTTGATATATATTCATTAAGAAATGTTTGTCTCTTTTAAGTTTACTGTATGTCCTCTTTTCTTGCAGTCTTGAAATATTTGATGTGACCAGAGGTATTGTGTTAAATCCATGTCTCTATTTTGTCTGGTTCAATCAGGACGTTTCGGTATTGAGAATCAGTTTATCTTGCCGAGTTCCGGGTGTAGTCTGAATTTGGCTTTATTTTACTAAGTTTTTTCTAACAATAAGATATCATGCCAAAACCCAGGATCGAACCAGGGACCTTTAGATCTTCAGTCTAACGCTCTCCCAACTGAGCTATTTCGGCTACATTGCATGACAGTTTGTGTGATTTTTTTTCAGCACAAGTGTCCTGTGCAGGCAAAGACTCATGATATGTTCTGAGTCGTAGTAGCAGTGGTGTGTTGTCGGTGTGGTTAGAGGGTCTAAGGCGCTCCATGCAGGTTGCATGTGTCCTGTAGACTTGGGTTCAACTACCTTTCCTGACAATCATTTTTGAATTTTTTGCCCTCCTGCAGCTGTATTTATGAGTTCCCATAAGACAAACCTCCAATCTAGTACCTTTTATTCAGGTAAATGCAGCTGTATTTATGACTTCCCATGAGATAAATCTCCAATCTAGTACCTTTTATTCAGGTAAATTATCTACTCTATATGTGTCCTATATTTTCTTTGATATATATTCATTAAGAAATGTTTGTCTCTTCTAAGTTGACTGTATGTCCTCTTTTCTTGCAGTCTTGAAATATTTGATGTGACCAGAGGTATTGTGTTAAATCCATGTCTCTATTTTGTCTGGTTCAATCAGGACGTTTCTGTATTGAGAATCAGTTTATCTTGCCGAGTGCCGGGTGTAGTCTGAATTTGGCTTTATTTTACTAAGTTTTTTCTAACAATAAGATATCATGCCAAAACCCGGGATCGAACCAGGGACCTTTAGATCTTCAGTCTAACGCTCTCCCAACTGAGCTATTTCGGCTACATTGCATCACAGTTTGTGTGATTTTTTTTTCAGCACAAGTGTCCTGTGCAGGCAAAGACTCATGATATTTTCTGAGTCGTAGTAGCAGTGGTGCGTTGTCGGTGTGGTTAGAGGGTCTAAGGCGCTCCATGCAGGTTGCATGTGTCCTGTAGACTTGGGTTCAAATACCTTTCCTGAGAAACATTTTTGAATTTTTTGCCCTCCTGCAGCTGTATTTATGAGTTCCCATAAGACAAACCTCCAATCTAGTACCTTTTATTCAGGTAAATGCAGCTGTATTTATGACTTCCCATGAGATAAATCTCCAATCTAGTACCTTTTATTCAGGTAAATTATCTACTCTATATGTGTCCTATATTTTCTTTGATATATATTCATTAAGAAATGTTTGTCTCTTTTAAGTTGACTGTATGTCCTCTTTTCTTGCAGTCTTGAAATATTTGATGTGACCAGAGGTATTGTGTTAAATCCATGTCTCTATTTTGTCTGGTTCAATCAGGACGTTTCTGTATTGAGAATCAGTTTATCTTGCCGACTTCCGGGTGTAGTCTGAATTTGGCTTTATTTTACTAAGTTTTTTCTAACAATAAGATATCATGCCGAAACCCGGGATCGAACCAGGGACCTTTAGATTTTCAGTCTAACGCTCTCCCAACTGAGCTATTTCGGCTACATTGCATCACAGTTTGTGTGATTTTTTTTTCAGCACAATTGTCCTGTGCAGGCAAAGACTCATGATATTTTCTGAGTCGTAGTAGCAGTGGTGCGTTGTCGGTGTGGTTAGAGGGTCTAAGGCGCTCCATGCAGGTTGCATGTGTCCTGTAGACTTGGGTTCAAATACCTTTCCTGAGAAACATTTTTGAATTTTTTGCCCTCCTGCAGCTGTATTTATGAGTTCCCATAAGACAAACCTCCAATCTAGTACCTTTTATTCAGGTAAATGCAGCTGTATTTATGACTTCCCATGAGATAAATCTCCAATCTAGTACCTTTTATTCAGGTAAATTATCTACTCTATATGTGTCCTATATTTTCTTTGATATATATTCATTAAGAAATGTTTGTCTCTTTTAAGTTGACTGTATGTCCTCTTTTCTTGCAGTCTTGAAATATTTGATGTGACCAGAGGTATTGTGTTAAATCCATGTCTCTATTTTGTCTGGTTCAATCAGGACGTTTCTGTATTGAGAATCAGTTTATCTTGCCGACTTCCGGGTGTAGTCTGAATTTGGCTTTATTTTACTAAGTTTTTTTCTAACAATAAGATATCATGCCGAAACCCAGGATCGAACCAGGGACCTCTAGATCTTTAGTCTAACGCTCTCCCAACTGAGCTATTTCGGCTACATTGCATCACAGTTTGTGTGATTTTTTTTCAGCACAAGTGTCCTGTGCAGGCAAAGACTCATGATATGTTCTGAGTCGTAGAAGCAGTGGTGTGTTGTCGGTGTGGTTAGAGGGTCTAAGGCGCTCCATGCAGGTTGCATGTGTCCTGTAGACTTGGGTTCAAATACCTTTCCTGACAACCATTTTTGAATTTTTTGCCCTCCTGCAGCTGTATTTATGAGTTCCCATTAGACAAACCTCCAATCTAGTACCTTTTATTCAGGTAAATGCAGCTGTATTTATGACTTCCCATGAGATAAATCTCCAATCTAGTACCTTTTATTCAGGTAAATTATCTACTCTATATGTGTCCTATATTTTCTTTGATATATATTCATTAAGAAATGTTTGTCTCTTTTAAGTTGACTGTATGTCCTCTTTTCTTGCAGTCTTGAAATATTTGATGTGACCAGAGGTATTGTGTAAAATCCATGTCTCTATTTTGTCTGGTTCAATCAGGACGTTTCTGTATTGAGAATCAGTTTATCTTGCCGAGTTCCGGGTGTAGTCTGAATTTGGCTTTATTTTACTAAGTTTTTTCTAACAATAAGATATCATGCCGAAACCCGGGATCGAACCAGAGACCTTTAGATCTTTAGTCTAACGCTCTCCCAACTGAGCTATTTCTGCTACATTGCATCACACTTTGTGTGATTTTTTTTCAGCAGAAGTGTCCCGTGCAGGCAAAGACTCATGATATTTTCTGAGTCGTAGTAGCAGTGGTGTGTTGTCGGTGTGGTTAGAGGGTCTAAGGCGCTCCATGCAGGTTGCATGTGTCCTGTAGACTTGGGTTCAAATACCTTTCCTGACAACCATTTTTGAATTTTTTGCCCTCCTGCAGCTGTATTTATGAGTTCCCATAAGGCAAACCTCCAATCTAGTACCTTTTATTCAGGTAAATGCAGCTGTATTTATGACTTCCCATGAGATAAATCTCCAATCTAGTACCTTTTATTCAGGTAAATTATCTACTCTATATGTGTCCTATATTTTCTTTGATATATATTCATTAAGAAATGTTTGTCTCTTTTAAGTTGACTGTATGTCCTCTTTTCTTGCAGTCTTGAAATATTTGATGTGACCAGAGGTATTGTGTAAAATCCATGTCTCTATTTTGTCTGGTTCAATCAGGACGTTTCTGTATTGAGAATCAGTTTATCTTGCCGAGTTCCGGGTGTAGTCTGAATTTGGCTTTATTTTACTAAGTTTTTTCTAATAATAAGATATCATGCCGAAACCCGGGATCGAACCAGAGACCTTTAGATCTTTAGTCTAACGCTCTCCCAACTGAGCTATTTCGGCTACATTGCATCACAGTTTGTGTGATTTTTTTTCAGCAGAAGTGTCCCGTGCAGGCAAAGACTCATGATATTTTCTGAGTCGTAGTAGCAGTGGTGTGTTGTCGGTGTGGTTAGAGGGTCTAAGGCGCTCCATGCAGGTTGCATGTGTCCTGTAGACTTGGGTTCAAATACCTTTCCTGACAACCATTTTTGAATTTTTTGCCCTCCTGCAGCTGTATTTATGAGTTCCCATAAGACAAACCTCCAATCTAGTACCTTTTATTCAGGTAAATGCAGCTGTATTTATGACTTCCCATGAGATAAATCTCCAATCTAGTACCTTTTATTCAGGTAAATTATCTACTCTATATGTGTCCTATATTTTCTTTGATATATATTCATTAAGAAATGTTTGTCTCTTTTAAGTTGACTGTATGTCCTCTTTTCTTGCAGTCTTGAAATATTTGATGTGACCAGAGGTATTGTGTTAAATCCATGTCTCTATTTTGTCTGGTTCAATCAGGACGTTTCTGTATTGAGAATCAGTTTACCTTGCCGAGTTCCAGGTGTATTCTGAATTTGGCTTTATTTTACTAAGTTTTTTCTAACAATAAGATATCATGCCGAAACCCGGGATCGAACCAGGGACCTTTAGATCTTCAGTCTAACACTCTCCCAACTGAGCTATTTCAGCTACATTGCATCACAGTTTGTGTGATTTTTTTTTCAGCACAAGTGTCCCGTGCAGGCAAAGACTCATGATATTTTCTGAGTTGTAGTAGCAGTGGTGTGTTGTCGGTGTGGTTAGAGGGTCTAAGGCGCTCCATGCAGGTTGCATGTGTCCTGTAGACTTGGGTTCATATACCTTTCCTGACAATCATGTTTGAATTTTTTGCCCTCCTGCAGCTGTATTTATGAGTTCCCATAAGACAAACCTCCAATCTAGTACCTTTTATTCAGGTAAATGCAGCTGTATTTATGACTTCCCATGAGATAAATCTCCAATCTAGTACCTTTTATTCAGGTAAATTATCTACTCTATATGTGTCCTATATTTTCTTTGATATATATTCATTAAGAAATGTTTGTCTCTTTTAAGTTGACTGTATGTCCTCTTTTCTTGCAGTCTTGAAATATTTGATGTGACCAGAGGTATTGTGTAAAATCCATGTCTCTATTTTGTCTGGTTCAATCAGGACGTTTCTGTATTGAGAATCAGTTTATCTTGCCGAGTTCCGGGTGTAGTCTGAATTTGGCTTTATTTTACTAAGTTTTTTCTAACAATAAGATATCATGCCGGAACCCGGGATCGAACCAGGGACCTTTAGATCTTTAGTCTAACGCTCTCCCAACTGAGCTATTTCTGCTACATTGCATCACAGTTTGTGTGATTTTTTTTCAGCAGAAGTGTCCCGTGCAGGCAAAGACTCATGATATTTTCGGAGTCGTAGTAGCAGTGGTGTGTTGTCGGTGTGGTTAGAGGGTCTAAGGCGCTCGATGCAGGTTGCATGTGTCCTGTAGACTTGGGTTCAAATACCTTTCCTGACAACCATTTTTGAATTTGTGCCCTCCTGCAGCTGTATTTATGAGTTCCCATAAGACAAACCTCCAATCTAGTACCTTTTATTCAGGTAAATGCAGCTGTATTTATGACTTCCCATGAGATAAATCTACAATCTAGTACCTTTTATTCAGGTAAATTATCTACTCTATATGTGTCCTATATTTTCTTTGATATATATTCATTAAGAAATGTTTGTCTCTTTTAAAGAGAACCCGAGGTGGGAATTACTTTTACTATTGGGGCACAGAGGCTGGTTGTGCGCACTAAGACCAGCCTCTGTTGCCCCATCGTGTGTCTCCATGTCACCACTGCTCGCCGCTATACCCCCCGCATTGCTGGCAACACGCAGCGTGTCGCCAGCTCAATGTTTACCTTGCGCTGTCAGTCAGCGCCGCTCCCCCGCCTCCTCCGCATCGGCGCCACCCGCCGCGTCACTTCCCTCCTATCAGCGGGAGGGAAGGGACACGGGCGGGTGCGCCGATGCGGAGGAGGCAGGGGAGCAGCGCTGACTGACAGCGCAAGGTAAACATTGAGCTGGCGACACGCTGCGTGTCGCCAGCAATGCGGGGGGTATAGCGGCGAGCAGGGGGGACATGGAGACACACGATGGGGCAACAGAGGCTGGTCTTAGTGCGCACAACCAGCCTCTGTGCCCCAATAGTAAAAGTAATTCCCACCTCGGGTTCTCTTTAAGTTGACTGTATGTCCTCTTTTCTTGCAGTCTTGAAATATTTGATGTGACCAGAGGTATTGTGTTAAATCCATGTCTCTATTTTGTCTGGTTCAATCAGGACGTTTCTGTATTGAGAATCAGTTTATCTTGCCGAGTTCCGGGTGTAGTCTGAATTTGGCTTTATTTTACTAAGTTTTTTCTAACAATAAGATATCATGCCAAAACCCGGGATCGAACCAGGGACCTTTAGATCTTCAGTCTAACGCTCTCCCAACTGAGCTATTTCGGCTACATTGCATCACCGTTTGTGTGATTTTTTTTCAGCACAAGTGTCCTGTGCAGGCAAAGACTCATGATATGTTCTGAGTCGTAGTAGCAGTGGTGTGTTGTCGGTGTGGTTAGAGGGTCTAAGGCGCTCCTTACAGGTTGCATGTGTCCTGTAGACTTGGGTTCAAATACCTTTCCTGACAATCATTTTTGAATTTTTTGCCCTCCTGCAGCTGTATTTATGAGTTCCCATAAGACAAACCTCCAATCTAGTACCTTTTATTCAGGTAAATGCAGCTGTATTTATGACTTCCCATGAGATAAATCTCCAATCTAGTACCTTTTATTCAGGTAAATTATCTACTCTATATGTGTCCTATATTTTCTTTGATATATATTCATTAAGAAATGTTTGTCTCTTTTAAGTTGACTGTATGTCCTCTTTTCTTGCAGTCTTGAAATATTTGATGTGACCAGAGGTATTGTGTTAAATCCATGTCTCTATTTTGTCTGGTTCAATCAGGACGTTTCTGCATTGAGAATCAGTTTATCTTGCCGAGTTCCAGGTGTAGTCTGAATTTGGCTTTATTTTACTAAGTTTTTTCTAACAATAAGATATCATGCCGAAACCCGGGATCGAACCAGGGACCTTTAGATCTTCAGTCTAACGCTCTCCCAACTGAGCTATTTCGGCTCCGTTGCATCACAGTTTGTGTGATTTTTTTTTCAGCAGAAGTGTCCTGTGCAGGCAAAGACTCATGATCTTTTCTGAGTCGTAGTAGCAGTGGTGTGTTGTCGGTGTGGTTAGAGGGTCTAAGGCGCTCCATGCAGGTTGCATGGGTCCTGTAGACTTGGGTTCAAATACCTTTCCTGACAATCATTTTTGAATTTTTTGTCCTCCTGCAGCTGTATTTATGAGTTGCCATAAGACAAACCTCCAATCTAGTACCTTTTATTCAGGTAAATGCAGCTGTATTTATGACTTCCCATGAGATAAATCTCCAATCTAGTACCTTTTATTCAGGTAAATTATCTACTCTATATGTGTCCTATATTTTCTTTGATATATATTCATTAAGAAATGTTTGTCTCTTTTAAGTTGACTGTATGTCCTCTTTTCTTGCAGTCTTGAAATATTTGATGTGACCAGAGGTATTGTGTTAAATCCATGTCTCTATTTTGTCTGGTTCAATCAGGACGTTTCTGTATTGAGAATCAGTTTACCTTGCCGAGTTCCGGGTGTATTCTGAATTTGGCTTTATTTTACTAAGTTTTTTCTAACAATAAGATATCATGCCGAAACCCGGGATCGAACCAGGGACCTTTAGATCTTCAGTCTAACACTCTCCCAACTGAGCTATTTCAGCTACATTGCATCACAGTTTGTGTGATTTTTTTTTCAGCACAAGTGTCCCGTGCAGGCAAAGACTCATGATATTTTCTGAGTTGTAGTAGCAGTGGTGTGTTGTCGGTGTGGTTAGAGGGTCTAAGGCGCTCCATGCAGGTTGCATGTGTCCTGTAGACTTGGGTTCATATACCTTTCCTGACAATCATGTTTGAATTTTTTGCCCTCCTGCAGCTGTATTTATGAGTTCCCATAAGACAAACCTCCAATCTAGTACCTTTTATTCAGGTAAATGCAGCTGTATTTATGACTTCCCATGAGATAAATCTCCAATCTAGTACCTTTTATTCAGGTAAATTATCTACTCTATATGTGTCCTATATTTTCTTTGATATATATTCATTAAGAAATGTTTGTCTCTTTTAAAGAGAACCCGAGGTGGGAATTACTTTTACTATTGGGGCACAGAGGCTGGTTGTGCGCACTAAGACCAGCCTCTGTTGCCCCATCGTGTGTCTCCATGTCACCCCTGCTCGCCGCTATACCCCCCGCATTGCTGGCGACACGCAGCGTGTCGCCAGCTCAATGTTTACCTTGCGCTGTCAGTCAGCGCCGCTCCCCCGCCTCCTCCGCATCGGCGCCACCCGCCGCGTCACTTCCCTCCTATCAGCGGGAGGGAAGGGACACGGGCGGGTGCGCCGATGCGGAGGAGGCAGGGGAGCAGCGCTGACTGACAGCGCAAGGTAAACATTGAGCTGGCGACACGCTGCGTGTCGCCAGTAATGCGGGGGGTATAGCGGCGAGCAGGGGGGACATGGAGACACACGATGGGGCAACAGAGGCTGGTCTTAGTACGCACAACCAGCCTCTGTGCCCCAATAGTAAAAGTAATTCCCACCTCGGGTTCTCTTTAAGTTGACTGTATGTCCTCTTTTCTTGCAGTCTTGAAATATTTGATGTGACCAGAGGTATTGTGTTAAATCCATGTCTCTATTTTGTCTGGTTCAATCAGGACGTTTCTGTATTGAGAATCAGTTTATCTTGCCGAGTTCCGGGTGTAGTCTGAATTTGGCTTTATTTTACTAAGTTTTTTCTAACAATAAGATATCATGCCAAAACCCGGGATCGAACCAGGGACCTTTAGATCTTCAGTCTAACGCTCTCCCAACTGAGCTATTTCGGCTACATTGCATCACCGTTTGTGTGATTTTTTTTCAGCACAAGTGTCCTGTGCAGGCAAAGACTCATGATCTTTTCTGAGTCGTAGTAGCAGTGGTGTGTTGTCGGTGTGGTTAGAGGGTCTAAGGCGCTCCATGCAGGTTGCATGGGTCCTGTAGACTTGGGTTCAAATACCTTTCCTGACAATCATTTTTGAATTTTTTGTCCTCCTGCAGCTGTATTTATGAGTTGCCATAAGACAAACCTCCAATCTAGTACCTTTTATTCAGGTAATTGCAGCTGTATTTATCACTTCCCATGAGATAAATCTCCAATCTAGTACCTTTTATTCAGGTAAATTATCTACTCTACATGTGTCTTATATTTTCTTTGATATATATTCATTAAGAAATGTTTGTCTCTTTAAGTTGACTGTATGTCCTCTTTTCTTGCAGTCTTGAAATATTTGATGTGACCAGAGGTAATGTGTAAAATCCATGTCTCTATTTTGTCTGGTTCAATCAGGACGTTTCTGTATTGAGAATCAGTTTATCTTGCCGAGTTCCGGGTGTAGTCTGAATTTGGCTTTATTTTACTAAGTTTTTTCTAACAATAAGATATCATGCCGAAACCCGGGATCGAACCAGGGACCTTTAGATCTTCAGTCTAACGCTATCCCAACTGAGCTATTTCGGCTACATTGCATCACAGTTTGTGTGATTTTTTTTCAGCACAAGTGTCCTGTGCAGGCAAAGACTCATGATATTTTCTGAGTCGTAGTAACAGTGGTGTGTTGTCGGTGTGGTTGGAGGGTCTAAGGCGCTCCATGCAGGTTGCATGTGTCCTGTAGACTTGGGTTCAAATACCTTTCCTGACAATCATTTTTGAATTTTTTGCCCTCCTGCAGCTGTATTTATGAGTTCCCATAAGACAAACCTCCAATCTAGTACCTTTTATTCAGGTAAATGCAGCTGTATTTATGACTTCCCATGAGATAAATCTCCAATCTAGTACCTTTTATTCAGGTAAATTATCTACTCTATATGTGTCCTATATTTTCTTTGATATATATTCATTAAGAAATGTTTGTCTCTTTTAAGTTGACTGTATGTCCTCTTTTCTTGCAGTCTTGAAATATTTGATGTGACCAGAAGTATTGTGTTAAATCCATGTCTCTATTTTGTCTGGTTCAATCAGGACGTTTCTGTATTGAGAATCAGTTTATCTTGCCGAGTTCCAGGTGTAGTCTGAATTTGGCTTTATTTTACTAAGTTTTTTCTAACAATAAGATATCATGCCGAAACCCGGGATCGAACCAGGGACCTTTAGATCTTCAGTCTAACGCTCTCCCAACTGAGCTATTTCGGCTCCGTTGCATCACAGTTTGTGTGATTTTTTTTTCAGCAGAAGTGTCCTGTGCAGGCAAAGACTCATGATCTTTTCTGAGTCGTAGTAGCAGTGGTGTGTTGTCGGTGTGGTTAGAGGGTCTAAGGCGCTCCATGCAGGTTGCATGGGTCCTGTAGACTTGGGTTCAAATACCTTTCCTGACAATCATTTTTGAATTTTTTGTCCTCCTGCAGCTGTATTTATGAGTTGCCATAAGACAAACCTCCAATCTAGTACCTTTTATTCAGGTAAATGCAGCTGTATTTATGACTTCCCATGAGATAAATCTCCAATCTAGTACCTTTTATTCAGGTAAATTATCTACTCTATATGTGTCCTATATTTTCTTTGATATATATTCATTAAGAAATGTTTGTCTCTTTTAAGTTGACTGTATGTCCTCTTTTCTTGCAGTCTTGAAATATTTGATGTGACCAGAGGTATTGTGTTAAATCCATGTCTCTATTTTGTCTGGTTCAATCAGGACGTTTCTGTATTGAGAATCAGTTTACCTTGCCGAGTTCCGGGTGTATTCTGAATTTGGCTTTATTTTACTAAGTTTTTTCTAACAATAAGATATCATGCCGAAACCCGGGATCGAACCAGGGACCTTTAGATCTTCAGTCTAACACTCTCCCAACTGAGCTATTTCAGCTACATTGCATCACAGTTTGTGTGATTTTTTTTTCAGCAGAAGTGTCCTGTGCAGGCAAAGACTCATGATCTTTTCTGAGTCGTAGTAGCGGTGGTGTGTGGTCGGTGTGGTTAGAGGGTCTAAGGCGCTCCATGCAGGTTGCATAGGTCCTGTAGACTTGGGTTCAAATACCTTTCCTGACAATCATTTTTGAATTTTTTGTCCTCCTGCAGCTGTATTTATGAGTTGCCATAAGACAAACCTCCAATCTAGTACCTTTTATTCAGGTAAATGCAGCTGTATTTATCACTTCCCATGAGATAAATCTCCAATCTAGTACCTTTTATTCAGGTAAATTATCTACTCTACATGTGTCTTATATTTTCTTTGATATATATTCATTAAGAAATGTTTGTCTCTTTAAGTTGACTGTATGTCCTCTTTTCTTGCAGTCTTGAAATATTTGATGTGACCAGAGGTATTGTGTAAAATCCATGTCTCTATTTTGTCTGGTTCAATCAGGACGTTTCTGTATTGAGAATCAGTTTATCTTGCCGAGTTCCGGGTGTAGTCTGAATTTGGCTTTATTTTACTAAGTTTTTTCTAACAATAAGACATCATGCCGAAACCCGGGATCGAACCAGGGACCTTTAGATCTTCAGTCTAACGCTCTCCCAACTGAGCTATTTCGGCTACATTGCATCACAGTTTGTGTGATTTTTTTTCAGCACAAGTGTCCTGTGCAGGCAAAGACTCATGATATTTTCTGAGTCGTAGTAACAGTGGTGTGTTGTCGGTGTGGTTGGAGGGTCTAAGGCGCTCCATGCAGGTTGCATGTGTCCTGTAGACTTGGGTTCAAATACCTTTCCTGACAATCATTTTTGAATTTTTTGCCCTCCTGCAGCTGTATTTATGAGTTCCCATAAGACAAACCTCCAATCTAGTACCTTTTATTCAGGTAAATGCAGCTGTATTTATGACTTCCCATGAGATAAATCTCCAATCTAGTACCTTTTATTCAGGTAAATTATCTACTCTATATGTGTCCTATATTTTCTTTGATATATATTCATTAAGAAATGTTTGTCTCTTTTAAGTTGACTGTATGTCCTCTTTTCTTGCAGTCTTGAAATATTTGATGTGACCAGAAGTATTGTGTTAAATCCATGTCTCTATTTTGTCTGGTTCAATCAGGACGTTTCTGTATTGAGAATCAGTTTATCTTGCCGAGTTCCAGGTGTAGTCTGAATTTGGCTTTATTTTACTAAGTTTTTTCTAACAATAAGATATCATGCCGAAACCCGGGATCGAACCAGGGACCTTTAGATCTTCAGTCTAACACTCTCCCAACTGAGCTATTTCAGCTACATTGCATCACAGTTTGTGTGATTTTTTTTTCAGCACAAGTGTCCCGTGCAGGCAAAGACTCATGATATTTTCTGAGTTGTAGTAGCAGTGGTGTGTTGTCGGTGTGGTTAGAGGGTCTAAGGCGCTCCATGCAGGTTGCATGTGTCCTGTAGACTTGGGTTCATATACCTTTCCTGACAATCATGTTTGAATTTTTTGCCCTCCTGCAGCTGTATTTATGAGTTCCCATAAGACAAACCTCCAATCTAGTACCTTTTATTCAGGTAAATGCAGCTGTATTTATGACTTCCCATGAGATAAATCTCCAATCTAGTACCTTTTATTCAGGTAAATTATCTACTCTATATGTGTCCTATATTTTCTTTGATATATATTCATTAAGAAATGTTTGTCTCTTTTAAGTTGACTGTATGTCCTCTTTTCTTGCAGTCTTGAAATATTTGATGTGACCAGAGGTATTGTGTAAAATCCATGTCTCTATTTTGTCTGGTTCAATCAGGACGTTTCTGTATTGAGAATCAGTTTATCTTGCCGAGTTCCGGGTGTAGTCTGAATTTGGCTTTATTTTACTAAGTTTTTTCTAACAATAAGATATCATGCCGAAACCCGGGATCGAACCAGGGACCTTTAGATCTTTAGTCTAACGCTCTCCCAACTGAGCTATTTCTGCTACATTGCATCACAGTTTGTGTGATTTTTTTTCAGCAGAAGTGTCCCGTGCAGGCAAAGACTCATGATATTTTCGGAGTCGTAGTAGCAGTGGTGTGTTGTCGGTGTGGTTAGAGGGTCTAAGGCGCTCGATGCAGGTTGCATGTGTCCTGTAGACTTGGGTTCAAATACCTTTCCTGACAACCATTTTTGAATTTTTGCCCTCCTGCAGCTGTATTTATGAGTTCCCATAAGACAAACCTCCAATCTAGTACCTTTTATTCAGGTAAATGCAGCTGTATTTATGACTTCCCATGAGATAAATCTCCAATCTAGTACCTTTTATTCAGGTAAATTATCTACTCTATATGTGTCCTATATTTTCTTTGATATATATTCATTAAGAAATGTTTGTCTCTTTTAAAGAGAACCCGAGGTGGGAATTACTTTTACTATTGGGGCACAGAGGCTGGTTGTGCGCACTAAGACCAGCCTCTGTTGCCCCATCGTGTGTCTCCATGTCACCCCTGCTCGCCGCTATACCCCCCGCATTGCTGGCGACACGCAGCGTGTCGCCAGCTCAATGTTTACCTTGCGCTGTCAGTCAGCGCCGCTCCCCCGCCTCCTCCGCATCGGCGCCACCCGCCGCGTCACTTCCCTCCTATCAGCGGGAGGGAAGGGACACGGGCGGGTGCGCCGATGCGGAGGAGGCAGGGGAGCAGCGCTGACTGACAGCGCAAGGTAAACATTGAGCTGGCGACACGCTGCGTGTCGCCAGTAATGCGGGGGGTATAGCGGCGAGCAGGGGGGACATGGAGACACACGATGGGGCAACAGAGGCTGGTCTTAGTACGCACAACCAGCCTCTGTGCCCCAATAGTAAAAGTAATTCCCACCTCGGGTTCTCTTTAAGTTGACTGTATGTCCTCTTTTCTTGCAGTCTTGAAATATTTGATGTGACCAGAGGTATTGTGTTAAATCCATGTCTCTATTTTGTCTGGTTCAATCAGGACGTTTCTGTATTGAGAATCAGTTTATCTTGCCGAGTTCCGGGTGTAGTCTGAATTTGGCTTTATTTTACTAAGTTTTTTCTAACAATAAGATATCATGCCAAAACCCGGGATCGAACCAGGGACCTTTAGATCTTCAGTCTAACGCTCTCCCAACTGAGCTATTTCGGCTACATTGCATCACCGTTTGTGTGATTTTTTTTCAGCACAAGTGTCCTGTGCAGGCAAAGACTCATGATCTTTTCTGAGTCGTAGTAGCAGTGGTGTGTTGTCGGTGTGGTTAGAGGGTCTAAGGCGCTCCATGCAGGTTGCATGGGTCCTGTAGACTTGGGTTCAAATACCTTTCCTGACAATCATTTTTGAATTTTTTGTCCTCCTGCAGCTGTATTTATGAGTTGCCATAAGACAAACCTCCAATCTAGTACCTTTTATTCAGGTAATTGCAGCTGTATTTATCACTTCCCATGAGATAAATCTCCAATCTAGTACCTTTTATTCAGGTAAATTATCTACTCTACATGTGTCTTATATTTTCTTTGATATATATTCATTAAGAAATGTTTGTCTCTTTAAGTTGACTGTATGTCCTCTTTTCTTGCAGTCTTGAAATATTTGATGTGACCAGAGGTAATGTGTAAAATCCATGTCTCTATTTTGTCTGGTTCAATCAGGACGTTTCTGTATTGAGAATCAGTTTATCTTGCCGAGTTCCGGGTGTAGTCTGAATTTGGCTTTATTTTACTAAGTTTTTTCTAACAATAAGATATCATGCCGAAACCCGGGATCGAACCAGGGACCTTTAGATCTTCAGTCTAACGCTATCCCAACTGAGCTATTTCGGCTACATTGCATCACAGTTTGTGTGATTTTTTTTCAGCACAAGTGTCCTGTGCAGGCAAAGACTCATGATATTTTCTGAGTCGTAGTAACAGTGGTGTGTTGTCGGTGTGGTTGGAGGGTCTAAGGCGCTCCATGCAGGTTGCATGTGTCCTGTAGACTTGGGTTCAAATACCTTTCCTGACAATCATTTTTGAATTTTTTGCCCTCCTGCAGCTGTATTTATGAGTTCCCATAAGACAAACCTCCAATCTAGTACCTTTTATTCAGGTAAATGCAGCTGTATTTATGACTTCCCATGAGATAAATCTCCAATCTAGTACCTTTTATTCAGGTAAATTATCTACTCTATATGTGTCCTATATTTTCTTTGATATATATTCATTAAGAAATGTTTGTCTCTTTTAAGTTGACTGTATGTCCTCTTTTCTTGCAGTCTTGAAATATTTGATGTGACCAGAAGTATTGTGTTAAATCCATGTCTCTATTTTGTCTGGTTCAATCAGGACGTTTCTGTATTGAGAATCAGTTTATCTTGCCGAGTTCCAGGTGTAGTCTGAATTTGGCTTTATTTTACTAAGTTTTTTCTAACAATAAGATATCATGCCGAAACCCGGGATCGAACCAGGGACCTTTAGATCTTCAGTCTAACGCTCTCCCAACTGAGCTATTTCGGCTCCGTTGCATCACAGTTTGTGTGATTTTTTTTTCAGCAGAAGTGTCCTGTGCAGGCAAAGACTCATGATCTTTTCTGAGTCGTAGTAGCAGTGGTGTGTTGTCGGTGTGGTTAGAGGGTCTAAGGCGCTCCATGCAGGTTGCATGGGTCCTGTAGACTTGGGTTCAAATACCTTTCCTGACAATCATTTTTGAATTTTTTGTCCTCCTGCAGCTGTATTTATGAGTTGCCATAAGACAAACCTCCAATCTAGTACCTTTTATTCAGGTAAATGCAGCTGTATTTATGACTTCCCATGAGATAAATCTCCAATCTAGTACCTTTTATTCAGGTAAATTATCTACTCTATATGTGTCCTATATTTTCTTTGATATATATTCATTAAGAAATGTTTGTCTCTTTTAAGTTGACTGTATGTCCTCTTTTCTTGCAGTCTTGAAATATTTGATGTGACCAGAGGTATTGTGTTAAATCCATGTCTCTATTTTGTCTGGTTCAATCAGGACGTTTCTGTATTGAGAATCAGTTTACCTTGCCGAGTTCCGGGTGTATTCTGAATTTGGCTTTATTTTACTAAGTTTTTTCTAACAATAAGATATCATGCCGAAACCCGGGATCGAACCAGGGACCTTTAGATCTTCAGTCTAACACTCTCCCAACTGAGCTATTTCAGCTACATTGCATCACAGTTTGTGTGATTTTTTTTTCAGCAGAAGTGTCCTGTGCAGGCAAAGACTCATGATCTTTTCTGAGTCGTAGTAGCGGTGGTGTGTGGTCGGTGTGGTTAGAGGGTCTAAGGCGCTCCATGCAGGTTGCATAGGTCCTGTAGACTTGGGTTCAAATACCTTTCCTGACAATCATTTTTGAATTTTTTGTCCTCCTGCAGCTGTATTTATGAGTTGCCATAAGACAAACCTCCAATCTAGTACCTTTTATTCAGGTAAATGCAGCTGTATTTATCACTTCCCATGAGATAAATCTCCAATCTAGTACCTTTTATTCAGGTAAATTATCTACTCTACATGTGTCTTATATTTTCTTTGATATATATTCATTAAGAAATGTTTGTCTCTTTAAGTTGACTGTATGTCCTCTTTTCTTGCAGTCTTGAAATATTTGATGTGACCAGAGGTATTGTGTAAAATCCATGTCTCTATTTTGTCTGGTTCAATCAGGACGTTTCTGTATTGAGAATCAGTTTATCTTGCCGAGTTCCGGGTGTAGTCTGAATTTGGCTTTATTTTACTAAGTTTTTTCTAACAATAAGATATCATGCCGAAACCCGGGATCGAACCAGGGACCTTTAGATCTTCAGTCTAACGCTCTCCCAACTGAGCTATTTCGGCTACATTGCATCACAGTTTGTGTGATTTTTTTTCAGCACAAGTGTCCTGTGCAGGCAAAGACTCATGATATTTTCTGAGTCGTAGTAACAGTGGTGTGTTGTCGGTGTGGTTGGAGGGTCTAAGGCGCTCCATGCAGGTTGCATGTGTCCTGTAGACTTGGGTTCAAATACCTTTCCTGACAATCATTTTTGAATTTTTTGCCCTCCTGCAGCTGTATTTATGAGTTCCCATAAGACAAACCTCCAATCTAGTACCTTTTATTCAGGTAAATGCAGCTGTATTTATGACTTCCCATGAGATAAATCTCCAATCTAGTACCTTTTATTCAGGTAAATTATCTACTCTATATGTGTCCTATATTTTCTTTGATATATATTCATTAAGAAATGTTTGTCTCTTTTAAGTTGACTGTATGTCCTCTTTTCTTGCAGTCTTGAAATATTTGATGTGACCAGAAGTATTGTGTTAAATCCATGTCTCTATTTTGTCTGGTTCAATCAGGACGTTTCTGTATTGAGAATCAGTTTATCTTGCCGAGTTCCAGGTGTAGTCTGAATTTGGCTTTATTTTACTAAGTTTTTTCTAACAATAAGATATCATGCCGAAACCCGGGATCGAACCAGGGACCTTTAGATCTTCAGTCTAACGCTCTCCCAACTGAGCTATTTCGGCTCCGTTGCATCACAGTTTGTGTGATTTTTTTTTCAGCAGAAGTGTCCTGTGCAGGCAAAGACTCATGATCTTTTCTGAGTCGTAGTAGCAGTGGTGTGTTGTCGGTGTGGTTAGAGGGTCTAAGGCGCTCCATGCAGGTTGCATGGGTCCTGTAGACTTGCGTTCAAATACCTTTCCTGACAATCATTTTTGAATTTTTTGCCCTCCTGCAGCTGTATTTATGAGTTGCCATAAGACAAACCTCCAATCTAGTACCTTTTATTCAGGTAATTGCAGCTGTATTTATCACTTCCCATGAGATAAATCTCCAATCTAGTACCTTTTATTCAGGTAAATTATCTACTCTATATGTGTCCTATATTTTCTTTGATATATATTCATTAAGAAATGTTTGTCTCTTTTAAGTTGACTGTATGTCCTCTTTTCTTGCAGTCTTGAAATATTTGATGTGACCAGAGGTATTGTGTTAAATCCATGTCTCTATTTTGTCTGGTTCAATCAGGACGTTTCTGTATTGAGAATCAGTTTATCTTGCCGAGTTCCAGGTGTAGTCTGAATTTGGCTTTATTTTACTAAGTTTTTTCTAACAATAAGATATCATGCCGAAACCAGGGACCTTTAGATCTTCAGTCTAACGCTCTCCCAACTGAGCTATTTCGGCTACATTGCTTTATAGTTTGTGTGATTTTTTTTTTCAGCACAAGTGTCCTGTGCAGGCAAAGACTCATGATATTTTCTGAGTCGTAGTAGCAGTGGTGTGTTGTCGGTGTGGTTAGAGGGTCTAAGGTGCTCCATGCAGGTTGCATGTGTCCTGTAGACTTGGGTTCAAATACCTTTCCTGACAACCATTTTTGAATTTTTTGCCCTCCTGCAGCTGTATTTATGAGTTCCCATAAGACAAACCTCCAATCTAGTACCTTTTATTCAGGTAAATGCAGCTGTATTTATGACTTCCCATGAGATAAATCTCCAATCTAGTACCTTTTATTCAGGTAAATTATCTACTCTATATGTGTCCTATATTTTCTTTGATATATATTCATTAAGAAATGTTTGTCTCTTTTAAAGAGTAACTGTCAGGCTGCAGAAGCTAATTTAAACCTCTATTCTCCTGTGTTAAACAGTTTAGACAGAAGCCAAAAAGACATTACTAAAGATAAAGATCTCTCTTACATTTAATGTGTGCTTATCAGCACAGCTAAGCTCCTAAGGAGGACGCAAGCCGCATTCCATACTGCAAAGCATTCTGGGGCCCTCCCCTCGGCTGCTAAGGAGAAGACGGGATCAAGTTTCAGCAGCTTCTAACGCAGTCCAGCCACAGCACAGATAAATCTCCAGGGCAGCGTACACTGCAGGAGTCCGCTATTGTTCCTAGCCACATGGCTCATTAATATTCACTGCACACTGTGTTATTCTGTACTAGCTCCTCTGTGATCAGAAGCAGGCAGGACATGACGACACATTTGGCTTCACAAACATGGAACCTGCCATGGGCTGTCAGGAGCATCATTCTCTGCATATACTATATAAAAATTCTGTGAAATCCAAACGTGGACAGTGAAATGCATATGTAATGTAAGTACAGCCAATCTTTAGCTACTGATATATGTGTTTATTTTCTCTGAGACCTTATACCTAACAGCTCCTCTTTAAGTTGACTGTATGTCCTCTTTTCTTGCAGTCTTGAAATATTTGATGTGACCAGAGGTATTGTGTTAAATGCATGTCTCTATTTTGTCTGGTTCAATCAGGACGTTTCTGTATTGAGAATCAGTTTATCTTGCCGAGTTCCGGGTGTAGTCTGAATTTGGCTTTATTTTACTAAGTTTTTTCTAACAATAAGATATCATGCCAAAACCCAGGATCGAACCAGGGACCTTTAGATCTTCAGTCTAACGCTCTCCCAACTGAGCTATTTCGGCTACATTGCATCACAGTTTGTGTGATTTTTTTTCAGCACAAGTGTCCTGTGCAGGCAAAGACTCATGATATTTTCTGAGTCGTAGTAGCAGTGGTGTGTTGTCGGTGTGGTTAGAGGGTCTAAGGCGCTCCATGCAGGTTGCATGTGTCCTGTAGACTTGGGTTCAAATACCTTTCCTGACAATCATTTTTGAATTTTTTGCCCTCCTGCAGCTGTATTTATGAGTTCCTATAAGACAAACCTCCAATCTAGTACCTTTTATTCAGGTAAATGCAGCTGTATTTATGACTTCCCATGAGATAAATCTCCAATCTAGTACCTTTTATTCAGGTAAATTATCTACTCTATATGTGTCCTATATTTTCTTTGATATATATTCATTAAGAAATGTTTGTCTCTTTTAAAGAGTAACTGTCAGGCTGCAGAAGCTAATTTAAACCTCTATTCTCCTGTGTTAAACAGTTTAGACAGAAGCCAAAAAGACATTACTAAAGATAAAGATCTCTCTTACATTTAATGTGTGCTTATCAGCACAGCTAAGCTCCTAAGGAGGACGCAAGCCGCATTCCATACTGCAAAGCATTCTGGGGCCCTCCCCTCGGCTGCTAAGGAGAAGACGGGATCAAGTTTCAGCAGCTTCTAACGCAGTCCAGCCACAGCACAGATAAATCTCCGGGGCAGCGTACACTGCAGGAGTCCGCTATTGTTCCTAGCCACATGGCTCATTAATATTCACTGCACACTGTGTTATTCTGTACTAGCTCCTCTGTGATCAGAAGCAGGCAGGACATGACGACACATTTTGGCTTCACAAACATGGAACCTGCCATGGGCTGTCAGGAGCATCATTCTCTGCATATACTATATAAAAATTCTGTGAAATCCAAACGTGGACAGTGAAATGCATATGTAATGTAAGTACAGCCAATCTTTAGCTACTGATATATGTGTTTATTTTCTCTGAGACCTTATACCTAACAGCTCCTCTTTAAGTTGACTGTATGTCCTCTTTTCTTGCAGTCTTGAAATATTTGATGTTACCAGAGGTATTGTGTTAAATGCATGTCTCTATTTTGTCTGGTTCAATCAGGACGTTTCTGTATTGAGAATCAGTTTATCTTGCCGAGTTCCGGGTGTAGTCTGAATTTGGCTTTATTTTACTAAGTTTTTTCTAACAATAAGATATCATGCCAAAACCCAGGATCGAACCAGGGACCTTTAGATCTTCAGTCTAACGCTCTCCCAACTGAGCTATTTCGGCTACATTGCATTACAGTTTGTGTGATTTTTTTTCAGCACAAGTGTCCTGTGCAGGAAATGACTCATGATATTTTCTGAGTCGTAGTAGCAGTGATGTGTTGTCGGTGTGGTTAGAGGGTCTAAGGCGCTCCATGCAGGTTGCATGTGTCCTGTAGACTTGGTTTCAAATACCTTTCCTGACAATCATTTTTGAATTTTTTGCCCTCCTGCAGCTGTATTTATGAGTTCCCATAAGACAAACCTCCAATCTAGTACCTTTTATTCAGGTAAATGCAGCTGTATTTATGACTTCCCATGAGATAAATCTCCAATCTAGTACCTTTTATTCAGGTAAATTATCTACTCTATATGTGTCCTATATTTTCTTTGATATATATTCATTAAGAAATGTTTGTCTCTTTTAAGTTGACTGTATGTCCTCTTTTCTTGCAGTCTTGAAATATTTGATGTGACCAGAGGTATTGTGTAAAATCCATGTCTCTATTTTGTCTGGTTCAATCAGGATGTTTCTGTATTGAGAATCAGTTTATCTTGCCAAGTTCCGGGTGTAGTCTGAATTTGGCTTTATTTTACTAAGTTTTTTCTAACAATAAGATATCATGCCAAAACCCGGGATCGAACCAGGGACCTTTAGATCTTCAGTCTAACGCTCTCCCAACTGAGCTATTTCGGCTACATTGCATCACAGTTTGTGTGATTTTTTTTCAGCACAAGTGTCCTGTGCAGGCAAAGACTCATGATATTTTCTGAGTCGTAGTAGCAGTGGTGTGTTGTCGGTGTGGTTAGAGGGTCTAAGGCGCTCCATGCAGGTTGCATGTGTCCTGTAGACTTGGGTTCAAATACCTTTCCTGACAATCATTTTTGAATTTTTTGCCCTCCTGCAGCTTTATTTATGAGTTCCTATAAGACAAACCTCCAATCTAGTACCTTTTATTCAGGTAAATGCAGCTGTATTTATGACTTCCCATGAGATAAATCTCCAATCTAGTACCTTTTATTCAGGTAAATTATCTACTCTATATGTGTCCTATATTTTCTTTGATATATAATCATTAAGAAATGTTTGTCTCTTTTAAGTTGACTGTATGTCCTCTTTTCTTGCAGTCTTGAAATATTTGATGTGACCAGAGGTATTGTGTAAAATCCATGTCTCTATTTTGTCTGGTTCAATCAGGACGTTTCTGTATTGAGAATCAGTTTATCTTGCCAAGTTCCGGGTGTAGTCTGAATTTGGCTTTATTTTACTAAGTTTTTTCTAACAATAAGATATCATGCCGAAACCCGGGATCGAACCAGGGACCTTCAGATATTCAGTCTAACGCTCTCCCAACTGAGCTATTTCGGCTACATTGCATCACAGTTTGTGTGATTTTTTTTCAGCACAAGTGTCCTGTGCAGGCAAAGACTCATGATATTTTCTGAGTCGTAGTAGCAGTGGTGTGTTGTCGGTGTGGTTAGAGGGTCTAAGGCGCTCCATACAGGTTGCATGTGTCCTGTAGACTTGGGTTCAAATACCTTTCCTGACAATCATTTTTGAATTTTTTGCCCTCCTGCAGCTGTATTTATGAGTTCCTATAAGACAAACCTCCAATCTAGTACCTTTTATTCAGGTAAATGCAGCTGTATTTATGACTTCCCATGAGATAAATCTCCAATCTAGTACCTTTTATTCAGGTAAATTATCTACTCTATATGTGTCCTATATTTTCTTTGATATATATTCATTAAGAAATGTTTGTCTCTTTTAAGTTGACTGTATGTCCTCGTTTCTTGCAGTCTTGAAATATTTGATGTGACCAGAGGTATTGTGTTAAATCCATGTCTCTATTTTGTCTGGTTCAATCAGGACGTTTCTGTATTGAGAATCAGTTTATCTTGCCGAGTTCCGGGTGTAGTCTGAATTTGGCTTTATTTTGCTAAGTTTTTTCTAACAATAAGATATCATGGCGAAACCCGGGATCGAACCAGGGACCTTTAGATCTTTAGTCTAACGCTCTCCCAACTGAGCTATTTCTGCTACATTGCATCACAGTTTGTGTGATTTTTTTTCAGCAGAAGTGTCCCGTGCAGGCAAAGACTCATGATATTTTCGGAGTCGTAGTAGCAGTGGTGTGTTGTCGGTGTGGTTAGAGGGTCTAAGGCGCTCGATGCAGGTTGCATGTGTCCTGTAGACTTGGGTTCAAATACCTTTCCTGACAACCATTTTTGAATTTTTGCCCTCCTGCAGCTGTATTTATGAGTTCCCATAAGACAAACCTCCAATCTAGTACCTTTTATTCAGGTAAATGCAGCTGTATTTATGACTTCCCATGAGATAAATCTCCAATCTAGTACCTTTTATTCAGGTAAATTATCTACTCTATATGTGTCCTATATTTTCTTTGATATATATTCATTAAGAAATGTTTGTCTCTTTTAAAGAGAACCCGAGGTGGGAATTACTTTTACTATTGGGGCACAGAGGCTGGTTGTGCGCACTAAGACCAGCCTCTGTTGCCCCATCGTGTGTCTCCATGTCACCCCTGCTCGCCGCTATACCCCCCGCATTGCTGGCGACACGCAGCGTGTCGCCAGCTCAATGTTTACCTTGCGCTGTCAGTCAGCGCCGCTCCCCCGCCTCCTCCGCATCGGCGCCACCCGCCGCGTCACTTCCCTCCTATCAGCGGGAGGGAAGGGACACGGGCGGGTGCGCCGATGCGGAGGAGGCAGGGGAGCAGCGCTGACTGACAGCGCAAGGTAAACATTGAGCTGGCGACACGCTGCGTGTCGCCAGCAATGCGGGGGGTATAGCGGCGAGCAGGGGGGACATGGAGACACACGATGGGGCAACAGAGGCTGGTCTTAGTGCGCACAACCAGCCTCTGTGCCCCAATAGTAAAAGTAATTCCCACCTCGGGTTCTCTTTAAGTTGACTGTATGTCCTCTTTTCTTGCAGTCTTGAAATATTTGATGTGACCAGAGGTATTGTGTTAAATCCATGTCTCTATTTTGTCTGGTTCAATCAGGACGTTTCTGTATTGAGAATCAGTTTATCTTGCCGAGTTCCGGGTGTAGTCTGAATTTGGCTTTATTTTACTAAGTTTTTTCTAACAATAAGATATCATGCCAAAACCCGGGATCGAACCAGGGACCTTTAGATCTTCAGTCTAACGCTCTCCCAACTGAGCTATTTCGGCTACATTGCATCACCGTTTGTGTGATTTTTTTTCAGCACAAGTGTCCTGTGCAGGCAAAGACTCATGATATGTTCTGAGTCGTAGTAGCAGTGGTGTGTTGTCGGTGTGGTTAGAGGGTCTAAGGCGCTCCATACAGGTTGCATGTGTCCTGTAGACTTGGGTTCAAATACCTTTCCTGACAATCATTTTTGAATTTTTTGCCCTCCTGCAGCTGTATTTATGAGTTCCCATAAGACAAACCTCCAATCTAGTACCTTTTATTCAGGTAAATGCAGCTGTATTTATGACTTCCCATGAGATAAATCTCCAATCTAGTACCTTTTATTCAGGTAAATTATCTACTCTATATGTGTCCTATATTTTCTTTGATATATATTCATTAAGAAATGTTTGTCTCTTTTAAGTTGACTGTATGTCCTCTTTTCTTGCAGTCTTGAAATATTTGATGTGACCAGAGGTATTGTGTTAAATCCATGTCTCTATTTTGTCTGGTTCAATCAGGACGTTTCTGCATTGAGAATCAGTTTATCTTGCCGAGTTCCAGGTGTAGTCTGAATTTGGCTTTATTTTACTAAGTTTTTTCTAACAATAAGATATCATGCCGAAACCCGGGATCGAACCAGGGACCTTTAGATCTTCAGTCTAACGCTCTCCCAACTGAGCTATTTCGGCTCCGTTGCATCACAGTTTGTGTGATTTTTTTTTCAGCAGAAGTGTCCTGTGCAGGCAAAGACTCATGATCTTTTCTGAGTCGTAGTAGCAGTGGTGTGTTGTCGGTGTGGTTAGAGGGTCTAAGGCGCTCCATGCAGGTTGCATGTGTCCTGTAGACTTGGGTTCAAATACCTTTCCTGACAACCATTTTTGAATTTTTTGCCCTCCTGCAGCTGTATTTATGAGTTCCCATAAGACAAACCTCCAATCTAGTACCTTTTATTCAGGTAAATGCAGCTGTATTTATGACTTCCCATGAGATAAATCTCCAATCTAGTACCTTTTATTCAGGTAAATTATCTACTCTATATGTGTCCTATATTTTCTTTGATATATATTCATTAAGAAATGTTTGTCTCTTTTAAGTTGACTGTATGTCCTCTTTTCTTGCAGTCTTGAAATATTTGATGTGACCAGAGGTATTGTGTTAAATCCATGTCTCTATTTTGTCTGGTTCAATCAGGACGTTTCTGTATTGAGAATCAGTTTATCTTGCCGAGTTCCGGGTGTAGTCTGAATTTGGCTTTATTTTACTAAGTTTTTTCTAACAATAAGATATCATGCCAAAACCCAGGATCGAACCAGGGACCTTTAGATCTTCAGTCTAACGCTCTCCCAACTGAGCTATTTTGGCTAAATTGCATTACAGTTTGTGTGATTTTTTTTCAGCACAAGTGTCCTGTGCAGGAAAAGACTCATGATATTTTCTGAGTCGTAGTAGCAGTGATGTGTTGTCGGTGTGGTTAGAGGGTCTAAGGCGCTCCACGCAGGTTGCATGTGTCCTGTAGACTTGGGTTCAAATACCTTTCCTGACAATCATTTTTGAATTTTTTGCCCTCCTGCAGCTGTATTTATGAGTTCCCATAAGACAAACCTCCAATCTAGTACCTTTTATTCAGGTAAATGCAGCTGTATTTATGACTTCCCATGAGATAAATCTCCAATCTAGTACCTTTTATTCAGGTAAATTATCTACTCTATATGTGTCCTATATTTTCTTTGATATATATTCATTAAGAAATGTTTGTCTCTTTTAAGTTGACAGTATGTACTCTTTTCTTGCAGTCTTGAAATATTTGATGTGACCAGAGGTATTGTGTTAAATCCATGTCTCTATTTTGTCTGGTTCAATCAGGACGTTTCTGTATTGAGAATCAGTTTATCTTGCCGAGTTCCGGGTGTAGTCTGAATTTGGCTTTATTTTACTAAGTTTTTTCTAACAATAAGATATCATGCCGAAACCCGGGATCGAACCAGGGACCTTTAGATCTTCAGTCTAACGCTCTCCCAACTGAGCTATTTCGGCTACATTGCATCACAGTTTGTGTGATTTTTTTTCAGCACAAGTGTCCTGTGCAGGCAAAGACTCATGATATTTTCTGAGTCGTAGTAGCAGTGGTGTGTTGTCGGTGTGGTTAGAGGGTCTAAGGCGCTCCATACAGGTTGCATGTGTTCTGTAGACTTGGGTTCAAATACCTTTCCTGACAATCATTTTTGAATTTTTTGCCCTCCTGCAGCTGTATTTATGAGTTCCTATAAGACAAACCTCCAATCTAGTACCTTTTATTCAGGTAAATGCAGCTGTATTTATGACTTCCCATGAGATAAATCTCCAATCTAGTACCTTTTATTCAGGTAAATTATCTACTCTATATGTGTCCTATATTTTCTTTGATATATATTCATTAAGAAATGTTTGTCTCTTTTAAGTTGACTGTATGTCCTCTTTTCTTGCAGTCTTGAAATATTTGATGTGACCAGAGGTATTGTGTAAAATCCATGTCTCTATTTTGTCTGGTTCAATCAGGACGTTTCTGTATTGAGAATCAGTTTATCTTGCCAAGTTCCGGGTGTAGTCTGAATTTGGCTTTATTTTACTAAGTTTTTTCTAACAATAAGATATCATGCCGAAACCCGGGATCGAACCAGGGACCTTTAGATATTCAGTCTAACGCTCTCCCAACTGAGCTATTTCAGCTAAATTGCATCACAGTTTGTGTGATTTTTTTTCAGCAGAAGTGTCCCGTGCAGGCCAAGACTCATGATATTTTCGGAGTCGTAGTAGCAGTGGTGTGTTGTCGGTGTGGTTAGAGGGTCTAAGGCGCTCCATGCAGGTTGCATGTGTCCTGTAGACTTGGGTTCAAATACCTTTCCTGACAACCATTTTTGAATTTTTTGCCCTCCTGCAGCTGTATTTATGAGTTCCCATAAGACAAACCTCCAATCTAGTACCTTTTATTCAGGTAAATGCAGCTGTATTTATGACTTCCCATGAGATAAATCTCCAATCTAGTACCTTTTATTCAGGTAAATTATCTACTCTATATGTGTCCTATATTTTCTTTGATATATATTCATTAAGAAATGTTTGTCTCTTTTAAAGGGGAACTGAAGAGAGAGGTATATGGAGGCTGTCATGTTTATTTCCTTTTAGACAATACCAGTTGCCTGGCAGCCCTGCTGATCCTCTGTCTCTAATACTATTAGCCATAGCCCCTGAACAAGCATGCAGCAGATCAGGTGTTTCAGTGGTTCAGACTTATAAGTCTGATCTGACAAGACTAGCTGCATGCTTGTTTCTGGTTTTATTCAGATACTACTGCAGAGAAATAGACCAGCAGGGCCGCCAGGTAACTGGTATTGATTAAAAGGAAATAAACATGACAGCCTCCATATACCTCTCTCTTCAGTTCCCCTTTAAGTTGACTGTATGTCCTCTTTTCTTGCAGTCTTGAAATATTTGATGTGACCAGAGGTATTGTGTTAAATCCATGTCTCTATTTTGTCTGGTTCAATCAGGACGTTTCTGTATTGAGAATCAGTTCATCTTGCCGAGTTCCGGGTGTAGTCTGAATTTGGCTTTATTTTACTAAGTTTTTTCTAACAATAAGATATCATGCCGAAACCCGGGATCGAACCAGGGACCTTTAGATCTTCAGTCTAACGCTCTCCCAACTGAGCTATTTCGGCTACATTGCATCACAGTTTGTGTGATTTTTTTTCAGCACAAGTGTCCTGTGCAGGCAAAGACTCATGATATTTTCTGAGTCGTAGTAGCAGTGGTGTGTTGTCGGTGTGGTTAGAGGGTCTAAGGCGCTCCATACAGGTTGCATGTGTCCTGTAGACTTGGGTTCAAATACCTTTCCTGACAATCATTTTTGAATTTTTTGCCCTCCTGCAGCTGTATTTATGAGTTCCCATAAGACAAACCTCCAATCTAGTACCTTTTATTCAGGTAAATGCAGCTGTATTTATGACTTCCCATGAGATAAATCTCCAATCTAGTACCTTTTATTCAGGTAAATTATCTACTCTATATGTGTCCTATATTTTCTTTGATATATATTCATTAAGAAATGTTTGTCTCTTTTAAGTTGACTGTATGTCCTCTTCTCTTGCAGTCTTGAAATATTTGATGTGACCAGAGGTATTGTGTTAAATCCATGTCTCTATTTTGTCTGGTTCAATCAGGACGTTTCTGTATTGAGAATAGGTTTATCTTGCCAAGTTCCGGGTGTAGTCTGAATTTGGCTTTATTTTACTAAGTTTTTTCTAACAATAAGATATCATGCCGAAACCCGGGATCGAACCAGGGACCTTTAGATATTCAGTCTAACGCTCTCCCAACTGAGCTATTTCAGCTAAATTGCATCACAGTTTGTGTGATTTTTTTTCAGCAGAAGTGTCCCGTGCAGGCAAAGACTCATGATATTTTCGGAGTCGTAGTAGCGGTGGTGTGTTGTCGGTGTGGTTAGAGGGTCTAAGGCGCTCCATGCAGGTTGCATGTGTCCTGTAGACTTGGATTCAAATACCTTTCCTGACAACCATTTTTGAATTTTTTGCCCTCCTGCAGCTGTATTTATGAGTTCCCATAAGACAAACCTCCAATCTAGTACCTTTTATTCAGGTAAATGCAGCTGTATTTATGACTTCCCATGAGATAAATCTCCAATCTAGTACCTTTTATTCAGGTAAATTATCTACTCTATATGTGTCCTATATTTTCTTTGATATATATTCATTAAGAAATGTTTGTCTCTTTTAAGTTGACTGTATGTCCTCTTTTCTTGCAGTCTTGAAATATTTGATGTGACCAGAGGTATTGTGTTAAATCCATGTCTCTATTTTGTCTGGTTCAATCAGGACGTTTCTGTATTGAGAATCAGTTTATCTTGCCGAGTTCCGGGTGTAGTCTGAATTTGGCTTTATTTTACTAAGTTTTTTCTAACAATAAGATATCATGCCGAAACCCGGGATCGAACCAGGGACCTTTAGATATTCAGTCTAACGCTCTCCCAACTGAGCTATTTCAGCTAAATTGCATCACAGTTTGTGTGATTTTTTTTCAGCAGAAGTGTCCCGTGCAGGCAAAGACTCATGATATTTTCGGAGTCGTAGTAGCAGTGGTGTGTTGTCGGTGTGGTTAGAGGGTCTAAGGCGCTCCATGCAGGTTGCATGTGTCCTGTAGACTTGGATTCAAATACCTTTCCTGACAACCATTTTTGAATTTTTTGCCCTCCTGCAGCTGTATTTATGAGTTCCCATAAGACAAACCTCCAATCTAGTACCTTTTATTCAGGTAAATGCAGCTGTATTTATGACTTCCCATGAGATAAATCTCCAATCTAGTACCTTTTATTCAGGTAAATTATCTACTCTATATGTGTCCTATATTTTCTTTGATATATATTCATTAAGAAATGTTTGTCTCTTTTAAGTTGACTGTATGTCCTCTTTTCTTGCAGTCTTGAAATATTTGATGTGACCAGAGGTATTGTGTAAAATCCATGTCTCTATTTTGTCTGGTTCAATCAGGACGTTTCTGTATTGAGAATCAGTTTATCTTGCCAAGTTCCGGGTGTAGTCTGAATTTGGCTTTATTTTACTAAGTTTTTTCTAACAATAAGATATCATGCCGAAACCCGGGATCGAACCAGGGACCTTTAGATATTCAGTCTAACGCTCTCCCAACTGAGCTATTTCAGCTAAATTGCATCACAGTTTGTGTGATTTTTTTTCAGCAGAAGTGTCCCGTGCAGGCCAAGACTCATGATATTTTCGGAGTCGTAGTAGCAGTGGTGTGTTGTCGGTGTGGTTAGAGGGTCTAAGGCGCTCCATGCAGGTTGCATGTGTCCTGTAGACTTGGGTTCAAATACCTTTCCTGACAACCATTTTTGAATTTTTTGCCCTCCTGCAGCTGTATTTATGAGTTCCCATAAGACAAACCTCCAATCTAGTACCTTTTATTCAGGTAAATGCAGCTGTATTTATGACTTCCCATGAGATAAATCTCCAATCTAGTACCTTTTATTCAGGTAAATTATCTACTCTATATGTGTCCTATATTTTCTTTGATATATATTCATTAAGAAATGTTTGTCTCTTTTAAAGGGGAACTGAAGAGAGAGGTATATGGAGGCTGTCATGTTTATTTCCTTTTAGACAATACCAGTTGCCTGGCAGCCCTGCTGATCCTCTGTCTCTAATACTATTAGCCATAGCCCCTGAACAAGCATGCAGCAGATCAGGTGTTTCAGTGGTTCAGACTTATAAGTCTGATCTGACAAGACTAGCTGCATGCTTGTTTCTGGTTTTATTCAGATACTACTGCAGAGAAATAGACCAGCAGGGCCGCCAGGTAACTGGTATTGATTAAAAGGAAATAAACATGACAGCCTCCATATACCTCTCTCTTCAGTTCCCCTTTAAGTTGACTGTATGTCCTCTTTTCTTGCAGTCTTGAAATATTTGATGTGACCAGAGGTATTGTGTTAAATCCATGTCTCTATTTTGTCTGGTTCAATCAGGACGTTTCTGTATTGAGAATCAGTTCATCTTGCCGAGTTCCGGGTGTAGTCTGAATTTGGCTTTATTTTACTAAGTTTTTTCTAACAATAAGATATCATGCCGAAACCCGGGATCGAACCAGGGACCTTTAGATCTTCAGTCTAACGCTCTCCCAACTGAGCTATTTCGGCTACATTGCATCACAGTTTGTGTGATTTTTTTTCAGCACAAGTGTCCTGTGCAGGCAAAGACTCATGATATTTTCTGAGTCGTAGTAGCAGTGGTGTGTTGTCGGTGTGGTTAGAGGGTCTAAGGCGCTCCATACAGGTTGCATGTGTCCTGTAGACTTGGGTTCAAATACCTTTCCTGACAATCATTTTTGAATTTTTTGCCCTCCTGCAGCTGTATTTATGAGTTCCCATAAGACAAACCTCCAATCTAGTACCTTTTATTCAGGTAAATGCAGCTGTATTTATGACTTCCCATGAGATAAATCTCCAATCTAGTACCTTTTATTCAGGTAAATTATCTACTCTATATGTGTCCTATATTTTCTTTGATATATATTCATTAAGAAATGTTTGTCTCTTTTAAGTTGACTGTATGTCCTCTTCTCTTGCAGTCTTGAAATATTTGATGTGACCAGAGGTATTGTGTTAAATCCATGTCTCTATTTTGTCTGGTTCAATCAGGATGTTTCTGTATTGAGAATCAGTTTATCTTGCCAAGTTCCGGGTGTAGTCTGAATTTGGCTTTATTTTACTAAGTTTTTTCTAACAATAAGATATCATGCCGAAACCCGGGATCGAACCAGGGACCTTTAGATATTCAGTCTAACGCTCTCCCAACTGAGCTATTTCAGCTAAATTGCATCACAGTTTGTGTGATTTTTTTTCAGCAGAAGTGTCCCGTGCAGGCAAAGACTCATGATATTTTCGGAGTCGTAGTAGCAGTGGTGTGTTGTCGGTGTGGTTAGAGGGTCTAAGGCGCTCCATGCAGGTTGCATGTGTCCTGTAGACTTGGATTCAAATACCTTTCCTGACAACCATTTTTGAATTTTTTGCCCTCCTGCAGCTGTATTTATGAGTTCCCATAAGACAAACCTCCAATCTAGTACCTTTTATTCAGGTAAATGCAGCTGTATTTATGACTTCCCATGAGATAAATCTCCAATCTAGTACCTTTTATTCAGGTAAATTATCTACTCTATATGTGTCCTATATTTTCTTTGATATATATTCATTAAGAAATGTTTGTCTCTTTTAAGTTGACTGTATGTCCTCTTTTCTTGCAGTCTTGAAATATTTGATGTGACCAGAGGTATTGTGTTAAATCCATGTCTCTATTTTGTCTGGTTCAATCAGGACGTTTCTGTATTGAGAATCAGTTTATCTTGCCGAGTTCCGGGTGTAGTCTGAATTTGGCTTTATTTTACTAAGTTTTTTCTAACAATAAGATATCATGCCGAAACCCGGGATCGAACCAGGGACCTTTAGATATTCAGTCTAACGCTCTCCCAACTGAGCTATTTCAGCTAAATTGCATCACAGTTTGTGTGATTTTTTTTCAGCAGAAGTGTCCCGTGCAGGCAAAGACTCATGATATTTTCGGAGTCGTAGTAGCAGTGGTGTGTTGTCGGTGTGGTTAGAGGGTCTAAGGCGCTCCATGCAGGTTGCATGTGTCCTGTAGACTTGGATTCAAATACCTTTCCTGACAACCATTTTTGAATTTTTTGCCCTCCTGCAGCTGTATTTATGAGTTCCCATAAGACAAACCTCCAATCTAGTACCTTTTATTCAGGTAAATGCAGCTGTATTTATGACTTCCCATGAGATAAATCTCCAATCTAGTACCTTTTATTCAGGTAAATTATCTACTCTATATGTGTCCTATATTTTCTTTGATATATATTCATTAAGAAATGTTTGTCTCTTTTAAGTTGACTGTATGTCCTCTTTTCTTGCAGTCTTGAAATATTTGATGTGACCAGAGGTATTGTGTTAAATCCATGTCTCTATTTTGTCTGGTTCAATCAGGACGTTTCTGTATTGAGAATCAGTTTATCTTGCCGAGTTCCGGGTGTAGTCTGAATTTGGCTTTATTTTACTAAGTTTTTTCTAACAATAAGATATCATGCCGAAACCCGGGATCGAACCAGGGACCTTTAGATCTTCAGTCTAACGCTCTCCCAACTGAGCTATTTCGGCTACATTGCATCACAGTTTGTGTGATTTTTTTTCAGCACAAGTGTCCTGTGCAGGCAAAGACTCATGATATTTTCTGAGTCGTAGTAGCAGTGGTGTGTTGTCGGTGTGGTTAGAGGGTCTAAGGCGCTCCATACAGGTTGCATGTGTCCTGTAGACTTGGGTTCAAATACCTTTCCTGACAATCATTTTTGAATTTTTTGCCCTCCTGCAGCTGTATTTATGAGTTCCCATAAGACAAACCTCCAATCTAGTACCTTTTATTCAGGTAAATGCAGCTGTATTTATGACTTCCCATGAGATAAATCTCCAATCTAGTACCTTTTATTCAGGTAAATTATCTACTCTATATGTGTCCTATATTTTCTTTGATATATATTCATTAAGAAATGTTTGTCTCTTTTAAGTTGACTGTATGTCCTCTTCTCTTGCAGTCTTGAAATATTTGATGTGACCAGAGGTATTGTGTTAAATCCATGTCTCTATTTTGTCTGGTTCAATCAGGACGTTTCTGTATTGAGAATAGGTTTATCTTGCCAAGTTCCGGGTGTAGTCTGAATTTGGCTTTATTTTACTAAGTTTTTTCTAACAATAAGATATCATGCCGAAACCCGGGATCGAACCAGGGACCTTTAGATATTCAGTCTAACGCTCTCCCAACTGAGCTATTTCAGCTAAATTGCATCACAGTTTGTGTGATTTTTTTTCAGCAGAAGTGTCCCGTGCAGGCAAAGACTCATGATATTTTCGGAGTCGTAGTAGCAGTGGTGTGTTGTCGGTGTGGTTAGAGGGTCTAAGGCGCTCCATGCAGGTTGCATGTGTCCTGTAGACTTGGATTCAAATACCTTTCCTGACAACCATTTTTGAATTTTTTGCCCTCCTGCAGCTGTATTTATGAGTTCCCATAAGACAAACCTCCAATCTAGTACCTTTTATTCAGGTAAATGCAGCTGTATTTATGACTTCCCATGAGATAAATCTCCAATCTAGTACCTTTTATTCAGGTAAATTATCTACTCTATATGTGTCCTATATTTTCTTTGATATATATTCATTAAGAAATGTTTGTCTCTTTTAAGTTGACTGTATGTCCTCTTTTCTTGCAGTCTTGAAATATTTGATGTGACCAGAGGTATTGTGTTAAATCCATGTCTCTATTTTGTCTGGTTCAATCAGGACGTTTCTGTATTGAGAATCAGTTTATCTTGCCGAGTTCCGGGTGTAGTCTGAATTTGGCTTTATTTTACTAAGTTTTTTCTAACAATAAGATATCATGCCGAAACCCGGGATCGAACCAGGGACCTTTAGATATTCAGTCTAACGCTCTCCCAACTGAGCTATTTCAGCTAAATTGCATCACAGTTTGTGTGATTTTTTTTCAGCAGAAGTGTCCCGTGCAGGCAAAGACTCATGATATTTTCGGAGTCGTAGTAGCAGTGGTGTGTTGTCGGTGTGGTTAGAGGGTCTAAGGCGCTCCATGCAGGTTGCATGTGTCCTGTAGACTTGGATTCAAATACCTTTCCTGACAACCATTTTTGAATTTTTTGCCCTCCTGCAGCTGTATTTATGAGTTCCCATAAGACAAACCTCCAATCTAGTACCTTTTATTCAGGTAAATGCAGCTGTATTTATGACTTCCCATGAGATAAATCTCCAATCTAGTACCTTTTATTCAGGTAAATTATCTACTCTATATGTGTCCTATATTTTCTTTGATATATATTCATTAAGAAATGTTTGTCTCTTTTAAGTTGACTGTATGTCCTCTTTTCTTGCAGTCTTGAAATATTTGATGTGACCAGAGGTATTGTGTTAAATCCATGTCTCTATTTTGTCTGGTTCAATCAGGACGTTTCTGTATTGAGAATCAGTTTATCTTGCCGAGTTCCGGGTGTAGTCTGAATTTGGCTTTATTTTACTAAGTTTTTTCTAACAATAAGATATCATGCCGAAACCCAGGATCGAACCAGGGACCTTTAGCTCTTCAGTCTAACGCTCTCCCAACTGAGCTATTTCGGCTACATTGCATCACAGCTTGTGTGATTTTTTTTCAGCACAAGTGTCCTGTGCAGGCAAAGACTCATGATATTTTCTGAGTCGTAGTAGCAGTGGTGTGTTGTCGGTGTGGTTAGAGGGTCTAAGGCGCTCCATACAGGTTGCATGTGTCCTGTAGACTTGGGTTCAAATACCTTTCCTGACAATCATTTTTGAATTTTTTGCCCTCCTGCAGCTGTATTTATGAGTTCCTATAAGACAAACCTCCAATCTAGTACCTTTTATTCAGGTAAATGCAGCTGTATTTATGACTTCCCATGAGATAAATCTCCAATCTAGTACCTTTTATTCAGGTAAATTATCTACTCTATATGTGTCCTATATTTTCTTTGATATATATTCATTAAGAAATGTTTGTCTCTTTTAAGTTGACTGTATGTCCTCTTTTCTTGCAGTCTTGAAATATTTGATGTGACCAGAGGTATTGTGTAAAATCCATGTCTCTATTTTGTCTGGTTCAATCAGGACGTTTCTGTATTGAGAATCAGTTTATCTTGCCGAGTTCCGGGTGTAGTCTGAATTTGGCTTTATTTTACTAAGTTTTTTCTAACAATAAGATATCATGCCGAAACCCGGGATCGAACCAGGGACCTTTAGATCTTCAGTCTAACGCTCTCCCAACTGAGCTATTTCGGCTACATTGCATCACAGCTTGTGTGATTTTTTTTTTAGCACAAGTGTCCTGTGCAGGCAAAGACTCATGATATTTTCTGAGTCGTAGTAGCAGTGGTGTGTTGTCGGTGTGGTTAGAGGGTCTAAGGCGCTCCATACAGGTTGCATGTGTCCTGTAGACTTGGGTTCAAATACCTTTCCTGACAATCATTTTTGAATTTTTTGCCCTCCTGCAGCTGTATTTATGAGTTCCTATAAGACAAACCTCCAATCTAGTACCTTTTATTCAGGTAAATGCAGCTGTATTTATGACTTCCCATGAGATAAATCTCCAATCTAGTACCTTTTATTCAGGTAAATTATCTACTCTATATGTGTCCTATATTTTCTTTGATATATATTCATTAAGAAATGTTTGTCTCTTTTAAGTTGACTGTATGTCCTCTTTTCTTGCAGTCTTGAAATATTTGATGTGACCAGAGGTATTGTGTAAAATCCATGTCTCTATTTTGTCTGGTTCAATCAGGACGTTTCTGTATTGAGAATCAGTTTATCTTGCCGAGTTCCGGGTGTAGTCTGAATTTGGCTTTATTTTACTAAGTTTTTTCTAACAATAAGATATCATGCCGAAACCCGGGATCAAACCAGGGACCTTTAGATCATCAGTCTAACGCTCTCCCAACTGAGCTATTTCGGCTACATTACGTCACAGCTTGTGTGATTTTTTTTCAGCACAAGTGTCCTGTGCAGGCAAAGACTCATGATATTTTCTGAGTCGTAGTAGCAGTGGTGTGTTGTCGGTGTGGTTAGAGGGTCTAAGGCGCTCCATACAGGTTGCATGTGTCCTGTAGACTTGGGTTCAAATACCTTTCCTGACAATCATTTTTGAATTTTTTGCCCTCCTGCAGCTGTATTTATGAGTTCCCATAAGACAAACCTCCAATCTAGTACCTTTTATTCAGGTAAATGCAGCTGTATTTATGACTTCCCATGAGATAAATCTCCAATCTAGTACCTTTTATTCAGGTAAATTATCTGCTCTATATGTGTCCTATATTTTCTTTGATATATATTCATTAAGAAATGTTTGTCTCTTTTAAGTTGACTGTATGTCCTCTTTTCTTGCAGTCTTGAAATATTTGATGTGACCAGAGGTATTGTGTTAAATCCATGTCTCTATTTTGTCTGGTTCAATCAGGACGTTTCTGTATTGAGAATCAGTTTATCTTGCCGAGTTCCAGGTGTAGTCTGAATTTGGCATTATTTTACTAAGTTTTTTCTAACAATAAGATATCATGCCGAAACCCGGGATCGAGCCAGGGACCTTTAGATCTTCAGTCTAACGCTCTCCCAACTGAGCTATTTCGGCTACATTGCTTTATAGTTTGTGTGATTTTTTTTTCAGCACAAGTGTCCTGTGCAGGCAAAGACTCATGATATTTTCTGAGTCGTAGTAGCAGTGGTGTGTTGTCGGTGTGGTTAGAGGGTCTAAGGCGCTCCATGCAGGTTGCATGTGTCCTGTAGACTTGGGTTCAAATACCTTTCCTGACAATCATTTTTGAATTTTTTGCCCTCCTGCAGCTGTATTTATGAGTTCCCATAAGACAAACCTCCAATCTAGTACCTTTTATTCAGGTAATTGCAGCTGTATTTATCACTTCCCATGAGATAAATCTCCAATCTAGTACCTTTTATTCAGGTAAATTATCTACTCTATATGTGTCCTATATTTTCTTTGATATATATTCATTAAGAAATGTTTGTCTCTTTTAACCACCCTGGCGTTCTGATTAAATCGCCAGGGTGGCTGCGGGAGGGTTTTTTTTAAATAAAAAAAAAACTATTTCATGCAGCCAACTGAAAGTTGGCTGCATGAAAGCCCACTAGAGGGCGCTCCGGAGGCGATCTTCCGATCGCCTCCGGCGCCCAGAATAAACAAGGAAGGCCGCAATGAGCGGCCTTCCTTGTTTTGCTTATATCGTCGCCATAGCGACGAGCGGAGTGACGTCATCGACGTCAGCCGACGTCGTGACGTCAGCCGCCTCCGATCCAGCCCTTAGCGCTGGCCGGAACTTTTTGTTCCGGCTACGCTGGGCTCAGGCGGCTGGGGGGACCCTCTTTCGCCGCTACTCGCGGCGAATCGCCGCAGAGCGGCGGCGATCAGGCAGCACACGCGGCTGGCAAAGTGCCGGCTGCGTGTGCTGCTTTTTATTTCATTAAAATCTGCCCAGCAGGGCCTGAGCGGCAGCCGCTGGCGGTGTTGGACGAGCTGAGCTCGTCCAGACCGCTCAGCTGGTTAAGTTGACTGTATGTCCTCTTTTCTTGCAGTCTTGAAATATTTGATGTGACCAGAGGTATTGTGTTAAATCCATGTCTCTATTTTGTCTGGTTCAATCAGGACGTTTCTGTATTGAGAATCAGTTTATCTTGCCGAGTTCCAGGTGTAGTCTGAATTTGGCATTATTTTACTAAGTTTTTTCTAACAATAAGATATCATGCCGAAACCCGGGATCGAGCCAGGGACCTTTAGATCTTCAGTCTAACGCTCTCCCAACTGAGCTATTTCGGCTACATTGCTTTATAGTTTGTGTGATTTTTTTTTCAGCACAAGTGTCCTGTGCAGGCAAAGACTCATGATATTTTCTGAGTCGTAGTAGCAGTGGTGTGTTGTCGGTGTGGTTAGAGGGTCTAAGGCGCTCCATGCAGGTTGCATGTGTCCTGTAGACTTGGGTTCAAATACCTTTCCTGACAATCATTTTTGAATTTTTTGCCCTCCTGCAGCTGTATTTATGAGTTCCCATAAGACAAACCTCCAATCTAGTACCTTTTATTCAGGTAATTGCAGCTGTATTTATCACTTCCCATGAGATAAATCTCCAATCTAGTACCTTTTATTCAGGTAAATTATCTACTCTATATGTGTCCTATATTTTCTTTGATATATATTCATTAAGAAATGTTTGTCTCTTTTAACCACCCTGGCGTTCTGATTAAATCGCCAGGGTGGCTGCGGGAGGGTTTTTTTTAAATAAAAAAAAAACTATTTCATGCAGCCAACTGAAAGTTGGCTGCATGAAAGCCCACTAGAGGGCGCTCCGGAGGCGATCTTCCGATCGCCTCCGGCGCCCAGAATAAACAAGGAAGGCCGCAATGAGCGGCCTTCCTTGTTTTGCTTATATCGTCGCCATAGCGACGAGCGGAGTGACGTCATCGACGTCAGCCGACGTCGTGACGTCAGCCGCCTCCGATCCAGCCCTTAGCGCTGGCCGGAACTTTTTGTTCCGGCTACGCTGGGCTCAGGCGGCTGGGGGGACCCTCTTTCGCCGCTACTCGCGGCGAATCGCCGCAGAGCGGCGGCGATCAGGCAGCACACGCGGCTGGCAAAGTGCCGGCTGCGTGTGCTGCTTTTTATTTCATTAAAATCTGCCCAGCAGGGCCTGAGCGGCAGCCGCTGGCGGTGTTGGACGAGCTGAGCTCGTCCAGACCGCTCAGCTGGTTAAGTTGACTGTATGTCCTCTTTTCTTGCAGTCTTGAAATATTTGATGTGACCAGAGGTATTGTGTTAAATCCATGTCTCTATTTTGTCTGGTTCAATCAGGACGTTTCTGTATTGAGAATCAGTTTATCTTGCCGAGTTCCAGGTGTAGTCTGAATTTGGCATTATTTTACTAAGTTTTTTCTAACAATAAGATATCATGCCGAAACCCGGGATCGAACCAGGGACCTTTAGATCTTCAGTCTAACGCTCTCCCAACTGAGCTATTTCGGCTACATTGCATCACAGTTTGTGTGATTTTTTTTCAGCACGAGTGTCCTGTGCAGGCAAAGACTCATGATATTTTCGGAGTCGTAGTAGCAGTGGTGTGTTGTCGGTGTGGTTAGAGGGTCTAAGGCGCTCCATGCAGGTTGCATGTGTCCTGTAGACTTGGGTTCAAATACCTTTCCTGACAATCATTTTTGAATTTTTTGCCCTCCTGCAGCTGTATTTATGAGTTCCCATAAGACAAACCTCCAATCTAGTACCTTTTATTCAGGTAAATGCAGCTGTATTTATGACTTCCCATGAGATAAATCTCCAATCTAATACCTTTTATTCAGGTAAATTATCTACTCTATAGGTGTCCTATATTTTCTTTGATATATATTCATTAAGAAATGTTTGTCTCTTTTAAGTTGACTGTATATCCTCTTTTCTTGCAGTCTTGAAATATTTGATGTGACCAGAGGTATTGTGTTAAATCCATGTCTCTATTTTGTCTGGTTCAATCAGGACGTTTCTGTATTGAGAATAAGTTTATCTTGCCGAGTTCCGGGTGTAGTCTGAATTTGGCTTTATTTTACTAAGTTTTTTCTAACAATAAGATATCATGCCGACACCCGGGATCGAACCAGGGACCTTTAGATCTTCAGTCTAACGCTCTCCCAACTGAGCTATTTCGACTACATTGCTTTATAGTTTGTGTGATTTTTTTTTTCAGCACAAGTGTCCTGTGCAGGCAAAGACTCATGATATTTTCTGAGTCGTAGTAGCAGTGGTGTGTTGTCGGTGTGGTTAGAGGGTCTAAGGCGCTCCATGCAGGTTGCATGTGTCCTGTAGACTTGGGTTCAAATACCTTTCCTGACAATCATTTTTGAATTTTTTGCCCTCCTGCAGCTGTATTTATGAGTTCCCATAAGACAAACCTCCAATCTAGTACCTTTTATTCAGGTAATTGCAGCTGTATTTATGACTTCCCATGAGATAAATCTCCAATCTAGTACCTTTTATTCAGGTAAATTATCTACTCTATATGTGTCCTATATTTTCTTTGATATATATTCATTAAGAAATGTTTGTCTCTTTTAAGTTGACTGTATGTCCTCTTATCTTGCCGAGTTCCGGGTGTAGTCTGAATTTGGCTTTATTTTACTAAGTTTTTTCTAACAATAAGATATCATGCCGAAACCCAGGATCGAACCAGGGACCTTTAGATCTTCAGTCTAACGCTCTCCCAACTGAGCTATTTCGGTTACATTGCATCACAGTTTGTGTGATTTTTTTTCAGCACAAGTGTCCTGTGCAGGCAAAGACTCATGATATTTTCGGAGTCGTAGTAGCAGTGGTGTGTTGTCGGTGTGGTTAGAGGGTCTAAGGCGCTCCATGCAGGTTGCATGTGTCCTGTAGACCTTGGTTCAAATAACTTTCCTGACAGTCATTTTTGAATTTTTTGCCCTCCTGCAGCTGTATTTATGAGTTCCCATAAGACAAACCTCCAATCTAGTACCTTTTATTCAGGTAAATGCAGCTGTATTTATGACTTCCCATGAGATAAATCTCCAATCTAGTACCTTTTATTCAGGTAAATTATCTACTCTATAGGTGTCCTATATTTTCTTTGATATATATTCATTAAGAAATGTTTGTCTCTTTTAAGTTGACTGTATGTCCTCTTTTCTTGCAGTCTTGAAATATTTGATGTGACCAGAGGTATTGTGTTAAATCCATGTCTCTATTTTGTCTGGTTCAATCAGGACGTTTTTGTATTGAGAATCAGTTTATCTTGCCGAGTTCCGGGTGTAGTCTGAATTTGGCTTTATTTTACTAAGTTTTTTCTAACAATAAGATATCATCCAGACACCTGGGATCGAACCAGGGACCTTTAGATCTTCAGTCTAACGCTCTCCCAACTGAGCTATTTCGGCTACATTGCTTTATAGTTTGTGTGATTTTTTTTTTCAGCACAAGTGTCCTGTGCAGGCAAAGACTCATGATATTTTCTGAGTCGTAGTAACAGTGGTGTGTTGTCGGTGTGGTTAGAGGGTCTAAGGCGCTTCATGCAGGTTGCATGTGTCCTGTAGACTTGGGTTCAAATACCTTTCCTGACAATCATTTTTGAATTTTTTGCCCTCCTGCAGCTGTATTTATGAGTTCCCATAAGACAAACCTCCAATCTAGTACCTTTTATTCAGGTAATTGCAGCTGTATTTATGACTTCCCATGAGATAAATCTCCAATCTAGTACCTTTTATTCAGGTAAATTATCTACTCTATATGTGTCCTATATTTTCTTTGATATATATTCATTAAGAAATGTTTGTCTCTTTTAAGTTGACTGTATGTCCTCTTATCTTGCCGAGTTCCGGGTGTAGTCTGAATTTGGCTTTATTTTACTAAGTTTTTTCTAACAATAAGATATCATGCCGAAACCCGGGATCGAACCAGGGACCTTTAGATCTTCAGTCTAACGCTCTCCCAACTGAGCTATTTCGGTTACATTGCATCACAGTTTGTGTGATTTTTTTTCAGCACAAGTGTCCTGTGCAGGCAAAGACTCATGATATTTTCGGAGTCGTAGTAGCAGTGGTGTGTTGTCGGTGTGGTTAGAGGGTCTAAGGCGCTCCATGCAGGTTGCATGTGTCCTGTAGACCTTGGTTCAAATACCTTTCCTGACAGTCATTTTTGAATTTTTTGCCCTCCTGCAGCTGTATTTATGAGTTCCCATAAGACAAACCTCCAATCTAGTACCTTTTATTCAGGTAAATGCAGCTGTATTTATGACTTCCCATGAGATAAATCTCCAATCTAGTACCTTTTATTCAGGTAAATTATCTACTCTATAGGTGTCCTATATTTTCTTTGATATATATTCATTAAGAAATGTTTGTCTCTTTTAAGTTGACTGTATGTCCTCTTTTCTTGCAGTCTTGAAATATTTGATGTGACCAGAGGTATTGTGTTAAATCCATGTCTCTATTTTGTCTGGTTCAATCAGGACGTTTCTGTATTGAGAATCAGTTTATCTTGCCGAGTTCCGGGTGTAGTCTGAATTTGGCTTTATTTTACTAAGTTTTTTCTAACAATAAGATATCATGCCGACACCCGGGATCGAACCAGGGACGTTTAGATCTTCAGTCTAACGCTCTCCCAACTGAGCTATTTCGGCTACATTGCATCACACTTTGTGTGATTTTTTTTCAGCACAAGTGTCCTGTGCAGGCAAAGACTCATGATATTTTCGGAGTCGTAGTAGCAGTGGTGTGTTGTCGGTGTGGTTAGAGGGTCTAAGGCGCTCCATGCAGGTTGCATGTGTCCTGTAGACTTGGGTTCAAATACCTTTCCTGACAATCATTTTTGAATTTTTTGCCCTCCTGCAGCTGTATTTATGAGTTCCCATAAGACAAACCTCCAATCTAGTACCTTTTATTCAGGTAAATGCAGCTGTATTTATGACTTCCCATGAGATAAATCTCCAATCTAGTACCTTTTATTCAGGTAAATTATCTACTCTATATGTGTCCTATATTTTCTTTGATATATATTCATTAAGAAATGTTTGTCTCTTTTAAGTTGACTGTATGTCCTCTTTTCTTGCAGTCTTGAAATATTTGATGTGACCAGAGGTATTGTGTTAAATCCATGTCTCTATTTTGTCTGGTTCAATCAGGACGTTTCTGTATTGAGAATCAGTTTATCTTGCCGAGTTCCGGGTGTAGTCTGAATTTGGCTTTATTTTACTAAGTTTTTTCTAACAATAAGATATCATGCCGAAACCCGGGATCGAACCAGGGACCTTTAGATCTTCAGTCTAACGCTCTCCCAACTGAGCTATTTCGGCTACATTGCATCACAGTTTGTGTGATTTTTTTTCAGCACAAGTGTCCTGTGCAGGCAAAGACTCATGATATTTTCTGAGTCGTAGTAGCAGTGGTGTGTTGTCGGTGTGGTTAGAGGGTCTAAGGCGCTCCATGCAGGTTGCATGTGTCCTGTAGACTTGGGTTCAAATACCTTTCCTGACAATCATTTTTGAATTTTTTGCCCTCCTGCAGCTGTATTTATGAGTTCCCATAAGACAAACCTCCAATCTAGTACCTTTTATTCAGGTAAATGCAGCTGTATTTATGACTTCCCATGAGATAAATCTCCAATCTAGTACCTTTTATTCAGGTAAATTATCTACTCTATATGTGTCCTATATTTTCTTTGATATATATTCATTAAGAAATGTTTGTCTCTTTTAAGTTGACTGTATGTACTCTTTTCTTGCAGTCTTGAAATATTTGATGTGACCAGAGGTATTGTGTTAAATCCATGTCTCTATTTTGTCTGGTTCAATCAGGACGTTTCTGTATTGAGAATCAGTTTATCTTGCCGAGTTCCGGGTGTAGTCTGAATTTGGCTTTATTTTACTAAGTTTTTTCTAACAATAAGATATCATGCCAAAACCCAGGATCGAACCAGGGACCTTTAGATCTTCAGTCTAACGCTCTCCCAACTGAGCTATTTCTGCTACATTGCATTACAGTTTGTGTGATTTTTTTTCAGCACAAGTGTCCTGTGCAGGAAATGACTCATGATATTTTCTGAGTCGTAGTAGCAGTGATGTGTTGTCGGTGTGGTTAGAGGGTCTAAGGCGCTCCATGCAGGTTGCATGTGTCCTGTAGACTTGGTTTCAAATACCTTTCCTGACAATCATTTTTGAATTTTTTGCCCTCCTGCAGCTGTATTTATGAGTTCCCATAAGACAAACCTCCAATCTAGTACCTTTTATTCAGGTAAATGCAGCTGTATTTATGACTTCCCATGAGATAAATCTCCAATCTAGTACCTTTTATTCAGGTAAATTATCTACTCTATAGGTGTCCTATATTTTCTTTGATATATATTCATTAAGAAATGTTTGTCTCTTTTAAGTTGACTGTATGTCCTCTTTTCTTGCAGTCTTGAAATATTTGATGTGACCAGAGGTATTGTGTTAAATCCATGTCTCTATTTTGTCTGGTTCAATCAGGACGTTTCTGTATTGAGAATCAGTTTATCTTGCCGAGTTCCGGGTGTAGTCTGAATTTGGCTTTATTTTACTAAGTTTTTTCTAACAATAAGATATCATGCCGACACCCGGGATCGAACCAGGGACGTTTAGATCTTCAGTCTAACGCTCTCCCAACTGAGCTATTTCGGCTACATTGCATCACACTTTGTGTGATTTTTTTTCAGCACAAGTGTCCTGTGCAGGCAAAGACTCATGATATTTTCGGAGTCGTAGTAGCAGTGGTGTGTTGTCGGTGTGGTTAGAGGGTCTAAGGCGCTCCATGCAGGTTGCATGTGTCCTGTAGACTTGGGTTCAAATACCTTTCCTGACAATCATTTTTGAATTTTTTGCCCTCCTGCAGCTGTATTTATGAGTTCCCATAAGACAAACCTCCAATCTAGTACCTTTTATTCAGGTAAATGCAGCTGTATTTATGACTTCCCATGAGATAAATCTCCAATCTAGTACCTTTTATTCAGGTAAATTATCTACTCTATATGTGTCCTATATTTTCTTTGATATATATTCATTAAGAAATGTTTGTCTCTTTTAAGTTGACTGTATGTCCTCTTTTCTTGCAGTCTTGAAATATTTGATGTGACCAGAGGTATTGTGTTAAATCCATGTCTCTATTTTGTCTGGTTCAATCAGGACGTTTCTGTATTGAGAATCAGTTTATCTTGCCGAGTTCCGGGTGTAGTCTGAATTTGGCTTTATTTTACTAAGTTTTTTCTAACAATAAGATATCATGCCGAAACCCGGGATCGAACCAGGGACCTTTAGATCTTCAGTCTAACGCTCTCCCAACTGAGCTATTTCGGCTACATTGCATCACAGTTTGTGTGATTTTTTTTCAGCACAAGTGTCCTGTGCAGGCAAAGACTCATGATATTTTCTGAGTCGTAGTAGCAGTGATGTGTTGTCGGTGTGGTTAGAGGGTCTAAGGCGCTCCATGCAGGTTGCATGTGTCCTGTAGACTTGGTTTCAAATACCTTTCCTGACAATCATTTTTGAATTTTTTGCCCTCCTGCAGCTGTATTTATGAGTTCCCATAAGACAAACCTCCAATCTAGTACCTTTTATTCAGGTAAATGCAGCTGTATTTATGACTTCCCATGAGATAAATCTCCAATCTAGTACCTTTTATTCAGGTAAATTATCTACTCTATAGGTGTCCTATATTTTCTTTGATATATATTCATTAAGAAATGTTTGTCTCTTTTAAGTTGACTGTATGTCCTCTTTTCTTGCAGTCTTGAAATATTTGATGTGACCAGAGGTATTGTGTTAAATCCATGTCTCTATTTTGTCTGGTTCAATCAGGACGTTTCTGTATTGAGAATCAGTTTATCTTGCCGAGTTCCGGGTGTAGTCTGAATTTGGCTTTATTTAACTAAGTTTTTTCTAACAATAAGATATCATGCCAACACCCGGGATCGAACCAGGGACGTTTAGATCTTCAGTCTAACGCTCTCCCAACTGAGCTATTTCGGCTACATTGCATCACACTTTGTGTGATTTTTTTTCAGCACAAGTGTCCTGTGCAGGCAAAGACTCATGATATTTTCGGAGTCGTAGTAGCAGTGGTGTGTTGTCGGTGTGGTTAGAGGGTCTAAGGCGCTCCATGCAGGTTGCATGTGTCCTGTAGACTTGGGTTCAAATACCTTTCCTGACAATCATTTTTGAATTTTTTGCCCTCCTGCAGCTGTATTTATGAGTTCCCATAAGACAAACCTCCAATCTAGTACCTTTTATTCAGGTAAATGCAGCTGTATTTATGACTTCCCATGAGATAAATCTCCAATCTAGTACCTTTTATTCAGGTAAATTATCTACTCTATATGTGTCCTATATTTTCTTTGATATATATTCATTAAGAAATGTTTGTCTCTTTTAAGTTGACTGTATGTCCTCTTTTCTTGCAGTCTTGAAATATTTGATGTGACCAGAGGTATTGTGTTAAATCCATGTCTCTATTTTGTCTGGTTCAATCAGGACGTTTCTGTATTGAGAATCAGTTTATCTTGCCGAGTTCCGGGTGTAGTCTGAATTTGGCTTTATTTTACTAAGTTTTTTCTAACAATAAGATATCATGCCGAAACCCGGGATCGAACCAGGGACCTTTAGATCTTCAGTCTAACGCTCTCCCAACTGAGCTATTTCGGCTACATTGCATCACAGTTTGTGTGATTTTTTTTCAGCACAAGTGTCCTGTGCAGGCAAAGACTCATGATATTTTCTGAGTCGTAGTAGCAGTGGTGTGTTGTCGGTGTGGTTAGAGGGTCTAAGGCGCTCCATGCAGGTTGCATGTGTCCTGTAGACTTGGGTTCAAATACCTTTCCTGACAATCATTTTTGAATTTTTTGCCCTCCTGCAGCTGTATTTATGAGTTCCCATAAGACAAACCTCCAATCTAGTACCTTTTATTCAGGTAAATGCAGCTGTATTTATGACTTCCCATGAGATAAATCTCCAATCTAGTACCTTTTATTCAGGTAAATTATCTACTCTATATGTGTCCTATATTTTCTTTGATATATATTCATTAAGAAATGTTTGTCTCTTTTAAGTTGACTGTATGTCCTCTTTTCTTGCAGTCTTGAAATATTTGATGTGACCAGAGGTATTGTGTTAAATCCATGTCTCTATTTTGTCTGGTTCAATCAGGACGTTTCTGTATTGAGAATCAGTTTATCTTGCCGAGTTCCGGGTGTAGTCTGAATTTGGCTTTATTTTACTAAGTTTTTTCTAACAATAAGATATCATGCCAAAACCCAGGATCGAACCAGGGACCTTTAGATCTTCAGTCTAACGCTCTCCCAACTGAGCTATTTCGGCTACATTGCATTACAGTTTGTGTGATTTTTTTTTCAGCACAAGTGTCCTGTGCAGGAAATGACTCATGATATTTTCTGAGTCGTAGTAGCAGTGATGTGTTGTCGGTGTGGTTAGAGGGTCTAAGGCGCTCCATGCAGGTTGCATGTGTCCTGTAGACTTGGTTTCAAATACCTTTCCTGACAATCATTTTTGAATTTTTTGCCCTCCTGCAGCTGTATTTATGAGTTCCCATAAGACAAACCTCCAATCTAGTACCTTTTATTCAGGTAAATGCAGCTGTATTTATGACTTCCCATGAGATAAATCTCCAATCTAGTACCTTTTATTCAGGTAAATTATCTACTCTATATGTGTCCTATATTTTCTTTGATGTATATTCATTAAGAAATGTTTGTCTCTTTTAAGTTGACTGTATGTCCTCTTTTCTTGCAGTCTTGAAATATTTGATGTGACCAGAGGTATTGTGTAAAATCCATGTCTCTATTTTGTCTGGTTCAATCAGGACGTTTCTGTATTGAGAATCAGTTTATCTTGCCAAGTTCCGGGTGTAGTCTGAATTTGGCTTTATTTTACTAAGTTTTTTCTAACAATAAGATATCATGCTGAAACCCAGGATCAAACCAGGGACCTTTAGATCTTCAGTCTAACGCTCTCCCAACTAAGCTATTTTGGCTACATTGCATCACAGTTTGTGTGATTTTTTTTCAGCACAAGTGTCCTGTGCAGGCAAAGACTCATGATATTTTCTGAGTCGTAGTAGCAGTGGTGTGTTGTCGGTGTGGTTAGAGGGTCTAAGGCGCTCCATACAGGTTGCATGTGTCCTGTAGACTTGGGTTCAAATACCTTTCCTGACAATCATTTTTGAATTTTTTGCCCTCCTGCAGCTGTATTTATGAGTTCCCATAAGACAAACCTCCAATCTAGTACCTTTTATTCAGGTAAATGCAGCTGTATTTATGACTTCCCATGGAATAAATCTCCAATCTAGTACCTTTTATTCAGGTAAATTATCTACTCTATATGTGTCCTATATTTTCTTTGATATATATTCATTAAGAAATGTTTGTCTCTTTTAAGTTGACTGTATGTCCTCTTTTCTTGCAGTCTTGAAATATTTGATGTGACCAGAGGTATTGTGTTAAATCCATGTCTCTATTTTGTCTGGTTCAATCAGGACGTTTCTGTATTGAGAATCAGTTTATCTTGCCAAGTTCCGGGTGTAGTCTGAATTTGGCTTTATTTTACTACGTTTTTTCTAACAATAAGATATCATGCCGAAACCCGGGATCAAACCAGGGACCTTTAGATCTTCAGTCTAACGCTCTCCCAACTGAGCTATTTCGGCTACATTGCATCACAGTTTGTGTGATTTTTTTTCAGCACAAGTGTCCTGTGCAGGCAAAGACTCATGATATTTTCTGAGTCGTAGTAGCAGTGGTGTGTTGTCGGTGTGGTTAGAGGGTCTAAGGCGCTCCATACAGGTTGCATGTGTCCTGTAGACTTGGGTTCAAATACCTTTCCTGACAATCATTTTTGAATTTTTTGCCCTCCTGCAGCTGTATTTATGAGTTCCTATAAGACAAACCTCCAATCTAGTACCTTTTATTCAGGTAAATGCAGCTGTATTTATGACTTCCCATGAGATAAATCTCCAATCTAGTACCTTTTATTCAGGTAAATTATCTACTCTATATGTGTCCTATATTTTCTTTGATATATATTCATTAAGAAATGTTTGTCTCTTTTAAGTTGACTGTATGTCCTCTTTTCTTGCAGTCTTGAAATATTTGATGTGACCAGAGGTAATGTGTAAAATCCATGTCTCTATTTTGTCTGGTTCAATCAGGACGTTTCTGTATTGAGAATCAGTTTATCTTGCCAAGGTCCGGGTGTAGTCTGAATTTGGCTTTATTTTACTAAGTTTTTTCTAACAATAAGATATCATGCCGAAACCCGGGATCGAACCAGGGACCTTTAGATATTCAGTCTAACGCTCTCCCAACTGAGCTATTTCAGCTAAATTGCATCACAGTTTGTGTGATTTTTTTTCAGCAGAAGTGTCCCGTGCAGGCAAAGACTCATGATATTTTCGGAGTCGTAGTAGCAGTGGTGTGTTGTCGGTGTGGTTAGAGGGTCTAAGGCGCTCCATGCAGGTTGCATGTGTCCTGTAGACTTGGGTTCAAATACCTTTCCTGACAACCATTTTTGAATTTTTTGCCCTCCTGCAGCTGTATTTATGAGTTCCCATAAGACAAACCTCCAATCTAGTACCTTTTATTCAGGTAAATGCAGCTGTATTTATGACTTCCCATGAGATAAATCTCCAATCTAGTACCTTTTATTCAGGTAAATTATCTACTCTATATGTGTCCTATATTTTCTTTGATATATATTCATTAAGAAATGTTTGTCTCTTTTAAAGAGTAACTGTCAGGCTGCAGAAGCTAATTTAAACCTCTATTCTCCTGTGTTAAACAGTTTAGACAGAAGCCAAAAAGACATTACTAAAGATAAAGATCTCTCTTACATTTAATGTGTGCTTATCAGCACAGCTAAGCTCCTAAGGAGGACGCAAGCCGCATTCCATACTGCAAAGCATTCTGGGGCCCTCCCCTCGGCTGCTAAGGAGAAGACGGGATCAAGTTTCAGCAGCTTCTAACGCAGTCCAGCCACAGCACAGATAAATCTCCGGGGCAGCGTACACTGCAGGAGTCCGCTATTGTTCCTAGCCACATGGCTCATTAATATTCACTGCACACTGTGTTATTCTGTACTAGCTCCTCTGTGATCAGAAGCAGGCAGGACATGACGACACATTTGGCTTCACAAACATGGAACCTGCCATGGGCTGTCAGGAGCATCATTCTCTGCATATACTATATAAAAATTCTGTGAAATCCAAACGTGGACAGTGAAATGCATATGTAATGTAAGTACAGCCAATCTTTAGCTACTGATATATGTGTTTATTTTCTCTGAGACCTTATACCTAACAGCTCCTCTTTAAGTTGACTGTATGTCCTCTTTTCTTGCAGTCTTGAAATATTTGATGTGACCAGAGGTATTGTGTAAAATCCATGTCTCTATTTTGTCTGGTTCAATCAGGACGTTTCTGTATTGAGAATCAGTTTATCTTGCCGAGTTCCGGGTGTAGTCTGAATTTGGCTTTATTTTACTAAGTTTTTTCTAACAATAAGATATCATGCCGAAACCCGGGATCGAACCAGGGACCTTTAGATCTTCAGTCTAACGCTCTCCCAACTAAGCTATTTCAGCTACATTGCATCACAGTTTGTGTGATTTTTTTTCAGCAGAAGTGTCCCGTGCAGGCAAAGACTCATGATATTTTCGGAGTCGTAGTAGCAGTGGTGTGTTGTCGGTGTGGTTAGAGGGTCTAAGGCGCTCCATGCAGGTTGCATGTGTCCTGTAGACTTGGGTTCAAATACCTTTCCTGACAACCATTTTTGAATTTTTTGCCCTCCTGCAGCTGTATTTATGAGTTCCCATAAGACAAACCTCCAATCTAGTACCTTTTATTCAGGTAAATGCAGCTGTATTTATGACTTCCCATGAGATAAATCTCCAATCTAGTACCTTTTATTCAGGTAAATTATCTACTCTATATGTGTCCTATATTTTCTTTGATATATATTCATTAAGAAATGTTTGTCTCTTTTAAGTTGACTGTATGTCCTCTTTTCTTGCAGTCTTGAAATATTTGATGTGACCAGAGGTAATGTGTAAAATCCATGTCTCTATTTTGTCTGGTTCAATCAGGACGTTTCTGTATTGAGAATCAGTTTATCTTGCCAAGTTCCGGGTGTAGTCTGAATTTGGCTTTATTTTACTAAGTTTTTTCTAACAATAAGATATCATGCCGAAACCCGGGATCGAACCAGGGACCTTTAGATATTCAGTCTAACGCTCTCCCAACTGAGCTATTTCAGCTAAATTGCATCACAGTTTGTGTGATTTTTTTTCAGCAGAAGTGTCCCGTGCAGGCAAAGACTCATGATATTTTCGGAGTCGTAGTAGCAGTGGTGTGTTGTCGGTGTGGTTAGAGGGTCTAAGGCGCTCCATGCAGGTTGCATGTGTCCTGTAGACTTGGGTTCAAATACCTTTCCTGACAACCATTTTTGAATTTTTTGCCCTCCTGCAGCTGTATTTATGAGTTCCCATAAGACAAACCTCCAATCTAGTACCTTTTATTCAGGTAAATGCAGCTGTATTTATGACTTCCCATGAGATAAATCTCCAATCTAGTACCTTTTATTCAGGTAAATTATCTACTCTATATGTGTCCTATATTTTCTTTGATATATATTCATTAAGAAATGTTTGTCTCTTTTAAAGAGTAACTGTCAGGCTGCAGAAGCTAATTTAAACCTCTATTCTCCTGTGTTAAACAGTTTAGACAGAAGCCAAAAAGACATTACTAAAGATAAAGATCTCTCTTACATTTAATGTGTGCTTATCAGCACAGCTAAGCTCCTAAGGAGGACGCAAGCCGCATTCCATACTGCAAAGCATTCTGGGGCCCTCCCCTCGGCTGCTAAGGAGAAGACGGGATCAAGTTTCAGCAGCTTCTAACGCAGTCCAGCCACAGCACAGATAAATCTCCGGGGCAGCGTACACTGCAGGAGTCCGCTATTGTTCCTAGCCACATGGCTCATTAATATTCACTGCACACTGTGTTATTCTGTACTAGCTCCTCTGTGATCAGAAGCAGGCAGGACATGACGACACATTTGGCTTCACAAACATGGAACCTGCCATGGGCTGTCAGGAGCATCATTCTCTGCATATACTATATAAAAATTCTGTGAAATCCAAACGTGGACAGTGAAATGCATATGTAATGTAAGTACAGCCAATCTTTAGCTACTGATATATGTGTTTATTTTCTCTGAGACCTTATACCTAACAGCTCCTCTTTAAGTTGACTGTATGTCCTCTTTTCTTGCAGTCTTGAAATATTTGATGTGACCAGAGGTATTGTGTAAAATCCATGTCTCTATTTTGTCTGGTTCAATCAGGACGTTTCTGTATTGAGAATCAGTTTATCTTGCCGAGTTCCGGGTGTAGTCTGAATTTGGCTTTATTTTACTAAGTTTTTTCTAACAATAAGATATCATGCCGAAACCCGGGATCGAACCAGGGACCTTTAGATCTTCAGTCTAACGCTCTCCCAACTAAGCTATTTCAGCTACATTGCATCACAGTTTGTGTGATTTTTTTTCAGCAGAAGTGTCCCGTGCAGGCAAAGACTCATGATATTTTCGGAGTCGTAGTAGCAGTGGTGTGTTGTCGGTGTGGTTAGAGGGTCTAAGGCGCTCCATGCAGGTTGCATGTGTCCTGTAGACTTGGGTTCAAATACCTTTCCTGACAACCATTTTTGAATTTTTTGCCCTCCTGCAGCTGTATTTATGAGTTCCCATAAGACAAACCTCCAATCTAGTACCTTTTATTCAGGTAAATGCAGCTGTATTTATGACTTCCCATGAGATAAATCTCCAATCTAGTACCTTTTATTCAGGTAAATTATCTACTCTATATGTGTCCTATATTTTCTTTGATATATATTCATTAAGAAATGTTTGTCTCTTTTAAGTTGACTGTATGTCCTCTTTTCTTGCAGTCTTGAAATATTTGATGTGACCAGAGGTATTGTGTTAAATCCATGTCTCTATTTTGTCTGGTTCAATCAGGACGTTTCTGTATTGAGAATCAGTTTATCTTGCCGAGTTCCGGGTGTAGTCTGAATTTGGCTTTATTTTACTAAGTTTTTTCTAACAATAAGATATCATGCCAAAACCCAGGATGGAACCAGGGACCTTTAGATCTTCAGTCTAACGCTCTCCCAACTGAGCTATTTCGGCTAAATTGCATTACAGTTTGTGTGATTTTTTTTCAGCACAAGTGTCCTGTGCAGGAAAAGACTCATGATATTTTCTGAGTCATAGTAGCAGTGATGTGTTGTCGGTGTGGTTAGAGGGTCTAAGGCGCTCCACGCAGGTTGCATGTGTCATGTAGACTTGGTTTCAAATACCTTTCCTGACAATCATTTTTGAATTTTTTGCCCTCCTGCAGCTGTATTTATGAGTTCCCATAAGACAAACCTCCAATCTAGTACCTTTTATTCAGGTAAATGCAGCTGTATTTATGACTTCCCATGAGATAAATCTCCAATCTGGTACCTTTTATTCAGGTAAATTATCTACTCTATATGTGTCCTATATTTTCTTTGATATATATTCATTAAGAAATGTTTGTCTCTTTTAAGTTGACTGTATGTCCTCTTTTCTTGCAGTCTTGAAATATTTGATGTGACCAGAGGTATTGTGTAAAATCCATGTCTCTATTTTGTCTGGTTCAATCAGGACGTTTCTGTATTGAGAATCAGTTTATCTTGCCAAGTTCCGGGTGTAGTCTGAATTTGGCTTTATTTTACTAAGTTTTTTCTAACAATAAGATATCATGCCGAAACCCGGGATCGAACCAGGGACCTTTAGATCTTCAGTCTAACGCTCTCCCAACTAAGCTATTTCGGCTACATTGCATCACAGTTTGTGTGATTTTTTTTCAGCACAAGTGTCCTGTGCAGGCAAAGACTCATGATATTTTCTGAGTCGTAGTAGCAGTGGTGTGTTGTCGGTGTGGTTAGAGGGTCTAAGGCGCTCCATACAGGTTGCATGTGTCCTGTAGACTTGGGTTCAAATACCTTTCCTGACAATCATTTTTGAATTTTTTGCCCTCCTGCAGCTGTATTTATGAGTTCCCATAAGACAAACCTCCAATCTAGTACCTTTTATTCAGGTAAATGCAGCTGTATTTATGACTTCCCATGAGATAAATCTCCAATCTAGTACCTTTTATTCAGGTAAATTATCTACTCTATATGTGTCCTATATTTTCTTTGATATATATTCATTAAGAAATGTTTGTCTCTTTTAAGTTGACTGTATGTCCTCTTTTCTTGCAGTCTTGAAATATTTGATGTGACCAGAGGTATTGTGTAAAATCCATGTCTCTATTTTGTCTGGTTCAATCAGGACGTTTCTGTATTGAGAATCAGTTTATCTTGCCGAGTTCCGGGTGTAGTCTGAATTTGGCTTTATTTTACTAAGTTTTTTCTAACAATAAGATATCATGCCGAAACCCGGGATCGAACCAGGGACCATTAGATCTTCAGTCTAACGCTCTCCCAACTGAGCTATTTCGGCTACATTACATCACAGCTTGTGTGATTTTTTTTCAGCACAAGTGTCCTGTGCAGGCAAAGACTCATGATATTTTCTGAGTCGTAGTAGCAGTGTTGTATTGTCGGTGTGGTTAGAGGGTCTAAGGCGCTCCATACAGGTTGCATGTGTCCTGTAGACTTGGGTTCAAATACCTTTCCTGACAATCATTTTTGAATTTTTTGCCCTCCTGCAGCTGTATTTATGAGTTCCTATAAGACAAACCTCCAATCTAGTACCTTTTATTCAGGTAAATGCAGCTGTATTTATGACTTCCCATGAGATAAATCTCCAATCTAGTACCTTTTATTCAGGTAAATTATCTACTCTATATGTGTCCTATATTTTCTTTGATATATATTCATTAAGAAATGTTTGTCTCTTTTAAGTTGACTGTATGTCCTCTTTTCTTGCAGTCTTGAAATATTTGATGTGACCAGAGGTATTGTGTTAAATCCATGTCTCTATTTTGTCTGGTTCAATCAGGACGTTTCTGTATTGAGAATCAGTTTATCTTGCCGAGTTCCGGGTGTAGTCTGAATTTGGCTTTATTTTACTAAGTTTTTTCTAACAATAAGATATCATGCCAAAACCCAGGATCGAACCAGGGACCTTTAGATCTTCAGTCTAACGCTCTCCCAACTGAGCTATTTCGGCTAAATTGCATTACAGTTTGTGTGATTTTTTTTCAGCACAAGTGTCCTGTGCAGGAAAAGACTCATGATATTTTCTGAGTCATAGCAGCAGTGATGTGTTGTCGGTGTGGTTAGAGGGTCTAAGGCGCTCCACGCAGGTTGCATGTGTCCTGTAGACTTGGTTTCAAATACCTTTCCTGACAATCATTTTTGAATTTTTTGCCCTCCTGCAGCTGTATTTATGAGTTCCCATAAGACAAACCTCCAATCTAGTACCTTTTATTCAGGTAAATGCAGCTGTATTTATGACTTCCCATGAGATAAATCTCCAATCTGGTACCTTTTATTCAGGTAAATTATCTACTCTATATGTGTCCTATATTTTCTTTGATATATATTCATTAAGAAATGTTTGTCTCTTTTAAGTTGACTGTATGTCCTCTTTTCTTGCAGTCTTGAAATATTTGATGTGACCAGAGGTATTGTGTAAAATCCATGTCTCTATTTTGTCTGGTTCAATCAGGACGTTTCTGTATTAGAATCAGTTTATCTTGCCGAGTTCCGGGTGTAGTCTGAATTTGGCTTTATTTTACTAAGTTTTTTCTAACAATAAGATATCATGCCGAAACCCAGGATCGAACCAGGGACCTTTAGATCTTCAGTCTAACGCTCTCCCAACTAAGCTATTTCGGCTACATTGCATCACAGTTTGTGTGATTTTTTTTCAGCACAAGTGTCCTGTGCAGGCAAAGACTCATGATATTTTCTGAGTCGTAGTAGCAGTGGTGTGTTGTCGGTGTGGTTAGAGGGTCTAAGGCGCTCCATGCAGGTTGCATGTGTCCTGTAGACTTGGGTTCAAATACCTTTCCTGACAATCATTTTTGAATTTTTTGCCCTCCTGCAGCTGTATTTATGAGTTCCTATAAGACAAACCTCCAATCTAGTACCTTTTATTCAGGTAAATGCAGCTGTATTTATGACTTCCCATGAGATAAATCTCCAATCTAGTACCTTTTATTCAGGTAAATTATCTACTCTATATGTGTCCTATATTTTCTTTGATATATATTCATTAAGAAATGTTTGTCTCTTTTAAGTTGACTGTATGTCCTCTTTTCTTGCAGTCTTGAAATATTTGATGTGACCAGAGGTATTGTGTAAAATCCATGTCTCTATTTTGTCTGGTTCAATCAGGACGTTTCTGTATTAGAATCAGTTTATCTTGCCGAGTTCCGGGTGTAGTCTGAATTTGGCTTTATTTTACTAAGTTTTTTCTAACAATAAGATATCATGCCGAAACCCGGGATCGAACCAGGGACCTTTAGATCTTCAGTATAACACTCTCCCAACTGAGCTATTTCGGCTACATTGCATCACAGCTTGTGTGATTTTTTTTTTAGCACAAGTGTCCTGTGCAGGCAAAGACTCATGATATTTTCTGAGTCGTAGTAGCAGTGGTGTGTTGTCGGTGTGGTTAGAGGGTCTAAGGCGCTCCATACAGGTTGCATGTGTCCTGTAGACTTGGGTTCAAATACCTTTCCTGACAATCATTTTTGAATTTTTTGCCCTCCTGCAGCTGTATTTATGAGTTCCTATAAGACAAACCTCCAATCTAGTACCTTTTATTCAGGTAAATGCAGCTGTATTTATGACTTCCCATGAGATAAATCTCCAATCTAGTACCTTTTATTCAGGTAAATTATCTACTCTATATGTGTCCTATATTTTCTTTGATATATATTCATTAAGAAATGTTTGTCTCTTTTAAGTTGACTGTATGTCCTCTTTTCTTGCAGTCTTGAAATATTTGATGTGACCAGAGGTATTGTGTAAAATCCATGTCTCTATTTTGTCTGGTTCAATCAGGACGTTTCTGTATTGAGAATCAGTTTATCTTGCCGAGTTCCGGGTGTAGTCTGAATTTGGCTTTATTTTACTAAGTTTTTTCTAACAATAAGATATCATGCCGAAACACGGGATCGAACCAGGGACCTTTAGATCTTCAGTCTAACGCTCTCCCAACTGAGCTATTTCGGCTACATTACATCGCAGCTTGTGTGATTTTTTTTCAGCACAAGTGTCCTGTGCAGGCAAAGACTCATGATATTTTCTGAGTCGTAGTAGCAGTGGTGTGTTGTCGGTGTGGTTAGAGGGTCTAAGGCGCTCCATACAGGTTGCATGTGTCCTGTAGACTTGGGTTCAAATACCTTTCCTGACAATCATTTTTGAATTTTTTGCCCTCCTGCAGCTGTATTTATGAGTTCCTATAAGACAAACCTCCAATCTAGTACCTTTTATTCAGGTAAATGCAGCTGTATTTATGACTTCCCATGAGATAAATCTCCAATCTAGTACCTTTTATTCAGGTAAATTATCTACTCTATATGTGTCCTATATTTTCTTTGATATATATTCATTAAGAAATGTTTGTCTCTTTTAAGTTGACTGTATGTCCTCTTTTCTTGCAGTCTTGAAATATTTGATGTGACCAGAGGTATTGTGTAAAATCCATGTCTCTATTTTGTCTGGTTCAATCAGGACGTTTCTGTATTGAGAATCAGTTTATCTTGCCGAGTTCCGGGTGTAGTCTGAATTTGGCTTTATTTTACTAAGTTTTTTCTAACAATAAGATATCATGCCGAAACCCAGGATCGAACCAGGGACCTTTAGATCTTCAGTCTAACGCTCTCCCAACTGAGCTATTTCGGCTACATTGCATCACAGCTTGTGTGATTTTTTTTCAGCACAAGTGTCCTGTGCAGGCAAAGACTCATGATATTTTCTGAGTCGTAGTAGCAGTGGTGTGTTGTCGGTGTGGTTAGAGGGTCTAAGGCGCTCCATACAGGTTGCATGTGTCCTGTAGACTTGGGTTCAAATACCTTTCCTGACAATCATTTTTGAATTTTTTGCCCTCCTGCAGCTGTATTTATGAGTTCCTATAAGACAAACCTCCAATCTAGTACCTTTTATTCAGGTAAATGCAGCTGTATTTATGACTTCCCATGAGATAAATCTCCAATCTAGTACCTTTTATTCAGGTAAATTATCTACTCTATATGTGTCCTATATTTTCTTTGATATATATTCATTAAGAAATGTTTGTCTCTTTTAAGTTGACTGTATGTCCTCTTTTCTTGCAGTCTTGAAATATTTGATGTGACCAGAGGTATTGTGTAAAATCCATGTCTCTATTTTGTCTGGTTCAATCAGGACGTTTCTGTATTGAGAATCAGTTTATCTTGCCGAGTTCCGGGTGTAGTCTGAATTTGGCTTTATTTTACTAAGTTTTTTCTAACAATAAGATATCATGCCGAAACACAGGATCGAACCAGGGACCTTTAGATCTTCAGTCTAACGCTCTCCCAACTGAGCTATTTCGGCTACATTACATCACAGCTTGTGTGATTTTTTTTCAGCACAAGTGTCCTGTGCAGGCAAAGACTCATGATATTTTCTGAGTCGTAGTAGCAGTGGTGTGTTGTCGGTGTGGTTAGAGGGTCTAAGGCGCTCCATACAGGTTGCATGTGTCCTGTAGACTTGGGGTCAAATACCTTTCCTGACAATCATTTTTGAATTTTTTGCCCTCCTGCAGCTGTATTTATGAGTTCCTATAAGACAAACCTCCAATCTAGTACCTTTTATTCAGGTAAATGCAGCTGTATTTATGACTTCCCATGAGATAAATCTCCAATCTAGTACCTTTTATTCAGGTAAATTATCTACTCTATATGTGTCCTATATTTTCTTTGATATATATTCATTAAGAAATGTTTGTCTCTTTTAAGTTGACTGTATGTCCTCTTTTCTTGCAGTCTTGAAATATTTGATGTGACCAGAGGTATTGTGTAAAATCCATGTCTCTATTTTGTCTGGTTCAATCAGGACGTTTCTGTATTAGAATCAGTTTATCTTGCCGCGTTCCGGGTGTAGTCTGAATTTGGCTTTATTTTACTAAGTTTTTTCTAACAATAAGATATCATGCCGAAACCCGGGATCGAACCAGGGACCTTTAGATCTTCAGTCTAACGCTCTCCCAACTGAGCTATTTCGGCTACATTGCATCACAGCTTGTGTGATTTTTTTTCAGCACAAGTGTCCTGTGCAGGCAAAGACTCATGATATTTTCTGAGTCGTAGTAGCAGTGGTGTGTTGTCGGTGTGGTTAGAGGGTCTAAGGCGCTCCATGCAGGTTGCATGTGTCCTGTAGACTTGGGTTCAAATACCTTTCCTGACAATCATTTTTGAATTTTTTGCCCTCCTGCAGCTGTATTTATGAGTTCCTATAAGACAAACCTCCAATCTAGTACCTTTTATTCAGGTAAATGCAGCTGTATTTATGACTTCCCATGAGATAAATCTCCAATCTAGTACCTTTTATTCAGGTAAATTATCTACTCTATATGTGTCCTATATTTTCTTTGATATATATTCATTAAGAAATGTTTGTCTCTTTTAAGTTGACTGTATGTCCTCTTTTCTTGCAGTCTTGAAATATTTGATGTGACCAGAGGTATTGTGTAAAATCCATGTCTCTATTTTGTCTGGTTCAATCAGGACGTTTCTGTATTGAGAATCAGTTTATCTTGCCGAGTTCCGGGTGTAGTCTGAATTTGGCTTTATTTTACTAAGTTTTTTCTAACAATAAGATATCATGCCGAAACCCGGGATCGAACCAGGGACCTTTAGATCTTCAGTCTAACGCTCTCCCAACTGAGCTATTTCGGCTACATTACATCACAGCTTGTGTGATTTTTTTTCAGCACAAGTGTCCTGTGCAGGCAAAGACTCATGATATTTTCTGAGTCGTAGTAGCAGTGGTGTGTTGTCGGTGTGGTTAGAGGGTCTAAGGCGCTCCATACAGGTTGCATGTGTCCTGTAGACTTGGGTTCAAATACCTTTCCTGACAATCATTTTTGAATTTTTTGCCCTCCTGCAGCTGTATTTATGAGTTCCTATAAGACAAACCTCCAATCTAGTACCTTTTATTCAGGTAAATGCAGCTGTATTTATGACTTCCCATGAGATAAATCTCCAATCTAGTACCTTTTATTCAGGTAAATTATCTACTCTATATGTGTCCTATATTTTCTTTGATATATATTCATTAAGAAATGTTTGTCTCTTTTAAGTTGACTGTATGTCCTCTTTTCTTGCAGTCTTGAAATATTTGATGTGACCAGAGGTATTGTGTAAAATCCATGTCTCTATTTTGTCTGGTTCAATCAGGACGTTTCTGTATTGAGAATCAGTTTATCTTGCCGAGTTCCGGGTGTAGTCTGAATTTGGCTTTATTTTACTAAGTTTTTTCTAACAATAAGATATCATGCCGAAACCCAGGATCGAACCAGGGACCTTTAGATCTCCAGTCTAACGCTCTCCCAACTGAGCTATTTCGGCTACATTGCATCACAGCTTGTGTGATTTTTTTTCAGCACAAGTGTCCTGTGCAGGCAAAGACTCATGATATTTTCTGAGTCGTAGTAGCAGTGGTGTGTTGTCGGTGTGGTTAGAGGGTCTAAGGCGCTCCATACAGGTTGCATGTGTCCTGTAGACTTGGGTTCAAATACCTTTCCTGACAATCATTTTTGAATTTTTTGCCCTCCTGCAGCTGTATTTATGAGTTCCTATAAGACAAACCTCCAATCTAGTACCTTTTATTCAGGTAAATGCAGCTGTATTTATGACTTCCCATGAGATAAATCTCCAATCTAGTACCTTTTATTCAGGTAAATTATCTACTCTATATGTGTCCTATATTTTCTTTGATATATATTCATTAAGAAATGTTTGTCTCTTTTAAGTTGACTGTATGTCCTCTTTTCTTGCAGTCTTGAAATATTTGATGTGACCAGAGGTATTGTGTAAAATCCATGTCTCTATTTTGTCTGGTTCAATCAGGACGTTTCTGTATTGAGAATCAGTTTATCTTGCCGAGTTCCGGGTGTAGTCTGAATTTGGCTTTATTTTACTAAGTTTTTTCTAACAATAAGATATCATGCCGAAACACGGGATCGAACCAGGGACCTTTAGATCTTCAGTCTAACGCTCTCCCAACTGAGCTATAAGGCGCTCCATACAGGTTGCATGTGTCCTGTAGACTTGGGTTCAAATACCTTTCCTGACAATCATTTTTGAATTTTTTGCCCTCCTGCAGCTGTATTTATGAGTTCCTATAAGACAAACCTCCAATCTAGTACCTTTTATTCAGGTAAATGCAGCTGTATTTATGACTTCCCATGAGATAAATCTCCAATCTAGTACCTTTTATTCAGGTAAATTATCTACTCTATATGTGTCCTATATTTTCTTTGATATATATTCATTAAGAAATGTTTGTCTCTTTTAAGTTGACTGTATGTCCTCTTTTCTTGCAGTCTTGAAATATTTGATGTGACCAGAGGTATTGTGTAAAATCCATGTCTCTATTTTGTCTGGTTCAATCAGGACGTTTCTGTATTAGAATCAGTTTATCTTGCCGAGTTCCGGGTGTAGTCTGAATTTGGCTTTATTTTACTAAGTTTTTTCTAACAATAAGATATCATGCCGAAACCCGGGATCGAACCAGGGACCTTTAGATCTTCAGTCTAACGCTCTCCCAACTGAGCTATTTCGGCTACATTGCATCACAGCTTGTGTGATTTTTTTTCAGCACAAGTGTCCTGTGCAGGCAAAGACTCATGATATTTTCTGAGTCGTAGTAGCAGTGGTGTGTTGTCGGTGTGGTTAGAGGGTCTAAGGCGCTCCATACAGGTTGCATGTGTCCTGTAGACTTGGGTTCAAATACCTTTCCTGACAATCATTTTTGAATTTTTTGCCCTCCTGCAGCTGTATTTATGAGTTCCTATAAGACAAACCTCCAATCTAGTACCTTTTATTCAGGTAAATGCAGCTGTATTTATGACTTCCCATGAGATAAATCTCCAATCTAGTACCTTTTATTCAGGTAAATTATCTACTCTATATGTGTCCTATATTTTCTTTGATATATATTCATTAAGAAATGTTTGTCTCTTTTAAGTTGACTGTATGTCCTCTTTTCTTGCAGTCTTGAAATATTTGATGTGACCAGAGGTATTGTGTAAAATCCATGTCTCTATTTTGTCTGGTTCAATCAGGACGTTTCTGTATTGAGAATCAGTTTATCTTGCCGAGTTCCGGGTGTAGTCTGAATTTGGCTTTATTTTACTAAGTTTTTTCTAACAATAAGATATCATGCCGAAACCCGGGATCGAACCAGGGACCTTTAGATCTTCAGTCTAACGCTCTCCCAACTGAGCTATTTCGGCTACATTACATCACAGCTTGTGTGATTTTTTTTCAGCACAAGTGTCCTGTGCAGGCAAAGACTCATGATATTTTCTGAGTCGTAGTAGCAGTGGTGTGTTGTTGGTGTGGTTAGAGGGTCTAAGGCGCTCCATACAGGTTGCATGTGTCCTGTAGACTTGGGTTCAAATACCTTTCCTGACAATCATTTTTGAATTTTTTGCCCTCCTGCAGCTGTATTTATGAGTTCCCATAAGACAAACCTCCAATCTAGTACCTTTTATTCAGGTAAATGCAGCTGTATTTATGACTTCCCATGAGATAAATCTCCAATCTAGTACCTTTTATTCAGGTAAATTATCTACTCTATATGTGTCCTATATTTTCTTTGATATATATTCATTAAGAAATGTTTGTCTCTTTTAAGTTGACTGTATGTCCTGTTTTCTTGCAGTCTTGAAATATTTGATGTGACCAGAGGTATTGTGTTAAATCCATGTCTCTATTTTGTCTGGTTCAATCAGGACGTTTCTGTATTGAGAATCAGTTTATCTTGCCGAGTTCCGGGTGTAGTCTGAATTTGGCTTTATTTTACTAAGTTTTTTCTAACAATAAGATATCATGCCGAAACCCGGGATCGAACCAGGGACCTTTAGATCTTCAGTCTAACGCTCTCCCAACTGAGCTATTTCGGCTACATTGCATCACAGTTTGTGTGATTTTTTTTCAGCACAAGTGTCCTGTGCAGGCAAAGACTCATGATATTTTCTGAGTCGTAGTAGCAGTGGTGTGTTGTCGGTGTGGTTAGAGGGTCTAAGGCGCTCCATGCAGGTTGCATGTGTCCTGTAGACTTGGGTTCAAATACCTTTCCTGACAATCATTTTTGAATTTTTTGCCCTCCTGCAGCTGTATTTATGAGTTCCCATAAGACAAACCTCCAATCTAGTACCTTTTATTCAGGTAAATGCAGCTGCATTTATGACTTCCCATGAGATAAATCTCCAATCTAGTACCTTTTATTCAGGTAAATTATCTACTCTATATGTGTCCTATATTTTCTTTGATATATATTCATTAAGAAATGTTTGTCTCTTTTAAGTTGACTGTATGTCCTCTTTTCTTGCAGTCTTGAAATATTTGATGTGACCAGAGGTATTGTGTTAAATCCATGTCTCTATTTTGTCTGGTTCAATCAGGACGTTTCTGTATTGAGAATCAGTTTATCTTGCCGAGTTCCGGGTGTAGTCTGAATTTGGCTTTATTTTACTAAGTTTTTTCTAACAATAAGATATCATGCCAAAACCCAGGATCGAACCAGGGACCTTTAGATCTTCAGTCTAACGCTCTCCCAACTGAGCTATTTCGGCTACATTGCATTACAGTTTGTGTGATTTTTTTTCAGCACAAGTGTCCTGTGCAGGAAATGACTCATGATATTTTCTGAGTCGTAGTAGCAGTGATGTGTTGTCGGTGTGGTTAGAGGGTCTAAGGCGCTCCATGCAGGTTGCATGTGTCCTGTAGACTTGGTTTCAAATACCTTTCCTGACAATCATTTTTGAATTTTTTGCCCTCCTGCAGCTGTATTTATGAGTTCCCATAAGACAAACCTCCAATCTAGTACCTTTTATTCAGGTAAATGCAGCTGTATTTATGACTTCCCATGAGATAAATCTCCAATCTAGTACCTTTTATTCAGGTAAATTATCTACTCTATAGGTGTCCTATATTTTCTTTGATATATATTCATTAAGAAATGTTTGTCTCTTTTAAGTTGACTGTATGTCCTCTTTTCTTGCAGTCTTGAAATATTTGATGTGACCAGAGGTATTGTGTTAAATCCATGTCTCTATTTTGTCTGGTTCAATCAGGACGTTTCTGTATTGAGAATCAGTTTATCTTGCCGAGTTCCGGGTGTAGTCTGAATTTGGCTTTATTTTACTAAGTTTTTTCTAACAATAAGATATCATGCCGACACCCGGGATCGAACCAGGGACGTTTAGATCTTCAGTCTAACGCTCTCCCAACTGAGCTATTTCGGCTACATTGCATCACACTTTGTGTGATTTTTTTTCAGCACAAGTGTCCTGTGCAGGCAAAGACTCATGATATTTTCGGAGTCGTAGTAGCAGTGGTGTGTTGTCGGTGTGGTTAGAGGGTCTAAGGCGCTCCATGCAGGTTGCATGTGTCCTGTAGACTTGGGTTCAAATACCTTTCCTGACAATCATTTTTGAATTTTTTGCCCTCCTGCAGCTGTATTTATGAGTTCCCATAAGACAAACCTCCAATCTAGTACCTTTTATTCAGGTAAATGCAGCTGTATTTATGACTTCCCATGAGATAAATCTCCAATCTAGTACCTTTTATTCAGGTAAATTATCTACTCTATATGTGTCCTATATTTTCTTTGATATATATTCATTAAGAAATGTTTGTCTCTTTTAAGTTGACTGTATGTCCTCTTTTCTTGCAGTCTTGAAATATTTGATGTGACCAGAGGTATTGTGTTAAATCCATGTCTCTATTTTGTCTGGTTCAATCAGGACGTTTCTGTATTGAGAATCAGTTTATCTTGCCGAGTTCCGGGTGTAGTCTGAATTTGGCTTTATTTTACTAAGTTTTTTCTAACAATAAGATATCATGCCAAAACCCAGGATCGAACCAGGGACCTTTAGATCTTCAGTCTAACGCTCTCCCAACTGAGCTATTTCGGCTACATTGCATTACAGTTTGTGTGATTTTTTTTCAGCACAAGTGTCCTGTGCAGGAAATGACTCATGATATTTTCTGAGTCGTAGTAGCAGTGATGTGTTGTCGGTGTGGTTAGAGGGTCTAAGGCGCTCCATGCAGGTTGCATGTGTCCTGTAGACTTGGTTTCAAATACCTTTCCTGACAATCATTTTTGAATTTTTTGCCCTCCTGCAGCTGTATTTATGAGTTCCCATAAGACAAACCTCCAATCTAGTACCTTTTATTCAGGTAAATGCAGCTGTATTTATGACTTCCCATGAGATAAATCTCCAATCTAGTACCTTTTATTCAGGTAAATTATCTACTCTATAGGTGTCCTATATTTTCTTTGATATATATTCATTAAGAAATGTTTGTCTCTTTTAAGTTGACTGTATGTCCTCTTTTCTTGCAGTCTTGAAATATTTGATGTGACCAGAGGTATTGTGTTAAATCCATGTCTCTATTTTGTCTGGTTCAATCAGGACGTTTCTGTATTGAGAATCAGTTTATCTTGCCGAGTTCCGGGTGTAGTCTGAATTTGGCTTTATTTTACTAAGTTTTTTCTAACAATAAGATATCATGCCGACACCCGGGATCGAACCAGGGACGTTTAGATCTTCAGTCTAACGCTCTCCCAACTGAGCTATTTCGGCTACATTGCATCACACTTTGTGTGATTTTTTTTCAGCACAAGTGTCCTGTGCAGGCAAAGACTCATGATATTTTCGGAGTCGTAGTAGCAGTGGTGTGTTGTCGGTGTGGTTAGAGGGTCTAAGGCGCTCCATGCAGGTTGCATGTGTCCTGTAGACTTGGGTTCAAATACCTTTCCTGACAATCATTTTTGAATTTTTTGCCCTCCTGCAGCTGTATTTATGAGTTCCCATAAGACAAACCTCCAATCTAGTACCTTTTATTCAGGTAAATGCAGCTGTATTTATGACTTCCCATGAGATAAATCTCCAATCTAGTACCTTTTATTCAGGTAAATTATCTACTCTATATGTGTCCTATATTTTCTTTGATATATATTCATTAAGAAATGTTTGTCTCTTTTAAGTTGACTGTATGTCCTCTTTTCTTGCAGTCTTGAAATATTTGATGTGACCAGAGGTATTGTGTTAAATCCATGTCTCTATTTTGTCTGGTTCAATCAGGACGTTTCTGTATTGAGAATCAGTTTATCTTGCCGAGTTCCGGGTGTAGTCTGAATTTGGCTTTATTTTACTAAGTTTTTTCTAACAATAAGATATCATGCCGAAACCCGGGATCGAACCAGGGACCTTTAGATCTTCAGTCTAATGCTCTCCCAACTGAGCTATTTCGGCTACATTGCATCACAGTTTGTGTGATTTTTTTTCAGCACAAGTGTCCTGTGCAGGCAAAGACTCATGATATTTTCTGAGTCGTAGTAGCAGTGGTGTGTTGTCGGTGTGGTTAGAGGGTCTAAGGCGCTCCATGCAGGTTGCATGTGTCCTGTAGACTTGGGTTCAAATACCTTTCCTGACAATCATTTTTGAATTTTTTGCCCTCCTGCAGCTGTATTTATGAGTTCCCATAAGACAAACCTCCAATCTAGTACCTTTTATTCAGGTAAATGCAGCTGTATTTATGACTTCCCATGAGATAAATCTCCAATCTAGTACCTTTTATTCAGGTAAATTATCTACTCTATATGTGTCCTATATTTTCTTTGATATATATTCATTAAGAAATGTTTGTCTCTTTTAAGTTGACTGTATGTCCTCTTTTCTTGCAGTCTTGAAATATTTGATGTGACCAGAGGTATTGTGTTAAATCCATGTCTCTATTTTGTCTGGTTCAATCAGGACGTTTCTGTATTGAGAATCAGTTTATCTTGCCGAGTTCCGGGTGTAGTCTGAATTTGGCTTTATTTTACTAAGTTTTTTCTAACAATAAGATATCATGCCAAAACCCAGGATCGAACCAGGGACCTTTAGATCTTCAGTCTAACGCTCTCCCAACTGAGCTATTTCGGCTACATTGCATTACAGTTTGTGTGATTTTTTTTCAGCACAAGTGTCCTGTGCAGGAAATGACTCATGATATTTTCTGAGTCGTAGTAGCAGTGATGTGTTGTCGGTGTGGTTAGAGGGTCTAAGGCGCTCCATGCAGGTTGCATGTGTCCTGTAGACTTGGTTTCAAATACCTTTCCTGACAATCATTTTTGAATTTTTTGCCCTCCTGCAGCTGTATTTATGAGTTCCCATAAGACAAACCTCCAATCTAGTACCTTTTATTCAGGTAAATGCAGCTGTATTTATGACTTCCCATGAGATAAATCTCCAATCTAGTACCTTTTATTCAGGTAAATTATCTACTCTATATGTGTCCTATATTTTCTTTGATGTATATTCATTAAGAAATGTTTGTCTCTTTTAAGTTGACTGTATGTCCTCTTTTCTTGCAGTCTTGAAATATTTGATGTGACCAGAGGTATTGTGTAAAATCCATGTCTCTATTTTGTCTGGTTCAATCAGGACGTTTCTGTATTGAGAATCAGTTTATCTTGCCAAGTTCCGGGTGTAGTCTGAATTTGGCTTTATTTTACTAAGTTTTTTCTAACAATAAGATATCATGCTGAAACCCAGGATCGAACCAGGGACCTTTAGATCTTCAGTCTAACGCTCTCCCAACTAAGCTATTTTGGCTACATTGCATCACAGTTTGTGTGATTTTTTTTCAGCACAAGTGTCCTGTGCAGGCAAAGACTCATGATATTTTCTGAGTCGTAGTAGCAGTGGTGTGTTGTCGGTGTGGTTAGAGGGTCTAAGGCGCTCCATACAGGTTGCATGTGTCCTGTAGACTTGGGTTCAAATACCTTTCCTGACAATCATTTTTGAATTTTTTGCCCTCCTGCAGCTGTATTTATGAGTTCCCATAAGACAAACCTCCAATCTAGTACCTTTTATTCAGGTAAATGCAGCTGTATTTATGACTTCCCATGAGATAAATCTCCAATCTAGTACCTTTTATTCAGGTAAATTATCTACTCTATATGTGTCCTATATTTTCTTTGATATATATTCATTAAGAAATGTTTGTCTCTTTTAAGTTGACTGTATGTCCTCTTTTCTTGCAGTCTTGAAATATTTGATGTGACCAGAGGTATTGTGTTAAATCCATGTCTCTATTTTGTCTGGTTCAATCAGGACGTTTCTGTATTGAGAATCAGTTTATCTTGCCGAGTTCCGGGTGTAGTCTGAATTTGGCTTTATTTTACTAAGTTTTTTCTAACAATAAGATATCATGCCAAAACCCAGGATCGAACCAGGGACCTTTAGATCTTCAGTCTAACGCTCTCCCAACTGAGCTATTTCGGCTACATTGCATTACAGTTTGTGTGATTTTTTTTCAGCACAAGTGTCCTGTGCAGGAAATGACTCATGATATTTTCTGAGTCGTAGTAGCAGTGATGTGTTGTCGGTGTGGTTAGAGGGTCTAAGGCGCTCCATGCAGGTTGCATGTGTCCTGTAGACTTGGTTTCAAATACCTTTCCTGACAATCATTTTTGAATTTTTTGCCCTCCTGCAGCTGTATTTATGAGTTCCCATAAGACAAACCTCCAATCTAGTACCTTTTATTCAGGTAAATGCAGCTGTATTTATGACTTCCCATGAGATAAATCTCCAATCTAGTACCTTTTATTCAGGTAAATTATCTACTCTATAGGTGTCCTATATTTTCTTTGATATATATTCATTAAGAAATGTTTGTCTCTTTTAAGTTGACTGTATGTCCTCTTTTCTTGCAGTCTTGAAATATTTGATGTGACCAGAGGTATTGTGTTAAATCCATGTCTCTATTTTGTCTGGTTCAATCAGGACGTTTCTGTATTGAGAATCAGTTTATCTTGCCGAGTTCCGGGTGTAGTCTGAATTTGGCTTTATTTTACTAAGTTTTTTCTAACAATAAGATATCATGCCGACACCCGGGATCGAACCAGGGACGTTTAGATCTTCAGTCTAACGCTCTCCCAACTGAGCTATTTCGGCTACATTGCATCACACTTTGTGTGATTTTTTTTCAGCACAAGTGTCCTGTGCAGGCAAAGACTCATGATATTTTCGGAGTCGTAGTAGCAGTGGTGTGTTGTCGGTGTGGTTAGAGGGTCTAAGGCGCTCCATGCAGGTTGCATGTGTCCTGTAGACTTGGGTTCAAATACCTTTCCTGACAATCATTTTTGAATTTTTTGCCCTCCTGCAGCTGTATTTATGAGTTCCCATAAGACAAACCTCCAATCTAGTACCTTTTATTCAGGTAAATGCAGCTGTATTTATGACTTCCCATGAGATAAATCTCCAATCTAGTACCTTTTATTCAGGTAAATTATCTACTCTATATGTGTCCTATATTTTCTTTGATATATATTCATTAAGAAATGTTTGTCTCTTTTAAGTTGACTGTATGTCCTCTTTTCTTGCAGTCTTGAAATATTTGATGTGACCAGAGGTATTGTGTTAAATCCATGTCTCTATTTTGTCTGGTTCAATCAGGACGTTTCTGTATTGAGAATCAGTTTATCTTGCCGAGTTCCGGGTGTAGTCTGAATTTGGCTTTATTTTACTAAGTTTTTTCTAACAATAAGATATCATGCCGAAACCCGGGATCGAACCAGGGACCTTTAGATCTTCAGTCTAATGCTCTCCCAACTGAGCTATTTCGGCTACATTGCCTCACAGTTTGTGTGATTTTTTTTCAGCACAAGTGTCCTGTGCAGGCAAAGACTCATGATATTTTCTGAGTCGTAGTAGCAGTGGTGTGTTGTCGGTGTGGTTAGAGGGTCTAAGGCGCTCCATGCAGGTTGCATGTGTCCTGTAGACTTGGGTTCAAATACCTTTCCTGACAATCATTTTTGAATTTTTTGCCCTCCTGCAGCTGTATTTATGAGTTCCCATAAGACAAACCTCCAATCTAGTACCTTTTATTCAGGTAAATGCAGCTGTATTTATGACTTCCCATGAGATAAATCTCCAATCTAGTACCTTTTATTCAGGTAAATTATCTACTCTATATGTGTCCTATATTTTCTTTGATATATATTCATTAAGAAATGTTTGTCTCTTTTAAGTTGACTGTATGTCCTCTTTTCTTGCAGTCTTGAAATATTTGATGTGACCAGAGGTATTGTGTTAAATCCATGTCTCTATTTTGTCTGGTTCAATCAGGACGTTTCTGTATTGAGAATCAGTTTATCTTGCCGAGTTCCGGGTGTAGTCTGAATTTGGCTTTATTTTACTAAGTTTTTTCTAACAATAAGATATCATGCCAAAACCCAGGATCGAACCAGGGACCTTTAAATCTTCAGTCTAACGCTCTCCCAACTGAGCTATTTCGGCTACATTGCATTACAGTTTGTGTGATTTTTTTTCAGCACAAGTGTCCTGTGCAGGAAATGACTCATGATATTTTCTGAGTCGTAGTAGCAGTGATGTGTTGTCGGTGTGGTTAGAGGGTCTAAGGCGCTCCATGCAGGTTGCATGTGTCCTGTAGACTTGGTTTCAAATACCTTTCCTGACAATCATTTTTGAATTTTTTGCCCTCCTGCAGCTGTATTTATGAGTTCCCATAAGACAAACCTCCAATCTAGTACCTTTTATTCAGGTAAATGCAGCTGTATTTATGACTTCCCATGAGATAAATCTCCAATCTAGTACCTTTTATTCAGGTAAATTATCTACTCTATATGTGTCCTATATTTTCTTTGATGTATATTCATTAAGAAATGTTTGTCTCTTTTAAGTTGACTGTATGTCCTCTTTTCTTGCAGTCTTGAAATATTTGATGTGACCAGAGGTATTGTGTAAAATCCATGTCTCTATTTTGTCTGGTTCAATCAGGACGTTTCTGTATTGAGAATCAGTTTATCTTGCCAAGTTCCGGGTGTAGTCTGAATTTGGCTTTATTTTACTAAGTTTTTTCTAACAATAAGATATCATGCTGAAACCCAGGATCGAACCAGGGACCTTTAGATCTTCAGTCTAACGCTCTCCCAACTAAGCTATTTTGGCTACATTGCATCACAGTTTGTGTGATTTTTTTTCAGCACAAGTGTCCTGTGCAGGCAAAGACTCATGATATTTTCTGAGTCGTAGTAGCAGTGGTGTGTTGTCGGTGTGGTTAGAGGGTCTAAGGCGCTCCATACAGGTTGCATGTGTCCTGTAGACTTGGGTTCAAATACCTTTCCTGACAATCATTTTTGAATTTTTTGCCCTCCTGCAGCTGTATTTATGAGTTCCCATAAGACAAACCTCCAATCTAGTACCTTTTATTCAGGTAAATGCAGCTGTATTTATGACTTCCCATGGAATAAATCTCCAATCTAGTACCTTTTATTCAGGTAAATTATCTACTCTATATGTGTCCTATATTTTCTTTGATATATATTCATTAAGAAATGTTTGTCTCTTTTAAGTTGACTGTATGTCCTCTTTTCTTGCAGTCTTGAAATATTTGATGTGACCAGAGGTATTGTGTTAAATCCATGTCTCTATTTTGTCTGGTTCAATCAGGACGTTTCTGTATTGAGAATCAGTTTATCTTGCCAAGTTCCGGGTGTAGTCTGAATTTGGCTTTATTTTACTACGTTTTTTCTAACAATAAGATATCATGCCGAAACCCGGGATCGAGCCAGGGACCTTTAGATCTTCAGTCTAACGCTCTCCCAACTGAGCTATTTCGGCTACATTGCATCACAGTTTGTGTGATTTTTTTTCAGCACAAGTGTCCTGTGCAGGCAAAGACTCATGATATTTTCTGAGTCGTAGTAGCAGTGGTGTGTTGTCGGTGTGGTTAGAGGGTCTAAGGCGCTCCATACAGGTTGCATGTGTCCTGTAGACTTGGGTTCAAATACCTTTCCTGACAATCATTTTTGAATTTTTTGCCCTCCTGCAGCTGTATTTATGAGTTCCTATAAGACAAACCTCCAATCTAGTACCTTTTATTCAGGTAAATGCAGCTGTATTTATGACTTCCCATGAGATAAATCTCCAATCTAGTACCTTTTATTCAGGTAAATTATCTACTCTATATGTGTCCTATATTTTCTTTGATATATATTCATTAAGAAATGTTTGTCTCTTTTAAGTTGACTGTATGTCCTCTTTTCTTGCAGTCTTGAAATATTTGATGTGACCAGAGGTAATGTGTAAAATCCATGTCTCTATTTTGTCTGGTTCAATCAGGACGTTTCTGTATTGAGAATCAGTTTATCTTGCCAAGTTCCGGGTGTAGTCTGAATTTGGCTTTATTTTACTAAGTTTTTTCTAACAATAAGATATCATGCCGAAACCCGGGATCGAACCAGGGACCTTTAGATATTCAGTCTAACGCTCTCCCAACTGAGCTATTTCAGCTAAATTGCATCACAGTTTGTGTGATTTTTTTTCAGCAGAAGTGTCCCGTGCAGGCAAAGACTCATGATATTTTCGGAGTCGTAGTAGCAGTGGTGTGTTGTCGGTGTGGTTAGAGGGTCTAAGGCGCTCCATGCAGGTTGCATGTGTCCTGTAGACTTGGGTTCAAATACCTTTCCTGACAACCATTTTTGAATTTTTTGCCCTCCTGCAGCTGTATTTATGAGTTCCCATAAGACAAACCTCCAATCTAGTACCTTTTATTCAGGTAAATGCAGCTGTATTTATGACTTCCCATGAGATAAATCTCCAATCTAGTACCTTTTATTCAGGTAAATTATCTACTCTATATGTGTCCTATATTTTCTTTGATATATATTCATTAAGAAATGTTTGTCTCTTTTAAAGAGTAACTGTCAGGCTGCAGAAGCTAATTTAAACCTCTATTCTCCTGTGTTAAACAGTTTAGACAGAAGCCAAAAAGACATTACTAAAGATAAAGATCTCTCTTACATTTAATGTGTGCTTATCAGCACAGCTAAGCTCCTAAGGAGGACGCAAGCCGCATTCCATACTGCAAAGCATTCTGGGGCCCTCCCCTCGGCTGCTAAGGAGAAGACGGGATCAAGTTTCAGCAGCTTCTAACGCAGTCCAGCCACAGCACAGATAAATCTCCGGGGCAGCGTACACTGCAGGAGTCCGCTATTGTTCCTAGCCACATGGCTCATTAATATTCACTGCACACTGTGTTATTCTGTACTAGCTCCTCTGTGATCAGAAGCAGGCAGGACATGACGACACATTTGGCTTCACAAACATGGAACCTGCCATGGGCTGTCAGGAGCATCATTCTCTGCATATACTATATAAAAATTCTGTGAAATCCAAACGTGGACAGTGAAATGCATATGTAATGTAAGTACAGACAATCTTTAGCTACTGATATATGTGTTTATTTTCTCTGAGACCTTATACCTAACAGCTCCTCTTTAAGTTGACTGTATGTCCTCTTTTCTTGCAGTCTTGAAATATTTGATGTGACCAGAGGTATTGTGTAAAATCCATGTCTCTATTTTGTCTGGTTCAATCAGGACGTTTCTGTATTGAGAATCAGTTTATCTTGCCGAGTTCCGGGTGTAGTCTGAATTTGGCTTTATTTTACTAAGTTTTTTCTAACAATAAGATATCATGCCGAAACCCGGGATCGAACCAGGGACCTTTAGATCTTCAGTCTAACGCTCTCCCAACTAAGCTATTTCAGCTACATTGCATCACAGTTTGTGTGATTTTTTTTCAGCAGAAGTGTCCCGTGCAGGCAAAGACTCATGATATTTTCGGAGTCGTAGTAGCAGTGGTGTGTTGTCGGTGTGGTTAGAGGGTCTAAGGCGCTCCATGCAGGTTGCATGTGTCCTGTAGACTTGGGTTCAAATACCTTTCCTGACAACCATTTTTGAATTTTTTGCCCTCCTGCAGCTGTATTTATGAGTTCCCATAAGACAAACCTCCAATCTAGTACCTTTTATTCAGGTAAATGCAGCTGTATTTATGACTTCCCATGAGATAAATCTCCAATCTAGTACCTTTTATTCAGGTAAATTATCTACTCTATATGTGTCCTATATTTTCTTTGATATATATTCATTAAGAAATGTTTGTCTCTTTTAAGTTGACTGTATGTCCTCTTTTCTTGCAGTCTTGAAATATTTGATGTGACCAGAGGTAATGTGTAAAATCCATGTCTCTATTTTGTCTGGTTCAATCAGGACGTTTCTGTATTGAGAATCAGTTTATCTTGCCAAGTTCCGGGTGTAGTCTGAATTTGGCTTTATTTTACTAAGTTTTTTCTAACAATAAGATATCATGCCGAAACCCGGGATCGAACCAGGGACCTTTAGATATTCAGTCTAACGCTCTCCCAACTGAGCTATTTCAGCTAAATTGCATCACAGTTTGTGTGATTTTTTTTCAGCAGAAGTGTCCCGTGCAGGCAAAGACTCATGATATTTTCGGAGTCGTAGTAGCAGTGGTGTGTTGTCGGTGTGGTTAGAGGGTCTAAGGCGCTCCATGCAGGTTGCATGTGTCCTGTAGACTTGGGTTCAAATACCTTTCCTGACAACCATTTTTGAATTTTTTGCCCTCCTGCAGCTGTATTTATGAGTTCCCATAAGACAAACCTCCAATCTAGTACCTTTTATTCAGGTAAATGCAGCTGTATTTATGACTTCCCATGAGATAAATCTCCAATCTAGTACCTTTTATTCAGGTAAATTATCTACTCTATATGTGTCCTATATTTTCTTTGATATATATTCATTAAGAAATGTTTGTCTCTTTTAAAGAGTAACTGTCAGGCTGCAGAAGCTAATTTAAACCTCTATTCTCCTGTGTTAAACAGTTTAGACAGAAGCCAAAAAGACATTACTAAAGATAAAGATCTCTCTTACATTTAATGTGTGCTTATCAGCACAGCTAAGCTCCTAAGGAGGACGCAAGCCGCATTCCATACTGCAAAGCATTCTGGGGCCCTCCCCTCGGCTGCTAAGGAGAAGACGGGATCAAGTTTCAGCAGCTTCTAACGCAGTCCAGCCACAGCACAGATAAATCTCCGGGGCAGCGTACACTGCAGGAGTCCGCTATTGTTCCTAGCCACATGGCTCATTAATATTCACTGCACACTGTGTTATTCTGTACTAGCTCCTCTGTGATCAGAAGCAGGCAGGACATGACGACACATTTGGCTTCACAAACATGGAACCTGCCATGGGCTGTCAGGAGCATCATTCTCTGCATATACTATATAAAAATTCTGTGAAATCCAAACGTGGACAGTGAAATGCATATGTAATGTAAGTACAGCCAATCTTTAGCTACTGATATATGTGTTTATTTTCTCTGAGACCTTATACCTAACAGCTCCTCTTTAAGTTGACTGTATGTCCTCTTTTCTTGCAGTCTTGAAATATTTGATGTGACCAGAGGTATTGTGTAAAATCCATGTCTCTATTTTGTCTGGTTCAATCAGGACGTTTCTGTATTGAGAATCAGTTTATCTTGCCGAGTTCCGGGTGTAGTCTGAATTTGGCTTTATTTTACTAAGTTTTTTCTAACAATAAGATATCATGCCGAAACCCGGGATCGAACCAGGGACCTTTAGATCTTCAGTCTAACGCTCTCCCAACTAAGCTATTTCAGCTACATTGCATCACAGTTTGTGTGATTTTTTTTCAGCAGAAGTGTCCCGTGCAGGCAAAGACTCATGATATTTTCGGAGTCGTAGTAGCAGTGGTGTGTTGTCGGTGTGGTTAGAGGGTCTAAGGCGCTCCATGCAGGTTGCATGTGTCCTGTAGACTTGGGTTCAAATACCTTTCCTGACAACCATTTTTGAATTTTTTGCCCTCCTGCAGCTGTATTTATGAGTTCCCATAAGACAAACCTCCAATCTAGTACCTTTTATTCAGGTAAATGCAGCTGTATTTATGACTTCCCATGAGATAAATCTCCAATCTAGTACCTTTTATTCAGGTAAATTATCTACTCTATATGTGTCCTATATTTTCTTTGATATATATTCATTAAGAAATGTTTGTCTCTTTTAAGTTGACTGTATGTCCTCTTTTCTTGCAGTCTTGAAATATTTGATGTGACCAGAGGTATTGTGTTAAATCCATGTCTCTATTTTGTCTGGTTCAATCAGGACGTTTCTGTATTGAGAATCAGTTTATCTTGCCGAGTTCCGGGTGTAGTCTGAATTTGGCTTTATTTTACTAAGTTTTTTCTAACAATAAGATATCATGCCAAAACCCAGGATGGAACCAGGGACCTTTAGGTCTTCAGTCTAACGCTCTCCCAACTGAGCTATTTCGGCTAAATTGCATTACAGTTTGTGTGATTTTTTTTCAGCACAAGTGTCCTGTGCAGGAAAAGACTCATGATATTTTCTGAGTCATAGTAGCAGTGATGTGTTGTCGGTGTGGTTAGAGGGTCTAAGGCGCTCCACGCAGGTTGCATGTGTCATGTAGACTTGGTTTCAAATACCTTTCCTGACAATCATTTTTGAATTTTTTGCCCTCCTGCAGCTGTATTTATGAGTTCCCATAAGACAAACCTCCAATCTAGTACCTTTTATTCAGGTAAATGCAGCTGTATTTATGACTTCCCATGAGATAAATCTCCAATCTAGTACCTTTTATTCAGGTAAATTATCTACTCTATATGTGTCCTATATTTTCTTTGATATATATTCATTAAGAAATGTTTGTCTCTTTTAAGTTGACTGTATGTCCTCTTTTCTTGCAGTCTTGAAATATTTGATGTGACCAGAGGTATTGTGTAAAATCCATGTCTCTATTTTGTCTGGTTCAATCAGGACGTTTCTGTATTGAGAATCAGTTTATCTTGCCGAGTTCCGGGTGTAGTCTGAATTTGGCTTTATTTTACTAAGTTTTTTCTAACAATAAGATATCATGCCGAAACCCGGGATCGAACCAGGGACCATTAGATCTTCAGTCTAACGCTCTCCCAACTGAGCTATTTCGGCTACATTACATCACAGCTTGTGTGATTTTTTTTCAGCACAAGTGTCCTGTGCAGGCAAAGACTCATGATATTTTCTGAGTCGTAGTAGCAGTGTTGTATTGTCGGTGTGGTTAGAGGGTCTAAGGCGCTCCATACAGGTTGCATGTGTCCTGTAGACTTGGGTTCAAATACCTTTCCTGACAATCATTTTTGAATTTTTTGCCCTCCTGCAGCTGTATTTATGAGTTCCTATAAGACAAACCTCCAATCTAGTACCTTTTATTCAGGTAAATGCAGCTGTATTTATGACTTCCCATGAGATAAATCTCCAATCTAGTACCTTTTATTCAGGTAAATTATCTACTCTATATGTGTCCTATATTTTCTTTGATATATATTCATTAAGAAATGTTTGTCTCTTTTAAGTTGACTGTATGTCCTCTTTTCTTGCAGTCTTGAAATATTTGATGTGACCAGAGGTATTGTGTTAAATCCATGTCTCTATTTTGTCTGGTTCAATCAGGACGTTTCTGTATTGAGAATCAGTTTATCTTGCCGAGTTCCGGGTGTAGTCTGAATTTGGCTTTATTTTACTAAGTTTTTTCTAACAATAAGATATCATGCCAAAACCCAGGATCGAACCAGGGACCTTTAGATCTTCAGTCTAACGCTCTCCCAACTGAGCTATTTCGGCTAAATTGCATTACAGTTTGTGTGATTTTTTTTCAGCACAAGTGTCCTGTGCAGGAAAAGACTCATGATATTTTCTGAGTCATAGCAGCAGTGATGTGTTGTCGGTGTGGTTAGAGGGTCTAAGGCGCTCCACGCAGGTTGCATGTGTCATGTAGACTTGGTTTCAAATACCTTTCCTGACAATCATTTTTGAATTTTTTGCCCTCCTGCAGCTGTATTTATGAGTTCCCATAAGACAAACCTCCAATCTAGTACCTTTTATTCAGGTAAATGCAGCTGTATTTATGACTTCCCATGAGATAAATCTCCAATCTGGTACCTTTTATTCAGGTAAATTATCTACTCTATATGTGTCCTATATTTTCTTTGATATATATTCATTAAGAAATGTTTGTCTCTTTTAAGTTGACTGTATGTCCTCTTTTCTTGCAGTCTTGAAATATTTGATGTGACCAGAGGTATTGTGTAAAATCCATGTCTCTATTTTGTCTGGTTCAATCAGGACGTTTCTGTATTGAGAATCAGTTTATCTTGCCAAGTTCCGGGTGTAGTCTGAATTTGGCTTTATTTTACTAAGTTTTTTCTAACAATAAGATATCATGCCGAAACCCAGGATCGAACCAGGGACCTTTAGATCTTCAGTCTAACGCTCTCCCAACTAAGCTATTTCGGCTACATTGCATCACAGTTTGTGTGATTTTTTTTCAGCACAAGTGTCCTGTGCAGGCAAAGACTCATGATATTTTCTGAGTCGTAGTAGCAGTGGTGTGTTGTCGGTGTGGTTAGAGGGTCTAAGGCGCTCCATACAGGTTGCATGTGTCCTGTAGACTTGGGTTCAAATACCTTTCCTGACAATCATTTTTGAATTTTTTGCCCTCCTGCAGCTGTATTTATGAGTTCCTATAAGACAAACCTCCAATCTAGTACCTTTTATTCAGGTAAATGCAGCTGTATTTATGACTTCCCATGAGATAAATCTCCAATCTAGTACCTTTTATTCAGGTAAATTATCTACTCTATATGTGTCCTATATTTTCTTTGATATATATTCATTAAGAAATGTTTGTCTCTTTTAAGTTGACTGTATGTCCTCTTTTCTTGCAGTCTTGAAATATTTGATGTGACCAGAGGTATTGTGTAAAATCCATGTCTCTATTTTGTCTGGTTCAATCAGGACGTTTCTGTATTAGAATCAGTTTATCTTGCCGAGTTCCGGGTGTAGTCTGAATTTGGCTTTATTTTACTAAGTTTTTTCTAACAATAAGATATCATGCCGAAACCCGGGATCGAACCAGGGACCTTTAGATCTTCAGTATAACACTCTCCCAACTGAGCAATTTCGGCTACATTGCATCACAGCTTGTGTGATTTTTTTTCAGCACAAGTGTCCTGTGCAGGCAAAGACTCATGATATTTTCTGAGTCGTAGTAGCAGTGGTGTGTTGTCGGTGTGGTTAGAGGGTCTAAGGCGCTCCATACAGGTTGCATGTGTCCTGTAGACTTGGGTTCAAATACCTTTCCTGACAATCATTTTTGAATTTTTTGCCCTCCTGCAGCTGTATTTATGAGTTCCTATAAGACAAACCTCCAATCTAGTACCTTTTATTCAGGTAAATGCAGCTGTATTTATGACTTCCCATGAGATAAATCTCCAATCTAGTACCTTTTATTCAGGTAAATTATCTACTCTATATGTGTCCTATATTTTCTTTGATATATATTCATTAAGAAATGTTTGTCTCTTTTAAGTTGACTGTATGTCCTCTTTTCTTGCAGTCTTGAAATATTTGATGTGACCAGAGGTATTGTGTAAAATCCATGTCTCTATTTTGTCTGGTTCAATCAGGACGTTTCTGTATTAGAATCAGTTTATCTTGCCGAGTTCCGGGTGTAGTCTGAATTTGGCTTTATTTTACTAAGTTTTTTCTAACAATAAGATACCATGCCGAAACCCGGGATCGAACCAGGGACCTTTAGATCTTCAGTATAACACTCTCCCAACTGAGCTATTTCGGCTACATTGCATCACAGCTTGTGTGATTTTTTTTCAGCACAAGTGTCCTGTGCAGGCAAAGACTCATGATATTTTCTGAGTCGTAGTAGCAGTGGTGTGTTGTCGGTGTGGTTAGAGGGTCTAAGGCGCTCCATACAGGTTGCATGTGTCCTGTAGACTTGGGTTCAAATACCTTTCCTGACAATCATTTTTGAATTTTTTGCCCTCCTGCAGCTGTATTTATGAGTTCCTATAAGACAAACCTCCAATCTAGTACCTTTTATTCAGGTAAATGCAGCTGTATTTATGACTTCCCATGAGATAAATCTCCAATCTAGTACCTTTTATTCAGGTAAATTATCTACTCTATATGTGTCCTATATTTTCTTTGATATATATTCATTAAGAAATGTTTGTCTCTTTTAAGTTGACTGTATGTCCTCTTTTCTTGCAGTCTTGAAATATTTGATGTGACCAGAGGTATTGTGTAAAATCCATGTCTCTATTTTGTCTGGTTCAATCAGGACGTTTCTGTATTGAGAATCAGTTTATCTTGCCGAGTTCCGGGTGTAGTCTGAATTTGGCTTTATTTTACTAAGTTTTTTCTAACAATAAGATATCATGCCGAAACCCGGGATCGAACCAGGGACCTTTAGATCTTCAGTCTAACGCTCTCCCAACTGAGCTATTTCGGCTACATTACATCACAGCTTGTGTGATTTTTTTTCAGCACAAGTGTCCTGTGCAGGCAAAGACTCATGATATTTTCTGAGTCGTAGTAGCAGTGGTGTGTTGTCGGTGTGGTTAGAGGGTCTAAGGCGCTCCATACAGGTTGCATGTGTCCTGTAGACTTGGGTTCAAATACCTTTCCTGACAATCATTTTTGAATTTTTTGCCCTCCTGCAGCTGTATTTATGAGTTCCTATAAGACAAACCTCCAATCTAGTACCTTTTATTCAGGTAAATGCAGCTGTATTTATGACTTCCCATGAGATAAATCTCCAATCTAGTACCTTTTATTCAGGTAAATTATCTACTCTATATGTGTCCTATATTTTCTTTGATATATATTCATTAAGAAATGTTTGTCTCTTTTAAGTTGACTGTATGTCCTCTTTTCTTGCAGTCTTGAAATATTTGATGTGACCAGAGGTATTGTGTAAAATCCATGTCTCTATTTTGTCTGGTTCAATCAGGACGTTTCTGTATTGAGAATCAGTTTATCTTGCCGAGTTCCGGGTGTAGTCTGAATTTGGCTTTATTTTACTAAGTTTTTTCTAACAATAAGACATCATGCCGAAACCCGGGATCGAACCAGGGACCTTTAGATCTTCAGTCTAACGCTCTCCCAACTGAGCTATTTCGGCTACATTGCATCACAGCTTGTGTGATTTTTTTTCAGCACAAGTGTCCTGTGCAGGCAAAGACTCATGATATTTTCTGAGTCGTAGTAGCAGTGGTGTGTTGTCGGTGTGGTTAGAGGGTCTAAGGCGCTCCATGCAGGTTGCATGTGTCCTGTAGACTTGGGTTCAAATACCTTTCCTGACAATCATTTTTGAATTTTTTGCCCTCCTGCAGCTGTATTTATGAGTTCCTATAAGACAAACCTCCAATCTAGTACCTTTTATTCAGGTAAATGCAGCTGTATTTATGACTTCCCATGAGATAAATCTCCAATCTAGTACCTTTTATTCAGGTAAATTATCTACTCTATATGTGTCCTATATTTTCTTTGATATATATTCATTAAGAAATGTTTGTCTCTTTTAAGTTGACTGTATGTCCTCTTTTCTTGCAGTCTTGAAATATTTGATGTGACCAGAGGTATTGTGTAAAATCCATGTCTCTATTTTGTCTGGTTCAATCAGGACGTTTCTGTATTGAGAATCAGTTTATCTTGCCGAGTTCCGGGTGTAGTCTGAATTTGGCTTTATTTTACTAAGTTTTTTCTAACAATAAGATATCATGCCGAAACACTGGATCGAACCAGGGACCTTTAGATCTACAGTCTAACGCTCTCCCAACTGAGCTATTTCGGCTACATTACATCGCAGCTTGTGTGATTTTTTTTCAGCACAAGTGTCCTGTGCAGGCAAAGACTCATGATATTTTCTGAGTCGTAGTAGCAGTGGTGTGTTGTCGGTGTGGTTAGAGGGTCTAAGGCGCTCCATACAGGTTGCATGTGTCCTGTAGACTTGGGTTCAAATACCTTTCCTGACAATCATTTTTGAATTTTTTGCCCTCCTGCAGCTGTATTTATGAGTTCCTATAAGACAAACCTCCAATCTAGTACCTTTTATTCAGGTAAATGCAGCTGTATTTATGACTTCCCATGAGATAAATCTCCAATCTAGTACCTTTTATTCAGGTAAATTATCTACTCTATATGTGTCCTATATTTTCTTTGATATATATTCATTAAGAAATGTTTGTCTCTTTTAAGTTGACTGTATGTCCTCTTTTCTTGCAGTCTTGAAATATTTGATGTGACCAGAGGTATTGTGTAAAATCCATGTCTCTATTTTGTCTGGTTCAATCAGGACGTTTCTGTATTGAGAATCAGTTTATCTTGCCGAGTTCCGGGTGTAGTCTGAATTTGGCTTTATTTTACTAAGTTTTTTCTAACAATAAGATATCATGCCGAAACCCAGGATCGAACCAGGGACCTTTAGATCTTCAGTCTAACGCTCTCCCAACTGAGCTATTTCGGCTACATTGCATCACAGCTTGTGTGATTTTTTTTCAGCACAAGTGTCCTGTGCAGGCAAAGACTCATGATATTTTCTGAGTCGTAGTAGCAGTGGTGTGTTGTCGGTGTGGTTAGAGGGTCTAAGGCGCTCCATACAGGTTGCATGTGTCCTGTAGACTTGGGTTCAAATACCTTTCCTGACAATCATTTTTGAATTTTTTGCCCTCCTGCAGCTGTATTTATGAGTTCCTATAAGACAAACCTCCAATCTAGTACCTTTTATTCAGGTAAATGCAGCTGTATTTATGACTTCCCATGAGATAAATCTCCAATCTAGTACCTTTTATTCAGGTAAATTATCTACTCTATATGTGTCCTATATTTTCTTTGATATATATTCATTAAGAAATGTTTGTCTCTTTTAAGTTGACTGTATGTCCTCTTTTCTTGCAGTCTTGAAATATTTGATGTGACCAGAGGTATTGTGTAAAATCCATGTCTCTATTTTGTCTGGTTCAATCAGGACGTTTCTGTATTGAGAATCAGTTTATCTTGCCGAGTTCCGGGTGTAGTCTGAATTTGGCTTTATTTTACTAAGTTTTTTCTAACAATAAGATATCATGCCGAAACCCGGGATCGAACCAGGGACCTTTAGATCTTCAGTCTAACGCTCTCCCAACTGAGCTATTTCAGCTACATTGCATCACAGCTTGTGTGATTTTTTTTCAGCACAAGTGTCCTGTGCAGGCAAAGACTCATGATATTTTCTGAGTCGTAGTAGCAGTGGTGTGTTGTCGGTGTGGTTAGAGGGTCTAAGGCGCTCCATGCAGGTTGCATGTGTCCTGTAGACTTGGGTTCAAATACCTTTCCTGACAATCATTTTTGAATTTTTTGCCCTCCTGCAGCTGTATTTATGAGTTCCTATAAGACAAACCTCCAATCTAGTACCTTTTATTCAGGTAAATGCAGCTGTATTTATGACTTCCCATGAGATAAATCTCCAATCTAGTACCTTTTATTCAGGTAAATTATCTACTCTATATGTGTCCTATATTTTCTTTGATATATATTCATTAAGAAATGTTTGTCTCTTTTAAGTTGACTGTATGTCCTCTTTTCTTGCAGTCTTGAAATATTTGATGTGACCAGAGGTATTGTGTAAAATCCATGTCTCTATTTTGTCTGGTTCAATCAGGACGTTTCTGTATTGAGAATCAGTTTATCTTGCCGAGTTCCGGGTGTAGTCTGAATTTGGCTTTATTTTACTAAGTTTTTTCTAACAATAAGATATCATGCCGAAACACTGGATCGAACCAGGGACCTTTAGATCTTCAGTCTAACGCTCTCCCAACTGAGCTATTTCGGCTACATTACATCGCAGCTTGTGTGATTTTTTTTCAGCACAAGTGTCCTGTGCAGGCAAAGACTCATGATATTTTCTGAGTCGTAGTAGCAGTGGTGTGTTGTCGGTGTGGTTAGAGGGTCTAAGGCGCTCCATACAGGTTGCATGTGTCCTGTAGACTTGGGTTCAAATACCTTTCCTGACAATCATTTTTGAATTTTTTGCCCTCCTGCAGCTGTATTTATGAGTTCCTATAAGACAAACCTCCAATCTAGTACCTTTTATTCAGGTAAATGCAGCTGTATTTATGACTTCCCATGAGATAAATCTCCAATCTAGTACCTTTTATTCAGGTAAATTATCTACTCTATATGTGTCCTATATTTTCTTTGATATATATTCATTAAGAAATGTTTGTCTCTTTTAAGTTGACTGTATGTCCTCTTTTCTTGCAGTCTTGAAATATTTGATGTGACCAGAGGTATTGTGTAAAATCCATGTCTCTATTTTGTCTGGTTCAATCAGGACGTTTCTGTATTGAGAATCAGTTTATCTTGCCGAGTTCCGGGTGTAGTCTGAATTTGGCTTTATTTTACTAAGTTTTTTCTAACAATAAGATATCATGCCGAAACACTGGATCGAACCAGGGACCTTTAGATCTTCAGTCTAACGCTCTCCCAACTGAGCTATTTCGGCTACATTACATCGCAGCTTGTGTGATTTTTTTTCAGCACAAGTGTCCTGTGCAGGCAAAGACTCATGATATTTTCTGAGTCGTAGTAGCAGTGGTGTGTTGTCGGTGTGGTTAGAGGGTCTAAGGCGCTCCATACAGGTTGCATGTGTCCTGTAGACTTGGGTTCAAATACCTTTCCTGACAATCATTTTTGAATTTTTTGCCCTCCTGCAGCTGTATTTATGAGTTCCTATAAGACAAACCTCCAATCTAGTACCTTTTATTCAGGTAAATGCAGCTGTATTTATGACTTCCCATGAGATAAATCTCCAATCTAGTACCTTTTATTCAGGTAAATTATCTACTCTATATGTGTCCTATATTTTCTTTGATATATATTCATTAAGAAATGTTTGTCTCTTTTAAGTTGACTGTATGTCCTCTTTTCTTGCAGTCTTGAAATATTTGATGTGACCAGAGGTATTGTGTAAAATCCATGTCTCTATTTTGTCTGGTTCAATCAGGACGTTTCTGTATTGAGAATCAGTTTATCTTGCCGAGTTCCGGGTGTAGTCTGAATTTGGCTTTATTTTACTAAGTTTTTTCTAACAATAAGATATCATGCCGAAACCCAGGATCGAACCAGGGACCTTTAGATCTTCAGTCTAACGCTCTCCCAACTGAGCTATTTCGGCTACATTGCATCACAGCTTGTGTGATTTTTTTTCAGCACAAGTGTCCTGTGCAGGCAAAGACTCATGATATTTTCTGAGTCGTAGTAGCAGTGGTGTGTTGTCGGTGTGGTTAGAGGGTCTAAGGCGCTCCATACAGGTTGCATGTGTCCTGTAGACTTGGGTTCAAATACCTTTCCTGACAATCATTTTTGAATTTTTTGCCCTCCTGCAGCTGTATTTATGAGTTCCTATAAGACAAACCTCCAATCTAGTACCTTTTATTCAGGTAAATGCAGCTGTATTTATGACTTCCCATGAGATAAATCTCCAATCTAGTACCTTTTATTCAGGTAAATTATCTACTCTATATGTGTCCTATATTTTCTTTGATATATATTCATTAAGAAATGTTTGTCTCTTTTAAGTTGACTGTATGTCCTCTTTTCTTGCAGTCTTGAAATATTTGATGTGACCAGAGGTATTGTGTAAAATCCATGTCTCTATTTTGTCTGGTTCAATCAGGACGTTTCTGTATTGAGAATCAGTTTATCTTGCCGAGTTCCGGGTGTAGTCTGAATTTGGCTTTATTTTACTAAGTTTTTTCTAACAATAAGATATCATGCCGAAACCCAGGATCGAACCAGGGACCTTTAGATCTTCAGTCTAACGCTCTCCCAACTGAGCTATTTCGGCTACATTGCATCACAGCTTGTGTGATTTTTTTTCAGCACAAGTGTCCTGTGCAGGCAAAGACTCATGATATTTTCTGAGTCGTAGTAGCAGTGGTGTGTTGTCGGTGTGGTTAGAGGGTCTAAGGCGCTCCATACAGGTTGCATGTGTCCTGTAGACTTGGGTTCAAATACCTTTCCTGACAATCATTTTTGAATTTTTTGCCCTCCTGCAGCTGTATTTATGAGTTCCTATAAGACAAACCTCCAATCTAGTACCTTTTATTCAGGTAAATGCAGCTGTATTTATGACTTCCCATGAGATAAATCTCCAATCTAGTACCTTTTATTCAGGTAAATTATCTACTCTATATGTGTCCTATATTTTCTTTGATATATATTCATTAAGAAATGTTTGTCTCTTTTAAGTTGACTGTATGTCCTCTTTTCTTGCAGTCTTGAAATATTTGATGTGACCAGAGGTATTGTGTAAAATCCATGTCTCTATTTTGTCTGGTTCAATCAGGACGTTTCTGTATTGAGAATCAGTTTATCTTGCCGAGTTCCGGGTGTAGTCTGAATTTGGCTTTATTTTACTAAGTTTTTTCTAACAATAAGATATCATGCCGAAACCCGGGATCGAACCAGGGACCTTTAGATCTTCAGTCTAACGCTCTCCCAACTGAGCTATTTCGGCTACATTACATCACAGCTTGTGTGATTTTTTTTCAGCACAAGTGTCCTGTGCAGGCAAAGACTCATGATATTTTCTGAGTCGTAGTAGCAGTGGTGTGTTGTTGGTGTGGTTAGAGGGTCTAAGGCGCTCCATACAGGTTGCATGTGTCCTGTAGACTTGGGTTCAAATACCTTTCCTGACAATCATTTTTGAATTTTTTGCCCTCCTGCAGCTGTATTTATGAGTTCCTATAAGACAAACCTCCAATCTAGTACCTTTTATTCAGGTAAATGCAGCTGTATTTATGACTTCCCATGAGATAAATCTCCAATCTAGTACCTTTTATTCAGGTAAATTATCTACTCTATATGTGTCCTATATTTTCTTTGATATATATTCATTAAGAAATGTTTGTCTCTTTTAAGTTGACTGTATGTCCTCTTTTCTTGCAGTCTTGAAATATTTGATGTGACCAGAGGTATTGTGTAAAATCCATGTCTCTATTTTGTCTGGTTCAATCAGGACGTTTCTGTATTGAGAATCAGTTTATCTTGCCGAGTTCCGGGTGTAGTCTGAATTTGGCTTTATTTTACTAAGTTTTTTCTAACAATAAGATATCATGCCGAAACCCGGGATCGAACCAGGGACCTTTAGATCTTCAGTCTAACGCTCTCCCAACTGAGCTATTTCGGCTACATTGCATCACAGCTTGTGTGATTTTTTTTCAGCACAAGTGTCCTGTGCAGGCAAAGACTCATGATATTTTCTGAGTCGTAGTAGCAGTGGTGTGTTGTCGGTGTGGTTAGAGGGTCTAAGGCGCTCCATACAGGTTGCATGTGTCCTGTAGACTTGGGTTCAAATACCTTTCCTGACAATCATTTTTGAATTTTTTGCCCTCCTGCAGCTGTATTTATGAGTTCCTATAAGACAAACCTCCAATCTAGTACCTTTTATTCAGGTAAATGCAGCTGTATTTATGACTTCCCATGAGATAAATCTCCAATCTAGTACCTTTTATTCAGGTAAATTATCTACTCTATATGTGTCCTATATTTTCTTTGATATATATTCATTAAGAAATGTTTGTCTCTTTTAAGTTGACTGTATGTCCTCTTTTCTTGCAGTCTTGAAATATTTGATGTGACCAGAGGTATTGTGTAAAATCCATGTCTCTATTTTGTCTGGTTCAATCAGGACGTTTCTGTATTGAGAATCAGTTTATCTTGCCGAGTTCCGGGTGTAGTCTGAATTTGGCTTTATTTTACTAAGTTTTTTCTAACAATAAGATATCATGCCGAAACCCGGGATCGAACCAGGGACCTTTAGATCTTCAGTCTAACGCTCTCCCAACTGAGCTATTTCGGCTACATTACATCACAGCTTGTGTGATTTTTTTTCAGCACAAGTGTCCTGTGCAGGCAAAGACTCATGATATTTTCTGAGTCGTAGTAGCAGTGGTGTGTTGTTGGTGTGGTTAGAGGGTCTAAGGCGCTCCATACAGGTTGCATGTGTCCTGTAGACTTGGGTTCAAATACCTTTCCTGACAATCATTTTTGAATTTTTTGCCCTCCTGCAGCTGTATTTATGAGTTCCTATAAGACAAACCTCCAATCTAGTACCTTTTATTCAGGTAAATGCAGCTGTATTTATGACTTCCCATGAGATAAATCTCCAATCTAGTACCTTTTATTCAGGTAAATTATCTACTCTATATGTGTCCTATATTTTCTTTGATATATATTCATTAAGAAATGTTTGTCTCTTTTAAGTTGACTGTATGTCCTCTTTTCTTGCAGTCTTGAAATATTTGATGTGACCAGAGGTATTGTGTAAAATCCATGTCTCTATTTTGTCTGGTTCAATCAGGACGTTTCTGTATTGAGAATCAGTTTATCTTGCCGAGTTCCGGGTGTAGTCTGAATTTGGCTTTATTTTACTAAGTTTTTTCTAACAATAAGATATCATGCCGAAACCCGGGATCGAACCAGGGACCTTTAGATCTTCAGTCTAACGCTCTCCCAACTGAGCTATTTCGGCTACATTGCATCACAGCTTGTGTGATTTTTTTTCAGCACAAGTGTCCTGTGCAGGCAAAGACTCATGATATTTTCTGAGTCGTAGTTGCAGTGGTGTGTTGTCGGTGTGGTTAGAGGGTCTAAGGCGCTCCATACAGGTTGCATGTGTCCTGTAGACTTGGGTTCAAATACCTTTCCTGACAATCATTTTTGAATTTTTTGCCCTCCTGCAGCTGTATTTATGAGTTCCTATAAGACAAACCTCCAATCTAGTACCTTTTATTCAGGTAAATGCAGCTGTATTTATGACTTCCCATGAGATAAATCTCCAATCTAGTACCTTTTATTCAGGTAAATTATCTACTCTATATGTGTCCTATATTTTCTTTGATATATATTCATTAAGAAATGTTTGTCTCTTTTAAGTTGACTGTATGTCCTCTTTTCTTGCAGTCTTGAAATATTTGATGTGACCAGAGGTATTGTGTAAAATCCATGTCTCTATTTTGTCTGGTTCAATCAGGACGTTTCTGTATTGAGAATCAGTTTATCTTGCCGAGTTCCGGGTGTAGTCTGAATTTGGCTTTATTTTACTAAGTTTTTTCTAACAATAAGATATCATGCCGAAACACGGGATCGAACCAGGGACCTTGAGATCTTCAGTCTAACGCTCTCCCAACTGAGCTATAAGGCGCTCCATACAGGTTGCATGTGTCCTGTAGACTTGGGTTCAAATACCTTTCCTGACAATCATTTTTGAATTTTTTGCCCTCCTGCAGCTGTATTTATGAGTTCCTATAAGACAAACCTCCAATCTAGTACCTTTTATTCAGGTAAATGCAGCTGTATTTATGACTTCCCATGAGATAAATCTCCAATCTAGTACCTTTTATTCAGGTAAATTATCTACTCTATATGTGTCCTATATTTTCTTTGATATATATTCATTAAGAAATGTTTGTCTCTTTTAAGTTGACTGTATGTCCTCTTTTCTTGCAGTCTTGAAATATTTGATGTGACCAGAGGTATTGTGTAAAATCCATGTCTCTATTTTGTCTGGTTCAATCAGGACGTTTCTGTATTGAGAATCAGTTTATCTTGCCGAGTTCCGGGTGTAGTCTGAATTTGGCTTTATTTTACTAAGTTTTTTCTAACAATAAGATATCATGCCGAAACCCGGGATCGAACCAGGGACCTTTAGATCTTCAGTCTAACGCTCTCCCAACTGAGCTATTTCGGCTACATTGCATCACAGCTTGTGTGATTTTTTTTCAGCACAAGTGTCCTGTGCAGGCAAAGACTCATGATATTTTCTGAGTCGTAGTAGCAGTGGTGTGTTGTCGGTGTGGTTAGAGGGTCTAAGGCGCTCCATACAGGTTGCATGTGTCCTGTAGACTTGGGTTCAAATACCTTTCCTGACAATCATTTTTGAATTTTTTGCCCTCCTGCAGCTGTATTTATGAGTTCCTATAAGACAAACCTCCAATCTAGTACCTTTTATTCAGGTAAATGCAGCTGTATTTATGACTTCCCATGAGATAAATCTCCAATCTAGTACCTTTTATTCAGGTAAATTATCTACTCTATATGTGTCCTATATTTTCTTTGATATATATTCATTAAGAAATGTTTGTCTCTTTTAAGTTGACTGTATGTCCTCTTTTCTTGCAGTCTTGAAATATTTGATGTGACCAGAGGTATTGTGTAAAATCCATGTCTCTATTTTGTCTGGTTCAATCAGGACGTTTCTGTATTGAGAATCAGTTTATCTTGCCGAGTTCCGGGTGTAGTCTGAATTTGGCTTTATTTTACTAAGTTTTTTCTAACAATAAGATATCATGCCGAAACACGGGATCGAACCAGGGACCTTGAGATCTTCAGTCTAACGCTCTCCCAACTGAGCTATAAGGCGCTCCATACAGGTTGCATGTGTCCTGTAGACTTGGGTTCAAATACCTTTCCTGACAATCATTTTTGAATTTTTTGCCCTCCTGCAGCTGTATTTATGAGTTCCTATAAGACAAACCTCCAATCTAGTACCTTTTATTCAGGTAAATGCAGCTGTATTTATGACTTCCCATGAGATAAATCTCCAATCTAGTACCTTTTATTCAGGTAAATTATCTACTCTATATGTGTCCTATATTTTCTTTGATATATATTCATTAAGAAATGTTTGTCTCTTTTAAGTTGACTGTATGTCCTCTTTTCTTGCAGTCTTGAAATATTTGATGTGACCAGAGGTATTGTGTAAAATCCATGTCTCTATTTTGTCTGGTTCAATCAGGACGTTTCTGTATTGAGAATCAGTTTATCTTGCCGAGTTCCGGGTGTAGTCTGAATTTGGCTTTATTTTACTAAGTTTTTTCTAACAATAAGATATCATGCCGAAACCCGGGATCGAACCAGGGACCTTTAGATCTTCAGTCTAACGCTCTCCCAACTGAGCTATTTCGGCTACATTGCATCACAGCTTGTGTGATTTTTTTTCAGCACAAGTGTCCTGTGCAGGCAAAGACTCATGATATTTTCTGAGTCGTAGTAGCAGTGGTGTGTTGTCGGTGTGGTTAGAGGGTCTAAGGCGCTCCATACAGGTTGCATGTGTCCTGTAGACTTGGGTTCAAATACCTTTCCTGACAATCATTTTTGAATTTTTTGCCCTCCTGCAGCTGTATTTATGAGTTCCTATAAGACAAACCTCCAATCTAGTACCTTTTATTCAGGTAAATGCAGCTGTATTTATGACTTCCCATGAGATAAATCTCCAATCTAGTACCTTTTATTCAGGTAAATTATCTACTCTATATGTGTCCTATATTTTCTTTGATATATATTCATTAAGAAATGTTTGTCTCTTTTAAGTTGACTGTATGTCCTCTTTTCTTGCAGTCTTGAAATATTTGATGTGACCAGAGGTATTGTGTAAAATCCATGTCTCTATTTTGTCTGGTTCAATCAGGACGTTTCTGTATTGAGAATCAGTTTATCTTGCCGAGTTCCGGGTGTAGTCTGAATTTGGCTTTATTTTACTAAGTTTTTTCTAACAATAAGATATCATGCCGAAACCCAGGATCGAACCAGGGACCTTTAGATCTTCAGTCTAACGCTCTCCCAACTGAGCTATTTCGGCTACATTGCATCACAGCTTGTGTGATTTTTTTTCAGCACAAGTGTCCTGTGCAGGCAAAGACTCATGATATTTTCTGAGTCGTAGTAGCAGTGGTGTGTTGTCGGTGTGGTTAGAGGGTCTAAGGCGCTCCATACAGGTTGCATGTGTCCTGTAGACTTGGGTTCAAATACCTTTCCTGACAATCATTTTTGAATTTTTTGCCCTCCTGCAGCTGTATTTATGAGTTCCTATAAGACAAACCTCCAATCTAGTACCTTTTATTCAGGTAAATGCAGCTGTATTTATGACTTCCCATGAGATAAATCTCCAATCTAGTACCTTTTATTCAGGTAAATTATCTACTCTATATGTGTCCTATATTTTCTTTGATATATATTCATTAAGAAATGTTTGTCTCTTTTAAGTTGACTGTATGTCCTCTTTTCTTGCAGTCTTGAAATATTTGATGTGACCAGAGGTATTGTGTAAAATCCATGTCTCTATTTTGTCTGGTTCAATCAGGACGTTTCTGTATTGAGAATCAGTTTATCTTGCCGAGTTCCGGGTGTAGTCTGAATTTGGCTTTATTTTACTAAGTTTTTTCTAACAATAAGATATCATGCCGAAACACGGGATCGAACCAGGGACCTTTAGATCTTCAGTCTAACGCTCTCCCAACTGAGCTATTTCGGCTACATTACATCACAGCTTGTGTGATTTTTTTTCAGCACAAGTGTCCTGTGCAGGCAAAGACTCATGATATTTTCTGAGTCGTAGTAGCAGTGGTGTGTTGTCGGTGTGGTTAGAGGGTCTAAGGCGCTCCATACAGGTTGCATGTGTCCTGTAGACTTGGGTTCAAATACCTTTCCTGACAATCATTTTTGAATTTTTTGCCCTCCTGCAGCTGTATTTATGAGTTCCTATAAGACAAACCTCCAATCTAGTACCTTTTATTCAGGTAAATGCAGCTGTATTTATGACTTCCCATGAGATAAATCTCCAATCTAGTACCTTTTATTCAGGTAAATTATCTACTCTATATGTGTCCTATATTTTCTTTGATATATATTCATTAAGAAATGTTTGTCTCTTTTAAGTTGACTGTATGTCCTCTTTTCTTGCAGTCTTGAAATATTTGATGTGACCAGAGGTATTGTGTAAAATCCATGTCTCTATTTTGTCTGGTTCAATCAGGACGTTTCTGTATTAGAATCAGTTTATCTTGCCGCGTTCCGGGTGTAGTCTGAATTTGGCTTTATTTTACTAAGTTTTTTCTAACAATAAGATATCATGCCGAAACCCAGGATCGAACCAGGGACCTTTAGATCTTCAGTCTAACGCTCTCCCAACTGAGCTATTTCGGCTACATTGCATCACAGCTTGTGTGATTTTTTTTCAGCACAAGTGTCCTGTGCAGGCAAAGACTCATGATATTTTCTGAGTCGTAGTAGCAGTGGTGTGTTGTCGGTGTGGTTAGAGGGTCTAAGGCGCTCCATACAGGTTGCATGTGTCCTGTAGACTTGGGTTCAAATACCTTTCCTGACAATCATTTTTGAATTTTTTGCCCTCCTGCAGCTGTATTTATGAGTTCCTATAAGACAAACCTCCAATCTAGTACCTTTTATTCAGGTAAATGCAGCTGTATTTATGACTTCCCATGAGATAAATCTCCAATCTAGTACCTTTTATTCAGGTAAATTATCTACTCTATATGTGTCCTATATTTTCTTTGATATATATTCATTAAGAAATGTTTGTCTCTTTTAAGTTGACTGTATGTCCTCTTTTCTTGCAGTCTTGAAATATTTGATGTGACCAGAGGTATTGTGTAAAATCCATGTCTCTATTTTGTCTGGTTCAATCAGGACGTTTCTGTATTGAGAATCAGTTTATCTTGCCGAGTTCCGGGTGTAGTCTGAATTTGGCTTTATTTTACTAAGTTTTTTCTAACAATAAGATATCATGCCGAAACACGGGATCGAACCAGGGACCTTTAGATCTTCAGTCTAACGCTCTCCCAACTGAGCTATAAGGCGCTCCATACAGGTTGCATGTGTCCTGTAGACTTGGGTTCAAATACCTTTCCTGACAATCATTTTTGAATTTTTTGCCCTCCTGCAGCTGTATTTATGAGTTCCTATAAGACAAACCTCCAATCTAGTACCTTTTATTCAGGTAAATGCAGCTGTATTTATGACTTCCCATGAGATAAATCTCCAATCTAGTACCTTTTATTCAGGTAAATTATCTACTCTATATGTGTCCTATATTTTCTTTGATATATATTCATTAAGAAATGTTTGTCTCTTTTAAGTTGACTGTATGTCCTCTTTTCTTGCAGTCTTGAAATATTTGATGTGACCAGAGGTATTGTGTAAAATCCATGTCTCTATTTTGTCTGGTTCAATCAGGACGTTTCTGTATTAGAATCAGTTTATCTTGCCGAGTTCCGGGTGTAGTCTGAATTTGGCTTTATTTTACTAAGTTTTTTCTAACAATAAGATATCATGCCGCAACCCGGGATCGAACCAGGGACCTTTAGATCTTCAGTCTAACGCTCTCCCAACTGAGCTATTTCGGCTACATTACATCACAGCTTGTGTGATTTTTTTTCAGCACAAGTGTCCTGTGCAGGCAAAGACTCATGATATTTTCTGAGTCGTAGTAGCAGTGGTGTGTTGTCGGTGTGGTTAGAGGGTCTAAGGCGCTCCATACAGGTTGCATGTGTCCTGTAGACTTGGGTTCAAATACCTTTCCTGACAATCATTTTTGAATTTTTTGCCCTCCTGCAGCTGTATTTATGAGTTCCTATAAGACAAACCTCCAATCTAGTACCTTTTATTCAGGTAAATGCAGCTGTATTTATGACTTCCCATGAGATAAATCTCCAATCTAGTACCTTTTATTCAGGTAAATTATCTACTCTATATGTGTCCTATATTTTCTTTGATATATATTCATTAAGAAATGTTTGTCTCTTTTAAGTTGACTGTATGTCCTCTTTTCTTGCAGTCTTGAAATATTTGATGTGACCAGAGGTATTGTGTAAAATCCATGTCTCTATTTTGTCTGGTTCAATCAGGACGTTTCTGTATTGGAATCAGTTTATCTTGCCGCGTTCCGGGTGTAGTCTGAATTTGGCTTTATTTTACTAAGTTTTTTCTAACAATAAGATATCATGCCGAAACCCGGGATCGAACCAGGGACCTTTAGATCTTCAGTCTAACGCTCTCCCAACTGAGCTATTTCGGCTACATTGCATCACAGCTTGTGTGATTTTTTTTCAGCACAAGTGTCCTGTGCAGGCAAAGACTCATGATATTTTCTGAGTCGTAGTAGCAGTGGTGTGTTGTCGGTGTGGTTAGAGGGTCTAAGGCGCTCAATGCAGGTTGCATGTGTCCTGTAGACTTGGGTTCAAATACCTTTCCTGACAATCATTTTTGAATTTTTTGCCCTCCTGCAGCTGTATTTATGAGTTCCTATAAGACAAACCTCCAATCTAGTACCTTTTATTCAGGTAAATGCAGCTGTATTTATGACTTCCCATGAGATAAATCTCCAATCTAGTACCTTTTATTCAGGTAAATTATCTACTCTATATGTGTCCTATATTTTCTTTGATATATATTCATTAAGAAATGTTTGTCTCTTTTAAGTTGACTGTATGTCCTCTTTTCTTGCAGTCTTGAAATATTTGATGTGACCAGAGGTATTGTGTAAAATCCATGTCTCTATTTTGTCTGGTTCAATCAGGACGTTTCTGTATTGAGAATCAGTTTATCTTGCCGAGTTCCGGGTGTAGTCTGAATTTGGCTTTATTTTACTAAGTTTTTTCTAACAATAAGATATCATGCCGAAACCCGGGATCGAACCAGGGACCTTTAGATCTTCAGTCTAACGCTCTCCCAACTGAGCTATTTCGGCTACATTACATCACAGCTTGTGTGATTTTTTTTCAGCACAAGTGTCCTGTGCAGGCAAAGACTCATGATATTTTCTGAGTCGTAGTAGCAGTGGTGTGTTGTCGGTGTGGTTAGAGGGTCTAAGGCGCTCCATACAGGTTGCATGTGTCCTGTAGACTTGGGTTCAAATACCTTTCCTGACAATCATTTTTGAATTTTTTGCCCTCCTGCAGCTGTATTTATGAGTTCCTATAAGACAAACCTCCAATCTAGTACCTTTTATTCAGGTAAATGCAGCTGTATTTATGACTTCCCATGAGATAAATCTCCAATCTAGTACCTTTTATTCAGGTAAATTATCTACTCTATATGTGTCCTATATTTTCTTTGATATATATTCATTAAGAAATGTTTGTCTCTTTTAAGTTGACTGTATGTCCTCTTTTCTTGCAGTCTTGAAATATTTGATGTGACCAGAGGTATTGTGTAAAATCCATGTCTCTATTTTGTCTGGTTCAATCAGGACGTTTCTGTATTGAGAATCAGTTTATCTTGCCGAGTTCCGGGTGTAGTCTGAATTTGGCTTTATTTTACTAAGTTTTTTCTAACAATAAGATATCATGCCGAAACCCAGGATCGAACCAGGGACCTTTAGATCTTCAGTCTAACGCTCTCCCAACTGAGCTATTTCGGCTACATTGCATCACAGCTTGTGTGATTTTTTTTCAGCACAAGTGTCCTGTGCAGGCAAAGACTCATGATATTTTCTGAGTCGTAGTAGCAGTGGTGTGTTGTCGGTGTGGTTAGAGGGTCTAAGGCGCTCCATACAGGTTGCATGTGTCCTGTAGACTTGGGTTCAAATACCTTTCCTGACAATCATTTTTGAATTTTTTGCCCTCCTGCAGCTGTATTTATGAGTTCCTATAAGACAAACCTCCAATCTAGTACCTTTTATTCAGGTAAATGCAGCTGTATTTATGACTTCCCATGAGATAAATCTCCAATCTAGTACCTTTTATTCAGGTAAATTATCTACTCTATATGTGTCCTATATTTTCTTTGATATATATTCATTAAGAAATGTTTGTCTCTTTTAAGTTGACTGTATGTCCTCTTTTCTTGCAGTCTTGAAATATTTGATGTGACCAGAGGTATTGTGTAAAATCCATGTCTCTATTTTGTCTGGTTCAATCAGGACGTTTCTGTATTGAGAATCAGTTTATCTTGCCGAGTTCCGGGTGTAGTCTGAATTTGGCTTTATTTTACTAAGTTTTTTCTAACAATAAGATATCATGCCGAAACACGGGATCGAACCAGGGACCTTTAGATCTTCAGTCTAACGCTCTCCCAACTGAGCTATTTCGGCTACATTGCATCACAGCTTGTGTGATTTTTTTTCAGCACAAGTGTCCTGTGCAGGCAAAGACTCATGATATTTTCTGAGTCGTAGTAGCAGTGGTGTGTTGTCGGTGTGGTTAGAGGGTCTAAGGCGCTCCATACAGGTTGCATGTGTCCTGTAGACTTGGGTTCAAATACCTTTCCTGACAATCATTTTTGAATTTTTTGCCCTCCTGCAGCTGTATTTATGAGTTCCTATAAGACAAACCTCCAATCTAGTACCTTTTATTCAGGTAAATGCAGCTGTATTTATGACTTCCCATGAGATAAATCTCCAATCTAGTACCTTTTATTCAGGTAAATTATCTACTCTATATGTGTCCTATATTTTCTTTGATATATATTCATTAAGAAATGTTTGTCTCTTTTAAGTTGACTGTATGTCCTCTTTTCTTGCAGTCTTGAAATATTTGATGTGACCAGAGGTATTGTGTAAAATCCATGTCTCTATTTTGTCTGGTTCAATCAGGACGTTTCTGTATTGAGAATCAGTTTATCTTGCCGAGTTCCGGGTGTAGTCTGAATTTGGCTTTATTTTACTAAGTTTTTTCTAACAATAAGATATCATGCCGAAACCCAGGATCGAACCAGGGACCTTTAGATCTTCAGTCTAACGCTCTCCCAACTGAGCTATTTCGGCTACATTGCATCACAGCTTGTGTGATTTTTTTTCAGCACAAGTGTCCTGTGCAGGCAAAGACTCATGATATTTTCTGAGTCGTAGTAGCAGTGGTGTGTTGTCGGTGTGGTTAGAGGGTCTAAGGCGCTCCATACAGGTTGCATGTGTCCTGTAGACTTGGGTTCAAATACCTTTCCTGACAATCATTTTTGAATTTTTTGCCCTCCTGCAGCTGTATTTATGAGTTCCTATAAGACAAACCTCCAATCTAGTACCTTTTATTCAGGTAAATGCAGCTGTATTTATGACTTCCCATGAGATAAATCTCCAATCTAGTACCTTTTATTCAGGTAAATTATCTACTCTATATGTGTCCTATATTTTCTTTGATATATATTCATTAAGAAATGTTTGTCTCTTTTAAGTTGACTGTATGTCCTCTTTTCTTGCAGTCTTGAAATATTTGATGTGACCAGAGGTATTGTGTAAAATCCATGTCTCTATTTTGTCTGGTTCAATCAGGACGTTTCTGTATTGAGAATCAGTTTATCTTGCCGAGTTCCGGGTGTAGTCTGAATTTGGCTTTATTTTACTAAGTTTTTTCTAACAATAAGATATCATGCCGAAACACGGGATCGAACCAGGGACCTTTAGATCTTCAGTCTAACGCTCTCCCAACTGAGCTATTTCGGCTACATTACATCACAGCTTGTGTGATTTTTTTTCAGCACAAGTGTCCTGTGCAGGCAAAGACTCATGATATTTTCTGAGTCGTAGTAGCAGTGGTGTGTTGTCGGTGTGGTTAGAGGGTCTAAGGCGCTCCATACAGGTTGCATGTGTCCTGTAGACTTGGGTTCAAATACCTTTCCTGACAATCATTTTTGAATTTTTTGCCCTCCTGCAGCTGTATTTATGAGTTCCTATAAGACAAACCTCCAATCTAGTACCTTTTATTCAGGTAAATGCAGCTGTATTTATGACTTCCCATGAGATAAATCTCCAATCTAGTACCTTTTATTCAGGTAAATTATCTACTCTATATGTGTCCTATATTTTCTTTGATATATATTCATTAAGAAATGTTTGTCTCTTTTAAGTTGACTGTATGTCCTCTTTTCTTGCAGTCTTGAAATATTTGATGTGACCAGAGGTATTGTGTAAAATCCATGTCTCTATTTTGTCTGGTTCAATCAGGACGTTTCTGTATTAGAATCAGTTTATCTTGCCGCGTTCCGGGTGTAGTCTGAATTTGGCTTTATTTTACTAAGTTTTTTCTAACAATAAGATATCATGCCGAAACCCAGGATCGAACCAGGGACCTTTAGATCTTCAGTCTAACGCTCTCCCAACTGAGCTATTTCGGCTACATTGCATCACAGCTTGTGTGATTTTTTTTCAGCACAAGTGTCCTGTGCAGGCAAAGACTCATGATATTTTCTGAGTCGTAGTAGCAGTGGTGTGTTGTCGGTGTGGTTAGAGGGTCTAAGGCGCTCCATACAGGTTGCATGTGTCCTGTAGACTTGGGTTCAAATACCTTTCCTGACAATCATTTTTGAATTTTTTGCCCTCCTGCAGCTGTATTTATGAGTTCCTATAAGACAAACCTCCAATCTAGTACCTTTTATTCAGGTAAATGCAGCTGTATTTATGACTTCCCATGAGATAAATCTCCAATCTAGTACCTTTTATTCAGGTAAATTATCTACTCTATATGTGTCCTATATTTTCTTTGATATATATTCATTAAGAAATGTTTGTCTCTTTTAAGTTGACTGTATGTCCTCTTTTCTTGCAGTCTTGAAATATTTGATGTGACCAGAGGTATTGTGTAAAATCCATGTCTCTATTTTGTCTGGTTCAATCAGGACGTTTCTGTATTGAGAATCAGTTTATCTTGCCGAGTTCCGGGTGTAGTCTGAATTTGGCTTTATTTTACTAAGTTTTTTCTAACAATAAGATATCATGCCGAAACACGGGATCGAACCAGGGACCTTTAGATCTTCAGTCTAACGCTCTCCCAACTGAGCTATAAGGCGCTCCATACAGGTTGCATGTGTCCTGTAGACTTGGGTTCAAATACCTTTCCTGACAATCATTTTTGAATTTTTTGCCCTCCTGCAGCTGTATTTATGAGTTCCTATAAGACAAACCTCCAATCTAGTACCTTTTATTCAGGTAAATGCAGCTGTATTTATGACTTCCCATGAGATAAATCTCCAATCTAGTACCTTTTATTCAGGTAAATTATCTACTCTATATGTGTCCTATATTTTCTTTGATATATATTCATTAAGAAATGTTTGTCTCTTTTAAGTTGACTGTATGTCCTCTTTTCTTGCAGTCTTGAAATATTTGATGTGACCAGAGGTATTGTGTAAAATCCATGTCTCTATTTTGTCTGGTTCAATCAGGACGTTTCTGTATTAGAATCAGTTTATCTTGCCGAGTTCCGGGTGTAGTCTGAATTTGGCTTTATTTTACTAAGTTTTTTCTAACAATAAGATATCATGCCGCAACCCGGGATCGAACCAGGGACCTTTAGATCTTCAGTCTAACGCTCTCCCAACTGAGCTATTTCGGCTACATTACATCACAGCTTGTGTGATTTTTTTTCAGCACAAGTGTCCTGTGCAGGCAAAGACTCATGATATTTTCTGAGTCGTAGTAGCAGTGGTGTGTTGTCGGTGTGGTTAGAGGGTCTAAGGCGCTCCATACAGGTTGCATGTGTCCTGTAGACTTGGGTTCAAATACCTTTCCTGACAATCATTTTTGAATTTTTTGCCCTCCTGCAGCTGTATTTATGAGTTCCTATAAGACAAACCTCCAATCTAGTACCTTTTATTCAGGTAAATGCAGCTGTATTTATGACTTCCCATGAGATAAATCTCCAATCTAGTACCTTTTATTCAGGTAAATTATCTACTCTATATGTGTCCTATATTTTCTTTGATATATATTCATTAAGAAATGTTTGTCTCTTTTAAGTTGACTGTATGTCCTCTTTTCTTGCAGTCTTGAAATATTTGATGTGACCAGAGGTATTGTGTAAAATCCATGTCTCTATTTTGTCTGGTTCAATCAGGACGTTTCTGTATTGGAATCAGTTTATCTTGCCGCGTTCCGGGTGTAGTCTGAATTTGGCTTTATTTTACTAAGTTTTTTCTAACAATAAGATATCATGCCGAAACCCGGGATCGAACCAGGGACCTTTAGATCTTCAGTCTAACGCTCTCCCAACTGAGCTATTTCGGCTACATTGCATCACAGCTTGTGTGATTTTTTTTCAGCACAAGTGTCCTGTGCAGGCAAAGACTCATGATATTTTCTGAGTCGTAGTAGCAGTGGTGTGTTGTCGGTGTGGTTAGAGGGTCTAAGGCGCTCCATGCAGGTTGCATGTGTCCTGTAGACTTGGGTTCAAATACCTTTCCTGACAATCATTTTTGAATTTTTTGCCCTCCTGCAGCTGTATTTATGAGTTCCTATAAGACAAACCTCCAATCTAGTACCTTTTATTCAGGTAAATGCAGCTGTATTTATGACTTCCCATGAGATAAATCTCCAATCTAGTACCTTTTATTCAGGTAAATTATCTACTCTATATGTGTCCTATATTTTCTTTGATATATATTCATTAAGAAATGTTTGTCTCTTTTAAGTTGACTGTATGTCCTCTTTTCTTGCAGTCTTGAAATATTTGATGTGACCAGAGGTATTGTGTAAAATCCATGTCTCTATTTTGTCTGGTTCAATCAGGACGTTTCTGTATTGAGAATCAGTTTATCTTGCCGAGTTCCGGGTGTAGTCTGAATTTGGCTTTATTTTACTAAGTTTTTTCTAACAATAAGATATCATGCCGAAACCCGGGATCGAACCAGGGACCTTTAGATCTTCAGTCTAACGCTCTCCCAACTGAGCTATTTCGGCTACATTACATCACAGCTTGTGTGATTTTTTTTCAGCACAAGTGTCCTGTGCAGGCAAAGACTCATGATATTTTCTGAGTCGTAGTAGCAGTGGTGTGTTGTCGGTGTGGTTAGAGGGTCTAAGGCGCTCCATACAGGTTGCATGTGTCCTGTAGACTTGGGTTCAAATACCTTTCCTGACAATCATTTTTGAATTTTTTGCCCTCCTGCAGCTGTATTTATGAGTTCCTATAAGACAAACCTCCAATCTAGTACCTTTTATTCAGGTAAATGCAGCTGTATTTATGACTTCCCATGAGATAAATCTCCAATCTAGTACCTTTTATTCAGGTAAATTATCTACTCTATATGTGTCCTATATTTTCTTTGATATATATTCATTAAGAAATGTTTGTCTCTTTTAAGTTGACTGTATGTCCTCTTTTCTTGCAGTCTTGAAATATTTGATGTGACCAGAGGTATTGTGTAAAATCCATGTCTCTATTTTGTCTGGTTCAATCAGGACGTTTCTGTATTGAGAATCAGTTTATCTTGCCGAGTTCCGGGTGTAGTCTGAATTTGGCTTTATTTTACTAAGTTTTTTCTGACAATAAGATATCATGCCGAAACCCAGGATCGAACCAGGGACCTTTAGATCTTCAGTCTAACGCTCTCCCAACTGAGCTATTTCGGCTACATTGCATCACAGCTTGTGTGATTTTTTTTCAGCACAAGTGTCCTGTGCAGGCAAAGACTCATGATATTTTCTGAGTCGTAGTAGCAGTGGTGTGTTGTCGGTGTGGTTAGAGGGTCTAAGGCGCTCCATACAGGTTGCATGTGTCCTGTAGACTTGGGTTCAAATACCTTTCCTGACAATCATTTTTGAATTTTTTGCCCTCCTGCAGCTGTATTTATGAGTTCCTATAAGACAAACCTCCAATCTAGTACCTTTTATTCAGGTAAATGCAGCTGTATTTATGACTTCCCATGAGATAAATCTCCAATCTAGTACCTTTTATTCAGGTAAATTATCTACTCTATATGTGTCCTATATTTTCTTTGATATATATTCATTAAGAAATGTTTGTCTCTTTTAAGTTGACTGTATGTCCTCTTTTCTTGCAGTCTTGAAATATTTGATGTGACCAGAGGTATTGTGTAAAATCCATGTCTCTATTTTGTCTGGTTCAATCAGGACGTTTCTGTATTGAGAATCAGTTTATCTTGCCGAGTTCCGGGTGTAGTCTGAATTTGGCTTTATTTTACTAAGTTTTTTCTAACAATAAGATATCATGCCGAAACACGGGATCGAACCAGGGACCTTTAGATCTTCAGTCTAACGCTCTCCCAACTGAGCTATAAGGCGCTCCATACAGGTTGCATGTGTCCTGTAGACTTGGGTTCAAATACCTTTCCTGACAATCATTTTTGAATTTTTTGCCCTCCTGCAGCTGTATTTATGAGTTCCTATAAGACAAACCTCCAATCTAGTACCTTTTATTCAGGTAAATGCAGCTGTATTTATGACTTCCCATGAGATAAATCTCCAATCTAGTACCTTTTATTCAGGTAAATTATCTACTCTATATGTGTCCTATATTTTCTTTGATATATATTCATTAAGAAATGTTTGTCTCTTTTAAGTTGACTGTATGTCCTCTTTTCTTGCAGTCTTGAAATATTTGATGTGACCAGAGGTATTGTGTAAAATCCATGTCTCTATTTTGTCTGGTTCAATCAGGACGTTTCTGTATTAGAATCAGTTTATCTTGCCGAGTTCCGGGTGTAGTCTGAATTTGGCTTTATTTTACTAAGTTTTTTCTAACAATAAGATATCATGCCGAAACCCGGGATCGAACCAGGGACCTTTAGATCTTCAGTCTAACGCTCTCCCAACTGAGCTATTTCGGCTACATTGCATCACAGCTTGTGTGATTTTTTTTCAGCACAAGTGTCCTGTGCAGGCAAAGACTCATGATATTTTCTGAGTCGTAGTAGCAGTGGTGTGTTGTCGGTGTGGTTAGAGGGTCTAAGGCGCTCCATACAGGTTGCATGTGTCCTGTAGACTTGGGTTCAAATACCTTTCCTGACAATCATTTTTGAATTTTTTGCCCTCCTGCAGCTGTATTTATGAGTTCCTATAAGACAAACCTCCAATCTAGTACCTTTTATTCAGGTAAATGCAGCTGTATTTATGACTTCCCATGAGATAAATCTCCAATCTAGTACCTTTTATTCAGGTAAATTATCTACTCTATATGTGTCCTATATTTTCTTTGATATATATTCATTAAGAAATGTTTGTCTCTTTTAAGTTGACTGTATGTCCTCTTTTCTTGCAGTCTTGAAATATTTGATGTGACCAGAGGTATTGTGTAAAATCCATGTCTCTATTTTGTCTGGTTCAATCAGGACGTTTCTGTATTGAGAATCAGTTTATCTTGCCGAGTTCCGGGTGTAGTCTGAATTTGGCTTTATTTTACTAAGTTTTTTCTAACAATAAGATATCATGCCGAAACCCGGGATCGAACCAGGGACCTTTAGATCTTCAGTCTAACGCTCTCCCAACTGAGCTATTTCGGCTACATTACATCACAGCTTGTGTGATTTTTTTTCAGCACAAGTGTCCTGTGCAGGCAAAGACTCATGATATTTTCTGAGTCGTAGTAGCAGTGGTGTGTTGTTGGTGTGGTTAGAGGGTCTAAGGCGCTCCATACAGGTTGCATGTGTCCTGTAGACTTGGGTTCAAATACCTTTCCTGACAATCATTTTTGAATTTTTTGCCCTCCTGCAGCTGTATTTATGAGTTCCTATAAGACAAACCTCCAATCTAGTACCTTTTATTCAGGTAAATGCAGCTGTATTTATGACTTCCCATGAGATAAATCTCCAATCTAGTACCTTTTATTCAGGTAAATTATCTACTCTATATGTGTCCTATATTTTCTTTGATATATATTCATTAAGAAATGTTTGTCTCTTTTAAGTTGACTGTATGTCCTCTTTTCTTGCAGTCTTGAAATATTTGATGTGACCAGAGGTATTGTGTAAAATCCATGTCTCTATTTTGTCTGGTTCAATCAGGACGTTTCTGTATTAGAATCAGTTTATCTTGCCGAGTTCCGGGTGTAGTCTGAATTTGGCTTTATTTTACTAAGTTTTTTCTAACAATAAGATATCATGCCGAAACCCGGGATCGAACCAGGGACCTTTAGATCTTCAGTCTAACGCTCTCCCAACTGAGCTATTTCGGCTACATTGCATCACAGCTTGTGTGATTTTTTTTCAGCACAAGTGTCCTGTGCAGGCAAAGACTCATGATATTTTCTGAGTCGTAGTAGCAGTGGTGTGTTGTCGGTGTGGTTAGAGGGTCTAAGGCGCTCCATACAGGTTGCATGTGTCCTGTAGACTTGGGTTCAAATACCTTTCCTGACAATCATTTTTGAATTTTTTGCCCTCCTGCAGCTGTATTTATGAGTTCCTATAAGACAAACCTCCAATCTAGTACCTTTTATTCAGGTAAATGCAGCTGTATTTATGACTTCCCATGAGATAAATCTCCAATCTAGTACCTTTTATTCAGGTAAATTATCTACTCTATATGTGTCCTATATTTTCTTTGATATATATTCATTAAGAAATGTTTGTCTCTTTTAAGTTGACTGTATGTCCTCTTTTCTTGCAGTCTTGAAATATTTGATGTGACCAGAGGTATTGTGTAAAATCCATGTCTCTATTTTGTCTGGTTCAATCAGGACGTTTCTGTATTGAGAATCAGTTTATCTTGCCGAGTTCCGGGTGTAGTCTGAATTTGGCTTTATTTTACTAAGTTTTTTCTAACAATAAGATATCATGCCGAAACCCGGGATCGAACCAGGGACCTTTAGATCTTCAGTCTAACGCTCTCCCAACTGAGCTATTTCGGCTACATTACATCACAGCTTGTGTGATTTTTTTTCAGCACAAGTGTCCTGTGCAGGCAAAGACTCATGATATTTTCTGAGTCGTAGTAGCAGTGGTGTGTTGTTGGTGTGGTTAGAGGGTCTAAGGCGCTCCATACAGGTTGCATGTGTCCTGTAGACTTGGGTTCAAATACCTTTCCTGACAATCATTTTTGAATTTTTTGCCCTCCTGCAGCTGTATTTATGAGTTCCTATAAGACAAACCTCCAATCTAGTACCTTTTATTCAGGTAAATGCAGCTGTATTTATGACTTCCCATGAGATAAATCTCCAATCTAGTACCTTTTATTCAGGTAAATTATCTACTCTATATGTGTCCTATATTTTCTTTGATATATATTCATTAAGAAATGTTTGTCTCTTTTAAGTTGACTGTATGTCCTCTTTTCTTGCAGTCTTGAAATATTTGATGTGACCAGAGGTATTGTGTAAAATCCATGTCTCTATTTTGTCTGGTTCAATCAGGACGTTTCTGTATTGAGAATCAGTTTATCTTGCCGAGTTCCGGGTGTAGTCTGAATTTGGCTTTATTTTACTAAGTTTTTTCTAACAATAAGATATCATGCCGAAACCCGGGATCGAACCAGGGACCTTTAGATCTTCAGTCTAACGCTCTCCCAACTGAGCTATTTCGGCTACATTGCATCACAGCTTGTGTGATTTTTTTTCAGCACAAGTGTCCTGTGCAGGCAAAGACTCATGATATTTTCTGAGTCGTAGTAGCAGTGGTGTGTTGTCGGTGTGGTTAGAGGGTCTAAGGCGCTCCATACAGGTTGCATGTGTCCTGTAGACTTGGGTTCAAATACCTTTCCTGACTATCATTTTTGAATTTTTTGCCCTCCTGCAGCTGTATTTGAGTTCCTATAAGACAAACCTCCAATCTAGTACCTTTTATTCAGGTAAATGCAGCTGTATTTATGACTTCCCATGAGATAAATCTCCAATCTAGTACCTTTTATTCAGGTAAATTATCTACTCTATATGTGTCCTATATTTTCTTTGATATATATTCATTAAGAAATGTTTGTCTCTTTTAAGTTGACTGTATGTCCTCTTTTCTTGCAGTCTTGAAATATTTGATGTGACCAGAGGTATTGTGTAAAATCCATGTCTCTATTTTGTCTGGTTCAATCAGGACGTTTCTGTATTGAGAATCAGTTTATCTTGCCGAGTTCCGGGTGTAGTCTGAATTTGGCTTTATTTTACTAAGTTTTTTCTAACAATAAGATATCATGCCGAAACACGGGATCGAACCAGGGACCTTGAGATCTTCAGTCTAACGCTCTCCCAACTGAGCTATAAGGCGCTCCATACAGGTTGCATGTGTCCTGTAGACTTGGGTTCAAATACCTTTCCTGACAATCATTTTTGAATTTTTTGCCCTCCTGCAGCTGTATTTATGAGTTCCTATAAGACAAACCTCCAATCTAGTACCTTTTATTCAGGTAAATGCAGCTGTATTTATGACTTCCCATGACATAAATCTCCAATCTAGTACCTTTTATTCAGGTAAATTATCTACTCTATATGTGTCCTATATTTTCTTTGATATATATTCATTAAGAAATGTTTGTCTCTTTTAAGTTGACTGTATGTCCTCTTTTCTTGCAGTCTTGAAATATTTGATGTGACCAGAGGTAATGTGTAAAATCCATGTCTCTATTTTGTCTGGTTCAATCAGGACGTTTCTGTATTGAGAATCAGTTTATCTTGCCGAGTTCCGGGTGTAGTCTGAATTTGGCTTTATTTTACTAAGTTTTTTCTAACAATAAGATATCATGCCGAAACCCGGGATCGAACCAGGGACCTTTAGATCTTCAGTCTAACGCTCTCCCAACTGAGCTATTTCGGCTACATTGCATCACAGCTTGTGTGATTTTTTTTCAGCACAAGTGTCCTGTGCAGGCAAAGACTCATGATATTTTCTGAGTCGTAGTAGCACGGTGTGTTGTCGGTGTGGTTAGAGGGTCTAAGGTGCTCCATACAGGTTGCATGTGTCCTGTAGACTTGGGTTCAAATACCTTTCCTGACAATCATTTTTGAATTTTTTGCCCTCCTGCAGCTGTATTTATGAGTTCCCATAAGACAAACCTCCAATCTAGTACCTTTTATTCAGGTAAATGCAGCTGTATTTATGACTTCCCATGAGATAAATCTCCAATCTAGTACCTTTTATTCAGGTAAATTATCTACTCTATATGTGTCCTATATTTTCTTTGATATATATTCATTAAGAAATGTTTGTCTCTTTTAAGTTGACTGTATGTCCTCTTTTCTTGCAGTCTTGAAATATTTGATGTGACCAGAGGTATTGTGTTAAATCCATGTCTCTATTTTGTCTGGTTCAATCAGGACGTTTCTGTATTGAGAATCAGTTTATCTTGCCGAGTTCCAGGTGTAGTCTGAATTTGGCATTATTTTACTAAGTTTTTTCTAACAATAAAATATCATGCCGAAACCCGGGATCGAGCCAGGGACCTTTAGATCTTCAGTCTAACGCTCTCCCAACTGAGCTATTTCGGCTACATTGCTTTATAGTTTGTGTGATTTTTTTTTTCAGCACAAGTGTCCTGTGCAGGCAAAGACTCATGATATTTTCTGAGTCGTAGTAGCAGTGGTGTGTTGTCGGTGTGGTTAGAGGGTCTAAGGCGCTCCATGCAGGTTGCATGTGTCCTGTAGACTTGGGTTCAAATACCTTTCCTGACAATCATTTTTGAATTTTTTGCCCTCCTGCAGCTGTATTTATGAGTTCCCATAAGACAAACCTCCAATCTAGTACCTTTTATTCAGGTAATTGCAGCTGTATTTATCACTTCCCATGAGATAAATCTCCAATCTAGTACCTTTTATTCAGGTAAATTATCTACTCTATATGTGTCCTATATTTTCTTTGATATATATTCATTAAGAAATGTTTGTCTCTTTTAAGTTGACTGTATGTCCTCTTTTCTTGCAGTCTTGAAATATTTGATGTGACCAGAGGTATTGTGTAAAATCCATGTCTCTATTTTGTCTGGTTCAATCAGGACGTTTCTGTATTGAGAATCAGTTTATCTTGCCGAGTTCCGGGTGTAGTCTGAATTTGGCTTTATTTTACTAAGTTTTTTCTAACAATAAGATATCATGCCGAAACCCGGGATCGAACCAGGGACCTTTAGATCTTCAGTCTAACGCTCTCCCAACTGAGCTATTTCGGCTACATTGCATCACAGCTTGTGTGATTTTTTTTCAGCACAAGTGTCCTGTGCAGGCAAAGACTCATGATATTTTCTGAGTCGTAGTAGCAGTGGTGTGTTGTCGGTGTGGTTAGAGGGTCTAAGGCGCTCCATACAGGTTGCATGTGTCCTGTAGACTTGGGTTCAAATACCTTTCCTGACAATCATTTTTGAATTTTTTGCCCTCCTGCAGCTGTATTTATGAGTTCCTATAAGACAAACCTCCAATCTAGTACCTTTTATTCAGGTAAATGCAGCTGTATGTATGACTTCCCATGAGATAAATCTCCAATCTAGTACCTTTTATTCAGGTAAATTATCTACTCTATATGTGTCCTATATTTTCTTTGATATATATTCATTAAGAAATGTTTGTCTCTTTTAAGTTGACTGTATGTCCACTTTTCTTGCAGTCTTGAAATATTTGATGTGACCAGAGGTATTGTGTTAAATCCATGTCTCTATTTTGTCTGGTTCAATCAGGACGTTTCTGTATTGAGAAGCAGTTTATCTTGCCGAGTTCCGGGTGTAGTCTGAATTTGGCTTTATTTTACTAAGTTTTTTCTAACAATAAGATATCATGCCGAAACCCGGGATCGAACCAGGGACCTTTAGATCTTCAGTCTAACGCTCTCCCAACTGAGCTATTTCGGCTACATTGCATCACAGCTTGTGTGATTTTTTTTCAGCACAAGTGTCCTGTGCAGGCAAAGACTCATGATATTTTCTGAGTCGTAGTAGCAGTGGTGTGTTGTCGGTGTGGTTAGAGGGTCTAAGGCGCTCCATACAGGTTGCATGTGTCCTGTAGACTTGGGTTCAAATACCTTTCCTGACAATCATTTTTGAATTTTTTGCCCTCCTGCAGCTGTATTTATGAGTTCCTATAAGACAAACCTCCAATCTAGTACCTTTTATTCAGGTAAATGCAGCTGTATTTATGACTTCCCATGAGATAAATCTCCAATCTAGTACCTTTTATTCAGGTAAATTATCTACTCTATATGTGTCCTATATTTTCTTTGATATATATTCATTAAGAAATGTTTGTCTCTTTTAAGTTGACTGTATGTCCTCTTTTCTTGCAGTCTTGAAATATTTGATGTGACCAGAGGTATTGTGTTAAATCCATGTCTCTATTTTGTCTGGTTCAATCAGGACGTTTCTGTATTGAGAATCAGTTTATCTTGCCGTGTTCCGGGTGTAGTCTGAATTTGGCTTTATTTTACTAAGTTTTTTCTAACAATAAGATATCATGCCGAAACCCGGGATCGAACCAGGGACCTTTAGATCTTCAGTCTAACGCTCTCCCAACTGAGCTATTTCGGCTACATTGCATCACAGTTTGTGTGATTTTTTTTCAGCACAAGTGTCCTGTGCAGGCAAAGACTCATGATATTTTCTGAGTCGTAGTAGCAGTGGTGTGTTGTCGGTGTGGTTAGAGGGTCTAAGGCGCTCCATACAGGTTGCATGTGTCCTGTAGACTTGGGTTCAAATACCTTTCCTGACAATCATTTTTGAATTTTTTGCCCTCCTGCAGCTGTATTTATGAGTTCCTATAAGACAAACCTCCAATCTAGTACCTTTTATTCAGGTAAATGCAGCTGTATTTATGACTTCCCATGAGATAAATCTCCAATCTAGTACCTTTTATTCAGGTAAATTATCTACTCTATATGTGTCCTATATTTTCTTTGATATATATTCATTAAGAAATGTTTGTCTCTTTTAAGTTGACTGTATGTCCTCTTTTCTTGCAGTCTTGAAATATTTGATGTGACCAGAGGTATTGTGTTAAATCCATGTCTCTATTTTGTCTGGTTCAATCAGGACGTTTCTGTATTGAGAATCAGTTTATCTTGCCGAGTTCCGGGTGTAGTCTGAATTTGGCTTTATTTTACTAAGTTTTTTCTAACAATAAGATATCATGCCGAAACCCGGGATCGAACCAGGGACCTTTAGATCTTCAGTCTAACGCTCTCCCAACTGAGCTATTTCGGCTACATTGCATCACAGCTTGTGTGATTTTTTTTCAGCACAAGTGTCCTGTGCAGGCAAAGACTCATGATATTTTCTGAGTCGTAGTAGCAGTGGTGTGTTGTCGGTGTGGTTAGAGGGTCTAAGGCGCTCCATACAGGTTGCATGTGTCCTGTAGACTTGGGTTCAAATACCTTTCCTGACAATCATTTTTGAATTTTTTGCCCTCCTGCAGCTGTATTTATGAGTTCCTATAAGACAAACCTCCAATCTAGTACCTTTTATTCAGGTAAATGCAGCTGTATTTATGACTTCCCATGAGATAAATCTCCAATCTAGTACCTTTTATTCAGGTAAATTATCTACTCTATATGTGTCCTATATTTTCTTTGATATATATTCATTAAGAAATGTTTGTCTCTTTTAAGTTGACTGTATGTCCTCTTTTCTTGCAGTCTTGAAATATTTGATGTGACCAGAGGTATTGTGTTAAATCCATGTCTCTATTTTGTCTGGTTCAATCAGGACGTTTCTGTATTGAGAATCAGTTTATCTTGCCGAGTTCCGGGTGTAGTCTGAATTTGGCTTTATTTTACTAAGTTTTTTCTAACAATAAGATATCATGCCGACACCCGGGATCGAACCAGGGACGTTTAGATCTTCAGTCTAACGCTCTCCCAACTGAGCTATTTCGGCTACATTGCATCACACTTTGTGTGATTTTTTTTCAGCACAAGTGTCCTGTGCAGGCAAAGACTCATGATATGTTCTGAGTCGTAGTAGCAGTAGTGTGTTGTTGGTGTGGTTACAGGGTCTAAGGCGCTCCATACAGGTTGCATGTGTCCTGTAGACTTGGGTTCAAATACCTTTCCTGACAATCATTTTTGAATTTTTTGCCCTCCTGCAGCTGTATTTATGAGCTCCCATAAGACAAACCTCCAATCTAGTACCTTTTATTCAGGTAAATGCAGCTGTATTTATGACTTCCCATGAGATAAATCTCCAATCTAGTACCTTTTATTCAGGTAAATTATCTACTCTATATGTGTCCTATATTTTCTTTGATATATATTCATTAAGAAATGTTTGTCTCTTTTAAGTTGACTGTATGTCCTCTTTTCTTGCAGTCTTGAAATATTTGATTTGACCAGAGGTATTGTGTTAAATCCATGTCTCTATTTTGTCTGGTTCAATCAGGACGTTTCTGTATTGAGAATCAGTTTATCTTGCCGAGTTCCAGGTGTAGTCTGAATTTGGCATTATTTTACTAAGTTTTTTCTAACAATAAGATATCATGCCGAAACCCGGGATCGAACCAGGGACCTTTAGATCTTCAGTCTAACGCTCTCCCAACTGAGCTATTTCGGCTACATTGCATCACAGTTTGTGTGATTTTTTTTCAGCACAAGTGTCCTGTGCAGGCAAAGACTCATGATATTTTCGGAGTCGTAGTAGCAGTGGTATGTTGTCGGTGTGGTTAGAGGGTCTAAGGCGCTCCATGCAGGTTGCATGTGTCCTGTAGACTTGGGTTCAAATACCTTTCCTGACAATCATTTTTGAATTTTTTGCCCTCCTGCAGCTGTATTTATGAGTTCCCATAAGACAAACCTCCAATCTAGTACCTTTTATTCAGGTAAATGCAGCTGTATTTATGACTTCCCATGAGATAAATCTCCAATCTAGTACCTTTTATTCAGGTAAATTATCTACTCTATATGTGTCCTATATTTTCTTTGATATATATTCATTAAGAAATGTTTGTCTCTTTTAAGTTGACTGTATGTCCTCTTTTCTTGCAGTCTTGAAATATTTGATGTGACCAGAGGTATTGTGTTAAATCCATGTCTCTATTTTGTCTGGTTCAATCAGGACGTTTCTGTATTGAGAATCAGTTTATCTTGCCGAGTTCCGGGTGTAGTCTGAATTTGGCTTTATTTTACTAAGTTTTTTCTAACAATAAGATATCATGCCGAAACCCGGGATCAAACCAGGGACCTTTAGATCTTCAGTCTAACGCTCTCCCAACTGAGCTATTTCGGCTACATTGCATCACAGTTTGTGTGATTTTTTTTCAGCACAAGTGTCCTGTGCAGGCAAAGACTCATGATATTTTCTGAGTCGTAGTAACAGTGGTGTGTTGTCGGTGTGGTTAGAGGGTCTAAGGCGCTCCATACAGGTTGCATGTGTCCTGTAGACTTGGGTTCAAATACCTTTCCTGACAATCATTTTTGAATTTTTTGCCCTCCTGCAGCTGTATTTATGAGTTCCTATAAGACAAACCTCCAATCTAGTACCTTTTATTCAGGTAAATGCAGCTGTATTCATGACTTCCCATGAGATAAATCTCCAATCTAGTACCTTTTATTCAGGTAAATTATCTACTCTATATGTGTCCTATATTTTCTTTGATATATATTCATTAAGAAATGTTTGTCTCTTTTAAGTTGACTGTATGTCCTCTTTTCTTGCAGTCTTGAAATATTTGATGTGACCAGAGGTATTGTGTTAAATCCATGTCTCTATTTTGTCTGGTTCAATCAGGACGTTTCTGTATTGAGAATCAGTTTATCTTGCCGAGTTCCGGGTGTAGTCTGAATTTGGCTTTATTTTACTAAGTTTTTTCTAACAATAAGATATCATGCCGAAACCCGGGATCGAACCAGGGACCTTTAGATCTTCAGTCTAACGCTCTCCCAACTGAGCTATTTCGGCTACATTGCATCACAGCTTGTGTGATTTTTTTTCAGCACAAGTGTCCTGTGCAGGCAAAGACTCATGATATTTTCTGAGTCGTAGTAGCAGTGGTGTGTTGTCGGTGTGGTTAGAGGGTCTAAGGCGCTCCATACAGGTTGCATGTGTCCTGTAGACTTGGGTTCAAATACCTTTCCTGACAATCATTTTTGAATTTTTTGCCCTCCTGCAGCTGTATTTATGAGTTCCTATAAGACAAACCTCCAATCTAGTACCTTTTATTCAGGTAAATGCAGCTGTATTTATGACTTCCCATGAGATAAATCTCCAATCTAGTACCTTTTATTCAGGTAAATTATCTACTCTATATGTGTCCTATATTTTCTTTGATATATATTCATTAAGAAATGTTTGTCTCTTTTAAGTTGACTGTATGTCCTCTTTTCTTGCAGTCTTGAAATATTTGATGTGACCAGAGGTATTGTGTTAAATCCATGTCTCTATTTTGTCTGGTTCAATCAGGACGTTTCTGTATTGAGAATCAGTTTATCTTGCCGAGTTCCGGGTGTAGTCTGAATTTGGCTTTATTTTACTAAGTTTTTTCTAACAATAAGATATCATGCCGACACCCGGGATCGAACCAGGGACGTTTAGATCTTCAGTCTAACGCTCTCCCAACTGAGCTATTTCGGCTACATTGCATCACACTTTGTGTGATTTTTTTTCAGCACAAGTGTCCTGTGCAGGCAAAGACTCATGATATGTTCTGAGTCGTAGTAGCAGTAGTGTGTTGTTGGTGTGGTTACAGGGTCTAAGGCGCTCCATACAGGTTGCATGTGTCCTGTAGACTTGGGTTCAAATACCTTTCCTGACAATCATTTTTGAATTTTTTGCCCTCCTGCAGCTGTATTTATGAGCTCCCATAAGACAAACCTCCAATCTAGTACCTTTTATTCAGGTAAATGCAGCTGTATTTATGACTTCCCATGAGATAAATCTCCAATCTAGTACCTTTTATTCAGGTAAATTATCTACTCTATATGTGTCCTATATTTTCTTTGATATATATTCATTAAGAAATGTTTGTCTCTTTTAAGTTGACTGTATCTATGTCCTCTTTTCTTGCAGTCTTGAAATATTTGATTTGACCAGAGGTATTGTGTTAAATCCATGTCTCTATTTTGTCTGGTTCAATCAGGACGTTTCTGTATTGAGAATCAGTTTATCTTGCCGAGTTCCAGGTGTAGTCTGAATTTGGCATTATTTTACTAAGTTTTTTCTAACAATAAGATATCATGCCGAAACCCGGGATCGAACCAGGGACCTTTAGATCTTCAGTCTAACGCTCTCCCAACTGAGCTATTTCGGCTACATTGCATCACAGTTTGTGTGATTTTTTTTCAGCACAAGTGTCCTGTGCAGGCAAAGACTCATGATATTTTCGGAGTCGTAGTAGCAGTGGTATGTTGTCGGTGTGGTTAGAGGGTCTAAGGCGCTCCATGCAGGTTGCATGTGTCCTGTAGACTTGGGTTCAAATACCTTTCCTGACAATCATTTTTGAATTTTTTGCCCTCCTGCAGCTGTATTTATGAGTTCCCATAAGACAAACCTCCAATCTAGTACCTTTTATTCAGGTAAATGCAGCTGTATTTATGACTTCCCATGAGATAAATCTCCAATCTAGTACCTTTTATTCAGGTAAATTATCTACTCTATATGTGTCCTATATTTTCTTTGATATATATTCATTAAGAAATGTTTGTCTCTTTTAAGTTGACTGTATGTCCTCTTTTCTTGCAGTCTTGAAATATTTGATGTGACCAGAGGTATTGTGTTAAATCCATGTCTCTATTTTGTCTGGTTCAATCAGGACGTTTCTGTATTGAGAATCAGTTTATCTTGCCGAGTTCCGGGTGTAGTCTGAATTTGGCTTTATTTTACTAAGTTTTTTCTAACAATAAGATATCATGCCGAAACCCGGGATCAAACCAGGGACCTTTAGATCTTCAGTCTAACGCTCTCCCAACTGAGCTATTTCGGCTACATTGCATCACAGTTTGTGTGATTTTTTTTCAGCACAAGTGTCCTGTGCAGGCAAAGACTCATGATATTTTCTGAGTCGTAGTAGCAGTGGTGTGTTGTCGGTGTGGTTAGAGGGTCTAAGGCGCTCCATACAGGTTGCATGTGTCCTGTAGACTTGGGTTCAAATACCTTTCCTGACAATCATTTTTGAATTTTTTGCCCTCCTGCAGCTGTATTTATGAGTTCCTATAAGACAAACCTCCAATCTAGTACCTTTTATTCAGGTAAATGCAGCTGTATTTATGACTTCCCATGAGATAAATCTCCAATCTAGTACCTTTTATTCAGGTAAATTATCTACTCTATATGTGTCCTATATTTTCTTTGATATATATTCATTAAGAAATGTTTGTCTCTTTTAAGTTGACTGTATGTCCTCTTTTCTTGCAGTCTTGAAATATTTGATGTGACCAGAGGTATTGTGTTAAATCCATGTCTCTATTTTGTCTGGTTCAATCAGGACGTTTCTGTATTGAGAATCAGTTTATCTTGCCGAGTTCCGGGTGTAGTCTGAATTTGGCTTTATTTTACTAAGTTTTTTCTAACAATAAGATATCATGCCGACACCCGGGATCGAACCAGGGACGTTTAGATCTTCAGTCTAACGCTCTCCCAACTGAGCTATTTCGGCTACATTGCATCACACTTTGTGTGATTTTTTTTCAGCACAAGTGTCCTGTGCAGGCAAAGACTCATGATATGTTCTGAGTCGTAGTAGCAGTAGTGTGTTGTTGGTGTGGTTACAGGGTCTAAGGCGCTCCATACAGGTTGCATGTGTCCTGTAGACTTGGGTTCAAATACCTTTCCTGACAATCATTTTTGAATTTTTTGCCCTCCTGCAGCTGTATTTATGAGCTCCCATAAGACAAACCTCCAATCTAGTACCTTTTATTCAGGTAAATGCAGCTGTATTTATGACTTCCCATGAGATAAATCTCCAATCTAGTACCTTTTATTCAGGTAAATTATCTACTCTATATGTGTCCTATATTTTCTTTGATATATATTCATTAAGAAATGTTTGTCTCTTTTAAGTTGACTGTATGTCCTCTTTTCTTGCAGTCTTGAAATATTTGATTTGACCAGAGGTATTGTGTTAAATCCATGTCTCTATTTTGTCTGGTTCAATCAGGACGTTTCTGTATTGAGAATCAGTTTATCTTGCCGAGTTCCAGGTGTAGTCTGAATTTGGCATTATTTTACTAAGTTTTTTCTAACAATAAGATATCATGCCGAAACCCGGGATCGAACCAGGGACCTTTAGATCTTCAGTCTAACGCTCTCCCAACTGAGCTATTTCGGCTACATTGCATCACAGTTTGTGTGATTTTTTTTCAGCACAAGTGTCCTGTGCAGGCAAAGACTCATGATATTTTCGGAGTCGTAGTAGCAGTGGTATGTTGTCGGTGTGGTTAGAGGGTCTAAGGCGCTCCATGCAGGTTGCATGTGTCCTGTAGACTTGGGTTCAAATACCTTTCCTGACAATCATTTTTGAATTTTTTGCCCTCCTGCAGCTGTATTTATGAGTTCCCATAAGACAAACCTCCAATCTAGTACCTTTTATTCAGGTAAATGCAGCTGTATTTATGACTTCCCATGAGATAAATCTCCAATCTAGTACCTTTTATTCAGGTAAATTATCTACTCTATATGTGTCCTATATTTTCTTTGATATATATTCATTAAGAAATGTTTGTCTCTTTTAAGTTGACTGTATGTCCTCTTTTCTTGCAGTCTTGAAATATTTGATGTGACCAGAGGTATTGTGTTAAATCCATGTCTCTATTTTGTCTGGTTCAATCAGGACGTTTCTGTATTGAGAATCAGTTTATCTTGCCGAGTTCCGGGTGTAGTCTGAATTTGGCTTTATTTTACTAAGTTTTTTCTAACAATAAGATATCATGCCGAAACCCGGGATCAAACCAGGGACCTTTAGATCTTCAGTCTAACGCTCTCCCAACTGAGCTATTTCGGCTACATTGCATCACAGTTTGTGTGATTTTTTTTCAGCACAAGTGTCCTGTGCAGGCAAAGACTCATGATATTTTCTGAGTCGTAGTAGCAGTGGTGTGTTGTCGGTGTGGTTAGAGGGTCTAAGGCGCTCCATACAGGTTGCATGTGTCCTGTAGACTTGGGTTCAAATACCTTTCCTGACAATCATTTTTGAATTTTTTGCCCTCCTGCAGCTGTATTTATGAGTTCCTATAAGACAAACCTCCAATCTAGTACCTTTTATTCAGGTAAATGCAGCTGTATTTATGACTTCCCATGAGATAAATCTCCAATCTAGTACCTTTTATTCAGGTAAATTATCTACTCTATATGTGTCCTATATTTTCTTTGATATATATTCATTAAGAAATGTTTGTCTCTTTTAAGTTGACTGTATGTCCTCTTTTCTTGCAGTCTTGAAATATTTGATGTGACCAGAGGTATTGTGTTAAATCCATGTCTCTATTTTGTCTGGTTCAATCAGGACGTTTCTGTATTGAGAATCAGTTTATCTTGCCGAGTTCCGGGTGTAGTCTGAATTTGGCTTTATTTTACTAAGTTTTTTCTAACAATAAGATATCATGCCGACACCCGGGATCGAACCAGGGACGTTTAGATCTTCAGTCTAACGCTCTCCCAACTGAGCTATTTCGGCTACATTGCATCACACTTTGTGTGATTTTTTTTCAGCACAAGTGTCCTGTGCAGGCAAAGACTCATGATATGTTCTGAGTCGTAGTAGCAGTAGTGTGTTGTTGGTGTGGTTACAGGGTCTAAGGCGCTCCATACAGGTTGCATGTGTCCTGTAGACTTGGGTTCAAATACCTTTCCTGACAATCATTTTTGAATTTTTTGCCCTCCTGCAGCTGTATTTATGAGCTCCCATAAGACAAACCTCCAATCTAGTACCTTTTATTCAGGTAAATGCAGCTGTATTTATGACTTCCCATGAGATAAATCTCCAATCTAGTACCTTTTATTCAGGTAAATTATCTACTCTATATGTGTCCTATATTTTCTTTGATATATATTCATTAAGAAATGTTTGTCTCTTTTAAGTTGACTGTATGTCCTCTTTTCTTGCAGTCTTGAAATATTTGATTTGACCAGAGGTATTGTGTTAAATCCATGTCTCTATTTTGTCTGGTTCAATCAGGACGTTTCTGTATTGAGAATCAGTTTATCTTGCCGAGTTCCAGGTGTAGTCTGAATTTGGCATTATTTTACTAAGTTTTTTCTAACAATAAGATATCATGCCGAAACCCGGGATCGAACCAGGGACCTTTAGATCTTCAGTCTAACGCTCTCCCAACTGAGCTATTTCGGCTACATTGCATCACAGTTTGTGTGATTTTTTTTCAGCACAAGTGTCCTGTGCAGGCAAAGACTCATGATATTTTCGGAGTCGTAGTAGCAGTGGTATGTTGTCGGTGTGGTTAGAGGGTCTAAGGCGCTCCATACAGGTTGCATGTGTCCTGTAGACTTGGGTTCAAATACCTTTCCTGACAATCATTTTTGAATTTTTTGCCCTCCTGCAGCTGTATTTATGAGTTCCTATAAGACAAACCTCCAATCTAGTACCTTTTATTCAGGTAAATGCAGCTGTATTCATGACTTCCCATGAGATAAATCTCCAATCTAGTACCTTTTATTCAGGTAAATTATCTACTCTATATGTGTCCTATATTTTCTTTGATATATATTCATTAAGAAATGTTTGTCTCTTTTAAGTTGACTGTATGTCCTCTTTTCTTGCAGTCTTGAAATATTTGATGTGACCAGAGGTATTGTGTTAAATCCATGTCTCTATTTTGTCTGGTTCAATCAGGACGTTTCTGTATTGAGAATCAGTTTATCTTGCCGAGTTCCGGGTGTAGTCTGAATTTGGCTTTATTTTACTAAGTTTTTTCTAACAATAAGATATCATGCCGAAACCCGGGATCGAACCAGGGACCTTTAGATCTTCAGTCTAACGCTCTCCCAACTGAGCTATTTCGGCTACATTGCATCACAGCTTGTGTGATTTTTTTTCAGCACAAGTGTCCTGTGCAGGCAAAGACTCATGATATTTTCTGAGTCGTAGTAGCAGTGGTGTGTTGTCGGTGTGGTTAGAGGGTCTAAGGCGCTCCATACAGGTTGCATGTGTCCTGTAGACTTGGGTTCAAATACCTTTCCTGACAATCATTTTTGAATTTTTTGCCCTCCTGCAGCTGTATTTATGAGTTCCTATAAGACAAACCTCCAATCTAGTACCTTTTATTCAGGTAAATGCAGCTGTATTTATGACTTCCCATGAGATAAATCTCCAATCTAGTACCTTTTATTCAGGTAAATTATCTACTCTATATGTGTCCTATATTTTCTTTGATATATATTCATTAAGAAATGTTTGTCTCTTTTAAGTTGACTGTATGTCCTCTTTTCTTGCAGTCTTGAAATATTTGATGTGACCAGAGGTATTGTGTAAAATCCATGTCTCTATTTTGTCTGGTTCAATCAGGACGTTTCTGTATTGAGAATCAGTTTATCTTGCCGAGTTCCGGGTGTAGTCTGAATTTGGCTTTATTTTACTAAGTTTTTTCTAACAATAAGATATCATGCCGAAACCCGGGATCGAACCAGGGACCTTTAGATCTTCAGTCTAACGCTCTCCCAACTGAGCTATTTCGGCTACATTGCATCACAGCTTGTGTGATTTTTTTTCAGCACAAGTGTCCTGTGCAGGCAAAGACTCATGATATTTTCTGAGTCGTAGTAGCAGTGGTGTGTTGTCGGTGTGGTTAGAGGGTCTAAGGCGCTCCATACAGGTTGCATGTGTCCTGTAGACTTGGGTTCAAATACCTTTCCTGACAATCATTTTTGAATTTTTTGCCCTCCTGCAGCTGTATTTATGAGTTCCTATAAGACAAACCTCCAATCTAGTACCTTTTATTCAGGTAAATGCAGCTGTATTTATGACTTCCCATGAGATAAATCTCCAATCTAGTACCTTTTATTAAGGTAAATTATCTACTCTATATGTGTCCTATATTTTCTTTGATATATATTCATTAAGAAATGTTTGTCTCTTTTAAGTTGACTGTATGTCCTCTTTTCTTGCAGTCTTGAAATATTTGATGTGACCAGAGGTATTGTGTAAAATCCATGTCTCTATTTTGTCTGGTTCAATCAGGACGTTTCTGTATTGAGAATCAGTTTATCTTGCCGAGTTCCGGGTGTAGTCTGAATTTGGCTTTATTTTACTAAGTTTTTTCTAACAATAAGATATCATGCCGAAACCCGGGATCGAACCAGGGACCTTTAGATCTTCAGTCTAACGCTCTCCCAACTGAGCTATTTCGGCTACATTACATCACAGCTTGTGTGATTTTTTTTCAGCACAAGTGTCCTGTGCAGGCAAAGACTCATGATATTTTCTGAGTCGTAGTAGCAGTGGTGTGTTGTCGGTGTGGTTAGAGGGTGTAAGGCGCTCCATACAGGTTGCATGTGTCCTGTAGACTTGGGTTCAAATACCTTTCCTGACAATCATTTTTGAATTTTTTGCCCTCCTGCAGCTGTATTTATGAGTTCCTATAAGACAAACCTCCAATCTAGTACCTTTTATTCAGGTAAATGCAGCTGTATTTATGACTTCCCATGAGATAAATCTCCAATCTAGTACCTTTTATTCAGGTAAATTATCTACTCTATATGTGTCCTATATTTTCTTTGATATATATTCATTAAGAAATGTTTGTCTCTTTTAAGTTGACTGTATGTCCTCTTTTCTTGCAGTCTTGAAATATTTGATGTGACCAGAGGTATTGTGTAAAATCCATGTCTCTATTTTGTCTGGTTCAATCAGGACGTTTCTGTATTGAGAATAAGTTTATCTTGCCGAGTTCCGGGTGTAGTCTGAATTTGGCTTTATTTTAGTAAGTTTTTTCTAACAATAAGATATCATGCCGAAACCCGGGATCGAACCAGGGACCTTTAGATCTTCAGTCTAACGCTCTCCCAACTGAGCTATTTCGGCTACATTGCATCACAGCTTGTGTGATTTTTTTTCAGCACAAGTGTCCTGTGCAGGCAAAGACTCATGATATTTTCTGAGTCGTAGTAGCAGTGGTGTGTTGTCGGTGTGGTTAGAGGGTCTAAGGCGCTCCATACAGGTTGCATGTGTCCTGTAGACTTGGGTTCAAATACCTTTCCTGACAATCATTTTTGAATTTTTTGCCCTCCTGCAGCTGTATTTATGAGTTCCTATAAGACAAACCTCCAATCTAGTACCTTTTATTCAGGTAAATGCAGCTGTATTTATGACTTCCCATGAGATAAATCTCCAATCTAGTACCTTTTATTCAGGTAAATTATCTACTCTATATGTGTCCTATATTTTCTTTGATATATATTCATTAAGAAATGTTTGTCTCTTTTAAGTTGACTGTATGTCCTCTTTTCTTGCAGTCTTGAAATATTTGATGTGACCAGAGGTATTGTGTAAAATCCATGTCTCTATTTTGTCTGGTTCAATCAGGACGTTTCTGTATTGAGAATCAGTTTATCTTGCCGAGTTCCGGGTGTAGTCTGAATTTGGCTTTATTTTACTAAGTTTTTTCTAACAATAAGATATCATGCCGAAACCCGGGATCGAACCAGGGACCTTTAGATCTTCAGTCTAACGCTCTCCCAACTGAGCTATTTCGGCTACATTGCATCACAGCTTGTGTGATTTTTTTTCAGCACAAGTGTCCTGTGCAGGCAAAGACTCATGATATTTTCTGAGTCGTAGTAGCAGTGGTGTGTTGTCGGTGTGGTTAGAGGGTCTAAGGCGCTCCATACAGGTTGCATGTGTCCTGTAGACTTGGGTTCAAATACCTTTCCTGACAATCATTTTTGAATTTTTTGCCCTCCTGCAGCTGTATTTATGAGTTCCTATAAGACAAACCTCCAATCTAGTACCTTTTATTCAGGTAAATGCAGCTGTATTTATGACTTCCCATGAGATAAATCTCCAATCTAGTACCTTTTATTCAGGTAAATTATCTACTCTATATGTGTCCTATATTTTCTTTGATATATATTCATTAAGAAATGTTTGTCTCTTTTAAGTTGACTGTATGTCCTCTTTTCTTGCAGTCTTGAAATATTTGATGTGACCAGAGGTATTGTGTAAAATCCATGTCTCTATTTTGTCTGGTTCAATCAGGACGTTTCTGTATTGAGAATCAGTTTATCTTGCCGAGTTCCGGGTGTAGTCTGAATTTGGCTTTATTTTACTAAGTTTTTTCTAACAATAAGATATCATGCCGAAACCCGGGATCGAACCAGGGACCTTTAGATCTTCAGTCTAACGCTCTCCCAACTGAGCTATTTCGGCTACATTACATCACAGCTTGTGTGATTTTTTTTCAGCACAAGTGTCCTGTGCAGGCAAAGACTCATGATATTTTCTGAGTCGTAGTAGCAGTGGTGTGTTGTCGGTGTGGTTAGAGGGTCTAAGGCGCTCCATACAGGTTGCATGTGTCCTGTAGACTTGGGTTCAAATACCTTTCCTGACAATCATTTTTGAATTTTTTGCCCTCCTGCAGCTGTATTTATGAGTTCCTATAAGACAAACCTCCAATCTAGTACCTTTTATTCAGGTAAATGCAGCTGTATTTATGACTTCCCATGAGATAAATCTCCAATCTAGTACCTTTTATTCAGGTAAATTATC